>NC_140591.1:1288448810-1289158936 GCF_964204655.1 Triturus cristatus | reverse complement strand
ACCACCTCCATATAGACCAGAACCAGATGAGAGTACACCAGTTGTTTCTCCAATAAGAGATACAGTTTGTATCATTGAGACAGAAAATGTGACATCTGAATCAAGAAGTGGTAATTCTTTCAGGGAGAAAGGGAATCGAAGTGGTGACGAAAATGCAAGAGAGTTAGCTAGAACTACAACAGAGCTGACTGAAAAGATTAGGGAGTTAACGAAGAATCTGGAAGCTGTTACGGTGCCTGTAACAATAGGTCCGGTTATGCCTGTGTTTGACAAGCAGAGAATAGGTGAAAATGGTTTGGTGATTCCATATGTTGGGAATAATTTGATAAGTTCAGTTGGTCCTTCAGGAGATTTAGGAAAAAGGACAGGAAGTAGTGACCTGAGACAATCCAGACATGACACATGTAGTGAAATATTAGATGCTAGTGAAGCTAGTTGTTCAGGGATGCCAATTTTAGAACCGCAAAAGAGAGTGGTTCCAGTGAGAAAAACTACTGCAATAACAGCTGAAGATTTGAATGATTGGATGAAAGTTCTTCAGAAAAAGGATAAAGATTCACAAGCAATTGATGTGGCTAGGTTACGGGTAGAATTAGAAGAGCTTGTTACAGGGACAGTTCCAACAGAAATTCTTAAAAGTCATCATGATGGTGAATTAATGTTCATGTGTAAAAACATTACCTGGAGAGCGAGAAATACACATGACAGGTTAAGAGCAATAGCGAGTGAGCAGGGAGTTGACATTGATAAGGTTAAAGCTTTGCAAAAAACCTACAGGATGGATTTTTCAGAAAAGGATATTGAAAATTTGAATGCAACTGGTAGAACAGGACAGATTAAAGAAATGGTTGCATTATTGCGAAGATGGGGAGATGTAGAAAAATGGAAGGATAGGTGGTATAAGAAAAGAGAGGAATCTGAAAATAGAACAACTTATTCAGCTTTTCCAGTGAGAGAAAAAGAGAAACCAGTGGATAATTATCCTATGAGAGAAATACCTGGAGGAGGATATGTACATGTTCCATGGACCAGACAGGATATTTTATCATTTACGAATGATTTCCCTCGATTGAGAGAAAAGCCCGTCGAGTGGTATAGGCAGGTAGATAGGTTTGTGAAATTGTCAAAAGTGCTGTGGATTGACCTGAATAGTCTGTTTGATATAATTGTTCCAGCAGACTTGTGGACTGAGTGTAAAATAGTTGTGAGTTGGCCTACTGAGGAATATCCAAGAGATCCAAGAACAGGAGCACCAGATCCAGAGGTAATGAGAAAGTACGATCAGGTGATGGTATGCCTGAAGAGTAAAGTACCTGCAAAAGAGACAGATTGGGTAAAAATAGATAGAACACAACAGGAAGCAAAAGAATCAGTTCATGCTTTTTACGAGAGGCTGATACTGGCGTTTAAACAATTCAGTGGAGATGAACACCTGGGTGACAAAGATTTGAGTCATTTTGTATACAGATTTGTATATGGCCTGAGACCTGAAATTGGTGAGAGAATTCGTGAGCACACAGTGGATTGGCAGAGTAAGAAAATAGATGAGATTCTGAGACATGCTAAATACTTCAGTGATGAAATTGAAGCAAAACAAAGAAAGCTGAAAGAGAAAGCAATGTGGGCACAAGTGAAAGTTGCAGAAAGACAGGAAGCACAGTTGATGGAACAGGCGAATAATCCAGGAAATAATGCAGGAAATAGACCTAGATATGCGGGGAAAGCAAAGGGGAATCTTGAGGAAGCAAAAAAGAAGTTTCCTTGTCACAACTGTGGCCAATTGGGGCATTGGAGATCGGAGTGTACCAATCCACCATTAGTGAATAATGAGGGAAACTCCTTGAATCAACAGGTGCAGAACGAGGGGAAAAATCAACAGCAGCAACAGCAGAAAGTTGTGAGACAGCAGAGTCAAGAGCCAAAACCGCCCTTGCCGCAGAATAGAGGAGCACAAAAGTATAATCAGGATTCGGGATTCTACAAGGATGAGCAGGTAAACAAACCAAGGCGTTCTAATCAGGTACAACAGTACTTGTTAAAGAATGAAGAGAGTGAATCTGAGGGTGATTATTGACGGTGCCGAAGAGAGGAGGAAGAGTGCATACTTGGTGCAACTCTAGAAGTAGACCAGGCAGGACCATTTGTGGATGGGAAAATAAATGAAGAGAGTGTTACTTTTTTAGTAGACACAGGTGCGACAAGATCAACTGTCAGGTCAACAGATATTAGAAATCTTCCTCTCTCGAATGAAGCAATCCAAGTAGTTGGTGTAGCCAATACACAAATCAGAACACGTCTTACGGAACCAGTAAGAGTACAGATAGGGAAATTTTCAGACATGCACAGATTTATTGTCTGTGACACGAGTCCAGTGAACCTGTTAGGTAGGGATCTGTTGTGCAAGATGAACTGCACAATTTTCTGTACACCGGATGGAATAGCTTTTGAAACACCAGATGAGGATGTTTTGTACCGAGTGACTCTAGAAAATAGGGAAAGTGAGTTAATTGGTGCATTTGCTGTGTTTGATCCAGAGGATTTGCCTCGAGAGCTGAGGGACACAGTGAAAAGGACAGTTTGGGATTTTACTGGAGAGGATGTGGGATTGATGAATAATGTAGATCCAGTGAAAATTGCAGTGAAAGAGGGAATTACATATCCTAACATTCCTCAGTACAAAATGACACCAGAAATAATTGAGGGAATAACTCCTATAATTGAGAAAATGATTCAGCAGGGAGTCCTGAGAGAACTACTGAGTAGTCCGTGTAATTCACCGATAATGGGGCTAAAGAAGCCTAATGGGAAATTCAGGATCGTACAGGATCTGAGAAAAGTTAATCAAATTGTGGTGGCATGTTGTCCTATTGTGCCAAATCCATCAGTGATCCTGTATCAGATTCCACATGATGCTGAGTGGTATACAGTGATTGATTTGTGTCATGCGTTCTTTTCAATACCATTGCATCATGACAGCCAGCCGATTTTTTCATTTAGGTTTGGCCAGCGTATTTTAGCATGGTGTCGAATCCCACAGGGGTATACAGAGAGTCCTTCGATATTTAATCAATTGTTGAAAAAATCGTTGGAGAGTTTGATCATGCCTGAAAACTCAGTACTAGTACAATATATTGATGACCTACTTGTGGCATCAAAGACACGAGAAGCTTGTGAAGTAGATACCATAGCTTTACTGAATCATCTGGCAGATGGAGGGTTAAAGGTATCTCCAGCCAAATTGCAATTTTGCAAGAAAGAGGTGCATTATCTTGGACATAATATTGAAAAAGGTCTGAGAAAAGTGACTGATGACAGAATCAGAATCATCAGGGAAATGAAAGCTCCAAAGACCCAGAGAGAAGTGAGGATGTTTCTGGGGATGGTGGGTTATTGTCGTCAGTGGATAATTAATTTTTCGCTGATAGCAAAGCCACTGATTAAACTGACAAAAAGTGAGATGACAGACCCATTGGAACTAGATGGAGAACAAATGGCAGCATTTGAAGAGCTTAAAAATAGAATGTGTGAGGCTCCAGCTTTGGGTATGCCTGACTACGAAAAGGAGTTTGAATTGTACTGCAGTGAGAGAAATGGATGTGCACTTTCAGTGTTAATTCAGAAGCATGGATTACTGAGAAGGCCTATTGCGTACTTCTCATCGACACTTGACCCTGTAGCTGTGGGTTTACCAGGTTGTCTGAAATCTGTGGCTGCAACATGCAGGAGTCTGGAACAGAGTGAGGGAATCATAATGGGATATCCTGTAAGGGTATTCGTACCTCACAATGTGGCAATTCTTTTGACAAGAAGCAGAACTCAGTACATGTCACATAGTCGGTTGACTAAATATGAGAAAGTGATTCTAGGAGCATCGAATGTGACTCTTGAGAGATGTGTAAATGTGAATCCAGCAACACTTTTGCCGGATATTGAAAATGTGGGTGTGAAAACGGAAGATGATCATGATTGTTTGGATGTGCTTGATTATTGTACAAAACCGAGACCAGACATAAGGGATCTTCCCTTACATGAGATTGATCATGTGTTGTTTGTGGATGGTTCATGCCTGAGAAATGATGATGGTGTGCTATGTGCAGCATATGCGGTGTGCAAAGTTTCAGAGGTTATGGAAGCATCACCATTGAAAGGAGTGAAATCTGCACAGGTTGCTGAATTGGTGGCATTGACAAGAGCTTGTGAAATTGGGAAAGATTTGAGGACGACTGTGATGACTGATAGTCAGTATGGATTTGGAGTGGTGCATGATTTTGGCCAGCTTTGGCTACAAAGAGGTTTCTTGACATCGAGTGGAACTCCAATAAAGAATGCTGAAGTGATTGGGAAATTACTTGAGGCGATACAGCTGCCTAAGGAGTTAGCAGTTGTAAAGTGTGCTGCCCATGGACAAGGGGAGGATTTTATAACGGTTGGAAACCGTTATGCAAATGACATTGCTCAATACTGTGCGAAATCCAATCAGTCAATTAATAGAGAACGAGAGGGGGAAATGTCTTTTTGCTCTGTGATGTTTACTAATGCCTTAGAGACATGGGATGAAGTGAAGCAGTTGCAGGATGAGGCAGGAGAGGAAGAGAAAAAAGATTGGATTAAGGCAGGATGTGCCCCAAGAGAAACAGACCATGTTTGGGTCTATAGGGATGGCAGACCAGTAATGCCCAACTCCATTTTGTCGTCAATGGCAAGGATGTATCATGGCCAGGGACATTTGGGGAGGGATGCGATGATTAGGTCGTTCAAGCAGACCTGGTACAATGCAATTACTCCAGATAGAACTACTGGTTTAAGTCCGCACGAAATAATCATGGGACGTGCAATGCGCCATGCATTTGTACCTGTCAATAAGTTGATGACAATAACTGATGACATGATTTTGGATTAATGTAAAGGCCTGGCTGATGCAGTTCATTCTGTGTTTCACCAGGTTGGAGAAGAAGCTACCACACTTGAGAAGAAGCAAGCTCATGATCTGAGTCCAGGAGACTGGGTGAGGATTAAGGTGCACAGAAGAAGAAATTGCTTAGTTCCAAGGTGGGGAAGGCCGAGACAATTCATTCTAACAACGACAACTGCAGTGAAGTGTGCTGGTGTGAAAAACTGGGTGCATGCGAGTCATACTCTGAGAGTTCCAAACCCAAAAGAGGGAACTGGTAAAGAGTACTTTGAAGAATCAGATTCCAGTGATGATGAAGACCCAGAACCAGTGAGAAAAGAAGTAGAAAAAACTCCAAGAGAACAATTGAGAGTCTCAGAAAGGAGATCAGATTCTGTAAGAGAGCCTGAAATTTTAAAAAGCAGTGAAGAAAAAAGAAGAGAAAAGAGCAATTCCACAGAGATTACTCCTGAATCGGAAGAGGAGGAGACTGAAGAACCACTTGAGATTATACCTGAAGAAACAGGGTAAGAAAAAGATAGAGAGGGACAGATTGCGGAAGACCCCCGAGGAGGTGTAGGGAACATTCTTGACAAGCTAGGTGAAGGGACAAGTAGACAGCAAGAAGATTGCGTGTCGGAGACCCGAGGAGGGACAGGAGTAGGGAAGTCTCAAATAGTGGTGAAAGAAACTGTGGAGGAAAAGAAAACTGCTAGAAAAAGAAAACAGAAGGCACTTGAAACAGAATTGGATGAGAGTGAGAATGAACAAACAGAGGGTCGAGTTCTAAGAAAGAGAACTTGGATTGGAGAAAGAAATAATAAAGAAATTAGGCCGAAAAAGGTGATAAAAGGAGATCGTTGGCCTAACAACAGAGTAAAGAGATTGAGATACAGAGTAATAAGAACAAATACATCAAAAGCTGAACAAGTGAATGAAGTATCGAGTCAAAATGAGGTAAAAAGGAGCAAGAAGAATCAAGAGAACCTGAGGAAATAAAAAGAATAAAAAGACCCAACCAAAAGTACAGATCACCGGAATGGTCTTATGTGGCACTGTCTGAAGAAGGAGAAGAAGAAACAGTGACTCGAGATAATTCGGAGGGGATCTTGAGAAAAGTGGTTGAGGAAAAAGAAGGAATCTTAAAAGTTATCCTGACTGACATTGGTGAAGAGTCAGATGCACAAGATGTTGTTGATGATCTGATACAATTTGATGTTACTGAAGAAGAAGGAGTGAAAACTGATGAATATCCAAATTGAGTGAACTGAAAAATCACTTGGAGGAAAAGTGAAAAAAGAAAGTCTGAAATTCAGTTGTCTGAAGTAATCCAAAGTATAATAGTAGTGGAGTAGTAGAGGCTAAGTCAAGAGACAAGGTCAAAGTAGTTAAATGGCTAACATAGAGGATAATCAAAGTAGATGTGCCTTCTTTAAAAGATGGTGTAGAATGTGCTGCTGCTGTACTGGATTATTAATGCTACTGTGGGGAGTTTTAGTTTTATTAGTTACTTTTAAAGTTACATTTGAGATGAATACAGAAAATATGACAGATATAGAGAAGAATTCGCAAAAAGTAGTTTTGACTAGAATTAGTAATACTTACATACACAAAGATAGGTCAATTAATAATTTTTCTAGTAATGTTTTTTCGAAGTTGTTGTATGAATATGTGAAAACAATGGAAGTTAGGGATTGCTACGTTTGTATGCAATTACCTGCATCCGTTTCAGAGGGTGTTATTTATCATCATTTGCCAGCTACATATGGTATTTCATGTAGTATATTAAGTAGTGTTTTTTATTTGTTAGGGAAAGTAGATTATAAGATGTCTAACAGAGATAGTATTTTTGGGCATTTGCCAATGAACAAAGAGCTGAATCCAGCTAAAGAAGCTAACACTTTTGGTGAAATTTTTATTGAAGAGAAAGGATTAACATTAGATTACATTTTTAAGAATAATTTAACTTGCAGTCTGAAAGAAGAGGAGAAAGCTTTCCTGGATATGGTAGAGGAAAGGAGATTGAACATGCATGAGAAAGCAGGGAAATATAAAGTGAGTGAGACAATTTGGGACATTGAGATGGGGAAAGAATTGAGAAATGGGGCTAGTCCAACTTTAGCTCTAGATGTACCACAGAAGGGTAAGCTATGCATTACAAGAAGGAAATCCCAATATGATACATATTTTGTTGGGACTAGTGAGTGCCATGATACATATTTCATTGCAACAGGTTGGGGTTTCAGAGGTGAAGAAGATACAGTTTTCCCAGGAGTGTATTATGTTTGTGGGAACAAGGCTTATTACAAGTTGCCTGACCATTGGTATGGCACGTGTTATGTGGGTCTGGTCTTTCCAAAGATTTTTCATATAGATAAAATAAGAGATGTAGAACATATTAATTTACTAATGCGTTTCAAGAGAGAAACCTGGTCTGAAATAGTGGGTGATATTTTTGGGGTTTTAATTCCAGCAGTGGGAATTTCTTTAAATGCTTATGGAATTCGGAAACTGTCAACAGTGGTGGATCGCATATTGACAAATACCGCTGGAAGGTTTCTTTTAGTGAATACGGAATTAAGTGCTGTACGTGCCATGTCAATGCAAAATCGACTTGCCCTTGATATTTTATTGGCCAAGGAGGGTGGAGTTTGTGGAATGCTGAAAGTTCAACATTGTTGCACTTACATTCCAGACAAAAGCAAAGACCTGAAGGTCTATATCAAAAATATTACTGATTTGCATGAAGAATTAGTACCACTTGAAGCTGAGAGTTTATGGACTAAAATAGCTAATAAGGTGATAGCTGTTAAAGATTTTATTGCAAAAATAGGTAGTACTATTATAGGTAGAATATTGTTTCCATTAACTTGTATAATTATTGCTTTATTGATACTGAGATTAGTGTGTGTGTGTTGTAAAAACAGGGGAGGGAAGAAGAAATTGAATAAAGAGAAGAAAAACAAAAGGTTGAAAAGAGAACCACAAGAAATTGAATTAGAAGAATTGAGGGAGAGTGTTTATTTAGAAACAAAGAGGGATGATGAAAGGGTGACTGGTGTGTAGTGTTGTGTAAGGAGGAAAAGACATTTCCGATTTCTCCTAAAATGGGACTAAATTTTCACTAATTTTTTTTTGGGTTTATTTGGTGATAAAATAACCAAAGGGGGGATTGCTAGAGCAGAGTTTTCAGCTTGAAAATTAACTGGGTTTTGAAGCTCTGGCATGTCTATTTGTTATATTAATTTATTAATTATTAATTATTAATTATTTGTCTTGTGTAAGTGTTTATACTAATCAACTCGTTTGTTTTAACAAGAGAGAATTACACGTGGGAATGCATAAGTGTGCTGTTTAATAATAATGTGCGTGTTTCAATGTTTAAAGATTGCTGTGTGTTGTTTATTTTTAAGCATAAAACGCTTTTCGAATTAATGGTTTTTTATGTTGCAAGAGCTAGATAATTGCATACACATAAGGGTATTAGTGGGGTTAACACTGTTCAATCACTATCCTGTGGTAACGTTGTTTTTGTCTCTTTTAATTAAGATGGTCTATTGTGGCCTATTGTGGCCTAAACAAAGATGGCTGACATGTAAAGCCTGGCCTCGAGTAGAAATTTGTGACGAGAGAGAGCCTTGCTGAATATGGTCCTGAAGTCAGCTGACCACAGTCCTTGCTTTGCCTGGTTAAAACTTTCCGTGAGGAGAGCAGCAGTTTTGGGCGATCTCCAAATGAAATGAAGCGTCCTTGGCAGCTTTGGGAAACAAAGGAGCTTTAAAGAAAGACTCTGAACTATGATCTCATTGCTGAGGAGACGTGGAAACTACAAGATACAAATGTATTTTTTTTTGGTTCCTGTTCCGTTATGTTTATTTTGTGATTTTTCCTGAGCGGAGATTTTCAAATGTAGCGATGCTACATCCTTTCCTTCTCGCTTTGCTCAGAGGTTTGACGGAAGAAGTTAATACAAATTATATTTTCCTTTGTTTGACTTACTATAAGAATTGTTAGCCTAGAGAGGGTTTTTGCCACTTGCCATTTGCCTTTTGCCGCGTTCCGAATCTGCGTTGGTGAGGATCGTTGCTGAGAGGACTTCGTCTTAAGAGACTTTACCGAGAGACTTGTCCTGACCCGTTCTGACGCTTAGCTAGAATAGGTAACTATGAGAAAAATGATTTATTCTGATTGATTTTCTTTGACTAATTTTAGATAAAGCAATATAATTTTGAATATGGTGTTGGTTATTATTTCTTGTCAATTATTGAGTATCCTATTTTGATTATTATTGTATAGATTGTTTAGATTATGTTTAAGGGCAGTCTCAATAACTAGATCTTATCGACCCTGATATAGATGCAGGGTGTTTAGGAGTTTTTCTTTCCATGGGTTATTGCTGGTAGAGTATTTGAGCGTATGTTAGTGAAATGGGCCCTAGTGTATGAAGAATGTATGTGCGTGTAACTGTGAGATTACTCTATCCGTGGAAGTAGGGATATTATATACACCCTGATCTCTATCAAAAGCGCCGTACAAACTGCCAAGTACGATTCGTATGGGAAAAAGTCCATACGAATCGCATTGGGAAAATTCCCCCACACGTCCTCGGGTCGGGAAAAGTCTCCGACACGTCCCCGGACATTTTCACGGACAAATGGGAAAACCGAAGTCCCAATGCGCAATTACGATCCGTCCCATCCGTCCGATTGTACAACTGCATGGAAAAAAGACCGTCCGGAGCGAACTCCCATAGCAACCATGGAGATGTCCAAACAAGTGCCCGGTACGCGCCGTACCCCCCCAGCCCCCCGTATGTACGGGGCGTACCCCTGTACCCCCAGCCCCCCGTATGTATGGGGCGTACCCCCCAGCCCCCCGTATGTAAGGGGCATGCCCCCAGCCCCCCGTATGTACGGGGCATACCCCCCAGCCCCCCATATATACGGGGCGTACCCCTGTACCCCCCAGCCCCCAGATTAGGGGGCACGTACCGGGCCCCCTAATCAGCTCGCATCGCCGCGTACTTAGCTTTTCCGGCACTTTTTGGGTGCCGTAAAATATTCCCATCCGGACTGCAGTCGGTGCGAATCGTAATTGCTGGTACGTAAAAACATGCCTAACTCCGTCCGGACGTCACGTCCGCGGTGTCCCGGATTACATTTGTATGTATTTTTCTGTCGGTTGGTCTTTTTTCCGATTCGTACGGAAATGGTGTTTCCGTACGAATCGTAATTGCATGTTTGTAAAGTTTTACAACCCGGTACGAGTCGGACGGAGAAAACGCTCCGACCCACGGTTTGTACCGGGTTTTTCCAGGATCGTAATCGGCCCCTTAGTGCTACAACCATTTTCGAAGCGAGTAAAATGATTTTTACATAGGACAATATCCCCCTCTCCTGTTGGCATCTTCAGAGAGATTTCACTTGCCACATGTCTTAGATGACAATATTCCACTCTGTTTTTGTATCCGTATATTACCATTGAACCTTTCTGTATTTCCATTTCCATGTCTTTTCAGCAATAAGTCAAGATGTTCTCAAAACCATACACATTTCCTGATGATTGCATTCCATTACAAAATCATCATTGGTCGTTGTTTTGTTTCAATGAATCATCTGTGTTGTTTATTTTACAATGTTATTTTTCAAAGTTCTACTTTTGTAATAATCTTTTTGTCGTCACTGTCCGGTCTTAAAAAAAAAGATATATATTTGAAAAAAAACATTATTGGTCACTTCTTGTGTGTAGCTGAACATTTCAAATTATTATTAAATATTGATTCTCGCATTGTTTTTCCACCATTTTATATTTGTCATGTACGGACACAATGTATTTGATGATTGCTTTTCATTTTTATGACTTTTATGAAAATATTTTAGTGTTGTTATCCAGATTACCATAATAGTATATTTTTGCTTATATATAAAACAAGTAAAATCCTGTCATTCTTTCATTCCATGTTACAACTGTGTATCAAATTGATTGATTTATCACCGTTACTTACTCTGGGCACAGAATACAATATCTGGGCACTGGTGATGCTTTGAAATCTTTCTGGAAGTTAGAATGCTGCATGTTCCATTACAAATCTGATCTACATAGTGGAAGCCACTTGGACATTGTATTGTACATATTTTATTTTGTCTAGCACGCTGTATACCTTTAAATAGTTATAGGCTTCATGTATGTGGATGACACACTTTACCTCTAGCAATAAAAATGCAGTTAAAGTAATTTAATGGAATTGCTCATATCTACTTCTCATTCAGCGCTTGTTGCATGCATCTCTTCCGTGTCCTAAAGCCTTAATCAAACTTTTTCAAAGCTTTCTGTTTCGGATCAATGTGAAAAAAGAATTATCCTTAAATAAATCTTTTTGTGTTTTTATCCATTTTAATCCACTCCCATCGTTTCAACACTGACTTTTCTCTCAAGTTTTTAGTTGCAGTAGAATTTTTCTACGCACGTTCAGAAATTTCCAATTTGATAATGGTAAGTATTCATCTGATTAATCTTTAGCCCATACTTGGTCCAAAACATTTGATCGCTTTATAGAGAGAGTTTTTAGTACTTCAGTCACCTTTAGTTTGAAACTAATTATGCCTTCTTGCATTTGCAAAAATTATTATATTTCTTCGTAATAACTAATTGTTGTTGAAAGGCTTCTTTCTGTTGTGCAGGACCTTGTCCAATGATTCATATCAAATGAGCATTCTTTTGCAGAGTACTTTTGAAATTAAACTGTATCCCACTCTGTGGAGCCTAGCCCAATGAACGAATCTGAACTGGGAAAAAGATTTAAAGTGAGAAATTATCCCGAACTTTGAAATGTGTTCAACACCGTTTTATAATTGCCAGGCAGACACAAATAAGTCCTCATTGTGAGAGCATGCATCTTTTCTTGAGACTCTCATTTTTAGGTCTTACCTATGCAGCGCATGTGCTATCTCTTCGAGACATGCTGTATATAGACTATGGCCTTTAAGCACAGCCCATCTATCAAATTGTGTCCTTTTACTGTCCTGCGTACATGGCTGCTTTTTCTGTGTTAACATGATCAGTAGTCCCTCCTTTTTTACTTTTGAAGCCTCCCAAGAGGATCGCCCCTGTTACATGTAGTCTTATTTGTCATGGTATTTATTACTTTCTAATCCATCTTTTTTTTCTTTTTGCTTATTTTGGCTCAGGAACTCATTCGCGTGTAGGCTTGCTCCCTCTCCTCGTTATTCTGCTCTACACATTTTTGAATGCTCACTCCCTCTCCTCAGATGCAGCTGCCTCCTCCTCCCTCCTACTTGCTTTATATTAACACAAAGCACTTCCTGCATGGTACACGGAGACATTGCGCTATATCTTTAAATATGGTGGCGGTGCCTTTAAAAAAAATGTATTACGGGCACTTCTGTGGCTGCGTGTGCGGCCGCACGCCTTTTTTCTGCACAACACCCGCTTCACTGCCACCACCCTTCAGGTTTCATGAAGCTTAGCAGGCGTGAAGTGGGTGACATATTGCTAAAAGAATGAACATCGCTGCTGCTCCGATGGCCAGGGAAATCTTTCTTTTAATCTAAACATGTCCACCGTGATGCACTCCTTCTGTTTGCAGGTACATACTATGTGGGCTGTGGCAGGAATTACACCTGACCGACTCCTGCAAACTGTCTGGAGTCACTTCACCCTCGACCAAAGACTCTTCAATTAATAACCAGGCCTGGACTGTGAAGGAAGCGCCTCAGTCTCCAGGCCATTTCTCAGCTCTTGTGTGTCAGGAGGCACAGAGCACAGCCTATGACCAGGGTGCTCAGCTTCCCGCCTGTTGCTGCCTGTTATTTTCAGTGCTTCAGTAGCTACCGTTTCTGAATATTCTTAAGGGCTACCTTTCCATTAAATACTTACATGAACTTATTTCTAATACATTTTGCCCATCCTCCCTTCAAACATCTCTCACTTCCTTTCACTCTTGTCTTCCTCCTTCTACTCTCCCTCACGCTACCACCCCTTAACCTTCACTCCCCATCTCCCTACCACCTTCTTCGCTACTCTTCTCCCTCCCTCATGCCTCCCCCATGTCCCATGGATATCACCAATTTGAGGGACAATCTCCAGCCCCTCAAGCTAGAGGAAGAGGAGGCTCAAGGCCAGGTAGCCCCCACTCCCCCCTCAGTAGTGTTAGCACCATCACTACCCCTACCTCCAATGCAAAGCACAACCCTTTCTTTAAGAATGTGAAAATATGGATTTTTCTGGTCAGTTATGTCCCCTATCTTGGACCCCAACGGTTCTATGTGCATGTTACAAGTACATGTATGTTCCCTCCAGTTCCAGTTATGAAGACGCAAATACATGTGCGTCCACCGTCAACATGTCCTCTGTCAGATCCGCCATGAATAGGCCGGATATTCCATTCCTAAGTACGAAAGGCCACCGCCTTTATATGGTTCACTTATGCCATTTTACAGTCCAGGCAAGTAGGCCCTGATTCTGTCGTCAAACTCTTTTTGCCTTCTGCCTCTGAAAGCTCCAGTCTGAGCCTGCATCTGTGACCATGAACTTTGTCTCATTCTCTGCGCGGCTCACGAAGCCTGACATCAGCCTATTCTCTGCCAAGAACTGTATTTCACCTTCAAGTTATCTGCTTCCCCCTCAGCCGATGCATTCCTGCCTAGTAGTTTAAATAAACATTCTCCCGGCCACCGAGCAAAAAGCCCGGCTTCTCTGCCCTTATGCAAGTAATTCATAGTCCTGTTACTATGGAAGATTCCTGCCCTCGCATTTAGTGTAGACACTTAGACGCTTGTACACGCACGCACAGTCAGTATAGAATAGATTCTGTTCGAGAGTCCTTCTTTATGGATAACATAGTTCTTTAAACATAGGATGTTAGATATGATTTGGGATTAGGTTGACTTGACCCTCCAGACTTTTCGTCTCCACATATGGAGCTAAATGTCAAGTCCCCTTCACCCCCTAGTTACACGTCAATCACACGTCATACTGCTGCGCGCGCATCTATGCCAAGTATTATCTTATAGATCCACCTATATATGACATCATAACCAATTACGTTCCTTTTTACTCCTTATTACACCCATTTTCGGTTACGCATGATATTCGTCATTTTCCTTATCAATTGTTACGCCTACTGTATTCGCCTCATTGTAATGTATGATCTATAAAAGTCATTTCATGTCAATAATGTAGGTACTTCACTTCCTGAACCTCCGTGGTGATGGAACTTGGAGCAACCGATTATAATCGTTCTCTGGAATAAAGCCCGTTCCGAACCTCTAATACCACGGATTCTGCCTCTCATTTTACTGAGCTATTTAATTATGTTTCTGTATCAAATTCAGTCCCGGTAAAGGAAAATTATTTACCACATGAATGGCGCCCGAACAGGGACACTTTCTCATCTCACGCGCCGGCGGTGCATTGCAGGCCCGGTCTCCTGCCACAGCTGGACGGACAATAACGCGTACCAGCAGGATTTCCTGTATCTCCCTCCGGTCAAGCGGGGGCGACTGAGACTGCGATCAACACCCAGACGAGGCGGTGAGAAGTGCGAAGTATCCCGACCAGAGCCTAGCTGAGAGAGCAAGATCCGAGGTATAAAGAGACCCACCAGTCCGAAGTCAAGCCCAGTGTCCGACGAGTCGAGTCGAGTCCAGTCCAGTTCAAGTTCAAGTTACCGAGGCCTTCCGTTTCCGAAGCTACCCGGTGAGTACCATTGCTGGGGAGGCATTTCTGACGTGCACATAGGTTGTGCCGGTCAAGACGGGTTTGGGTACACAAATCCGGTCTGCACTGTTTCAGCAGTGTATCTGTACTGTTTAGCAGTATATCAAGTATTCCGAAGTATCTAGTTATTTTCAAAGAATTAAGCTTGGTGATTAGTTATGCAGACGATCATCATTGTTGTTTCAGTTAAAGGTTTAATGTTTAATGTTAAATGTGTTTAAGTACGTTCTGTATATTGTGGTATGAATGACTGTTCATTATTGTGTTTATTGTATTAAGTCTGTTCAAAAATCAAGTATCAGGTCAGTTGGTCAAAATCAAGTATAAGATCAGTTCTCAATATGCCGTTCTTTTCGAAACTAAGACAGATCACTACAAGAAAAGGGGTACTCGAAGAAGCCGTTCCCATTCCTCCTAGGGACACTCCAGGGTACTTCATGTATCATAAACACGGCCTAGACGCCATATTATTTCTTGATTTATGGGTAGACTACACCAAGGAATTACCAGAAAGTCAGAGGTGGCCCACAGCGGGAACCTGGGATGCAGAGTGCATCATGAAAGTAGAAGAAGAGTTATGGAAAAGGAAAGTCAGACAGTCACAGAAAGATGCCATTGAATTATGGCGTAAAGAATCACATAGACGAACAGAAAAAGCACGTAGACAGGAAGAGAAGAGTAAAGAGAATTCCAATAAAGTTCGAGAAAATCTATTAATTGAGGAAGGTATCCGAGTGAAAACAGAACAAGTAGACAGACAAAGAAATGCCCTTATGAATGGTATGTATCCCCTTCTGGCCGAAGGATTACCTAAGGCTACCCCGGAAATACCAAAAAAACTTGCCACCCCCATTGTTCCCAATAAAGGTACATCCTAAGGGGCATCCTAGAACCGCAGAAGACGTTTTTCTTTCCTCATATTTAGATGACGCAGCTCCCGAATATGCTAATTCCGCCCCGCATAGACCGCATACCAGGGAGGTCCAACGCCAAGATCCGGCACCCGTAT
Source organism: Triturus cristatus (assembly GCF_964204655.1). NCBI lineage: Eukaryota > Metazoa > Chordata > Amphibia > Caudata > Salamandridae > Triturus > Triturus cristatus. The sequence continues at coordinate 1,289,143,298 of NC_140591.1, read as the reverse complement.
CCCTACAGCAACAAATCGAGTCACAAGTTCTGGCAAGCACATCTGTTTCTGCATCCGCTCCTACAGCTACTTCTATAGCTGTGTCCACACCTGTAGTTGCTGTGTCACGTCCGACGAATCCTTTCACACCCGACACCCCAGATGGGGCCACGGGAGGTGCTACCAATATCTTTTCTACGCCACCCAGAATAAATAAACTTACTTTTCAAGAGTCAGCACATTCACGTACACCCAAACTCATAAGTGCCCGTACGTTGAAGGAACTTCTTATAGATTGCAGATATGACCCTGTGCCCGGTAAAGAGGACGAAATGACCCTGGCGTCATTGCGTATCAGACGAGCCGCAGTGTATTTAGGGAAGTTACCAGGAATGACTGCGCATCTAGATAATATATACCATTTTGTCCAAACAGGGCGAGATCCAGAATGTGTTAACAGAGCTATGGAATACCAGAAAGTAGAGATACAGGGGGAACTGTTACGTTTCCTCATAAACTGTGTGATCAGAAATCAAGACCGACCGGGGGTAGACCCGGAAGCAATGCAAATTCTTACAAGATGGAGCCAGAATATATCAGAAGGGAGGCATGATAAACAAAATTGTATAATAGCCATGTGCCGAAAGATCCGTAAAGAAATAGAACGCCTACACGAAGAGAGATTAGAGATAGACGAGTTCGAACAAAACGAGGAAGAAGGGTCAGGACCGCCCACAGGACAGTCAGAAACTATAGCCTATGTAGGTAAAAGAAGATCTTGTAATAGTAATAGATGTCTTATTGACCCGATACGCCCGATATGTCCAGACAATAACAGGGGTTTCCCAACATCCATAGTCCATATAAGGTCTAACGAGCATTCGTTCCAAACAGCTGACAAATTACTCCGAGAACGAAGGGGTTATCATTTCCTCGATTCTATGGATGAACAAGATTTAGCCAGGGCAGCTGTCCATTGGGTGGACAGTCCCGGAAAATATAGTGATGATACAGTAGTACGCACATTCTTGAATCTTACCCCAGATGAACAGAGGTTAGCTGGGACTTATATGATTCAACAACTCATTATACTATATCGGAGTCAGCGTTCGGACCCTGGTCCCTTACCTGACATATTGACTGAATTGCTTATGAATAAATGGAGAGGTGCAGGTACTAAATTAATTAAAGAAATTCTAGAATCAAGAAAACAGTATATTCTTTTTGTATGTTCAGAACATGTTTCATTGCCCGTCAAGGAAAGAACCACGTATCACATGGATAGACAGAATCCCTTACGAGAAGTGCACCCAATAAAGGGCGAGGACAATGAGTTTAAACGCGTATTTGTATATACGCCCATATCGAAAATAGAATTGTTACAAATGAAGAAAGTGGTACCCAGTCATGACAAAGACCCAGCGGGTTTTTACCGAGAAATTAAAGACATGTTACTCATGGGAGAGTATACCTATCCCGACATTATGACAATATTAAAGGTACTGATGCCTGCTGGCATTTATGAGAAACTCAAGGAAAAAGAGTGGGAGGTAGGAGACCAAAAGATAGAATGGTCAGTGTTAGAAGCGGAAGAAAAGGCCCGAACTGCAGGAGCAGGACTTGGGGATAAAACTAAGGCATTACCAGGTTTATTAGTACAGGTACTGCCACGTTTATTAACTACGAAAAAGGAAGATTGGGGTACAATTTCAGCCTGTAAACAGAAGCAAGATGAAGACACTAGTGATTACTATGCCCGATTTGAAAAATGTTTTGGTATAAATAGTGGCATAAAAGCAAGTAGCGAATCATACCCACATCTGTTTGTAACAAAATTAGTAGAAAATGCCCTGCCACCAGTAAAGAATAGAGTATTAAAATTCGAGAGTACCTGGCAAGGTAACACTCCATCACAAATGTTACAAATGTTACAGTACCATCACAATAGAATTAGAGAGGAACAAGAACATGAACACAGACGCATGAAAGACACGAAAATGAAAATGTTAGTTTCCCAGACAGTTCCAGCTGAAGGACATAAAAAGGGTATGACACATTCCGATTCAGCAGGACCTGTAAAAGGGACATGCAATTATTGTAAAAAGCCAGGTCATTACGTACACGATTGTCCAGTTTTAAAACATAATATCGCCATAGGTAAAACACAAGAAAGATCACGGCCACTTAGACAAGATCAGAATGAACAAGGAGCTCTGCAGCATGCCCAGGCCATGCCAGCCGCACAACAGCCAATACAGTTTGTGCCAGCTGCACCACCGTTGCCTGTTGCTGCTTCACAGACAACAACACGACAAATGTATCAGACCGCACAGTATGAATATCCTGAGTATCAGCGTTACGCATGAACTAGCCTAGAGAGGGAAGTTGACTTACCCCTTATCGAGATACCTGTAGATCAAGAAGGACCTTATGTACACAGTGAATTATTAGGTCAAGATAGAAAATTTTTACTCGATACAGGGGCAAGTCGAACAACTATAAAACGTAGTGAAGTTCCAGGGGCACCCCTCTCAGGCTCACAAAATATTTCCCTTGGTTTTTCAGGAAAACCTATTGTTAATGAAGTGTCACAACCTCTGCCACTTACGATAGGACCTCTGACCCGAACTACAGATTTATTGCTTACTAAATCATGTCCAGAAAACCTGTTAGGAATAAAAACATTAAAAGCTCTAGGAGCTATAATATGTTGTTCTCCGGAAGGAGTAAGATTGTTTTTACGTGATTTTAAAGGTCACTATGTATCTAGAGACATGGATCCCCGACTGCAGACTTTACCTACACGTCTATGGGCACAAGGCCCTACTGATGTTGGTTGCATGAATATTACACCATATCGAGTTACATTAAAGGCAGGAGTGGTGCTACCACGAATGCGACAATACAAGTTACCACTAGATGCTGTAGTGGCTTTACTACAAATCATTGACGAGCTCATTACCCAGGGAGTAGTTGTAGAAACAGACTCCAATGTATGTAATTCACCAATAATTCCGATTCTCAAACGAACAGATCCGAAGGCACCGCCAGTCTATCGATTGGTTATTGATCTGCGCGAGTTAAACAAATGCATTGTGCCACAATTCCCTGTGGTCCCAGATATCTCGTCATTACTGACAGCTATTGATTCCGAAGCGACATTCTTTACTGTAATCGATCTCAAGAATGCCTTTTTCAGTGTCCCAATAGATCCGGAAAGCCAATATTTATTCGGATTTAGTTTAAATGGACGTAGCTTTAAATTCTCACGCGCACCTCAAGGATTTACAGAAAGCCCCAGCATCTATAGCCAAGCACTGAAACGAGAACTTGACAGTATCCACATGCCAGTTAACACTGCTCTGCTTCAATACGTCGATGATCTGCTGATCACCGCCCGAAGCGAACCCGAATGTGAAAAAGCATCACTGACAGTTTTACAATTTCTAGCCAAAAAGGGGCACAAGGTGTCCCCTTCTAAGCTGCAATTCTGTGTCCAGCGAGTTATTTATCTTGGACACTCGCTGTCCAAGGAGGGAAGGCAGCTTACACCAGACCGCATTCAGTTAATAGCTAACATGCCAATACCCAAGACACAAAAGGAGGTGCGGGCTTTCATAGGCCTCACTTCATATTGTAGACAGTGGATCCCGCAATATGCATTTCTAGCAAAACCACTCATTCAGTTGACAACCCAGGAGGCAGCCACATCGACTGTTCTCCCTTGGACTCAGGAACATACACAAGCTTTTGAAAGCCTAAAGAAAGCTTTATGTCAAGCACCTGTTTTAGCAACGCCATGTTACAGAAAACAGTTTACACTCTTTGTTACAGAACGCGAAGGTACTGCTTTGTCAGTACTCACACAGGAACAAGCAGGAGCACACAAACCATGTGCTTATTTTTCTAGTACATTGGATCCCGTAGCTCAGGCTTTGCCTGCGTGCCTGAAATCAGTAGCAGCGACAGCTTTAGCAATCAGACAAAGCGATGCCATAGTGTTAGGACATCCATTGACAGTTCAAGTACCACACACAGTAGAAGTCCTTGTAAATAGAACGCAAACACAACACTTGACTATAGCGCGACTTACAGGGTATGAACTTACATTGTTTCAGCCACATATAGAAATCAGACGCTGTAACACATTGAATCCTGCCACACTTTTGCCAGTAACCGGAACAGACCCACTAGCTCATGACTGTATTGAAGTTATTACTATAACGACAAAACCCAGACAAGACTTGACAGATGTCCCATTGTCAGATCCAGACCTGACGTTGTATGTAGATGGTTCATGTATGAGAACAAGTACAGGAGAGTTAGTGGCTGCTTACGCAGTCACAACAGATACAGAAGTCATTGAAACAAATCGTATTAATACTTTGTCAGCTCAAGCCGCAGAGCTCATCGCTCTGACACAAGCCTGTATTCAAGCCACAAGTAAAAAAGTCAACATATACACTGATTCACGTTATGCATTCGGAGTTGTACATGACTTCGGCGTGCTGTGGCGAGAGAGAGGTTATTTAACTTCCCACGGTGCCCACATTCAGCACGGACCCCTCATTCATGCCTTATTAGATGCAATACATCTACCTACTGCAATATCAATTATGAAATGTAAGGCTCATACGAAGGTTACTGATATCATTTCCCAAGGCAATGATTTAGCCGACAGAACAGCTAAACAGACTGCTCAAACTCAAACCCCCGACATGACAAAGACAATAGTCCCGATGCCGACACATTGTATGACAGTTAAAGATCCTACTCTTGACGTAATTGACATACAGACACATGCTACACCAGACGAAATAAAGAAATGGATTGAATTAGGAGGGATCCAAACGGACCAAGGATGGATGATGAAGGAAAGGTCTGTATGGTTCCTTCCTGATTCAATGGTCCAAGTTATAGTTAACACTATACATAGTCCAGCACATCTAGGAGAAAAAGCTATGCTAGACAGCATTCAACACATTTGGTTCAATAAACATTTACGAGCAGCAGCCAAACAAAAAGTCCGTACCTGTATGATCTGTTGCCAGTTCAACCCAGGAAAAAGTGTTCCCGTAGAACAGGGTGGATTTCATCCTCCTGATCACCCTTTTGAAGTCCTCCAGATGGATTATATCCAGATGGAACGATGTCGAGGATTCAAATATGTTCTCGTAGTTGTCTGCGCTCTGTCCCGTTGGACGGAGGCATACCCGGTTTCAGATTACACTGCCCCGACTACTGCCAAACAGTTGGTTCGAGAATTCTTCCCACGATACGGTTTACCACGTGTTGTCTACTCAGATAACGGCCAGCCGTTCTCATCCGAATTAATGAAACATGTTTCACTTCTGCTAGGATATCAGTGGAAATTCCACTGTGTTCGACACCCCGAGGCAGCAGGTCTCGTAGAAAGACATAATCAGATACTGAAAATCAGACTGTCCAAAATATGCAGAGAGAAAGGTGTCGACTGGATAGTAGCATTACCAGTTGCACTCTTTTACATGAGAATGGTAGCACACTCTCGAACAGGGCTATCCCCGTATGAGGTGATCTTCGGCAGACCACCAAATATGTGGGGGACGCCTATACCACGCAAAATAACTGATATTGACTGTAATATGCTGACAGATTACTTGGCTTCCTTGATGTCTGCACTACAATCTTGTCGTTCACAGGTTGCTGCAGCATTTCCCGACAACACTGAGGTGAAACCCCATGACATAGTCCCGGGGGATTTCGTGTTTGTGAAAAATTTCGACCGAAAGACTCAGCTGGAGCCCAGGTGGAAGACACCCAAGTTGGTTCTGCTGACCACAAGAACAGCCGTGAAGATCGAGGGCCGCAAGGGCTGGATTCATTCAAGTCATATCAAGAAATTTCATGGACTATCCTCGGATATAGACATTGTGCCCTGCACTCCCTCACAGACTGATTCAAAACTTCCTTTGGTTGAAAAGACTGAAACCGAACTTTACAAACTAAAGCTTAGGCCCAACAAGTCGAGCAATTTGATTGTTTAAGTCCTCTCCAAGGTGAAGCGGTTGAATTGTCTCTGACATGTATCCCTTGGACCTGAGTAGAGAAAATACCCGGAAAATGTTGAAACGACAGGCGTATTGTAAATCACTGCGTAGCCACTGCATAGTGACATTATTAATTCTGTTTTTATTAAGTCTTTTAATAATTGTTACAAGTATGTTGTTGCACATATATTACCCTATTTCTAGACATGTTTATAATATTGCTGCTGAACATTCTTTTAGTGACTTACCTCCACATGAATTGTCTTATAGACTTGCGCTGCGCAATAACACTTTCATTAGTATGTTACATCATTCCCATCAGACTAGTAATGCTACTAATTGTTGGGTGTGTGGTCGGCTCCCTCCCTATCAGAATTATGAAGGAGTCTTGCCATTCTTTCCGCACCCATTTACACATAATGGCTCCTGTGGAGCATGGTTTGGTTTAATCAATTCCATAGACTCAGACACAGCAGTTTACCAAGATCAGTGGGTATGGGGAAACCTGAACCTAGTTTTACTCAAGGTCTGCTACCCTGACAAGGAGGGTCGCCCCAAACGAACAGGAACTGATCTAGAAAATGAAGTATATGGATTAGGTAATTTTACACCTAATCTCATGATTCTAAATGTCGTATCCGAAGTTGAACTAGTCTTACCCACCATGTCAGTATTCCCAGCGAAGGGTGAATTGTGTGTAAGAAAGGTTGGTTCCATACATATGGGCCATAGTAAATGCACTACTACAGTAGAATTCAGTGATCAAGGCAAATCCTCGTTCAGAGCTTATCGCCACTCCTACTTTATATGTGGTCAGACTGCATATATGCGTCTACCTCCAGATTGGGATGGTACCTGCTACATTGCATTCCTTTTGCCACCTGTTTTCCTTGCTCCTCCTGATTATTACAGAAATATTCATTTAGTACACAACAGAGAGCGGAGAGATCTCCCTATTGTCGATTACACTGAAACAGCATGGGAAAAATACACAGATTTCAATAAAGGCATCTTTCCTTATATAGGTACTGTTACTAATAGTAAACTGATACGTAGATTAACTAGAACCCTTGAAGCAGTAGTGAATGAGACTATTTCCGCCTTAGGCAATTTAACGGAAGAGCAGTCTGCTATGCGGATTGTTGTGCTTCAAAATCGTCTTGTCCTTGACGTCATCCTGGCTGATAGGGGCGGAGCTTGTAGGGTCATCGGATCAAGCTGCTGCGTGTTCATACCAGAAAATTCGCCATCAGTATATAAAGCCATAACTCGCCTTCATGAGATTGTAAATCAGATACACCAGAACCCAGGCACTTGGACTTGGTCCAGTTGGTTTTGGAGTATGATATCAGCCTGGGGATGGAGAGTTCTATCTTTCCTAGGGATTGGCCTTCTCATACTATTCAGCTGCTGTCTATGTCTACAATGTGGACCAGCGATCTGTGGTCTGTGTACCACCTCGTGCATTCCACCACCAAGATTTCATTCGTCACGGAAGAAGAAAGAAGAACAAATGATGCTATATGAACAGATCAATGGATTAATGAAGATTGATATCTCTTGACGGGCAAGTAGGGGACAAGGAGGGAATGTGGAAATATGGATTTTTCTGGTCAGTTATGTCCCCTATCTTGGACCCCAACGGTTCTATGTGCATGTTACAAGTACATGTATGTTCCCTCCAGTTCCAGTTATGAAGACGCAAATACATGTGCGTCCACCGTCAACATGTCCTCTGTCAGATCCGCCATGAATAGGCCGGATATTCCATTCCTAAGTACGAAAGGCCACCGCCTTTATATGGTTCACTTATGCCATTTTACAGTCCAGGCAAGTAGGCCCTGATTCTGTCGTCAAACTCTTTTTGCCTTCTGCCTCTGAAAGCTCCAGTCTGAGCCTGCATCTGTGACCATGAACTTTGTCTCATTCTCTGCGCGGCTCACGAAGCCTGACATCAGCCTATTCTCTGCCAAGAACTGTATTTCACCTTCGAGTTATCTGCTTCCCCCTCAGCCGATGCATTCCTGCCTAGTAGTTTAAATAAACATTCTCCCGGCCACCGAGCAAAAAGCCCGGCTTCTCTGCCCTTATGCAAGTAATTCATAGTCCTGTTACTATGGAAGATTCCTGCCCTCGCATTTAGTGTAGACACTTAGACGCTTGTACACGCACGCACAGTCAGTATAGAATAGATTCTGTTCGAGAGTCCTTCTTTATGGATAACATAGTTCTTTAAACATAGGATGTTAGATATGATTTGGGATTAGGTTGACTTGACCCTCCAGACTTTTCGTCTCCACATATGGAGCTAAATGTCAAGTCCCCTTCACCCCCTAGTTACACGTCAATCACACGTCATACTGCTGCGCGCGCATCTATGCCAAGTATTATCTTATAGATCCACCTATATATGACATCATAACCAATTACGTTCCTTTTTACTCCTTATTACACCCATTTTCGGTTACGCATGATATTCGTCATTTTCCTTATCAATTGTTACGCCTACTGTATTCGCCTCATTGTAATGTATGATCTATAAAAGTCATTTCATGTCAATAATGTAGGTACTTCACTTCCTGAACCTCCGTGGTGATGGAACTTGGAGCAACCGATTATAATCATTCTCTGGAATAAAGCCCGTTCCGAACCTCTAATACCACGGATTCTGCCTCTCATTTTACTGAGCTATTTAATTATGTTTCTGTATCAAATTCAGTCCCGGTAAAGGAAAATTATTTACCACAAGAAGGTAATGCCCAGGCCAGCGTGGACACTGCTGCAAGTACCTGGGCGAGGGGTGGCATCTCCTAGCAGGCACCATGCATGGCACAGTGGTGTATAGCCATGTTTGTAGCTTTTAGTGCACTGTGTCACTGGAAAACATCCTTTGCAAAAACAAAGACTCGAAAACAGACCTTACATGAATATCTCCACAAAAAAAGTCAACCTGCACTTAAATCCCTGCCAAGCACATGTCCCAAAATATAATCATATATCAATTAGTGTGAAGTGTGTTAAATCTGCGACCCTGGGGGCATATCAGCAACAACCAGCGATAATTATCGCTAATCGCACTTAGCGCTAGGATAATTATCACCGGCTAGCGTGGATTTTTATCATTGAGATAGCGTGCTATTAGCAACGCTTATCTCAAAAGCGATAAAAATCCTAGCGCTAACTGACAAAACATGAGATTATCGCTGGAAACCCAGCGATAATCTCACGAAGTTTGCCGTTAGCTTGATGATAGGGCCTCACATACTTAGCCATGATAGCCACCTTCCATAGGATATCATGGCTAAGTCAGTCGTGAAGCAGGTGTAAGGACAGTAGCGATAACAGGGGTTATCGCTGCTTTTCTTGCCGCTATGCTTCATAGCGTGGGGCTTGATGATAAGAGAAATGTCGCTTAGCGACATTCCTCCAGTCATGTCAGGTCTGGAACGCCCACTTTGCATCTCATTAGAGATGCAAAGCTGGGCGTTAAGAATTTGTTCGCTAATGCAAGGTTTCACGCGATAGCGTGACCTTGCTGATTAGGCGATAAAACTATCGCCGCTTTTCGGCCAAAAACGGCGATAGTTTTTTATCGCCACCTTGTAGATATGCCCCTTATTTTGTTAAGCATAACTTGCCCCTAACGCAAATTCTTCAGCCTGTTTAATACTCTAGTAATGCAGTTGCAAGAAAAATGTTATAGTGCTGTTTTCTGGCATCAAGGCACTTGCCTTTCTGTTTGTGCATTAAAAAGCCTTGGAATGTGTCCATAAATGTTTCGAGGGACAAGCATGTATTCCCTGAATTAGAGCTTTGACCAACTACATTAATTGTATAGCTATATAATCCCTGGCGGTACAGCACCCAGGATATAATACTGCATTGCTGGACAGTATAAGGTCCCAAGGCCACTGCACTCCAAACCAAAACACAGAGGTAAAAGACATTGCCATTTGCAACACCATCTAACTCTCGCAAATGCAAGATCTATTGCATTGCAAATGCTTGTTTTGCTTAGGTTTTGGTGACATTTTTTAAATCCAAGCAATGACAGAATGTTATTTAGACACCATGGATGGTGAACCAAAAACATGGCATAAAATTGTTTAATCTCAAAAGCCGTATTTAACTTTTAAGTACGATATGCAGTGTTGCAGGGAGTTGATCAATGGCAAATAAGTTAAATGCTGGTTGCTGTGTATATCAACACTACACTGTATGTGACTGTAAGATAGTTAATCATCATGCATGCAAGCATGGCCCGAACACTGCATCCTAAACCAGCGCATCGGCAATTGTCAAATAATCTCTTTTTATTCAGTTTTAATCAATGGCTAAGTCGCCCCTAAGTATACTTTGCAGCCTTCAAGGCTGGTTGCTTTATGTATAAATGTGGGAATATTTAGGGTAGTTGGTCCCTACAATAGTTAGCGTTACTTTCCCTGTGTAGGTACTGTAACATATGTGACGCAGAATGCTTAAGTGTGATTAAAAACACTTTCCCCACTTTAGCCTAGGTAAATGCTATTGCAAACTCTTTTTATTTATGTGTTTTTAAAAGTTGGTACACTGGTGAAAATTGATTTTTTTCTAATTAATGTCAAAAGATGGGTTATAAATGGCTACTCTCCCGCCTGGGAGCATGAACAGTCATTAATTCAGTTTTGCTGGGTTTTTCCTTCCCTGCAATCATTGGTCCTTAGATGAGGTGCAAAATACTTCCTAGCCCCGAAATAATAGAGGTAGTTCTGATGGCAGGAAGAGTAATCATTGGCCACTTACACTAGACTGTGGGAGAGAGAGTGTAAAGGACCAGAGATGCTATCACAAAGCGCCATGCTGAGGCGTTGCCCTTTTCATACGTTTACACTAAACAGAGCTTAGTGTGAGGAAGGATTTTGATCCCAGAGTTCTCACAACCATCCTGTTTCCACTAGTAGTTGGTGGAACCCTGTTTCGAATAATGGTTTGGCAGATGTATGACATGATTTTAAAATATCAGCCCATCGGAGGAGATGAAGTGATCTAGAAAGAGACAGAGAAGCCCTAGTGTGGGCTACTCTAGAATAGTTTGCATGAAAGCAAACAGAAACCATCGAAAGAGGTGTCAAGAGGGTCTGTGTGAATTATTTTGGGATTGCGTCAGTGGTTATCACCAATCAGAAGGAGGCATTATAAAAATGATTTCCTGCCATGATAGTTGGACCTCATAAAGAAGCAGAAAAAGCCGGGAGGGAGGACTGGGATGTCACCGACTCGCTACTTGTGTCAAAGTACTGGAGGAGGTCTTCACAAGTCGTTCCGATAAACTCCTGTCAACAACCACTTCCATTCACTTGTATTGGCACTTTGTGTTCTCGTGTTTTAACTTTTTTTTTACACAAACAAGTTTAAAAAAATCATATTTCCTGTACTGTGATTTGATTTTGAATCCATTTTTGTCTAATTTATTTTATATAATTTTTGTTTTCGCTACATTTTTTGAAATGCAATTGTTTGGCTTTCTGACATTAACATTATTTGGTGCTACTTGAATGTGTCCTAGGAAATGACTGATGCCCTAGGCCATAGCTATCTGTAGTTAAACTCACATTTTCTCCTTGAAGCTGTTTTATGGACTAGCAGATTATGATATTATTAAATTGATGAGTCTTTCTACCAAATTAGCAACACTAAAACTCACATTGCTCCTCCATATTAGTTGGCCAGGTCAAACCAAAAGCTTGAATCTGATCTCTCTTCATTGGTCTAGTAGATCCTTATAAGCATTTGGCTGACACTGGCCAGCCTCACTCCAATGCCACGGTAAACAATGTTTACCACAAATCTTTTTTCCCGCAGGGAATCACAACGCGGTCGTTACAACAACCGCGTTGTGATTCCGCATACCATTACTCCGCAAGTCAGAACAACCACTTGCGGAGGAAGGGGGGGGTGTTGGATTTAAAATCCAACACCTTCCCTATTGTCCGCACAGACTGGAGTTGGAATAGTAAATTATACTATTCCAACATCCAGCGTCCCCCTTCCGCAAGTCGTTGTTCCGACTTGCGGAGTAATGGTACGCGGAATCACAACGCGGCTGTGTAACGACCGCGTTGTGATTCCCTGTGGGGAAAAAGACTGCGGGATAACAACATACATTCCAATGCCACACATTGGAATGTTGTCCCGATTGATTCCTTTAGAAAAAATTTTACATAAATTCTAGCACCTGATCTCTATATCCTATTCTAGCTATTGTGTTGGTATTTTAAGCAATATGTTGTTTTCTAACTAGATTACATTGGAAAGTAATGTGTGATTGTTGCTATTCAAGTACCACATACACTTTCCATTGAGGTGAGCCTTGCTGCTTGGACCAAGAATAGTAACTACAAAAGGCTTCCGGGGTGGTTCCTCCTCTAAGGTCTTAGAGCAGTGGAAAAGGGAAAAATAAAATGATAATAACAATGTTATTATCATTTTATTTTGCTTTGCTGAGGGGCTGGGTTTGGGTGGCGCTGGTGGCACAGGCAAGAGGAGAGGTTTGTGCGCATGACTGCTTGGCCAGACGGCCAAACAGTCATGCGCCCTTTGCATATTCCTCACCAAGCTGGAAAGCACAGCCTGGTGGGGAACATGCACAAGCTCCCTGTTCCCATCTGAGGGATGATCCACAGCATTCAGAATAATCACAACACTGCATTGCAGCATTGTGAGTGATTGGGTTAGGGGAGCCTGTGTGCTTTCTGCTTCTTACGGACTGGAGTCAGGTAAAGAAGAGAAGCAGAGACAATGACGAGAGACAGCAGAAAAGTTTTTTTTTTTTAAATATTAGACTAGGCCACCAACCTCAATAGATTGGAGGTAGGCAAGGAGTCTCAGGTGGGGGACAGTATCGAAGGCCACTGATAAATCCATCATAATCAAGACAGCCTTCCCTTCTTTGTCTAAGGTGCCCTTGATATGCTCAGCGATCTCTAACAGGGCCATCTCAGTGCTAAAGTGTGGTCTGAATCCAGACCTGCACGGATGCAGAAGATCATTCATATCCAAATATTGTGAGAGTTGTGAAATTGACAATAAATTGCGGGAAATTTGGCATCCGCCATAGGTTTTTAAGCAAAGGTAGAATTGTGGTCCATTTCCATTGTACTGGTATCATTCCTAATGACAGAGAGGTATTCAAAACTTTGTTTGCAATGGTATTGGTGACTTGTACCACTTTGGCAAGTATATTGGTGAGGGCATGGGTCAGATTGAGACCTTGATTTAAGGCTCCTAATTGCAGCAATGATTCCTCAAGGGAAATAAGTAGGATGTTGGAAAGAGTTGGCATCCCAGGAAGGGTCTTACTTGAATTTGCTTTCTCAGACGGGATGTCACCTGACTGTGAGTCAAAGAGAACTCTTGCTTGCATACTTGACATTTTATCATGAAAATAAGAAGCCAGCAGTTCTTACCATTCAGCTGACGGTTGATGGCTTCTAATGGTGGCATCAGGGTTCATAAAGGTTTTTACCATTTCAAAAAGGCCTTTGGATTTATTGCCTGACTCGTCTATCCTTATCTCTTAAAAGGCTTTTTTGGCTGAGCAGACCTCTAAGTAGTACTTTTTTAGTGCTATTTTATAGGTCATTTTGTCAACTAAATTATAGCTTTTCCGCCATTTCCTCTCAAGGTATTTGCAATGTTTCTTACCAGTCCTAAGGTCTTTGTTAAACCACGGGTCGCCTGTTTCGTTCTGTGGGATCTGAGTTCAGAGGCCAGAGTCAAGTCATTGATGCTGTTAAGAATCCAGTCATCCATGCACTCAACATCAGATTCTAGTACTCCAGAAAGAAGAGAAATATTTGTTTCCAAAGAGTGAGACAGGTCTGCTGAATGAATTCTGTGTAGGGCATGTGACATGATTTGGATTTCCTAAGAAAGAGGAAGATCTTTTTTAGATTTTTGCCATTTATACTTAATAAGTTTGTGATGACACTATGCTAATGGTAGTGATCGAGAGATACCATCTTCAAATTGGAAATTATTTGTCTAATGTATGACCAGCTTTATGAGTAGGTTTATTATACACTTGTTGAAAAAGACCAAGAGAAGACATGGTGTCTAAAAGTGAGGCAACTGCCGAGTCTGACGGTTTATCCATATGAAGATTGAAGTCACCTAAATCTAAAAATTAGACCTATCTGCGGGACCAAGAGGCAAGAGTGCTGCCCAGGGATCTCAAAAAAGGACCGCGTGGCCCGGAGGTCTATAGATGGGAGCCCCAACTAAGGACTGCTGGGAAGACAGGGTAAAGCGGAAGCCCAAACTTTCAGCTTCTTCCAGTTCGTTGAGAGAAATGGGGACACTCTCATGGTACACGCACAATGCACCTGAAAATCATGCTGGGTCCTATTAATATTTTGTATGAGATAGTTTCATTTATATTTTGCAGACATAAAACAGTAGCAGCTTATGATTTACAATAGATTTTGGACAAAGCAGAAAAGTCTGATGGCAGTCAGTAGTGACCGTAATTTCATATTTGTCGCCTTTGAATCATAATGGCTTTTATCTTTGAGTTCAGTAATCACTGTTGTACTGAGTGTACATTGCCATTACATCTAAATATAACATTTGAAAAGCACAGTGTAGACCTCCTGTCAAGGTCAGCTCCTGCAGCTCTCTAGTAGCTTGTATCCTATTTATTATTGCAGCTGTACAACATCATCAAGGTTGGTCTGTTGTGGGTTTCTTACAAAGTTTTTTTTTTTTTTTTTTATTCTTTTTTTTTTTAAACCGTTTATTACAATCTCAAATATATACAGGTATGGGCCTACAACCTTCCGGCCGGCCGCTAAAATGACAGAAATAAGTGACATATATACAATAAGGCACTTGGCGTTACAGAGACGCTAAAGCAGGAGGTATCAACAACGTGGGCCACATGACTCTGAGCCCACAATACGGTTTCGTTTTATACAACACAACAACATAAAACCACACCCGCAAGGCAACCCGAGAGCGAAAGTGACAACATATGCTCCTCAAATGGGGGGACCCCAACCATACACTAAAATCGAAGGAGGGGAAGGGGAATAGGTCCGGGACTGGGAAAACACTGTGCCCGGGATTGAGGGAGGGGGTCATCTAGGGGGACGGAGCTGGTGAAGCGGGAGGCAACAATGGCGGCTCGCAAATACCCCCGCGGTAGGCGTTCCAGGGGCCCCACACCTTCAGCCACGCCCCAGGCTTACCCCGCGCCACATACACCACCTTCTCTCGGAACATGCACCAATCCATGTGTTCTTTCCAGGCCGACACTGCCGGGGGCCTCTGGGATCCCCACAGTTGAGCGATGTCACGTTTAGCAATCATATAACCCAGCGTCACCCATCGCGTCTGCGGAACCGAGTAGTCGGTCGGTTCCCACACATTCAGCAGGCATCTCCTCGCTTCAGGCACCAGCACGACATGCGTAACCGCTCGCAGGACCTCATGCACACCACGCCAGAATCGCTCCACCCTCGGACATTCCCACAGAATATGTAAAAAAGTCGCCAATGCACCGCACCCACGCTTACACAGTCCATCCTCGGCATAGCCCATACGCAGAAGCCCTGGCCCCGTCATGTACACCCGGTGAAGTATCTTAAGCTGGACGAAGCGAAGGCGAGCCGGGATGGCCACCTCCTTCGGGGAGGCCACCGCGGAAATCCAGTCCTCGTCGTCCAGCTCCAACCCATCGGCAACCCAAGCCTCGCGGAGCCCAGTCAGTAAGCCCGAGCGGTCATTAATCAACTTCTTGTAGATGAGGGAGATCGTGCTGTCCGGAACGTGGCCATCTAGCGTTCTATCCTCCAGTGGGGAGGACTCCGGGATGGCGGCCACGTCTGGGAAGACAGAACCCAGTGCGTGACGGACCTGCAGGTATCGAAAGTATTCACTGCCCTGCAGCTGAAACTCCGCCTGCAGTGTCTCGAATGTTTTGAATCCTCCCCTCGTCCAGAGATCCCCCACTGTACTAATGCCTATCGTGTCCCACCTATCGAAGCCCTTCGAGGTCCATAGGGAGCCCAACCTCTCAGACGCATACAACGGTGACGCCCGGGTCAAACGGTCCTTCCATCCCATAGCTGCATTGGCCGCGTGCCATACTCGCACCATGACACGCGTGGGTCCCGTCAGGCGGGAATCGGGCACGCTAGTGTAGAGCGCTCGATTGTAATCACCACCGGGCAGGAGCGTCTTGTCCATTTCAAATGCCGGGTTTAAGGCGGGCCCGTAAAGGCCGTGATTAATTGCAGCTAATTGGGAGGCCCAGTAATACCGCTTAATATCCGGGAGGGCGATCCCTCCGTCATACCACGGGAGCGTCAATTTTGCCAGGGCTATACGCGGCCTCCCGTCCCAGAACAGGCGGCGCTGCAAACTCTCCACCTCACGGAAGTAGCGCGCCGGGACCAGGTCCATCGAGTTCTGGAGAGCGTACAGAAAGCGCGGTAATGACATCATCTTGAACAATGCCGCCCGGCCGAGCGGCGAAAGCGGCAAGCGCCGCCAGCGCGCGACGTCCTCCTTCAAGCGCTGGAGGGGGGGAAGCAAATTCCGCTCGTAGCGGGCCACCGGGTCCAGCGTAATATAGACGCCCAGGTAACGAAACCCCTGCGAGGCAATCTGGATCGAGCAGCCCCGCGGGAGAACAGGAGCCTCCCCGGAAAGCACATAGACACAGGATTTAGCCCAGTTGATGACAAGACCTGAGTTACGGCCGAAGGAGCGCAGAACATCGACCAGGACAATCAGTGATTTACGTGGGGAGGCTAAGTACAACAGGATGTCGTCGGCGTAGAGGGACACGCGGTCCTCATACTCAGGGGTCCAACGGAGACCACGGATAGAAGGGTGCCACCGCAGCCACTCCGCCAGGGGTTCCAAGGCCAGTGCAAACAGGAGCGGCGACAGGGGGCAACCCTGTCGCGTGCCCCGTCCCAGCACGAATGGGGCCGAGACTCGACCATTCACCACCACCTGCGCCAATGGGTCAGAGTACAACAATTTGACCCAGCTGATGAATCCCGGGCCAAATCCAAATTTCGCCAACATCGCCCAGATGTACGGCCACTCGAGCGTGTCAAACGCCATGGTGGCGTCCAAGGACGCCAAGATGGCCGGCTCCCGCACGAATGGAACACGCGCGAGCACCCCGTGCAAGCGCCGCAGGTTAAGGGCCGTGTTGCGATGGGGAATAAAGCCGGACTGGTCTTGGTGGACCAGATCGCCCACCACGCCGACCAGCCGGTTGGCAAGCACCTTGGCGAGGATTTTAGGCTCCGTATTTAAGAGCGAGATCGGCCGATAGGATGTAACCCGGTCTCGCGGTCTCCCCTCCTTGTGGATAACCACGATGGTAGCTAGACGCTGGTCCGGCGGGAGGGAGCCCCGCGAGTGGGCCGCAAGGAACATCGCGCGGAGGTGAGGCGCCAGTACATCCGGTCGCAGCTTATACAATTCGATAGGAAGGCCATTCGGGCCCATGGCCTTGCCCGAGGCGACCGAGCGTATGGCGAGGGCGATTTCATCCGAGGTGGGAGCGGCATCCAACGAATCCCTGTCCTTCACTGAAAGCGAGGGCAGCGCGATGTCCCGCAGCAGGGCATGGGAATCCTCCTCCGAGCAGGGAGAGACCGGAGAATATACCTCACGGAAATAATCCGCGAAGCAAGAAACAATGCCTTCCGGCTCAGTAATTCGTACACCATCCATCCTCTCAATCAGCGGGACCACACGACTAGCTCTCTCCTTCTTATCCAACCACGCAATCAGTTTGCCAGCCTTATCACCCACATCGTACAGTCGCCCCTGTTGCTCTCTGCTAAGGCCCCTGGCCGCCTCCGTGACGAGGGCCCTATAGGCCGCCTGCTTAAGGTGTAGGACATGCAGCGCCGCGTCAGTCACCCCACTCCCCAGACCACCCTCCAATTCAGTAATTTCGGCCTCCACCCGGGTCACCTCCTCCTGTGCGCGTCTGCGGGCATGGGAGATAAAGGAGAGGGCCTCCCCTCTGAGAACTGTTTTGAAGGCTTCCCACAGGGAGATAGCCGACGGGACGGACCCCACATTCTCCTCAAAATACCGTTGCAATGATTTAATCAGGTCAGCACGAATAGTGGGGTCACGCAGGTACCAAGCACGATCCATAGTCCCAGAAGCCACCGCATTGAAATCCCCCCCAACCACCAGAAGCCCCCCCGGGAGGTCAAGAAGGAGGCGTCCCAGATCTGCAAAGGTGGTGGACTGTAGCCCCGGTGGGACGTACACAGAGACAAAGACAACTACCTTGCCCTCCATCCTCCCCACCAAGACAGTGTAGCGTCCCCACTCATCATGGCGCACCTCGTCTATTTCTAGCGGGAGCGAGGTCTTGACCATGATGCCCACCCCCCGCGAGCCTGATGTGAAGCCCGAGTGGGCCACCAAGCGAAAGCCACGGCGATTCATGGCACAAAAGGAGTTACCAATAAGGTGTGTCTCCTGCAGAAAGACCACATCAGGCGAAATCCGTTTCAGATACTGCAGGATCACACCCCGCTTGATCCTATCACCCAGTCCGTTAACGTTCCAAGACAACAAAGTCAAATCCCTACCCCCCATCACATAACGAAGCCATCATTTGTCCCCCCCAGAGCATCTCAAAAACAACAATACAATAACGGGTTTGCCTTGCGGTAGAAACGAACCACACCCCACCCCAACCCACCCAACCCAACAGAACTCCCCCCACCCTGCACCCCTGCATGAGCCCAAACAGCCCCCCCAAAGTGCAGTGTGCCTGTCGCCCCATAGATAAGAAAACTAACTAGTCCCCCAGAGGAGGAGGGAGATCCCCCAAGAGACCCCACACGACCTCCACAGGAGGGGAACTTACCCTAACAGTCAATAGTGACAACAACGCAGTCCAGAGCGAGGCCTACCATTAGTCCCTCAGTCCTGATCCGGCGGGCCCTCCCCACCAACCGCACCCCCCCCACCCCCCCGGCCCCGATCTCCGGGCAAAGTGTCTAGCCAGTCCCCGGCCACCTCGGGTCGATCAAAAAAGTGCGTGTGGCCATCCACCTCCACTCTCAGCTTAGCTGGAAAAAGCATCGCATATTTGAGATTCAGGTCCCTTAGGCGACGTTTAACTCCAAGAAAGCTCAGTCTCTGCTTTTGGACTGCCGGAGTGAAGTCAGGATAGAAATTGATGTCCATATTGTCAAGTTTGACCGGCCCTTGTGGCCTGGAAGTCTGTAGGATAGCGTCTCTGTCCCGAAAATTGAAGATCCGGGCGATGAGAGGCCTCGGAGGGGCTCCAACCTTAGGCCTACCCCCGGGGACCCTGTGGGCACGCTCCACCGCAAAGAATTTACTCAGCCCCCGAGGCTGGAGATGGGTGAGAACCAGGTCCTCAACAAATAGATCCGCCGCCTCCGCCTCGCGTCCCTCCGGCACCCCGATAATGCGGACGTTGTTCCTCCGGGCCCGACCCTCGGAATCCTCCAGCCGACGATTCATCAGGGCGCTCGCCTGGCCAAGCCTGCGCACCTCCTGTTGGAGAGCCGCCACGTCCGTTGTGAGGCCCGTGGTAGAGTGGGCCAAAGAGTCGACCCGGTCGCTGGTTTTAGACAAATCAGCCCTCACGAGGCCCACGTCCACGAGGACCGAGTCAATCTTCTGCGCCAGAGTGTCGAAGCGCTGGTCCACCGAGGCCTTCATCTCGGCGATGGCGCCCATGACGTCTCGGAGGGTCAGGTCCGTGGGCAGAGTGGAAGCATCAGTCGGGCCCGTAGGGGACCTACGCGGCGCCTCTGGGGATCCCTTCTGGAGGGTGTAGCGGTCCATACTGTTGGATTGCTGGGCCGCGCCACGGTGGGTCGATTTTATCTTAGCCCGATCGCCATCTTGTTTTGTGGACATGGTTTCAATCCCCAAGACGAGTCAGTCTCCTCAAGAAAGGGGGGGGCCGACAATCCAGTTCAAGGGGTCCAGGGGGGAGCGACCACCGCTCCACAGGACGGACCGCAGCTGGCGGACCGGCAGGGCACCCCAGCGAGACCACACCACCGCACACCGCCCCGCAACCCAACCTCGCCTGGCAGCAAGGAGGGCGCAAAAGCGAAAGTGAAAGTGCGGGGTACGCGAGTCACCCAGCCTTGCCCGCCGCTGTTGTTCACTTTGTGTCCGGATCGCCCCACAACTCCAGTACGGGGGGCCGGTGTGGAGAAGGCCGCAAACCTCAATCGATGCTCCTGCCGGTGTCCGAGGTCCGATTTAAAAACGGAAAACGGGCGTCACCTCTGCTCGGGCTCACAAATACAGTCCCCTCATCTGGGACAGGATTCTGTCAGGATTTATGCAGGAGGTCGCGGAGGTCCTCGGGAGCCTCGCACCTACGCGGCCATCTTGGTTGCGCGCTAGGCTCCTCCTCTCTTACAAAGTTTAATGCATAGGAGTATGCCTGACCTTTCCAGAAAATGACTGATGAAACATATATGCCTTTAATAAATGCTGGCCTTTGATTACATGTTCCCCATTAAGCACGTATTTCTGTTTTTATTATATGTGGGTCATGGAATGTCAAGCCCTGAGAAAGAAATGAAGTTCCAAATTTATATTTGAAAGTGAGGGAATGAATAATTTTGAGACAGAATTAGAAGCCAATGGTTGTTAATGCTGAACTAAAAGTTGGTATAGTCATATGTAGTCTATCAAATCTTCAAGCGAATTTACAAATCATTAGAAAATCTAAATTACAACTTATTCACAGTGACCACTTGTGCTCTCATTAAAAAGCATAAAAGTCCAGCATTTGTGAGAAATAATCTATGAAATGCATGCATCATAGTTACATTTTTAAATGTTAATTGTTTCATATAATTTACTTCGGATACTTTTTTTGAGAGATTATTACGTACATTTTAATGAATCTGCACACTGTCATGGCACTAATGACTTTTCACATCGAATTATTTCTTATTAATTTATATTTTATTATATCTTTAAACTTCCCTTACTGCCTAATAAATTGATTATTAAATTTGAAAACAGTGCTGTTGCAGCAGACTGCGACACGAGTGAGGAAATGTCAAGTTCTTACTATGATCAAGATAATATTTGTTTTCTTAACAAAGCTACCCAGAATGGGCTGGCTTTCTGAAATCTCTGCTAATTATTTTTAATGCTGTTTTAATAAGCATAAGCAGCAGCCAGTCCAAATTACACAGAACGCTGCAAAGATTCCATGGACTCATTAATTAATATATTTATGGCGTCTACGCTTCTCGTTAAGGTTGAAGTTATCACAAATGTCTTCCTTGCATCAGACTGGGTACACGTCATATATTCCTGCACCTGTGAGGCTGACGTGTACTATACACATTAAACGATGGTTGCTGTTACATTTAAAGCATTTTACATACATGGAGCATTACAGTGTAAAATAATAGGTGCAGGTGCCCAAAGTTTTGCTCTGAAGCCCTTGAGCACTGCTATTGATTGTCGGAGTGGTGAATACCAAGGCCACATCGTTTTGATTGCTCTGCGTGCCTCCTTCATCCACGATCAGGCTCTCTCTATTTCTGTATCTCACTCTTTCTGTACGTTTTCATAATTGCTTTCTGTCACTGTTTTTCCGTGTTTCTCTTCCTCCTTTTTTCACCTTTTTGTTTTCTCTCTGTTTTCTCTCTGTGTTGCTCTGGGTCAAAGTCTGATGATGAAAAATAATTTCAGTTCCCCAAAAATGCCTTTGGCCCCCACCTGCAACCATAGGCTCAAATTAAACACAAGCGCAATTACACAAATGTAATGAGTGCCAGCATTTAAGCTAAGAAGACACCGGAAGGAATGCCATTTATAAACTGCACTAGAGGAAGAGGAGGAGCTCTCTGGTCGTTCTTTGGTGGGCTTCGTAGTCCAAATGTGAAGCACTGTTCCACAGCACAGTCTGATTTCACCAACTCTAACAGAATTTTTGCCATGGATTCCAGTATCTGCAAAATTTTATTCTTGACTGTTAAATGGTTCAGCATAATGATTTTCTTCTGCGATATGAAAGTATGCATTATGTTACTTGCCTTCCATTTTTAATAATTTATTATTTATGTCAGGTACTGTCCTGATGTAATTTAGTGAAGTGTTTTATGTGCAAAATAGTAGAAACGCTCAGCAATAAACAAAATTAAAACCCAATGTGAACACAGACAAGGAATTACTTGTACACCTCCATTGAAAGTAATTTTCTTAGCTAGAGTGTTGCTGGTGTTGAGAGTGTTCCCTACAGGAGCTGCTTTCCACCTAAACTTGAGAACTACCCAGAGTTCTCTGCTTCTTTTTTGCATATTTTATGCGTCACTCTATGCCTGAAAGGGTATTTCTTTGACTTATACTGGGTGCTCCCTTGTGTCTGGACAAAGCTATACCTCTCTGAAGAGCTCTAATTAGAGCGAAACACTGTGTCAGGGGTTGCTTTTACTCATTTCAGGTTGGCTTGATTGGTATTTTATCAATTCTAAGCTGTAATACTGTGCCTGGAGTGGTAATTGACTTTTGTCATTTTACAGCTCGGCAAGGACAGCACTGTGCTTGTCCTATGCTTAAAGACTTTGCTGTACAAAAGGTAAAAGACTTTGTCCTTCTCTATCTCGGCGTGGATGGCACTGTGCTAATCCTATGCTTAAAGATTTTGATAGAAAAACAGACATTTGAGGTGAGCAGATCTAGAGTGTTGCTGGTGTTGAGAGTGTTCCATACAGGAGCTGCTTTCCACCTAAACCTGAGAACTACCCAGAGTTCTCTGCTTCTTTTTTGCATATTTTATGCGTCACTCTATGCCTGAAAGGGTATTTCTTTGACTTATACTGGGTGCTCCCTTGTGTCTGGACAAAGCTATACCTCTCTGAAGAGCTCTAATTAGAGCGAAACACTGTGTCAGGGGTTACTTTTACTCATTTCAGGTTGGCTTGATTGGTATTTTATCAATTCTAAGCTGTAATACTGTGCCTGGAGTGGTAATTGACTTTTGTCATTTTACAGCTCGGCAAGGACAGCACTGTGCTAGTCCTATGCTTAAAGACTTTGCTGTACAAAAGGCAAAAGACTTTGTCCTTCTCTATCTCGGCGTGGATGGCACTGTGCTAATCCTATGCTTAAAGATTTTGATAGAAAAACAGACATTTGAGGTGAGCAGATCTAGAGTGTTGCTGGTGTTGAGAGTGTTCCATACAGGAGCTGCTTTCCACCTAAACTTGAGAACTACCCAGAGTTCTCTGCTTCTTTTTTGCATATTTTATGTGTCACTCTATGCCTGAAAGGGTATTTCTTTGACTTATACTGCGTGCTCCCTTGTGTCTGGACAAAGCTATACCTCTCTGAAGAGCTCTAATTAGAGCGAAACACTGTGTCAGGGGTTGCTTTTACTCATTTCAGGTTGGCTTGATTGGTATTTTATCAATTCTAAGCTGTAATACTGTGCCTGGAGTGGTAATTGACTTTTGTCATTTTACAGCTCGGCAAGGACAGCACTGTGCTAGTCCTATGCTTAAAGACTTTGCTGTACAAAAGGCAAAAGACTTTGTCCTTCTCTATCTCGGCGTGGATGGCACTGTGCTAATCCTATGCTTAAAGATTTTGATAGAAAAACAGACATTTGAGGTGAGCAGATCTAGAGTGTTGCTGGTGTTGAGAGTGTTCCATACAGGAGCTGCTTTCCACCTAAACCTGAGAACTACCCAGAGTTCTCTGCTTCTTTTTTGCATATTTTATGCGTCACTCTATGCCTGAAAGGGTATTTCTTTGACTTATACTGGGTGCTCCCTTGTGTCTGGACAAAGCTATACCTCTCTGAAGAGCTCTAATTAGAGCAAAACACTGTGTCAGGGGTTGCTTTTACTCATTTCAGGTTGGCTTGATTGGTATTTTATCAATTCTAAGCTGTAATACTGTGCCTGGAGTGGTAATTGACTTTTGTCATTTTACAGCTCGGCAAGGACAGCACTGTGCTTGTCCTATGCTTAAAGACTTTGCTGTACAAAAGGTAAAAGACTTTGTCCTTCTCTATCTCGGCGTGGATGGCACAGTGCTAATCCTATGCTTAAAGATTTTGATAGAAAAACAGACATTTGAGGTTAGCAGATCTAGAGTGTTGCTGGTGTTGAGAGTGTTCCATACAGGAGCTGCTTTCCACCTAAACCTGAGAACTACCCAGAGTTCTCTGCTTCTTTTTTGCATATTTTATGCGTCACTCTATGCCTGAATGATGCTAACGTTGTTGCCATCTCTTTTTCTGCTGCCCCCTTCCTCTGCCTCTTGCTACAATTGCGCCTCTCTCTTCTGCGTTGGTTTCTTTTCTGTTTATTTGTGAGTTGACATACTGAGAGCGTAGTGATTTTTTTCGGTCTCCTGCTAAAAAATCAATTTCTTCAGCATAAGTTAGATGACCTAAATCTTCTCTGTTTGCTATTTTGGAGTCACCACTGAGGTTCGAATCAGAATCACTCAAATGAGAACTAAGGTCAGAAGTAGAGACGTTCGTGTTGTTTGCTGGGGCCGGAGGTACTTTATTCTTAGGCTCCTTACCGCTAATTTTAGTTGTCCTCAGGTAGTCGTATTTGCGCGCGAATGTGAACACTTGCGCTAGTTCGTAGTCTCTTTCGTCGTGCGCAAATTTGAAAGCCTTTCTATTTTTGATGACTTCTTCTTGTTTTGAGAGGCGGATTTTCATTTCCTCAATTCCTTTGTCGATAGTATCTTGGTTGGATGTATTTCGAATTTTAATTAATTCAGAATTGAGGCGTTCAATTTCTTTTAAATTGTCGTCCTGATCAATATGAGCATATTTGATAAGTAAACATACCAGGCGCATGGACGCTTCCAGGTTACTCTCTGCCCATTCTTTAAATAGTGAAGGGTTGGGACTGTCAAAACTTGGGGCAAGCATATATATATATATTCACTGAAAAAAACATAGGTTACAGGGGCGTTATAGGTAGCTGGACTTTTCACTCGTACAAAACCATTGAAATTCCCCCGTTATAGTTAGTTCAGCTAACTATAACTCACGCGCCCGCAATGCACTGCTGATGACGTCACATATGACATCTCAAATGACATCACTGATGACATCATCCAGTGAATGTGTGTTTTTCTGAAAATTACATATGTTTTATATATGTATATCTCAAGGTCGATGGAAGAATAAATGGGTATATAAGTGTCTAAATGGATGATTTGTTTTTGAAAAATTGATTGTATAACTGACTGATTAAGTGTATCTTAGTGAATACATGGCTTAGTGAGTAATGTTTAAATATGTAAATATCTGTATCAGTCTCTCACTTTGTGTATAAGTGGCTCACTGGGTTGGTGAGTAGCTACATGAGTGTCTATGAAGGTTATTAGTTGTTTTTTTTGAGTATCAGTATGAGTGTCTGAGTGTCTGTATGATTCGGTGGGGGTCTTATGTAGTGCATAGGTGCATGAATGAGTGACTCACTGTTTGTATGTGTTGAAGACAGCATGTGTGCAGGACTGTATGGGTGGATGAGTGTGTGCATGGGTGTGTTAGTGAGTGAATGACTGTCTCAATAGTGTATTTATGAGTAACTACATATGTTTTAAACTAGTATATGTGACTATTGGTGTATATAAGTGAGTATATGTGAGAGTGAGAGATTGAAAGAGTTGCTCTATGAATAAGTATGTGTGTCTAGAAGTGATTGTTTAAAAGACTAAGTATGTGTAAGTTTCTGTAGAAGTAAGTGTGGTGGTGTGTGTATAACTGTATATGCAAGTAAATGGATGTTTGATTCTTTATTAGCATGAGTGACTATGTGTGTGAGTAACTCTATGGATGAGTGGCTTTGTGTAACAGGAAGTATAGGTGCATGAGTACATATGATGAGTGAGTACATGTATGAGTGACTGTATAGGTCTGTCGGTGAATGAGTGGATGTGTATGTGGATCTTAGAATTACTGAATAGGTTGTTGTAACTGGTATTGGTATGTCCATTGTTTTGACATTTTTAGTTTCTATTTTTGAATGTGTGTATCAAAGGTTATATTAGGGGGAGAGGAGGTCTGCCACTCTATCACAAG
Organism: Triturus cristatus; assembly: GCF_964204655.1. NCBI lineage: Eukaryota > Metazoa > Chordata > Amphibia > Caudata > Salamandridae > Triturus > Triturus cristatus. Next base: position 1,289,117,189 of record NC_140591.1, on the reverse strand, counting down.
GATGATGTCATCAGTGATGTAATCAGTGATGTCATTTGAGCTGTCATCAGTGATATCATGAGTGATGTCACTGACCATGTCATGAGTGATGTAATATGTGACATCATCAGCAGTGCATTGCGGGCGCGCAAGTTATAGTTAGCTGAACTAACTATAACTGGGGAATTTCAATGGTTTTGTACGAGTGAAAAGTCCAGCTAACTATAACGCCCCTGAAACCTATGTTATTTTCAGTGAATTTCTAAGGTTTTTTAAATGCTAATTCCTAACTATAACGTGCCTGAAATCTATGTTTTTTTCAGTGAATTTCAAAGGTTTTTTAAATGCTACTTTATAACTATGCCTACAGAGATAGGACATGTGAAGAAAGAAGAAAAAACACACAGAAAGAGAAAAAAGAAATGCAGAAATAAGCAACAGAAGTCCTCAAAGACGAAGAAAAGTGCAGGAAGAAGGATAACGTGCAGAAAGAACAAACAGAAGAGCAGAAAGAAGCCTTGTTGCAAAATCATCCTGTACCCTCAACTTTTTCAGACGGATACTGGTGGTAACTGAGTCTGACTAACCAGTCCTAGAGCCAGTGCTATGTTAAAAGACACTTAGAATACAATGAAAACACCTACATACACTAGGGAACGCTATGCGTTGGTGTCCCCCTGTGATTAGCATGACCTCCTCTGTAATCCCCTAGTATATAATAGGGCAGGGGATTAAAACTACATGTTAAAACGTGCCACAGGGCATGTTTGCACACATCACCTCAGGCCCCGTCCCCTCCCTTCCTCACTGTTTAAACACGCCATGTGGCCGTTTTAAGTTGGGAGATTAAGTCCCCTTGAATCCTGAGGGTCCCTAGGGTCCAACTAGACCACTAGGTACCTCCAGTAAGCGCCACAGAGCTGCGTTGCAGAGAGATGTAAAAAGGGGCACGGCCTAGACCACCTCTCTGCAACGCAGCGCAGTGGTGCTTTCTGGAAGCACCTGGTGGGCTAGTTGGCCCCCAGGGTCCCTCAGGATTGAAGGGGAATTATTTCCCCAACTTAAAACATGCCACAGGGCGTGTTTGCACACGTTAACTCAGGCCCCGTCCCCTCCCTTCACCACTGTGTAAACACGCCCTGTGGCCGTTTTTAGTTGGGAGATTAAGTTCATTTGAATCCTGAGGGTCCCTAGGGTCCAACTAGCCCCTAGGTACCTCCAGTAAGCGCCACAGAGCTGCATTGCAGAGAGGTGTAAAAGTGGCACAGCCTGGACCACCTCTCTGCAACACTGCTCAGTGGCACTTACTGGAAGCACCTGGCAGGGCTAGTTAGCCCCCAGGGGCCCTCAGGATTGAAGGGGAATTATTTCCCCAACTTAAAACGCGCCATAGGGCGTGTTTGCACACGTCACCTAGGGCCCCGTCCCCTCCCATCCCCACTGCGTAAACACGCCCTGTGGCCGTTTTTTAAGTTGGGAGATTAAGTCCCCTTGAATCCTGAGGGTCCCTAGGGGCAAAATAGCCCACTAGGTACATCCAGTAAGCGCCATTGCAGAGAGGTGTAAAAAGGGGCACGGTCTGCACCACCTCTCTGCAACGCAGCGCAGTGGCGCTTACTGGAAGCCCCTGGTGGGCTAGTTGGCCCCCAGGGTACCTCAGGATTGGAAGGAAATTATTTCCCCAACTTAAAACACACCACAGGGCGTGTTTGCACACGTCACCTCAGGCCCCGTCCCCTCTCTTCACCACTGTGTAAACGCATCCTGTGGCCGTTCTAAGTTGAGAGATTAATTCCCCTTGAATCCTAAGGGTCCCTAGGGTCAATCTAGCCCACTAGGTACCTCCAGTAAGCGCCACAGAGCTGCGTTGCATAGAGGTGTAAAAAGGGGCGTGGCCTCAGAACACCTGTCTGCAACGCAGCTCCCTGGCGCATACTGGAGATACCTGTTGAGCTAGTTGGCCCTCAGGGACCCTCAGTATTGAAGGGGAATTAATTCCCCAACTTACAACTGGCCAGGGGGTGCGTTTGCAGAGTGCTGCAAGGACGGGGCGTGGCCTCCGGCGCGATGCCGGTCTTTTATTTATTTATTTATTTTTAAGAAGGAGGGCTGTGTGGCCCCCCTTCTTTTTCTAATTTATTGGCCCTGGGGACCCCATCCCCCAGGGCCTGCACGCTAATTTTTTTGTTGAAAAAAATTAATTTGGCCCTCCCAAGGCCTTAATCGGCCCGGGGACCCCAACCCCCGGGTCATGGCCTTTTTAAAAAAAAAATCTTTAGGAGGGGGGCTGCGTTGCCCCCCTCCTCAGGCCACTTATGGCCCCGGGGACCACATCCCCCGGGGCCGGCCTTTGTTTTTTATTATTTTAAAAAAATATATATTTATAGAAACACCTAGGACATGCTGGACAAACCGTATGTACCTATCACCATGACGATTTGCGTGATATTCATTATGCATACAATGAATCCAAATGGAATGTATTTACACCGCTAGTGAAGCTCTGACGTGTCTGGCGCCCTACCGTGCCTAATCCCGGTGCCCCCGCCGGTGGGTACTCTCCAAGTAGACACCCTTGTCGTTTATTTATACAAACATGGGTAGCTATTGACGGACAAATTTAATACACACGCACACCAAGCCATTCAAAGGGGATTCGACCAAAATTCGACCAAACTATGCAAAAAAAAACCCTCACGGTTAATAAAACACAAATCCACTGCCGGATGTGTAATACTTTTTATTTTACTCTCTGAAAGGAGACGAACCTCACTTGAGAGTCACAGCGTGCTCCTGGCTGAGCCCAATGCTGTGTTGCACCCACCAGTGCCCACCGAGTGCCACACACCTCTGTGTTGTATTCCACCAGCTAGTGCGTATGCTATGACACTCTCTAGCCCATGTGCACTGCAACACCACCCCGTGAATATGTCATGCCACACTTGCCTTCGCACAGGTTATATTGCCCCATCTAACGTGCCTTCATCGATGCCTATGTTATAACGCACAGCGCTATGCCATACATATTACAATCTGGGATCCATATCTTTGTCACAGTGCATATGCAACGATACACTCCCCAGCACATATTTTATATTACAACTTTAGAGACTAGTTAGGTTACACAACACTGCCCTGTCCATATTACACTCCAAGGCGTATATCGCATAGCACGCGCTAGTGCCTGTGCTATCTCGCGCTCTCCAATGAATCTGTCATTGCGCACAATGTATTGCATATTATATTTCACGCCCCGGTTCATCTTATATCACACTTTTTGGTGCATAGTTTATACCACATACTATATCTAGTTTTCATTTTCAATCGTGCTCTCAGGACTATGTTCTATATAACACTGCGTCCACCTACCCTTTTCACGGGCATTACATTTTGAGATGGGGGTGGAGGGTCAGGGGGTGTTTCTGCCAAGTGAGCCCGGAGTCACAGTCACAAACGTCCTCTTCTTCCTGAATAAAAGTGTGATTATGCTGCATACTTGTTCATCTTTTAAGTAGTTCGCACAGACACACATTTTGAAAACAATAAAGTTCCTAATACCCACCTTCTCTGAACAGTTAGCTTGCTGCTCCATCCACCTCCTCCCTATCCTCTGTTGTCTGAATCCATGGACTAGCCTCCTCCCTCATGCCATGCATGGTCTGATGTGCTGCCACTGCCCCCCATTTAGCATGATGTACCAGTCCACTCCTCCTGCCCTCCATTGCCCAATTCTATGGCCCATCATTGACCTCCTGCTTAGCCTCGGGGCTTAGCTTGCTGCCCCTATTCTCCTTCCCCCTGCCCTCCGATATCTTTTTGCATGCCCCTGCTCCATCCTTTTTGCCCACCATGTTCCATGGACCTGCCACTCCTATCTACTCTGAGTGTACTTTTTAGCTGCCACTCCCCTCCCACCTGCCTAGCATTGTCAGATGACTGTAACCTGTCCCTGCCACCTCCACCCTGCCTGTCCACATGCCATGCCCCTATCCCCTTCCTCCTGTCCTCCATGGTCCATTTTACTGCTACACCCTTCTGCCCTCCCTGGTCTGTTGTGCTGCAACTGCTCCTCCTGCCTGCCCCGCACGGTCTGTTGTGAGGTCTCTTCCCCTGAACTCTCTTGTCTGTGCCCAGGTCCTGACCCTCCCTTCTATCCTCCATGGTCCTTTGTGCATGCCCCTGCTCCCTCCTTTTTTCCCATCATAGCCATTGTGCTGCCACTAACCCTCCCGCTTGCCATGCATGGTCTTCTGTGCTGCCATGGCCCCTCCCACCTTCCCTGTGTGGTCAGCTAGCTGCCCCAGACCCCCTCCCACCTTCCCTCCATGGTCTGTGTGTATGCCATCATAGTCTCACTGTTGCTCTCCATGGTGTGTCTTGTTTCTAGTGCCAATCCTGCCTGACCTCCATGGTCATCTTGTTGCTCCTGCCCTGCCCCTTTGCCCCCAGCCCTCTGTTTCCATGTGCAGACCCCTATTCCCTCCCTCCTGGCTTGTCTATTCCATTGTAATGCCCCTGATCCGTCCCTCCTGCCCTTTATGGTCTGCTATGCTGCAGCTTTCTCTCCTGTCTGTCCATTATGGTCAGCTAGCTACCATTGCCTCTTTCCCCTCTGTTCTCTGTTGTCCATGTGCATGGTCCTGTCCCCTCCCTATTGCTTTCTATGGATTGTTGTGCTGCACTCCCGTCCCGCATGCCCTGTGTGGTGTATTGTGCTGATGCAAACCCTGATGCCTGCCCTGTAGGGTCAGTTTGGTGCACCTCTCCATGTCCCTCCTGTCCGCTGTTATCCGAGTCCATGTCCCTACCCCAATTCCTCCTGCCTACCATGATCCAATGTACCATACTTGCGAACATTTTGAACTTGGTAAGAGGGAGATTTTGAAAAAAAACTGTGGTATTGATTTTCCCCTTTGATTTACATTGAAAAAGAGGAGATTGTAGACAGGAGACAAATCAAATAAAGCCCATTTAAGCTTAAAAACATTGGACGTTTCCTGGCTGAAACGGGTCTGTTGTTATGTACGGTTGTACTACCACTGCCTCTTCCTTCTGCCCACAATGGTCTATTATTTTGCCACAGCCTCTCTTGCCAGTCCTGTACTGTTGGTTTGTTGCCCCTGCCCCCCTTTCCACTGCCCTCCATAGTCTGTTGTGCTGCCACTGCCCTTCCTGCCTGCCCAGTGTGGTCAAATTGTTGCCTCTGCACTCTCCTACCTGCCTTCAATTTTCAGAGTCCGTGCCCCTGGCCTCTGCCTCTCAACAGTATCCCAATGAACAACTAGATTGCTAACATTCTATATTTATTACAAAAGTGTGGAACGCCTGACGTCATCTTGATGTAATCAAAACTGTAATACCTAGAGCATTTCCTTTAGAAATTACATATATGAGAAGGACTTATTTGCATCAAAATTATGGTTAGTGCTCTAAAAAACTAAAATGAGGACATATTTTCTGAGTTTTCAAATAGCGACAAAGAACTTTTAAATTATTTGTAATCTTTATGTTTTTTATACAGTTGACCACTTGATTAAATGTTGCACCTAGGGGAGAGGATGTGGTGTTACTTCCAGAGCTGCAGACTTTGCAACTGGGGAACCAGGTTGGAGTTTCTGCTTCAGCTCAACATTCTTTGATTCTGGTCAAATCACTTAATCTCCCCATGTCTACAATCAAAATGAATTTGATCTTGTGTGATGTAACCAATGCTCATGTAAATCACTTCAATACCTGACAAGTCTGCACTATATTAAACTGCAAATACACAGAAAAATAAGTGTTTTGTACACTTCTGTCATTGGGCTACATGTGGGCTACATCTAGGTGATATTTGTGCTGCATTTGGTTTTTTTTTGTCTTTGGTGGCCATCTTGGGAGATTTATTTGTTATGAAGTTTCCTAATTTCCTCATTTACTGCAGTCTCCTCAGTAGGAAATGCTTTCAGTTTTTTACTTTGATTCCATCAAGAAGGTATTCAGATATGTCACACATTTGCCATAAATTCTGAATGTTAGCACTCTAGTTGCTCATTAGATCACTGTAGTAAAGCTACTGCTCACCACGGAAGTCTGCTGCTGGTATTAAAAGTGCATGTTTCAGTCTGCATATCAGAATTTTTTAATGAAATAGAAGAGGATTTGAGAAGTCACTCAAAATGTGCCCTAATTTTTCTTTCTTCAGCACTAATCATCATTTCTATGGCAAAATGCACCCACTCATTGTGTTCCTTTTTAAATTAAATGTTTTAAGTGTTACCAGTTTATTCCAATCAAGATGGCTTCAGGTGTGCCATACTTTTGTCATAAGTAAGACAGTAAGTGCTCTAGTTGTTCTTAAGAACACTCTGGGACATTCTGTCATTGGGCTATACTTGGGCTACATCTGGGTGATATTTGGGCTACATTTGGCCTCTTTTGTCTCTGGTGGCCATCTTGGGAGATTTGTTTGTTATGAAGTTTCCTAATTTCCTCATTTACTGCAGTCTCCTCAGTAGGAAATACTTTCATTTTTTTTTACTTTGGTTCCATCAAGAAGGCATTCAGATGTGTCACACATTTGCCATAAATTCTGAATGTTAGCACTCTAGTTGCTCATTAGATCACTGTATTAAAGCTACTGTTCACCAGGGAAGTCTGCTGCTGGTATTCAAAGAGCATGTTTCAGTCTGCATGTCAGAATTTTTTTATGGAATAGAAGAGGATTTGAGAAGTCAAAATGTGCTCTAATTTTTCTTTCTGCAGCACTAATCATAATGTCTATGGCAAAATGAACCCCCTCATTTTGTTCCTTTGTAAATTATATGTTTTAAGTGTTACCACTTTATTCCAATCAAGATGGCTTCAGGTGTGCCATACTTTTGTCATAAGTAAGACTGTTAGCGCTCTAGTTGTTCGTTAGAACACTCTGGTACATTCTGTCATTGGGCTATACTTGGGCTACATCTGGGTGATATTTGGGCTACATTTGGGCTCTTTTGTCTCTGGTGGCCATCTTGGGAGATTTATTTGTTATGAAGTTTCCTAATTTCCTCATTTACTGCAGTCTCCTCAGTAGGAAATACTTTCAGTTTTTTACTTTGGTTCCATCAAGAAGGCATTCAGATGTGTCACACATTTGCCATAAATTCTGAATGTTAGCACTCTAGTTGCTCATTAGATCACTGTAGTAAAGCTACTGCTCACCATGGAAGTCTGCTGCTGGTATTGAAAGTGCATGTTTCAGTATGCATGTCAGAATTGTTTAATGAAATAGAAGAGGATTTGAGAAGTCACTCAAAATGTGCCCTAATTTTTCTTTCTGCAGCACTAATCATACTTCCTATGGCAAAATTAACCCCCTCATGTTGGTCTTTTTTAAATTAAATGTTTTAAGAGTTACCACTTTATTCCAATCAAGATGGCTTCAGGTGTGCAATACGTTTGTCATAAGTAGGACTGTTAGCGCTCTAGTTGTTCTTTAGAACACTCTGGGAAGCTGCAGTAGAACACAAAGGAATCAACTGACAGTCTCTTTCCTTGTTGGATGTACATGTTTTACTGAGAATGTCAGACTTCATTCTCACATGACTGAGAAAGATAATGTGAATTTACAGAAAATATGCTCTCAGTTTAGCTTATAGATCACCTTCCAAACCTCTGTGGGAAAAGCAAGAGAAAATTGTTTTCTCTCAAACATGATTCATGATATCACAGCAGAAGGCTTTTTCACATGGTAAAATCACCTTAGATCACACCACAAGTCCTAAAATGAGTATGGTACCATCAACAAATGATTTATAATGTAACTATAAAGTCTTAAAACCTTCTATTAACTGCAATGCTTTTTAAGGAGGTGATATCATGCAGATTGGTCCAAAGATGGCTGACAACACTTCTTGGATGAAGTACTGACAGCCAATCAGATCTCACGATGAGATGTGTGGTTAGGCTCCGCCCAGATATATCTATCTATTTAACTCTAATTTTCTCAGGAACTGCTGAACGGATTTACACCATTTAAGCAAAAGGCACGAGTCTGAACTGAGGACTACCTCTTTGCCAAATTTGGTGTAATTCCGTTCAGCAGTTCGGGCTGTAGCTGCGTCAACAGGTCCTATGGGAAAATGCATGGGGAAAACGCGTTTTGGGACCCCCCTTTTTTCTCGCCCCCCGCTTGACGAATCACCGTGAAATTTTCAGGATAGGAGCGGACCGGAGCTGGCCAGTTTCGTAAATTTAGCGAAGATTTGTCGATCGGCGCCAACGTTATTCCAAATAAAGTGTTTTGGAGAGGTGTGGCTCACTAGTTAGAGGCGGCAGACCCGTAAGCAGAGAATCGGCCAGGGACCAGGGTTCAATCCCCGACGCGGCAGGGTCGTGGACCAGGGTCAAAACGGACTCGATAATTCTCGCCTCGGTACCTACTCTAACCAGGTACACACTCGGCAACTCTGGGCATTAAGCTTGCCTCATCTCTACAACGGCCCCCCACAGACGCCGGGGATGCCTGGTTTCACCTTGGAGATACCCAGAAAGGGACAATCTCACAGGGATAGCCAGGACGGGTTCCCCAGCGGTCTACAGCGCCGGGACGCCCCGGTGTTGGGCAGCTGTGCGCTTTACAAGTCTACAACATTTACATTTACATTTACATTTACATTTACATTTCCTATGGAAAATAGGTCCTAACTATAACTACCTACTGGCGACTGCCAGTAGGTAATATATATATATATATATATATATATTCACTGAAAAAACCATAGGTTTCACACATGTTATAGTTAGCTGTACATTTCACTCGTAAAAAACCAATGAAATTCCCCCGTTACAGTTAGTGCAGGCAACTATAACTCACGCGACCGCAATCCTCTGCTGATGCTAATACTGTATTTAGACACTTATTTGCCCATGTCTTCTTCCATTAAATTTTAGCTATACATATATTACAAATATTTTTTTTTCATAAAGACACATATGTCATCAGCAGAAGATTGCGGTCGCGTGAGTTATAGTTGCCTGCACTAACTATAACGGGGGAATTTCATTGGTTTTTTACGAGTGAAATGTACAGCTAACTATAACATGTGTGAAACCTATGGTTTTTTCAGTGAATTTGCAAGGTTTTTTAAATGCTAATTCCTAACTATAACGTGTGTGAAACCTATGGTTTTTTATGTGAATTTGTACGGTTTTTTTAATTGCTAAGTTACTTTACGCCATTCGTGGCATGCGCGCCCAGTTAACGCAGTTCGTTCCGTGCGCGCACAGTGAGCACGCGGTGCGCTTTGCGCACCGCGTGCCCACTTTACGCAGTTAGTGCCGTGCACGCACGGTGGACACGCGGTGCGCTGCGCGCACCGCGTGCCCACGTTATGCGGGATGGGCCATGTACGCACGATGCGCTTCGCGCACCGTGCGCACATGGGGGACATATAATGCGCATCTTTATGAAATTTATTCTTTGTTTATTTCTTACCAGTCATAAGCCATGCACAAATGGTGCCCTTCGGGCACCATTTGCACACGGGGTGGGGAGGGTGTGGATAATTTTAAAAAAAAAATGTTTTAACCGTACGCGTACGGTAAGCGTAATCGGCGATTTGCCGAAAAAAAAAAAAAAAATTATTTGGGCTTGGGGGTTGTTTGGGGACCCCTATATCAATGCTGGGTGGTTAGGATCTCAAGAAACTGCCTCTTTAGACATTTTTTTGGCATCGTTTTTGCTGCCCAACTCAGAGAGCGAGAGAGAAAATGGCGGCCGCCGCTTCCTGGTTTCGACCGATTCGAATGTTTACTAAGATCTAACAGCCAATCAAAATCGCGCTCGCGCACGCCACCGTATGCGTACGGTAAGCGCACCGTAAGCTGGCTCAGATATATATATTGATTTAAAGGCTATTTTCTCTGAATCTACTGAACAGATTTACACCAAACCTACAAAAGGCACTTCCTTGACCTGAGGACTACCTCTCTGCCAAATTTCAAGTAATTCTGTTCAGCCGTTCGGGCTGTAGCTGTGTCTAAAGGTCCTATGGAAAAATGCATTGCAAAAACGCGTTTTGGGACCCCCCTTTTATCTCAGCCCCCGCTTGACGAATCCCCCCGAGACTTTCAGGGTAGGATCGGAGCGTAGCGCCCCACCTATTTTGAAAAATTCGCGAGGATTCGTCGACCGGCGCCAAAGTTATTCAAAATAGAATGTTGCGGATTTCCTATGGAAACGTGGTCCTAACTATAACTACCTACTGGCGACCGCCAGTAGGTAATATATATATATATATATATACAAACAAACGCCCTCCATTAATGGTTGCCTCCGACCCTGAGTGGGGCAACCTCAGCATTGCTGGAACGGAGCATACCATCAATCCAGTACGAGCAAAGAGAATGCTGAGGCCCAATTTCTCAGAATGACAAATACTTTCATTAAATGCAGGCAGCAGTATTCTTTTAGTTCAATACAGACACAAATTTGCATTCAGTTCTTATGTGTTTCAGCTCTTCCTGGAGTCTTCATCACAGAGAAGCAATCCTGTTAATACAGAGGGATCTTGTGCTTTTAAAGGGGAAATTACATGTATTATGTTGTAGCCTTTAAGTCCTATGTTTCCCAACATGCACAGTGTCTGTGTTTTACACAGTGGAAAGTGTTCAAAAACATTGTCGGACCAAAGAACAGTTTCTAAATCACAGTTCATTGCAACCCAATAATGCAGTCACTTATGAATTTCAGTGTTCTGTGCCATTCGTATTTACCTCTTCCGCCATAGTTATGAAGTGTTTTCTTTGTGCACATTCATTGGAAATCAGCAAAAAAAGTATACTTGCTGCTCTCTCATCCCTTGCTTGCCTGCACTTTCCATTTTCTATGGATAAATACTTTCCTGTTGTGTAGGCGGTGGGTTATGCTCCCACATTACCATCCAAACAAGTTTCCTCCTTTAATTGGTGCATTCGACCCTGGCAGGGTGGCCTCAGCGTTGCAGGAATGCAGCATCCCATTAATCTAATACAAGCAAAGAGAATACCGTAGACCAATTTCTCAAAATGCCAAATACTTTAATTAATTGCAGGCAGCAGGATGCTTTCAGTTCCATTCAGGCAAAAATGTGCTTTCAGTTCTGACGCGTTTCAGCTCATCCTGGAGCCTCGATCACAGAGAAGCAATCCTGGTAATATCACAAGGTCACTCTGTATTACCAGGAATGCTTCTCTGTGATCAAGGCTCCAGGGAGAGCTGAAACGCGTCAGAACTGAAAGCACATTTCTGCACCCACTCACACACCCACAGGGACACTCATCCACCCACTCACAGACCCTACTCAGACACTCATGCCTTCACTCACAGAGCCAATCAGAGACTCATACACCCACTCACAGTCCCACTCAAAGACCCACACACCTAGTCACAGACCCACTCACAGACTCAGTCAAGCACTCACATGCCCACTCACAGACCCCAGACACGTATGCATCCACTCACAGACCCACTCAGAGACACAAACACCCACTCACAGACTCAGTCAAGCACTCACATGCCCACTCACAGACCCCAGATACTCATACACTCACTCACAGACCCACTCAGAGACTCATGCACCCAGTCACAGACTAACTCAGACACTCATACAACAACTCACAGACTGATTGAGACACTCATGCACACACTCATAGATGCACTCAGAGACTCAAGCACCAATGCACACACCTACTCAGAGACTCATGCACCCACTCACACAGCCACTCAAGGACTCATGTCCACTCACACCAATGCACCTAGTTACATACTCACTCAGACAATCATGCAGCCACTCACACACTCAATCAGAGACTCCCACACCCAATCACAGACTCACTTAGAGGCTTATGCACCCACTCACCTACCTACTCAGAGATTCATGCACCCACTCACAGACCCACTCAGACACTCAATCACCCACTCAGACACTCATGCAATCATGTACGACCCATTCAGAGTCTTATGCACCCACTCACTGATCCACTCAAAGATTCATCCACCCACTCCAGACCCATTCAGAGACTCATGCATCCATTCACAGACCCACTCAAAAGCTCCTACTCACAGACCCACTCAGACACTCATGTACCCACTCACAGACCCAATCAGAGACTCATGCACCCACTCAGACACATACTCAGAAACTCACATCCACTCACACACCTACTCAGATACTCACACAGCCACTTATAGACCCACTCAGACACTCATGCATTCCTCACAGACCCACTTATAATCTCATGCACCCACTCATAGATCCACTCAAAAACATATTCCCCACTCCACATCCACTCAGAGACTCATGCATCCACTCACAGACCCACTCAGAATCTCTCACACCCACTCACAGGCCCACACAAATACTCATGCATCCGCTCACTGACCCACTCAGAGGCTCACACACCCACTCACAGACCCACTCAGAAACTCATGCACCCCCTCACAGACTCACTTAGTGACTAACATACCCACTCAGAGACCCACTGATTATCTCATGCACCTAATGATAAACTTTGTGAGACAATCATGTACCCACTCACACACCGACTCAGAGACTTATACACCCACTCACAGACCCACTCAGATACACTTGTATCTAATCATAGACATACTCAGACACTCACACTCCCTCTGACAGACCTTCGCAGTCAGTTATGCACCCTCTATCAGACCCACTAAAACACTCATACACACCCTCACAGACACACTCAGAGACTCATGCATGTTTTTGTAGAGTTATTTAGATGGTGATGTACCCAGTGTGATGCACAGAATCACTTATATAGTTATGAATTTTGAATGTGCTGGTGTTTAATGAATGTCTGCGTTTGTTTTGCTTATTCACAAATATTTTAAAAATTGAAAAAAGAAGATATTTTATAAAGAAAATGTAAAACATTTTGGGATATAGGGTGGCTCTAAGAAGAGCCTTTGTGTTGATTGTGTCTATCTGACAGCTATCCGTAAGCCAAGATGTGGAGTTTCAAGTGACTAAGAAACACCCTGTTGCCTTCAACTGTGAAGTGAACTTCACCACATCTATGAATTCCCTGCATGTTAAAATGCAAGTTGTTGTAGATAGAGCCCATGTTATGGTCTCTGATGAATGCAGAAACAGTTTTATTGACATTTATCCTGGCTTTGTCAATCTGTGAACAGAATTGATTTGACCACTTTCATTTATGCCTTTGGCATATGTTGGAGCACATCAAGGTAATGTGAGGGAAACGTGTCTTTAAAGGTGCAAAGGTAATCCCTCACTAGAATTGCCAGTCCTACCCCAGTCAGTGTGCCTAGGTCATTGCAATCACATTGCACAATCATGAGGTCAGGGGCCTGGAAATCCACAATGCTTTCAAACAAGGGCAGCAATTGATGGCACTTCAATCCTCTCTGACCAATGCAAGTAATTCCACGTTGGACAAACTCAAGTCCCTGACAATGCCACTCTTTCTCGCAACCGCACTGACCCAAAACACATAGCTGTGGCCCAAGCTCCAAACTCTAACCATTCAGATGTGAAACAGCTGAATAAACAGGAATAGGCTGGAGCTGAATGAGACAGTTTTCAAAATGAAAGGCAGTTAAAATGGAGGTGTGCTCCTGGTTTAACAAAGAAACATGTTTGATTGGATGCTGTGAATATGCAGGTGAATAAAGTTATGTAGTGTCTTGAAAGGATAAGTAACTAGATCTGCGCCGGCCTGGTCACCCCCACGCTCCTGTGCCTGTGCCTGTGCCTGCTCCCGCAGCCCCAGCCTCCCGAGGGCCTCCGAGCCCACACCATCCTCCCGCAGCCCCAGCCACCCGAGGGCCGCCAAGCCCGCTCCAGCTTTCCCGCCGCCCCAGCCCGTGGCCCCGCCCCCCAGCCAGCCGATTGGCTCGCACTCCCACCTCCCCGCAGACCCTCCCGACCGGCTCCCTTCTTAAGGGGAGCCTGACCAGAACCAGGGAGTGACCACTGCGCCTTCCGGCCTGGTCACCCCCACGCTCCTGTGCCTGTGCCTGCTCCCGCAGCCCCAGCCTCCCGAGGGCCGCCGAGCCCACACCAGCCTCCCGCAGCCCCAGCCACCCGAGGGCCGCCAAGCCCGCTCCAGCTTTCCAGCCGCCCCAGCCCGTGGCCCCACCCCCCCGCCAGCCGATTGGCTCGTGCTCCCGCCTCCCCGCAGACCCTCCCGACCGGCTCCCTTCTTATGACGTCCCCAGAGCGACCGCGCAGCGGACGCGCGCAGCGGGAGCACCGATTGAGCGCCGAAGGTGCGCCAAAGGTAAGCCCGTCTACGCCCCTCCGCGCCTGGACCGCGCCCAGCGCCAGGACCCCTGGCCCCCGCAGACCCCAGCCCACCCGCCAGACGTACGACGCCGCCACCCTCAACGCACTCAACGCCGGCCGAAGCCCAGGATGCTACCGAGCCACCCCGAGACGCACCCACGGACCCTTCTGCTGCAACTCCTGCAAGTTCACCTGCATCCGGACCTGCACTACTCCAGCACCAACCAAGACCAAGACGAGCAACAGCAGCAGCCACCTGAAATGCATCCTGCTAAACACCCGCTCCGTCCACAGACACGCCGTCGAGCTCTGGAACCTGCTCGACACCACAGCCCCAGACGTCGCCTTCCTCACGGAAACCTGGATGAACGCCTCCTCAACGCCCGACATTGCCATCCCAGACGGCTACAAGATCATCCGAAGGGACTGCATCAACCACACCGGAGGAGGCCTCGCCATCATCCACAGGAACACCATCCGCATCACGACCAACACCGACGACACCCTCGCACCCGCCGAGCACCTGCACTTCCAGGTCCACATCAACCCCAAGACCACCCTCAGAGGCACCCTCATCTACAGACCCCCGGGACCACGCACACAATTCAGCGAAGACATCGCCGACTTCATCAGCCCGCACGCCCTCCCCTCCGCTGACTACATCCTCCTCGGGGACCTCAACTTCCACCTGGAGAACAACAACGACCGCAACACCACCACCCTGCTGGACAACCTCGCCAACCTCAGACTCAAGCAGCTGGTTACCACCCCCACCCACTACGCCGGACACACACTCGACCCCGTCTTCTCATCCAGCAAGGACATCGCCTTCAGCCACGCCACCGGACTCCACTGGACGGACCACAGCTGCGTCCACTTCAGCTTCAGAAGGACCACGATCCACCACCACCAGCAACAGGTTGCACGCAGAAGCTGGAACAAGATCACAGCCGACCAGCTCGCGACCGCCCTGAGCAAGAACCCACCCACCAGCGCAACGAACCCCAGCCAAGCGGCCACCAACCTCACGAAGTGGATCAGCGACTGCGCAGACGACCTCGCCCCTCTGAAGACCCCGACTAGCAGACCCGGTAGCAAGAAAGCCCCATGGTTCACCGACGAACTCAAGAGCTCCAAGAAGAACTGCCGAGCCCTCGAGAGAACCTGGCGCAGAGACCCAACACCGGACAACATGACTGCCCTCAAGCTCGCCACCCAAAAACACCACCAACTCATCCACGCCACCAAGAAAACCGCATTCAAGGAACGACTGGACAACAACGCACACAACAGCAAGGAACTCTTCAACATCGTCAAAGAGCTCTCCAACCCCAACGCCGGTAACAACGACATCACCCCTTCACAAGACCTCTGCAACTCCCTCGCCTCCTACTTCCACAACAAGATCGCGGACATACACAACAGCTTCAGCACTCAACCGACGCACGCCACGACCGAACCACCGCCCCCACCACCACACTCGGCACCTGGACCCCGATCAGCACCGAAGACACCGTCCGCACGATGAACTCCATCCACTCCGGATCTCCTACTGACCCCTGCCCTCACCACGTCTTCAACAAGGCCGACGCTGTCATCGCACCCCACCTGCGGGACATCATCAACACCTCCTTCGACACCGCTACCTTCCCGGAGAGCTGGAAGCACGCCGAACTCAGTGCTCTACTAAAGAAGCCATCAGCCGACCCCACCGACCTCAAGAACTACCGCCCCATCTCGCTGCTCCCGTTTCCTGCAAAAGTCATCGAGAAGACCGTCAACAAGCAGCTGGCCGCTTTCCTCGAGACGAACGGATCCCTCGACCTCTCGCAGTCTGGCTTCCGGGCCAACCACAGCACCGAGACCGCCCTGATCACAGCCACCGATGACATCCGAGCTCTGCTTGACAACGGAGAAACAGCGGCCCTCATCCTCCTAGACCTCTCCGTGGCCTTCGACACTGTCTGCCACCATACACTAGTGCAGCGACTCAGCAACGTCGGAATCCAGGAGAAGGCACTGGAGTGGATCATCTCCTTCCTCGCCGGAAGGACACAGAGAGTCCGCCTCCCCCCGTTCAGATCTGAAGCCACCGAAGTCATCTGCGGCGTTCCTCAAGGCTCCTCGCTCAGTCCAACCCTCTTCAACGTGTACATGAGCCCCCTCGCAGACATCGCACGCCAGCACAACCTCAACATCATCTACGCCGATGACACCCAGCTGTTTCTCTCCCTCACCAACGACCCCGCCACCGCCAGAGCCAACCTCCACGAAGGGATGAAAGAGGTAGCCGCATGGATGAAGAACAGCCGCCTGAAACTGAACTCGGACAAGACGGAAGTCCTCATCCTGGGATCCTCACCCTCCGCCTGGGACGACTCCTGGTGGCCCCCCGCCCTAGGCAGCGCACCCAAACCAACAGACCACGCATGGAACCTGGGCTTCATCCTGGACTCCACCCTCTCCATGACCAGACAAGTCAACGCAGTCTCCTCGTCGTGCTTCAACATCCTGCGCATGCTACGAAAGATCTTCCGGTGGATCCACAACGGCAACTCCCTCTACGCCGGAACCACCGCCAAACTCCAGAAAAGACTTCAGCGAATCCAGAACGCCTCAGCACGACTCATCCTGGACATCCCCCGTCGCAGCCACATCTCCGGACACCTGAGAGACCTGCACTGGCTCCCGGTCACCAAGAGAATCACCTTCCGTCTCCTCACCCACGCACACAAAGCCCTACACAACCAAGGCCCAGGATACCTCAACAGCCGCCTCAACTTCTACGCTCCCAAACGCCAGCTTCGATCGACCGGCCACGCCCTCGCCACCGTCCCCTGCATCCAAAGAGCCACCACAGGGGGACGGTCCTTCTCCTTCCTCGCCGCCAGGACGTGGAACTCCCTCCCGACCCACCTCCGCCTGACCCAGGACCACCTCGCCTTCAGGAAGCAACTCAAGACCTGGCTGGTAGAGCAGTAGCGGACCCCTCTCCCCTAGCGCCTTGAGACCCTCTGGGTGAGTAGTGCGCTATATAAATGCTTTGATTGATTGATTGATTGATTGATTGGCTCAGGTAAAAATAAAAAATTGTAATGCAGACATGGATATGCTTTTGATTCTGTACAGTAAATCACACCTGCTGTAGCTCATTTTGTAACTAATATAGTCCTTCTAGAATGTGCTGCAATCTTATTACCTACTGGTTCTAGCGGGTTGCTTTGGAGACTCTGCTAAGAGTGTTTTGGGGAAAGGGTCTTAAAGAGAGTGTCATCTGTTCTTTTTAGCTAGAAGTGTTCAGATTAATTTAGAAAAAGGGGTTGTTTCTGGCTGTTGGCTCTCTTATACGTGTAGTGTAGTATTAAAGCCATAAAACTACCAGGTAATATGTTTTTGGAGTCCTAGAATTTGTTGCGAAATCATTGCAACAATTGCGAATAATGTATGAATATGCACAAATACCCTTCCGTATTGGATTTCTTTATAAAAGTGCTTGAAAGGGTTAACACATACTAACCATTTAGAAGTGGAGCTACAAACGTAAATTATGAAAGGCATGTTTTTTATTTGCTGCTTTCCCCAGTATCAGAGAGTGCAAAGTTGAAAAGTGTGCCATTAATGTTTGCTTTGTATGTGAGTTCAGTGCCATTCTTATGCTTATTTTTCACATTGTCCGAGAGTATTGAGTCTATCTAATAGGAGCAAAAAACCTATTAAATCAACTAACTCAAATTTCAGATATGTAAATAATATCTTATTTTGAGAAAAAAAACATTTGATTAGAAGGTATATGTGTATGTGAGGTTGATAAAAGTCAGAATGATATATGGGGAAGCATTGTAACTTTAGGAGACGAGCTATGAGTGTTTGTCTTAGTGTTTTTATATTTTGATTAATGGGTAAGTCTGTTTCTAGGTGTGTGAGTATTTGACTGTTTGTCTGAGTTTTAGACTAGCTTTGTGAAACATTGCTTAACAATGTGTTGCCCAAAAAATGTAAATTGCACATGTGTTGTTTCACTGCATGCTCTAGTTCAAGTTTCAAGTTTATTTTTTATTTGCATGATTACTGAAAACCATTGCAACATTTTAAAATAGCCAATAAAACTGGTGTTGTACCTCGAGGTGGGTGCAGTTACTAAATTATTTTCTAAGGGATTTTTAACGTTCGTCACAGTATCCCACTTTCCAGAAGAGGATTAAATTGTATCCTAAGTGCCCATATTGTTTTAAAGTCTGTTTTTTTACGGAGACGAGTGCTGGAGAGAATCAAGCTCACAGCCGACTCCTTAGCCGGCCGCCATGTCCCCCAGTGTGGTCCAGCACATTAATGACTTAGTGTGTATTTCATGAGTCCATTACAAGCACAGATTATACTGTGTCCAGTCTTATAATGAATATCTACATTATTGAAGTCAGAATAGATTCAGAGACTCAAAGAGTTGTACAATCAAGCACAATATGCTTTGGAAACAGGTGGCAAACCTGAAAGCGTGCTTGTCATGGACTCATGTAATACACACTGAGTCATCACACGCAAAATACTTCCCCTCCTACCTGACCACTCAAAAAAGCTCCTGATACAGTCGCTTGTTCTCTCCCGGCTGGACTACGGTAATGCCCTGTATTTAGGCGCCCCCAGATCAGTGGTGGCCAGGCTCTAAATGGTCCAGAACTCGGCTGCAAGACTTCTCACTAACACAAGCAAACGCTGCTCAGCCAAGCCCGCCCTAAATACTCTTCACTGGCTTCCAATACAGGAGAGAATACACTTTAAAGCTCTATGCATTACACACAAAAATATGCAGGGCAAGGGCCCCCCGATCATCAAGAACCTGATCAAACCATACAAAGCCACCAGAAATCTCCACTCGGACGATCTCTTCCTGACTGACACACCCAGAATCAAAAAGGCCCGGACAGGCAGACGCCTCTTCTCATACAATGCATCAAGGCTGTGGAACGCCCTCCCTCTATCTATCCGTAAGGAACCCAATCACCTCATCTTTCGCAAGCATCTGAAAACCTGGCTATTTCCGTAACAGCTTCCTTCCTCTAGCCACACTCCGCAGCGCTGGGATGCTCCCGGGTAGCCATGCGCTATAGAAAAACTTCTTTCATTTCATTTCATTTATGTGCTGGAGCACATGTTACAGGGAATTCCATATCCAACGAAGCCGCAAAAGCAACAGTTTGCACTGCTGCAGTTGCTGCAATCACTCTTTCAAGTATGAGGATAGACAGAGACATAACTGTGGCCTTAAATGCTGCTAGCAAAGACACCCATTTGCTGAAAGGCTTTCCACTCAACTACTACTACAAGTTGATGCACAAAACATTCCATATGCTCACATTCCTGGAGTGGAGGATAGAGCAGCACCAAACACTCATAGCAGATTGTGTTGAATACCAGCTGCACATGAGGGTCTGGCATCTGCACATGCAGAGTGGCTGGTACAATTTCAATATAGCAGCAACATTACTGGTGGCCCGGCCTTGTGTATCTGGACCACTGCGGCCCTCTCTCATTAGATGGGGCTTAAAAGTGCACCTTGGTAGCAGTGGACTCTAGCTCTCGATTCCTATGGGTATGGCCACAGCGGTCGGATGACGCCCAAACTGTTATAAAGGACATGCAAGTTTTCAACAGGACATATGCAGTAGGCACATTAGATTCTTACCAGAGTCTGGCATTTAGGGCTGAAAAAGAGGCCATGGGAAGTTTGGGAGGTGTGACCCTGTGTTTCTCTTCCCCATACCATTGTGAGGGAAATTTGGTTGTGTAGATGAAAAGCCATGACTTAAAGCAATCTTTAACAGCGAGGGTACTAGGTCCAGGTTGCAGTTGGCTCCATCATCTCTATGGGGTCCAGAGGGCACTTAATTACATGTCTAGAAAATCCCTGGATAGTTGTACTCCCTGTGAAATCTGCTTGTGTTAAAGATGTGGGTCCCAGGTCTCAACAATTCGCACAGTGACTGTTTTCCTCAAACGATTTCTGGGATGACGTCGCAAAGCCCAAGTAAAACGCATCACCACTGGGGAAGGGAGGGAAGTCCTGGAAAGACCTGCCTGGGTCCCACAGGGTGGGGACCTGATCAGGGAAAGAATTGTGGGCAAGAAAGAATTCAAGACATCTATTCCTTTCCTGGCTGTTGAAGGTACCAGAATTGTACTTCTTCTGGCCCTTGCCGGATGCAAAGAGAAACAAGTTGTCTCCATTTATGTGATCAAACCACACTATGTGGCCAATTCTCAACAGTAAGCCATTTGGGCTCCTGGGTAGCTACCCTCCTCCTCTCTCTACCTGTAGGAAGTTCAGATGGAAGCTTTAATACCTAATGAAGCATCTTCTCTCCAACGAGAGATAACAATTAACAACAACAAAGTATGCCTTCTACATATTGCTATAATTACAACAACTGTACAGTCAACTAGTACAAAAAGAGAGATTTCAATTCGGAAACCAGAAAAGAACATGGTCTAGGTCAATGTACCATAGATCGCGTCATATCCCAGTTCTAGAAAACTGGCTGTGATTTAGCTGAGCTGCCAAAAATAGATCAAACAGCCTCTGGCTAATTCATTGACTTTGATGGTTTCTGTTCCAAAGCATCAGATCCACCACCACGGCCGCCTCTACCATTCACGCTGAAAGTGCATGTATTCTAGCTTTAGCTGAAAGGGACATACTTTCTTTATCCATGGTTGCATCTTTGGAATACAATTGCATTACTTTTCCTGGTCCTCTGGATTGGTTTGGTGACAGTCTTTTTCTTGCTTCTAAATGGACACTATCTCCCAGAATGCCCTGCAGTACAATCCAAACCATATGAGTCCTCACACCGTGAATGAAGAGACCTTTCCCTGTTGAACATTTCAGCTGTTCCAGTTCCTGAATGGATTGTTTGGGATAGGGTATCATGTGATGTGTTTGGCCCCACTGAAATTTAGCGAATTTGTTATGTGTTTAAATTATCATTGAATGATGTCATTACCCCTAGTACTGTTTCTGACAAATGGGTCATTGATACAGTGCATGAAATGCTAGAATATCTAGAGCATTCTACTGTGTTTTCATCTAATGAATTATATGATGGCATATCTAAGTATGACAAAATATTTTGTTTTCAGAATTATTATACCATCACAATTGGGTTTACCCTGCACTTCTCTTTTAATATAAAGATACAAATCTTTGGTCACATTGGCTTCAACTTACCTACTGTAGATTGAGGAAAATCAGTTAAATGATAAGAATTTCTAAAGAATAGCAATTAAGTGCAGGCAGACATGCCTTGCCCCTACGTCTCTCTTTTTGTGTCCTTTGTAGTGATTAAAGTGACGGCCCCCTGATAAAGGCATTCCTGCCAAAACACGCGTAGTGTCTATACACTGTCAGTCTTTGTGCCCATGTATTGTTAACTTTGTCAGATATTCAAGTCTATCACAGTGTGAACTAAAATGCCATTGTCTGAAAGTTTTATGAATTGATGTATTGTGCATTGAATATAAATGAATATTTCTTGTATTGACTACTGTACAAGACATTATAATCATGAACTATGTTTTTAAATAAGTGAGGATTTCTAATAATAATTGCTTATACAAAAGATTAAAAATTAATTTTGCGATAATAACATAAGCAGTTCTTCAAGTTATTCAATGAATTGCAATTTAACTGTTTGCTGCTGCAAATTTACATGTTGTATGCCTGCACACATTTTTGTCTATTTTCGTTTGCCCAAATTTCTGCTTTCTAAACTAATCGTCATAGGCAACAGACATTATACAACAAGATATGTCAGCATTACAACATGGGCAGTCACAACTTAGGTCTATTCTGCTGTTGAGCTGAACACTTCAAACACTACATTCTGGCCAGGTGCTGCGGCGATATATTAATGCTACAAGTCTGTTTTCCCCTTACCACCTTACAAAACAGCATATACTAATAGCACGTAAAGATGCAAGGCACACTGTGTTACACATAGACAAACTAGAGAAGTTACCTTTTAACATTGCAGAAACTCTCTCCGCGGATTTGATAATCCACGGGTACTTCACTCTCCCAATTTCAACATTCCATTTCCAATACTGTCTACAATACCACGAAGTGGGTAGATATGAAGCGTTAGGGGAAGGGCTTGTACATACACGAGTATTAGGAAATACCTTTCAAATTTTGTAGTCAAAATAGGGAAACTGAGGTTTTTCACTGCGGTTCAGACTGCAAGAATACTTTATGTGAATCATTCAAGTGTGCACTTTGATGACCTGAGCAAACTGAAAGCCTTTTTGTTTCAAAAGGCTGTGACCTTAACATTGCAAAAGAGATATTTGATCTTCAGGTTGCAAGATCCTTTTCATAGATACAGTCGCTACTCCGCAATAATTTTCCACTTCATTTTGGAGAGCTGGTGCACCGTATTTTTAATATGTCTGATATAACAAGAATAGCGCACTTTTTTAAACAAATAGGCTCTGGGTTGGTGATCTAACTAACATTTGCTTGTACTCACCGGACACACCTTCCTGCTACTATTCCTCGCCGCCTCTGACCCCTGGTTATCTGCTGGACCTCCGTGACTGCGGCTGGGCTTGTCTGCCTCCTGTGCCTCCTATGGATTCGCGGCGGTGCAGCTGGTGACTGCGCACGTACACACAGGATTGCAGGGCTGCGAGCTGACCCGCAGGGACTCAGTGTACCAGGAGTCCCTGCGCGAGGTCCTGACCCGCAACACCTGGGTCGCTCTCCCTGCCTGCCCCGCCCACGCTTCAGACATTAAAAGAGGGCGCTTTGGTGATAACCCCTGGGACTAACATTTGCTTGTACTCACCGGACACACCTTCCTGCTACTATTCCTCGCCGGACCCGCTTCGCGGGTCCCGCTTCGCCGCCTCTGACCCCTGGTTATCTGCTGGACCTCCGTGACTGCGGCTGGGCTTGTCTGCCTCCTGTGCCTCCTATGGATTCGCGGCGGTGCAGCTGGTGACTGCGCACGTACACACAGGATTGCAGGGCTGCGAGCTGACCCGCAGGGACTCAGTGTACCAGGAGTCCCTGCGCGAGGTCCTGACCCGCAACACCTGGGTCGCTCTCCCTGCCTGCCCCGCCCACGCTTCAGACATTAAAAGAGGGCGCTTTGGTGATAACCCCTGGGACTAACATTTGCTTGTACTCACCGGACACACCTTCCTGCTACTATTCCTCGCCGGACCCGCTTCGCGGGTCCCGCTTCGCCGCCTCTGACCCCTGGTTATCTGCTGGACCTCCGTGACTGCGGCTGGGCTTGTCTGCCTCCTGTGCCTCCTATGGATTCGCGGCGGTGCAGCTGGTGACTGCGCACGTACACACAGGATTGCAGGGCTGCGAGCTGACCCGCAGGGACTCAGTGTACCAGGAGTCCCTGCGCGAGGTCCTGACCCGCAACACCTGGGTCGCTCTCCCTGCCTGCCCCGCCCACGCTACAGCCTATAGCCAGTCACTCTCCCCGCTGCGCGGGAGCGCGCGGGAGCGCCCGGGGCTAAGCCCGGGCAAAGGGCGGGCCGTCTGTGGCCGTCAGAGGCCAAAGGAGGCCGGGCAGGGCCACCTTCCGAACATTTTTCTTTTACTTATAGACACTCTTTGAGGAATTAATTCGGTTACTAGTCTATTCGAAGATGACCCTAAGATCTGGAAAAAAGAGGCAAGTCCAGGTCTCTACTTCTAATGGCACTTTTACGGGTACAATTGACCAGTTTTTTAAACGCTCTACTGCAATACTGGAGAAAGAAATTGCTATAGTAGAAAAACGCTTATCATTAGATATAATCACAGGTAAACGATCTTCTCTTGGGAAAATTAATGAGGCAGTTTCCCCTATATCGCTTTCCTTTGTAGATACTGTTAGCAATGCTGATAATACTGATCCAGTGCTTGTAACTGTCCCCGAGACCCAAACAGTGGAGTTGTTGGGGGTGGGTCAAGATAGCTCATTCATTACTGCTCATGATAACATGCTAAACAGCGGGACTACCATCTTGTTAGATCAGTCTAAAGAGAAATCAGGTCTCTCGGACTCACCTAATTTAAATCTCAGTAAAGAGCAAGTGACCTCCCCCCCCATTTTACATCCTTCACCTTCACAGAACCCTGGGAAACGTAAAAGGCTAGATTTTCCCGACCTAGATGAAGACAACGAGGGGGTGGGAAGCACTATTGACCCTTCTATTCGGTTGCCTAATACTGACACGGCGGGTCAATTTGAAGATCATAATACCACCGTTAGTATTGTAGAAGGCATATTCCTGGCCAAGATAGAGTTATTAATGAAATCCTTGCTCTTACCACTTTTAGAAAGGACAAGACTATTGAATGTAAAAATGGATTCCTTGGAAAGGTTGCTTAAAGAGAATTTAGCATCTATAAATAGAACGCTAGCTAGTTTAACCCCTAAAGGCGTGCCCCCCACTGCCCTACCACCTTTGAAATCCAATCTGGTGAATAAAAAAGTAGGGGTGTCAAGCTTAAAAGCGGGACCCATTATGTCAAAAGCCCCGCAGCCAACATCTGTATCGGCCCCCAAGAAAACAGTTAGCTCTGGGGTCACACCTAGACAGAAGGCCGAAAAACAACTCCAGGCCAAGAAAACACCTAGCAGGCATGAACAAAGCCCCCGACCATACTTCAAACCAATCCCGAGGAAACACTGTGTTAATCTTCCCCCGGAGTCACAGCCCTATACCATCATCTTAACTGGCGTGGCCCCTTTAGTTGAAGGTAAAAGAGAAACACATAAGGACCTCCATAATAAGGTAACATTCTGGCTTAACAAAAATCGCCCGCTTCCACCTAATACGTATTCTGAAATTCTTAATGTAAGAAGGGTGGACTGGATAGGTTATGGTAAAAAAGATCTTGAGGGAGACTGTGTGGTGATACATTTTAGAGAATCTTGGGTGGCCAATTTTATCAGTAGGGAACCTAGATTTGGAAGAGTTGGGGATGTGCAAACTTTATTGTTGAATTACTTCTATCCTGCTTTATGTACAAGAGGTCCTCACACGCCATCCCTACACTCTAGAAGTGACAGGTCAAGAGGGAGATTCCACATTGATACTCCAGCCTATCCTTTGTTTTATCCGCAACTCACAAACCGGTTTGCCCCGCTATCCGGCTTGGAAGGTGTGGATTGACTTGATAATTCAATGTCGACTCCAGGGCTGAGTGAAGTCGTACTGAGTTCTCCTAACCGTACTCCACCTCCCAGGGCTGAGTTTGTAACAGGGGTGAGTGATAATTTACCAGGGGAGGTAGATGGGGTAACACTTCCTAATCCCATATATAGTCCTCTGGTTCCAGTGGAGACTATGAATCCATCTAACAACTTGCAGAAAGATGCAAGTAATATTCTCACAGTCCTGTCATGGAATATAGCGGGATTAACAGGGAAAATGTCTGAAGATGACTGGGGCTCTTATGTGGATTCTTTTGATGTTATTATGTTTCAGGAAAGCTGGTCAACTGCTGCCACCTTTCGGGTTGGTTATCTTAACTATTACAAACCAGCCTGTAAAGGACCAAAGGGCCGTCCTTCAGGTGGTCTGGTTATTTGGATCAGGCAATCTCTAGCTTTTACAATTAAAGATATTCCTACCTTAAGTAGTGATATTCTTGCTTTGAAACTGTCTGGCAAAAATAAAGAGGTTTTCTCTCTGATTAATATATATGCAAGAGGGCAACCTGGTGGGAAGCCTATGAGAGCAGTCAGTGATTTAGACTGCTTATTAAACAATATTTCCAGCGATATTTGTACAATGGTGGCAGGTGATTTTAACTGTTCTTTTGAACCCTTTCCCAATCTTGACAACGAAGGATATGGGGAAACTGACCAAATCTGGAATATTCCACCATTATCCATCCCTCCTATTAAAAAGGTTACCGAGGCCGCAATGCAGTGGTTAGGCCTCTGTCTTGAATGGGATCTGCGTGCAGCTAACGGTAGAACCAAATCAGATTCGATGGGAAAGGTCACTTTTGACAATTCCAAGTACTCGAGTCGTATTGACTACTTCCTAATAAAGATAGAGTTTTGGAAACTCCTAAAGGATATGGAAGTAGTCCAAAGATCTGAAAGCGACCATAACCCTCTGGCAATTAAATTATTACTGAATGAGGGTTACAGAATGGATTTTGTATCCACCACCGTTACAGCCGAGGCCGTTCTATCGAATGATTGCAAAAGGGTACGCTGGACTAGGCTTATAGACAACCCTACCGTGTTAGAAAGGATTGCGGTGGAGGTCTCAGTAGTCACCAATTTGATGGTAACGATACTCAATGAAGACACCTCCCCGGAAGAAATAGGGTTGATCCACGAGTCCTTGTTCAACAAGATAAAAACTTTTTTTAATGAACCCTCAAAAGGTAGGAATAATGGCCTAGAACCCACCAGGACTAAATGGTACGATAAATCTTGTCGTTTTGCCCATAGCACCTTAATAGCTGCTATTAAATCTAAGTCGGCCAATGATATTAGGTTAGCTAGGGTTAACTACAAGAAAATACTCAAAGAGGCAAAATCCAACTGGGATGAACAGCGCTGGTTAGATTTATATCAAGCAAGTATTTCATCTAACCAACAAAAATTCTGGGAGGCTGTGAAATGGGGCGGGACTGGGGACTCGAAAGTACCTGTAAACCACGTGTCTGCAGAACAATGGGTCAAACATTACGCTACGCAGTTTAGTAACACGGTACGGATCTCCCACTTTTGGGAAGATGCCAGTGTTCAGACTGCGGTGCCTTTACTTGACCATATTGTTTTTACAGAATTAGAAACCGTAGCTGCTCTTAAACAAGTCCAGAACGGTAAGGCCCCCGGCATGGACTGTGTCCCTGCGGACCTTTTTAAGTATGATCAGGTGCATTGGGTTCCGTATATAACCACCCTAGCAAATGCGATAGCTAGAGGGATGCGGATCCCATATTCATGGAAAGGGGCAGAGATCCTGCCCGTGTTTAAAAAAGGGGACAAAACTAATGCAGGAAACTACCGTCCAATTAGTCTTATCGATGCCCTTCAAAAGGTAGTGGCTAGAATGCTCTTAGGAAAAATCGACACCTGGATGACCGATGTTGACATTATCTCCCCATTACAAGCTGGTTTTAGGGCTTACATTAGCACTGTAGACCAGATCCTAAGATTTGTTATGATCTATTGGAAAACTGTGTTCCTAAGAGGTGGCATGATATACGCTGCATTTGTGGACCTCAAATCAGCGTTTGATTTGGTCCCCAGAGGAAAGATGTGGGCTGCATTGAGAAAGATGGGTGTTCCTTCTGCGCTCCTAGAACTTACCATCAGGATGCATGAGGGAAACTTTGCTAGAGTTAGGTGGGGCCGCCAGGGCCAGGTCACAGAAACCTTCCCCGTGACTCGTGGGGTGAGACAGGGCTGCGTCCTGGCCCCTACCCTTTTTATACTTTTTATTAATCAAGTGGTTAGGTTTCTCTCAGAAATACCTACTGATGCCCCATCACTGGGTGGGAGAAAATTCCCCCTTTTAATATTTGCGGATGATACGCTCATATTGGCCAAAACACAGAAGGGTTTGCAGGTAGCTATGGATAAATTTGTGGATTTCTGCAAAGAGAACGATCTAGAAATTAACATTACCAAAACCAAGTTTATGGTCTTTACGAAGAAAAAGCCACAGAGGGGCAATGTCATGATGAATGGGTCACGCGTGGAACAGGTTGAAGTTATGACCTATCTTGGTGTTACAATGGACTATAGATTACGCTGGAAAGAGCAAATAGCAGCGCTTAGCTTGAAACTAAAGCGCCTGTCCGGCTGTCTGGTGAAGGAGCAGCGGAGCTCTTTGACCAAAAGGGTTTTGCCCGCCCTTAAAATATACAGCGCAAAAATTAGTTCTGCTATATTATATGGGGCGGATATATGGGGTTGTGTGGACCTGGCTGTCCTTGATAGGATACAAAACAAATTCCTCCGAAATTTAGTTAGTCTTCCGCCATCTACACCAGCTCTACCGCTTTTGATGGACATGGGGCTCCACTCATTTAAACACCAAGCCCAGTATAGGTTGGTGGCGTTATGGCGACGAATATGGTCTACACCGGAACTTGCCATGTTCGCCCAAGAGCTTCAGGATGTTAGATCACAACAGGGGGCAGGCGAAATCCCTTGGTTTAAGTCAATTAGAAACACTCTTTTTGGAATGGGCCTCCCCCAGTTGTGGTCTGAGCCGGGCTCTCATATCTTTCCTTCTAAGAAAGATTTTAAATCTCTCTTTTGGTCTATGGTCAAGGATGAACACGTTGCTCTCTCGGAGAAATCGAACCTGACTGGTTTGTTTCTGCAACATAAAATAGTCCCCCATACCGAGTGCTTTTGGGATATAATTGTGAAAACCATAGATAGGAAACTCTACTTTCAGTTCCGTCTAGGTACATTGCCATTACGGGCTTTCACCAGTGGCTGGCAGAAGCCGGTGACCCCATTTTGTCCATGTTGCATTAATCATAAAGAAACAGTAGGTCATTTCTTGTTTGTTTGCAATGCTTATCATGAACCTCGACATAAGTGGCTAAAACCCATATGCCATAGATTAAAGACCAGGTCAAGTAGGGAAGCCCTACTCATCTTAAGAACTAATACCTCTGAATGTCTTTCAATCGGAATGGCCAAATTCCTAGGATGGGCTTGGTTGTTAAGGTCTAAGATAGTTTATAACACACCGTCATGAACAACCTATTTGGTATGTTATCTTCCTAGATTGTGTCTTTGACCAGTATCGTTGCTGTATCTTTTTAACTGAATTTGTATAATAATAATCTTCCTTCATCGTCTTTATGAATACATTAAATTTAATTGAGGTTTTAATTAGGTTTTAATTAATAATTAATTTTTTTAATTGTATATAATGTTATTGACTATGTAATACTGCTATTAATTGTATGTTTGTAAATACTCTGTCTTTTATGAAGAATATTCGAAATAAAGACGTTAAAAACTGAAACTGATCTTCAGGTTGCAAGATCCTTTTCATAGATACAGTCGCTACTCCGCAATAATTTTCCACTTCATTTTGGAGAGCTGGTGCACCGTATTTTTAATATGTCTGATATAACAAGAATAGCGCACTTTTTTAAACAAATAGGCTCTGGGTTGGTGATCACCTTCCAGACAGTTTTTGGAGTTATTCCATCTTTTATACACTCCGTGCTTTGAAGCGTTTTTGGAAATCTTCTGCTGGACCTCCTCCTGATTGCCGGGACTGTGATTTAAATTTTTATGCTCCGCAATGTCTATGCCCTATTTCAAGAATGAATGGAACAGGCATGTGCTGCTGTGCCATAAAAGCATGGTACCTTTGCTTCAGTAACTGATCGAGCACTGGTTCCTATCATTCTGACCTGTTTGGCTACACTGCATGCAGCCTGTATTCCACTGTCTGCTATGCACTTTAGAGTGTGCCTTGGACTTGTGCCTAGGAATGCAATTGGTTGAGCCTTCAGACATAAATATACTGGTGGACCCATTAAAGTCCTATTTGTATCACTGTCCACTGCGTATTTCATTGCTCTGACCGCATTTTACGAGCTATCCTGGGATGCGTCTGCTCCTAGCGGATTGGATCACGGCTCTCGTTCAGCGGATCCTCTACTGGCTATTGTCACTCCCTTTAGCGGCTGCTACGGATGCTGGATGGGAACACAGATGCTCCATAAACCTGCTACAAGGTGTGCCTCTGGGAACATCATCTGAGGTTGCTGGGAACACAAATGTTTTGTCTACCACTAGGAACACGTAAACAATTGGCTGTTCTGTCTGGTGAGAACATTTAATTTGTCCTGCTTTTAACATTTTAAATTGATTGTAAATTTGGTTTCTATTAGCTTTTATTTATTTTTTGTTTTTAATAATGGCTTTCTGTGTGCTTTGACATTTTCAAACTGTATGATTGCCTTTTTAACATTTTTAAAATTGACTTTCTAGAATATATTTTTTTGAAACTCACTACAATATACATTTTGTGGCAATAGGTACCGTAGCTTTCTTATTTTTTAGACAGCTTGCTATCCAACTTATGTCTGAGGAGTGGGTGTCAAGTGTCTTAGTTAGGCCCAGGGAAAAACACTGCCATTTTTATCATATACATGTTTCCTAAGTTGCCTTCTCTTTCACATGATGCATGCCTGAAAATGCAGGATAAGTTTCTCTGAAACGACATTCCTTACAGATTCCACTTAGTATGAACATTATCACAACACCTTGAACACCACATACAAGGCCTCAACACACATTGTGCAAATGTTGTTATTATAAGGTGGCGGTGCTATCAATAGATCATAACAATGTCGGACTGACTTAGGTCTCGACTCGAGAGCAAGGATGCTTTTGGCTATAAATAAACAAGCATTTCCGGGTTTGGGAAGAGGAGCACTTGCTGTCATTTGCAAGGTCACTACCCGCTGAAACCTCAGCCCAGCTCATTGCTGATCCCTCAGTGAGGGAAGTTTAACTCGTGACCACAATGGGGACCTACATTCTTTACCTTTAGGTACTGGGGCTGTATCTTCCAATGGGGGATTCCTGATAAAACATATACATACACCCTAGGCATCTAGGTTAAGGAACGCATAGTAGAAGTGTGCGCTCTCTCTCTCTCTATATATTCTCTATATATATATATATTTATGTGTGTGTGTGTGTGTGTGTGTATATATATATATTCACAGAAAAAACCATAGGTTTCAGGCACGTTATAGTTAGGAATTAGCATTTAAAAAACCTCAGAAATTCACTGAAAAAACCATAGGTTTCAGGGGTGTTATAGTTAGCTGGACTTTTCACTTGTACAAAACCATTGAAATTCCCCCGTTATAGTTAGTTCAGCTAACTATAACTCGCGCGCCCCCAATGCACTGCTGATGATGTCACATATTACATCACTCATGACATGGTCAGTGACATCACTCATGACATCACTGATGACATCTCAAATGACATCACTGATGACATCACTGATGACATCATCCAGTGAATGTCTGTTTTTCTGAAAAATAAATATGTTTTATATATGTATATCTCAAGGTCGATGGAAGAATAAATGGGTATATAAGTGTCTAAATGGATGATTTGTTTTTGAAAAATTGATTGTGTAACTGACTGATTAAGTGTATCATAGTGAATACATGGCTTAGTGAGTAATGTTTAAATATGTAAATATCTGTATCAGTCTCTCACTTTGTGTATAAGTGGCTGCATGGGTTGGTGAGTAGCTACATGGGTGTCTATATAGGTTATTAGTTGGTTTTTTGAGTATCAGTCTGAGTGTCTGCATGGTTCGGTGGGGGGTATTACGTAGTGCATAGGTGCATGAATGAGTGACTCGCTGTTTGTATGTGTTGAAGACAGCATGTGTGCAGGACTGTATGGGTGGATGAGTGTGTGTATGGGTGTGTTAGTGAGTGAATGACTGTCTCAGTAGTGTCTTTATGAGTAACTACATATGTTTTAAACTAGTATATGTGACTACTGGTGTATATAAGTGAGTATATGTGAGAGTGAGAGATTGAAAGAGTTCCTGTATGAATAAGTATGTGTTTCTATAAGTGATTGTTTAAAAGACTAAGTGTGTGTAAGTTTCCGTAGAAGTAAGTGTTGTGGTGTGTGTATAACTGTATATGCAAGTAAATGTATGTTTGATTCTTTATTAGCATGAGTGACTATGTGTGTGAGTAACTCTATGGATGAGTGGCATTGTGTAACAGGATGTATAGGTGTATGAGTACATATGATGAGTGAGTACATGTATGAGTGACTGTATAGGACTGTTGGTGAATGAGTGGATGTGTATGTGGATCTTAGAATTACTGAAGAGGTTGTTGTAACTGGTATTGGTATGTCCATTGTTTTGAAAATTTTAGTCTCTATTTTTGAATGTGTGTATCAAAGGTTATATTAGGGTGAGAGGAGGTCTGCCACTCTATCACAAGGATGATGTCATCAGTGATGTCATCAGTGATGTCATTTGAGATGTCATGAGTGATGTCATGAGTGATGTCACTGACCATGTCATGAGTGATGTAATATGTGACGTCATCAGCAGTGCATTGCGGGCGCGCGAGTTATAGTTAGCTGAACTAACTATAACGGGGGAATTTCAATGGTTTTGTACAAGTGAAAAGTCCAGCTAACTATAACACCCCTGAAACCTAAGGTTTTTTCAGTGAATTTCTGAGGTTTTTTAAATGCTAATTCCTAACTATAACGTGCCTGAAACCTATGGTTTTTTCTGTGAATTTCAAAGGTTTTTTAAATGCTAATTTCTAACTATGCCTACAGAGATAGGACATGTGAAGAAAGAAGAAGAAATGCACAGAAAGAAAAAAAAGAAGTGCAGAAAGAAGCAACAGAAGTCCTCAAAGACGAAGAAAAGTGCAGGAAGAAGGATAACGTGCAGAAAGAACAAAAAGAAGAGCAGAAAGAATCCTTGTTGCAAAATCATCCTGTACCCTCAACTTTTTCAGACGGATACTGGTGGTAACTGAGTCTGACTAACCAGTCCTAGAGCCAGTGCTATGTTAAAAGACACTTAGAATACAGTGAAAACACCTACATACACTAGGGAACATTATGCGTTGGGGTCCCCCTGTCATTAGCATGACCTCCTCTGTAAGCCCCTAGTATATAATAGGGCAGGGGGATTAAAACTACCTCTTAAAACAGGGCCACTGGGCGTTTTTGCACACGTTAACTCAGGCCCCGTCCCCTCCCTACACCACTGTGTAAACACGCCCTGTGTCCGTTTTTAGTTGGGAGATTAAGTTCATTTGAATCCTGAGGGTCCCTAGGGTCCAACTAGCCCACTAGGTACCTCCAGTAAGTGCCACAGAGCTGCGTTGCAGAGAGGTGTAAAAAGTGGCACAGCCTGGACCACCTCTCTGCAATGCAGCTCAGTGGCGTTTACTGGAAGCACTTGGTGGGCTAGTTAGCCCCCAGGGGCCCTCAGTATTGAAGGGAAATTATATCCCCAATTTAAAACATGCCATAGTGCGTATTTGCACACGTCACCTCAGGCCCCGTCCCCTCCCTTCACCACTGTGTAAACGCGACCTGTGGCTGTTCTAAGTTGAGAGATTAAGTCCCCTTGAATCCTAAGGGTCCCTAGGGTCAAACTAGACCACTAGGTACCTCCAGTAAGCGCCACAGAGCTGCGTTGCAGAGAGGTGTAAAAAGGGGCTTGGCCTCAGAACACCTGTCTGCAGCGCAGCTCCCTGGCGCATACTGGAGATGCCTGTTGGGCTAGTTGGCCCTCAGGGACCCTCAGTATTGAAGAGGAATTAATTCCCCAACTTACAACTCGCCAGGGGGCGCGTTTGCAGAGTGCTGCAAGGAGGGGGCGTGGCCTCCGGCACGATGCCAGTCTTTTATTTATTTTAATTTTTTAAGAAGGGGGGCTGTGTGGTTCCCCTTCTTATTCTAATTTATTGGCCCTGATGACCCATCCCCCAGGGCCTGTCTCCTAATTATATTTTTTTGACCCTCAATCCCCAGGGCCGGCCACTGTTTTTTATTATTTTTAAAAAATATATATTTATAGACACACCTAGGACATGCTGGACAAACCGTACGTACCTATCACCATGACGATTTGAGTGATATTCATTAAAAGACGACTATGCATACAATGAATCCACGTGGAATGTATTTACACCACTAGTGAAGCTCTGACATGTCTGATGCCCTACCGTGCCTAATCCCGGTAGACACCTTTGTCGTTTATTTATACAAACATGGGTAGCTATTGACGGGCACATTTAATACACATGCACACCAAGCCATTCAAAGGGGATTCGATGAAAATTCGACCAAAACTATGCAAGAAACCCCCCTCACGGTTAATAAAACACACATCCACTGCCGGATGTGTAATACTTTTTATTTTACTCTCTGGAAAGGGGACGAACATCACTTGAAAGTCACAGCGCGCTCCTGGCAGAGCCCAATGCTCAACTCAGTTTATTTATGACAAAGAGCAGAAATTCTTAACTTAGGTAAATATGTATAAAGTATTTAGGCGTGCCAAAATGATTATAAAGTCAAGACGCAAAACAATAAAAATGCCACAACGACTTTCTAAAATTTGAGAAACTTTTAGTAGAAAAATTGCCATACAATTCTTAAAATATAGAGGAGGGAACCAAAGAAATGCTTTTTACAGTTTTAGGGCAATAAGCGCCAATGAAAAATAAAGCGCAAATCAGAAGTCACTGTGCAAACTTAACTGAGACCTAGGTGCAATTCCAGTCTGGCCACTGCGGATCAGAGGTCAGACACATAGCAGGTTGTCCCAGTCAAAGATTTTTACTTTCTGACTTAGTTTCTAAATTCGAAGTCAAAATGCTTCCAAGAGGCAAAGGTGAAGGCTGTATCCAGCAAGGTTTTCCCTAAGTCATATAGTATTGAATAATGTACCTCTAAAGCTTTGATTTTGGCAGGAAAAGCTCTGGTGGGAAAATTAAAGTGTTGTGGCTGACAAAGTCGGGCAGATACTTTTCACACCTTCACCCATTCAAGATTTCTGCCTGAGTTTCCAAGATCAAAGGTACACTGTTGTCTTTAACATCTAGGTTGCCCCACTTTGTGCCCCCAGAGGAGAAAGATTGACTCCCCACTTTAGATAGGGAAATATACAACCTCCCTCAGAAGGATGAAATACCCCCATGTTAATGATCACAATGTTCAACATTGGCCATATACAAGCAAAGTGTAAATCTCCAGGATACTTTTGAATTCACGGCAATATTGTGGAAAGGTCATAGGCTTGGCTAGCAAGTTTTCCTCCAAGGACTGTTATAATTGTATTAAGTTAGCCCAGGTTCTGTATTTGCAAGAGACATGATTGACAGATAAGATACATATCGATTACATTTTATCTTTTTGTACTACTGCATCTCTGTCCAGTACAGGAAGAGCTAAAGGGGGCACTCTTGCTGTAGTATCAACATTATTAGCATCAAAAGTGCTAAAGTCTTTCTGGGCTTCACCATATTATCAATTTGTGCTAATACATATCACAGGTACATTCTGACACGTTTTCGTATAGGAATTGTCCATCACTTGATTGCTTTCAGAAAACGGGATATTAGGATCCGGATATGCTGACCTTGCCTAGTGATGGGAAGTTGTTTCAGTCTGACGGTACTTGCCATTTGTTTGCAAGTTATACATTATACAAAGGAAACACTTTTTAAAACCAGTAATTGTAAGAAATAAGATAACTAATTAATATGAGGTTTTTTTCTAAATTAGTTGATGATTTAGTGTGTAATGCAGTTGATACCTTCATTATTCACTTCAAACATGAAAGGAAACGCCAAGGCATTTAGGCGTCACTTTTGCGCCACCGGTGCGTCACTTTTTGTGACGCACCAGTGGCGTAAAACATGCGCCATGATGCGCCATATTTACAAAGTGACGCATCTACCTAGATGCGTCACTTTGTAAACCCCTGCGCTACATTATACCTGCGTCAGGTATAATGTATGCAGGGTGGGCGTTCCCACGTAAGTAAGCATCGTAGAAGTGACGCAGTGAAATCTACGAGATTTCACTGCGCCACTTCTAGGGTGCAAATGCGTCAATATCTTGCGCCTGCCTCACAGCAGACGTAAGACTGACGCAGGCCCTTTCACATGGGGCTTGCCCTATGTGAAAGGACACATTGCTGGAGTTGCGTCACTTTTGTGACACACTCCAGCAATGCGTCACTTTTGCGCCTACAGATACGTCAGAAATACTGACGTATCTGTGACTCCTTGCGACATGATGCGTCATGCTGTAAATATGACGCATCATTGGAGTCGCAGGGGGGGCGCAGTGAAAAGTGACGCATCACTGTTTTCACGCAGTGATGCGTCACTTTTCATAAATGAGGCCCTTAGAACTTTTGACATAAAATGCTTCGGTAACATTTTTCTTGGCTAGCACTAACTACTTGACTTTAATTGAGTCTAATCAAGTTAAAATTGATTTATTTTATCTTTGTATTTTATTTTGGATGTTCTTTTATGATTTACTGTGCATCAGTGGCGACTCGCAGAGGGAGTGCAGCAGGGTGGTGCGGGGTAAAGGGGCAGGGTGGGGGGGTAGTGGACTCGGACATACAACGTAACGGAGTAAAGTAAGTAAATAAATAAATACAACTATTTACCTTGCGCTCAATACTCCCTCTGCGAGCCGCCACTGCTGTGCATATTAATCGAATGAAGATTTGATTATAATGAACTCTGTCAAAAATGTTGCAAATATTTGTTACTTTTCTTTTTACTTAATTTTTTTACAGTTTTACAATATTGAAGACTTGCTGGCAGATTTACCATTTAATCATTCAGTGCAGCAGCTATAAATGCTGCGCTGTTTGCAAAGGAGAGAGGAGGGGAGCACCATGTTTATAGAAATATATATGGCACTCTCCTCCCATTTCCCTAGTGCGGTGCTGACATCAGCTAACATGCACCACGGAGACATATTTGCGCCATGGTGCAAGAATATCTCCAAGAGTCTAGCATAGGTTTTGTACAGAAAGAGAGCCCTTCCAGTACAAAATACTATGCATAGACTGACTTTAACCCTTGTCCCTCTATGTGTGTGTGCTGTAAAGTGTAGTACACGTACAAAGTCGGAAAAGGAAGGAGAAATTAAAGCATTTCTCCTTCCTTGCACTTACTTAAAAAGGGCTCAGTTTTCTGATGCTAAACTCTGTCTAGTTTATTTAGTAAATAGTGTTTAGTATCAGAAACCTTGGGTGGTCGCATGGGAACGCCCATGCTACACCAATGATGCGCCCTCTTGACGCTAACTAATGTAAAGCAGCACAATGCACTGCTTTGTCTT
This sequence comes from Triturus cristatus, assembly GCF_964204655.1. NCBI lineage: Eukaryota > Metazoa > Chordata > Amphibia > Caudata > Salamandridae > Triturus > Triturus cristatus. The sequence goes on along the minus strand of NC_140591.1, from coordinate 1,289,080,024 downwards.
ATTTCACGTTATTTCCGGCGCTAAAAAATTGCGCCTATTTGCGTCACTTTTATGATTCAAACACGGTTTAAAATCTTACATAAATCTCCCCCATTGTACTTTACATTAGTAATAGTAAGACACATGTTTAGGACAGTGCAGATGTACAAGGGAGCATTTGCTTGCCACTATATCACAGACTCGGAAAAAACCACTAACCCATGTGTAATAGAAATTACAATTAGTACTTGCTAATGCACAGTCTCCTGTAATTACAGTGCATTAATTTTTGATTCCCTTTGCTAGTAGCTGCTTGAGTGGATGGGTGTGTATTTCTTTCGATCTTCTGGCTGAGTCTCTAACCACGCTTGAGAAAACTGGTGCACAGCTGCACAGCCTGGCCTTATGACACTAATAGTGATGGGTTGGATGTCTTATATGAAAACCTTGGGGATCTCATGGTATACAATGGTGTCTGTGACCCATCAATGCTAGGCACTCTGACAACTCGGTATTGAACTTCTGCCATTTAACAAGGTACAAGTGACTATTACCACAGCTTCTACTGCTCCAGCCACATTAGTGCTAAAAATAGTCCCATGAGCAATTCTTATTACGTGTGCATAATCTCAGCTAAAACAGGAATTCAGTGTTATTTGATAGAGATAGATTTCCCTGTTTAAATGATAATGCATGAAGCTTGGTTCAGCTAAAACCTATTGTGGGAGCCATGTAGACTGAATGTGTCTCTCCTGGATTGCCATTGCAAAGTTCATCACTCGAGTAACATAATTGGAAGAATGTTTTAATATAGCAGTTTTTTGTTAGAGTTGCTTGGTTCAATGACAATTAATCTAAAAAAGTGGACTTTTGCTTTTTAAAATGGATTTTAATAAGAGCACTACTTTATGTCTGCTTGTATGTCGCCCTCACATCTGTACATATCAAATTATGGCCAGCAAATTATAAATGTGATTGTAATTGCATTTTTATAGCGCTTACTATCCTCTAGGATGCATTGAAGTGCTTTTTCGACGAGTAGCATGCTACTCTGGAACGCAAAAAGGATCAGAGGTGAATTAGTTTAGTGAAATATGAAATTAATTTGAGCTGTGGACATGTTAGTCTGTTATTTGGATTGAAAAGGATAGTGGAGGGATAGAAGAGGGAATGGCTTGCATTTATATAGCACTTTCTACCCCTGATGAGGTGTTGAAGTGCTGTTCAGCAGGCAGCACACTACTTCAGAACCCAAACAGGATTAGTGAGGAATTAGTAAAGGGTAATATGAAATTAATTTGAGTGGTGGTCATGTGAGTTTGTTATTGGTATTGAAAAAAGGATAGTGGAGGGATAGAAGAGTGAAGGGTGCGCATTAATTAAGCGCTTGCTACACCTGATAAGGTGTTGAAGTGCTTTTTGGCAGGTAGCACACTACTCTGGAACCCAAACAGGATTAGTGGAGAATTAGTTTTGGGAAATATGAAATTAATTTGAGAGGTGGACATGTTAGTCTGTTATTTGGATTGAAAATGAATAGTGAAGGGATAAAAGAGGGAAGGATCTAGTTTTTTTCTTTTTTGAGGTCATAGCAGTAGGAGGAGGTTTGGGATGATTAAAGGGGAGGTGGTGTTGGAAGAGGCAGAGGGAAGGATTTAAAAAGGCTTGTTTGGGAGTCTTGATTAGCAAAAGAGGTAGGAGATGATGCAAGGAGGGGTAGAGGACGGAAGAGTCTAGGAAGGTTTTTTTGGGGGATCATAGTAGTGGAATGGGGTTTGGAATGAGCGAGCAAGTGGAGGTAGAGGATATATTGAGAGAGTCGTAAAATGAGTTTTGAGATGAGTCAGAGAGTTAAGGAAGAGGATATATTGCGAGAGGTATAGGGTGAGAAATAGGATAATGCATTGAAGATGCTGGATTAGAAGCAAAGTAATAAATATTAACATGCATAAGTACATGGAAGGTATGTATGTATAAGGAAAGTAATATATTTAGATTTAAGTTGTATTGAATAAACACAGTCTTTCAAGTGTTGCTGTACTTCAAGTTATTTTTTTTGTAATTCATTAGTGAAGCAACTGTAGATAAATAGTTATGATAAAAGGTTTACGTAATTATGCAATCACATATATACATGTTAAACATGGAATAATATAACTACAAGTAACATGTACATTTGTTAAGCAGAACTAACGAATATCTATATATTTAAAAAACATAATTATCATTAAGCCTGGGTGGAGTTCGCAGAGTTCTGAAGTGCAAAATAACCTCTGCCACACTACAAGGAGCTGCACAAGTGGCGGAGTGCATTAGATAAATGTAATTTGCAGTGATGTTCAGAACCTGGTGTTTGTCCGCACTATGCCATCATCACAAATGGCACCATGCACAGTGCAATTGGGAGCTGCTTCTTTTTTGCAGCTCAAGTAGATTTTTTTACTCAAGCGGCAGCTTTCTCAACGTACATATGCGAACACTCGCAATGAGAAATCTCGCCAGGAGGTTGATTTTCCACACTCGTGCTTGCCAACTTGACGTTGACAATCATGAACAAGGAAAAATATCACTGGGAGGTGGATTATCCGCACTTGTGCTCGCCAGCTTGACGTTGACGACTGCAAGTGAGGAACTGAGCGAGCTTCACGTAACGTGGACTGCGGAAAACTCTGCATACTCCAATGGCAGAGTTCACAGTCCAGGGTTAATTATCATACACATTTATGCAAAGCAATACGCATATGTAGGTACACATCTATAGTCCAAATAAATGCTTATATATATATAGAGAGGAATATGCTGTATATTTATGTTTGAGTATGTGGTTATGTTTTGAAGAGCCAACTCTTGAGTAGTCTTCTGAAGATAAGGTAATTATCAGTGGATCTTATTTTTGGGGGTAAAGAGTTTCATAGTTTGATTGCTTGAACAGGGAAGTATGTGCCACCTATGGTTTTTTTCTTGCATGGTGGGATTTTGAGCCGAGGTGCCAATCTAGAGCAGAGGGTCCTTTGTTGAATGTATTTTGAGATTTTTATACTGATGAAGAGCAGTCCTGTACCGCAAATTGCTTTGTGGGTGATACAAAGCAGCTTAAATGTAGATCTTCTGGCAACCGGTAACCAATTTAGGGCTTTCAAGGCAGGGGAGATTTGGACTTGTGGCTTTATATGTAAGAGAAGTCTGACAGCAGAGTTCTGAATCCATTGTAGTCTATTCATAGTTGTTAAAGGTGATCCATGGTAGAGGCTATTGGCATAATTGAGTTTAGACAGAACAAGAGAGATAGCAATCTGGACCTTGTGTGGAAATTCCTGGTGGGGGAAGATGCGTAGCAGAGTTTTTATAGTAGCGAAGCTTAATCTTGCTAGCTTGTCCACTTGGGCATTCTTTGATAGCTTGGAGTCCATGGCTTGCCAGTGTTCACAAATGTTCCTCAAAGGTGATTTTAACTTCTGGGTTGACTCCTTGAATTAGGATCAGAAAGGTCAGAGGTTTATTGACTTAATGACAGCTATACATTTCCAACAGCATGTAAATGACTCTACTCACAGAAATAGACACTAGCATTTGATATGGACTCTAAATATAGAGATAGCAAATATATATTTATTTATTTTTTTTCCATATGGAATGGTTTTATTACACATATACTCTGACCACTGGCAGCATATACGGAAATAGAAAGCAGTAGGTAGGAATGGGAAGGACGCTGCAGACTGCATGCAAACATTTCAACAAAGAAACACGTCCCTCGAAGGAGGATTTTTTCTTTTTTTTTTACATTTTTGCAGTCGTTTTTTCGTTCTCTTTTACAATAAAAAAATGATTCGGACTTCAGTAAAACCCAAAACAGCCATTATTATTATTTCTTCCTTGATTTAAAAAAAAACAGTAAAAAAAAATAATACAAGACAAAAGAACCAAAAGTTTAAAAAAAACAACCCAAAAACACATTTGGACCGAAATTTAAGTCGCCTGTGGTGGTCGCTTTCTGCCTTAGGGAAGGGCGCCTTTGAAGAGATAGCAAATATTAAAGTATATCCACTTATATGGTCAGACCACCACTTTATAGAGTTTACTATCCCTATATGGAATCATCAGAAATTAGAATGGCATCAAAATGGGAACAAGATGAATGAGATGGCGACAACACTTCAACAGACCATACCCACGCTTAGTGATTCAGTCCCTGAGGCTGAATGAGAGTTCACAAATTGTTTGATAAGAGCGGTTGATCCACATGTGCCGCTACAGGGACAGCGCAACAGTGGAGCAGGGAATGAGCTAAAGAACTAAGACTCACATTTAAAAAGGGATTAGCTGAATACAAAGCACCGTTAATGCTAACTAAATCCAACTACTAAACTGATAGGATAGTGAAAGCTACTAATATAGCCTTATAGTGCCCACCGCAGAGGGCTATACCAGCCATTCAAAGCCAGCTCCAGCATTAAAGGCCCAAGCTGCAGAGGGCTATAAGGCTATTAGAACATGTTGCCACTATAGGGCAAAATGTTTTAACAAAATAAACAAAGGCCTCATGGAGCCCGAGGGGGATTGAAATCCCAAAAGGGCTCTGTGAGGCCTTTGTGTTGCTGATAACATTGGAATGTTGAAGCTCTCCTTCTACCGGGCATTAGAAACCTGCAGCAACCTATTGTTTTCAATGGAGCTCCCAACATTCCAATGTTCTAATAAACAAAATGAAACTTTTAAGATTACTGAAGAGCTAACTTCCCCAGGAAAGGTTCTGGGTAAGGTGACTCCCTCTCAGCAACTTGATTTTTTATTGATAAAATACAGATATTTAACGATAGTATCACTACCTGCTATTCAAGATCATTGGAACTTAACATGTAGAGGAATAGTACAATATTGACAAATTTATTGGAAATCGATGAAATGCGATTAGGTGATTTACTAGCCAAACTTAAATGAGGTACGCTAAGGATCCTTGTTAACATGCCTGTTTGTAAGAGTTTGCGGCTATAATTAGCGGTGGGTGATACACTTATAATGCGTGCAGAAGTTTTTTCTCATGCGCAGCTCTCTAACATTAAGTTGGCAAGTGAGAGCGAGAATTGGCATCCCCTAGCACAATTTTCAGGGGGTAGGATGGCACCCAACGAGATTTTCCTAATGAGGGCGGTCGCAGCCAGTCGAGTCGAAAATCTACTTGAGTGGCAGCACAGAAAAATTATAGACCTACCTCACTGCTACTTTTTTCTGGCAAAACATCTAGAGGCCCATGCGACCCATTTGGAGCCATCTGTAATGGCCAAGCAAATTAGGCTCACTACCGACTCCATCAACCTCAGCCTGAGGGTTGTGATTGATGGAACTCTTTCACTGTAGGCTCAAGTGGGTTTCTTGGTATCTTGATGGATATTCCTGTTAAAAATGCTGGGGAAAATTGCACCACCATTGTCTATTGAAGTACAGAAGCTGATAGTCATAGCATCTATCCCATCAAGGCTTGATTATGCAAATGAGATTTATTAAGGCATGCCTAATTCCAGTCACCATAAACTCCAAGCTATTCAGAAGGAGGATACTGGGCTGGTTTTCCTACTACCTAGATAAACCCATGCTACACCCTTGTAACAGAAACTCAAGTGGCTCCCTGTGAAGGAACACATTCAATTCATGGTGTGTTGCATGATGTTTAAAAGTATGAGTTACTAGCTCATCATAAAATGTAAGTTCATCTTATGCATATGCAAATCGTTTGGAAGTTTCCAAATTTCAGAAGAACAGCTCAGGAGGTAACAGTTTTTCAGTGAGGGCTCCCGCCATGAGGAACTCTCTGTCGGAGAACAGAGTTTAGTTCTTTTCAGAAATGCTTGAAAACTTGATTGTTTAAACAGGCTTATGAGAATTAGTATGCTGATTGTGGGTTCCATTCAGACATGATATTACTGTTAGAGCCAAGAGACCATTGGTAAATGTGCACTCTATAAAATGTTCTTAATATAACAAAACATAATTAAGTAGTTTTGTGTTCCCAGTAAAAATGTTCTAATAAAATCTAAATGGAGGATTTGGGTAGTTTCATTACAGAACCGGTTGCTTGCAGAGCAAAAGTGATGTCCTAGAGGGATCGAGCAATTAATTACAGCAGAATGATCAAGAAGAGAGCACCTTTGTGGAAACATGAATACATTGAATGGTTTTTAGTAAGGAATACATATTGTATGTGGAACCTAGTTTCAGGATCTTTAGCGATATCCACAACCAATGCACCTGACGATTGTTTGCTAGTTTGCTTTGACAAACAAAACAATAACATATTGCCAACACTTTAAATATGCTGACTTCCTCGTAAATGTAATTTTAAATGACACAAGCAATAATGTGCTGCTTGGTGACTTTTACATTTTTTTTGTCAGAATTAAGCCCTGAATAGCTCATTTAGACTGGTGTTCCAACTCATTCAAAAGGGGAGCTTGCTTGAGAAAATACCTAATGGAAAATAAGACTCATTTTTCCCAAATGAGAGATTGATTTAATATACCTTGCAGCAAGAAGACGACAAATATGCTCTTAATCAATAGTAATGTGCACTAAGCGGACATTTGGACTTTGAGATCACATGATCTCCCACGTTTCGTGGAATGTGTACATTATCTGTGGCCAAGACTTTGCGTTTCAGAGCCCTAAGGTGTGGAAAACTCTCCCAGAATCTCTGATAAATTGTCCCTCACTGACGATCTTTCAAAGACAGCTAAGGTCCTGGCTGTATTCAATATAGTGAGACTGGGAAAGACCTGACCTGTTTTTTCTAGTGCCCGGAAACCCCAATGGGGTAGCTGAGCGCTTTATAAAACTTCTAAATAAATACAATGCTCTATAAAAGGAGAACTCTTCCGTGGAACTTTGAGTCTCAGTTGTGTACCTGATCTGCGGTGCCAAACACTCGAACCTGAGGCTAATCATCCTGGCTGCTGGCTGAATCCCTCTGCACAGTAGGGCTCCCAAGAGCCATTGCTGTAATTATTAGTGTTGCTGCAAACATCACTTGCAAAATGAACATAACCTATCCATCTTTACCGCTTATCTTTAGACTGCATAACAGATTACAGTGTGGGTTTTGCTTTGCAATTATTACAATCTCCTGTATCTGCTGCTAATAAATATTGTATGCAAATTAAGTGTAATTTTTTCCAGATTGAGTGTCATCATTACTAATTCTACATGGAAACGATTGTATTTAACCAGCGCAGGACACTGGTTAGCACAGATGTAAGTCATTTTGTCTCACATGATATCTACATTCAAAAATGATTGAACATTTTTTCAAGTGAACTTTTGCTTGAAAACCTTATTCAGGGAACTTTATCACGTGTAGTCTGATTATTTTCATACATTATTTTTTACATTGAATGTGCCATAGAGACAACTGTATATATTAAGTAAACGTTCCTCTCAATGGCCTCCAGATTCCTCTATGTTTCTTTGTTAAGTCTGTATATTATGTACTTCACTACATTCATTTTCTGTTGTTCTCAGCTTTACCTGCCATGTCCTCGTCCACCATTTTGGAACTACTGTAAGGATGTGTGTATGTGTTGGAGGTAATAATAAATAAAAGTCAATTATGTGCCACTATCAAAAATATCAAGTATTTATAATAATGTGCTGATTTTTGTCAACACTTTATGCTATTGTGCTTGAGAACGGGTGCCTAATGGAAGTCTGTAGGCCAGAGCTTTCCAAATTCTGTGTAGCAACACGGCACTGTGTCGCCTGCCATGTGTGGGTGTGTCACGCGACGTCGTCGAGATGTGGAAAAATTCACTTATTGAGCAGGACGGACTGTGCATGTCAGTGACGCAGTACCCGGAGGAAGCAGGAAGGAGAGGGAGAATGTTATGCAAGCGTTTGCGCGCGGCCTCGTTCCCTTTGCTGCGCGCATCGAATGCACAGTCAGTCCACAGAGCCGCCTCTGCTCCCCATTCCATGCGCTCGGTACGGCGCAGTTTTGACAGGAGAGGCAGCCCGGAGACGAAGAGTAACGCCGGGGGAGCACAGCCCGGAGGCCACCGAGGGGAGCCGGGCTACGTGGTTGGTGTGAATCCCGGGACGCGAAGACACACTGGCGCTCCCACAACCATGAGGTAAAACAATGTTGCCACTTAAATTATTTACTGAGAATTTGAAAAATGCGAGGTGCACCAACAAGTGGCCAGCAAGGCCGGCATTGTACAATGAATATCGGTACACTTAAACTTCACAGTAGAGCACAGCTACTGTGAAGTTTAAGTGTACCAAGAGTATGCCATCAGAATGTCTGTCATCAAAATATTGTGCTCCCAGTTGACAGTGTTGAAGAACTGGGCATCAAAATATCATGTCTTATTATGACATTGGTATCACGCTCCCAGTCTTCGAGTCCTGCTCTGTCGGTCGTGGTGGCATGATGTAAGGAAGGTTGGATGTGCCGTGCCTTACGTTTCCTATGTCTGACGAGGTTCCATGGGTTTTGCACTGGGGTCATCATTGCCCCAAATAGGGGTTTACTTCGGACAGAACGACCCGTCAGTTGATCTAAAGAGGAATTGCAGTAAGCTCTCGGTGGCATGAATCTGCTTGCCACTGTTGATAGCTTGTGGGCCACAGTCTTAGAGACTTAGACTGTAATTAACGCCACACCGCCAAAGCTGTCATTATGCAACATGACAGGAATTGCAACCGTTGTGCTAGACACATGATTTTACCAGTGGAGAGCTTCATACCACTGATGTCCACCTGTAGCCAAAAAATACTGCTATCATGCTAATGGCAATTGTTTTCCATGGGGTTGATAATGAGCATCGTGCCATGGATTTCCACATGTTTATGAGTAATAGCACCGTATGTGAGGCTCAACATTTTACCAGGTGTTAGCAGAGGGTGTAGCCCCAAGGGTGCCCACAAATTGTCAAGAATTACTGCTGTTATGAAAAGGCTGGCATTTTTCCAAGGGTGGATTATGTGCATTATTCTATTGATGAGCACACATTAAACAAATGTACCACTATTGTTCCAGAGCCAGAATTTTCACAGTGTACCCCACACTTCCATCCTAGGAGAGAGAAGAAAGAGGAGTTGTTAGTGTCCTGGTATTTGGTGCTCTGTAGGTTTCAGCACTGTAGTGATGCATAGAGTTACTGTAGCCTTGGCATACAAGGCAATGAGCCCTGAGCACCCCGCGACGGACCACACACATCTCATCCCAAACAGATGCAGATACGCACACTTGGCTGTCCTCTGCAAATAGTCGTTCCATCGTTGTGCATTATGCCGCAGCATAGGGCTCCTCTGGCTGACACTGACTACACTACACCTTGTAGGAACTGGAGCCAGAGTTCTGCCATTTACTCTTCTTTAAGCATCTGGCTACAGGCAGCTTTTGTGAGCGCTAATGTGATCAATAGACTGTCCTGGCATTTCTGTTGCAAACGCAGCCAGCGCGTGTCTGCCAGCAGCAGAAGCACCTTGTCCAGCTCTGACTGGGGACTTCCACCGAACCTCGCAGCCCCACTGGCTGCGCTCAACAAGCCCACTCCAACTGAATGTAACTCTTCACACAGCCCAGGCCAAAAACTTATTTTTAAATGGTCTCTTAAATACTGTTTGTACTTTCTTTTTTAAACTGTTTTTTTGTTGGGTCATTAGTTTGGCAGAATAATTTAGCAATTTTTCTAGCCAATCCAGTTTATTAAATTGCCTTGTTTAAAACTGCACACTCGAAGCATCATGTTCACATAGCCTGTGTTACATGCTAACCATCCTATGACTGCTCAGTTACTTATTCACTAAATGTGAAAACCTTCATGGGAATGTTGATCTCAATTAGCAGTGTTTGGCTGAAGCATAAGCTCTGTTCCATGTTTAAAACTCACTTTGATTAATGCAGTAAGGCTACTTTGACCAGACCCTACCTTTGGTTCCTACATGCAAGTCGCACCAGATGCACCTGAGATACAGCAAGTAGTAGTGAGCCTCACTGTATGCTGGATTGAGATGTTTGTGAATATAACTGTAAAACTAGAGTTGTTCAGTTAGCCATCAAGATAGTGTTGCACTCTGGTTGTTTGTACATTCAGAAAGTCACGTTTCAAGCAAGCTGTTATTTTTTTTTGTTGCTGTTATGTAAATGCTTTGTTGATATTTGTGACTTTAAAACTGGTTGAGATTCTAGCTCTTTGTTTACTGCTTACTCTTCCAGTGTATATCAATATCAATTATGAATCATTGTTTTATAGACCAATCTCAAGTCCTGTTGACCACTAGAATTAGATTCTTGAAAGATGCCAGCCCTTATTTTCAACACATCTTGGGCAACATTTTGATTGTGCTTGCCTATGTATTTATTTATTTATTGATTTACTTATTTACCAAAATTTATACAGCGCATGGCTTCCCCAGCACAGCGCTACCAAGTAAACATGGTTAAGGCAGAGCAGCGATAAAGACAGAAATTATCCTGGGAATAGCCATGTCTTTATAGCTTTACGGAACTCCAAATGATTTTGGAGTCCTTGAATTGCAGGGGGAAGAGAATGCCAAAGTTTAGCCACCAGTACTTTGAGGGACTGACCACCTGCTCTGACTCTACACACACGGGCAATGCAGACCAGTCTTAGATCCGATGAATGGAGCGATCGGTTTGGACTGTATGGCACTAACAAATTAGCTAGAAAAGAGGGGGCTTGATGAGACAGAATTTTATGAGCTACACATAGAGCATGAAACTGAATTCTTCTCTCTACTGGCAGCCAATGAAGTTTAGATAGTGACCTAGACACTGAGCACGATTTAGGAAGTGCCAGCAGGATCCGGGCTGGAGCATTTTGAATTCTTTGGAGCCTAGGATGTCAGCAGAACAAGCGATAGATAGTTTTGCCAGTCACTGTCTTTGTTAGAACAGATTCATAATTGCTTTATTAACCTTCCTGCTTTCTCAAATGTGCTTGAAAATGCACCATTTGCCCACTCTTTTTTCAAAATTTCTCAGGGAGAACCCCCCCAAGGCCCCCGTAGGTGGTTCAGGCTCGCTCGCTACTCTCGCTCGCTAAACTCAATTACCGTGTCGCAAAATGAGTCATCTTGAAAAAGTGTGTCACCAGCATGAAAAGTTTGGAAAGCTGTGCTGTAGGCCATGAAAGTTATTTTTGAGTGTAATTATTTTTTTCATATTCTCACTGCTGTTGTGCTGGGGTTAATAGGGGACTTGGAAGATTTCACTTGCAAGCCACATTTGAGGTATTTTTGTACAGTCCTTCTCCTGCATGTGGTTCACGTTTTCCATGCTTTCTTCTTCCTCGCCCATATTGCCATCTGAAGTTTTGACAAACCTGTGTTTTTGTTTCTTGTTTGAGCCATGTTCAATTTCTGTCAATTTTAAAAGTATGTCTTCTACTAGAGTTTTGGTGAAGTTAGGTAATTTAAATCAGTTTTACCTATTCCTCTTTTGTTGTGCTGACTGAGATAGTTGTGGGGACACCAGATGGTTTGTATTTCCTAATTTAATATTTTTTTCTTATTCTCACTGCCTTGGAAAGTTACGGGCTATGGATGGACCAGGAGGATTTTTTAGAATATTTATACAATCATTGCCCTGCAATTCTACTTGATGTGTTAGTGGGAGACGAAAAGAAGCCACTGCTTGCAGGAGCCCGAACCCCAATAAGTTACTGAACTTCAATTTTTTTTTATTTTTTTTTATTTTTATTCAGTGGTTACAACTATATTCATCTTAACAATAGTTAGCATGCACAAGTTATTTGTTACCCAAAGTTGCGTTTGAATAAACCTCCAGATAGTTACCCATTTTCCCTATCCCTCCATGCCACCTTCTTCCCTCCTAAACCATGTGCTTGTATGCCAATGCTTGAAGCTAGTGGGTCTGTGTTTTTCTATGTCTGTATGTGTGTTATAGTTAATGTCCGTGTGTGTCTGTCTTTCTTTGCATGCTTGAGTGTGTCGCTGCAATCGATTTGTGCAGCATCAGAAGCTTTTAGTGTAAGGGGGCCCACATTGTTGATTTTATTGATATATCTGTTGAGCTTGAGGATTGGTGGCTGTCTGAAGATCATGTTTATTATTTTTAATGTAACCAATTGCTGCCAGTCAACAGTGTTAGGGAGCCAGTATCCTTGGTTGCCACACAGATATTATTACTTTTTATCATTAAAAAATAAAACTACATACCCTGGTGTGTGGGGGCATCGTGTTATGTGGATATTTTTATTTTTGTTATTTTTCCAGACTTGTGTGCCATTTTCTCAGTATCAGTCTTTTAGATTCAGTCCCAGAGGACAGAGGAGCATCACTGGCTCCCAGATACCATGAGTGATTTTATTGATTTTGTGTCAGCAGTATTCGCTTTTGAAGAACAAAATACTTGCCGTTTTACGCACATTTTTCTCAGTGATGCAGTGACGGCAGTCATAGTTAGAGTATTGAAAATGTAATCACAGTAAAAAGAAATGCAATGAGTTATTAACCCTGAGGTAAGAGCATAGGAGGAATATGTGCTGGGTGTTTCATCTTCAATTTCTTCTTCTTCTGCCCGTTCTAGAAAAAGAAGACCACTTTCCCAGCTTGACCATGTCCCCATTCAAAATGTAGATGATGAGGAGTTGACCTCTGCACTGAAATTATAGGAGATGCAGAGGCGTATCCTCCACATATAAGTTTGTGAATAGCATTTTGTAGTGCATCAGTGCTGCTGTAGTAGTACTAAACATACCTCAAAATGCAGCAGTGAATAGACCACTTTTCCTTGTAAAGAAAAAATACTAACTAAACCCAGTATCAAGTTTACTGGGTTCTACAATCCCTGTTTCACCGTTCATGCACCACACACGTGGTGCAGGAGCAATTCAACACAAAAGGAGATATATAAAGCCAAGCAAGACCACCTTGTATGGCCCTGAGTGGCTTCATACATTTTGAGTAAAGCAATGCAGCGCAAATTGCTGCATTGCCTTAATCTGCGCTTTGAAGGTGTTCCATGAGTGTTGGGTGGGTGTTCTTTATTTCTCCTCAAAACATTCTCTTTCTATGTTTGCTACATTCTGCAGTACACATAGAAATAGGAATTTTCCTCTCAGGATTTTTTTGTGTGCAGGAAGGTGTCCCTTCCTGCACAAAAAACAATCCTGTCTGTAAAGCAGACACCCTTGCACCATAGTGTTTGGGTGCCTGCATTGACGCTAGGCAGCCAATGCAGGGACAAGGACAGAAATGCATCATATTCTTTTAAATATGGAGCATTCCTGCCCTTTCTCTGTAATGCAACACATCAAGGTGACTTGCTGTGCTGCATTGAGTTACTTTGTCATAAATATGGCCCTAACTTTCTAGCCATAGCAACCCCTAAAGTAAGCCTTGGACTGCAATGCCTTCCTACTCTAAGCATTAAATGCGAGAAGACGTGTTTGATTCCCATTTTGGGAGTCTGTAGTACAGGGGCCTGAGGGGGCCAGGAGGAAATGACCCTGGCTGTTAAATGTGGAGCCCACTTACTTTCTGGGACCCTCACAAATATATAAAAAAACTGACAAGGAATACACCATTGGAAACACACTTTTGCTCTGGATGTGAGGTTGAGTTCCTCTGTAGGGATATTCCTAGAACTGTAATGACAATACATTAATTAGAAAAATGATACAAAATAAAACAATGGAATGTAGAGATTGGGAGCTATTGCAAAATAATAAAAAAAGGTTCCATAGGAAACAATGAGAAATAAAACAATCAGTGCTGGTCCATACGGTGTAATATACCAAAGCAGAGACATCCTTTGCAGCTAATCAGGAATAGAGCACAGTTGGGCATTACGGTCCTGTCAAACATTTTACATTTGGGAGGGCTCCACAATTTCAGATACTCCTTTATTTTGCTGCAGTGCAATTCAACTTCACCATTAAATATCATGAGCACAAGAATGTTGTCTGGGAGATTACAGCTTTTTTGGCAGAGACCTGACATCTTTTCCCTCTCTTCAGACAAATAAATTGAAGACTCAGTACTTACAAAAAGTGCAGTAACATCAGTTAATGGATTCAGATTGAGGAGGGCTGGTCACAACTCCAATTCAGTTTCCCAGTAAAATATTCAACTTGTATTCATATGATTTCTTGGATTTCTAAGATACAGCAGCAACTGCTTGAGTCCACAAAAACGTCTTCACTCGTCAAGCACAGATTTAAAATTTCACACGGACAGACTGAAGTAATACACATTTACAATTTATCTGGTGGTTTTTCTTATGGAGGGCACACCTATAAGCCATCCATGCCACCGTTAGCCTTTCTCTTACCATCCTGATATTTGATGACAGTGCCAGTGCTCAAGAATACATAGGTCTTTCCTCTGTACTGAACTCTAAGTTTGTATGGGAACCAAAAAGATGCCTTGATCCTGGATATTTCAGTTCCTTTTTAACTTGAGGCAGATATTGGAGCCTAATAACAAACTGCATTTTTTAGCACGATTAGTAGTCTTGCAATACTACTATTAAAGTACTATGAAAAGCTTTTCACAAATCTCCCAAAGTAAATTTCCTCCTCCAACTCTCCTATCTTTTCTATGGGGATATCCTTACAAATGTAAGCATACTGTGAACATTGGAGGGACAGACGGAGTGGCTGGAAAAAGGGACACACTAACATATAAATAGGAAGAGTGTAGTGATGACTAAGGAGGAGTTTAGAAATGGTTAGAGAGGTGTTTATAGAGAGACATGCACCCACCCAAAAAAGAGTACGCTCATTGCTATTTACACATTGCACTTCTAAAGTTGACACAACCAAAAAAGGACACAATAAATCATTCAGAAGGGGGAGTATCCACTACCACACATCCTCCCAAAGTAAAAGACCAAAACTCAGAAAGCTATGGTAGTGCAATATTTGTCAGTGTTATGGTACAAATCACTGATACTTAACCCCTTCGCTGCTAGGCCTTTTCCCCTCCTGTGCTAAGCCTTTTTTGGGCTATTTGGGGTAGTGCGCGCTTAGGCCCCTGTAACTTTTTGACCACATTAGGTATCCATGCCAAATTTGCGTCCTTTTCTTCCAACATCATGCGGATTCTAAAGGTACCCAGGGTTTGTGAATTCTCCTAGAGGGTTCCCAGAAATTAGTCAAAATACATCAAAATTTTGTTTTTTTTGTGAAAAATGGGGAAAAGTGGCTGCAAATGAAAGCGTCTGGGTTTTTCTCTGCAAATGATATCAAAAAAGGGTTTGTGGGGCTGAAATCACCTTTTCTCCAGCTTTTAGGGAATGACAGATTTTTGTCAGCAATCCAACTTTTTTTTACACCGTTTTGACATTTTTCTGGGACATACCCTATTTTTGCAATTTTTTGTGCTTTTAACCTCCTTCCAGATAATGGTAGAAATGGGTAGAAAAGCAATAATGGATCTTGGAAAGCTATACATTTTCGAAAAGTACACAAAATTCTGAATTCAGCAAGGGGTCATTTGTGTAGATCCATCAAGGTTTCTTTATAGAAACTAACAGTTAAATATAGGACAAATTAAAAATTAGTTGAAAAAAGCAGCCTTTTGTGTCAACGTTTTCACGTGTAACTTCTTCTAATTATGACATCTCTTAGAAAGCAATTTACAGTTACATCCGCTGGACCTTCCTGGTTGTGGGGATAAATAGGACTTGTAGGTTCACCAAGAGCCCAACGAACCCAGAGTAAAAAACTGAGCAGCATTTTGTGATGTTTTTTTTTTTAGTTCCGGGTATATAGCAATTATAGTGTGAACATGTATACATGGAAAAATTGGTATGAAAGACACCTATGTATTTCTGAAATGGGAACAAATTACAGAGTTTAGAAACAGTGCATATTTTCACATTTTCGAAATTGGGAATACTCATACTTGCATGACAATTATTGGTCATTTTTCAAAATGACTTTTTTTTTACACAATGTCTTTCATTTGGAAGGGAGAAATGCATCAAAAATCAATAGGTAATAACAGTTGCTTTACAAATCTGAACTACCCTAAGTCTCCCGATAAAAATGGTACCTCACTTGTGTGGGTAGGCACAGTGCCCACGACAGGAAGTGGCTCAAAACCCAAGGTGAACACACCACATTTTCACACTGAAAATTTACACATTTTTTGCGAAGAGTCTAGCTGTAGTTTTTGAACCCTAGCTCTGCCGGTACCTAGGGAAACCTAGCAAACCTATACATTTTTTAAAACTAGACACCCAGGGGAATCCAGGATGGGGTGACTTGAGTGCCTCCCACCATGGTCTGTTACCCAGAATCCCTTGCAAACATAAAAAATTGACAAAAAAAACAAATTTTCCCCACATTTCTGTGATGGAAAGTTCAGGAATCTGCGTGGATCCACAAATTTCCACGCACCCTGCGTTCCCCAAAGTCCTACAAGAAAAATGGTACCTCACTTGTACGGGTCGGCCAAGTGCCCGCGACAGGAAACGGCGCAAAACGCAACGTGGTCACACCTCAATTTTGCAGTGAAAAATGACCCTTTTTTGGCAAAGTGACTAGCTGTAGTTTTTGAACCCTAGCCCTGCCGGCACCTAGGGAAACCTAGCAAACCTATACATTTTTGAAAACTAGACACCCAGGGGAATCCAGGATGGGGTGACTTGAGTGCCTCCCACCATGGTCTGTTACCCAGAATCCCTGGCAAACGTAAAAAATTGACAAAAAAAACACATTTTCCCCACATTTCTGTGATGGAAAGTTCTGGAATCTGCGTGGATCCACAAATTTCCACCCACCCCGCGTTCCCCAAAGTCCTACGAGAAAAATGGTACCTCACTTGTGCGGGTTGGCCTAGTGCCCGCGACAAGAAACGGCGCAAAACGCAATGTGGTCACACCTCAATTTTGCAGTGAAAAATGACCCTTTTTTGGCAAAGTGACTAGCTGTAGTTTTTGAACCCTAGCCCTGCCGGCACCTAGGGAAACCTAGCAAACCTATACATTTTTGAAAACTAGACACCCAGGGGAATGCAGGATGGGGTGACTTGAGTGCCTCCCACCATGGTCTGTTACCCAGAATCCCTTGCAGACATAAAAAATTGACAAAAAAACACATTTTCCCCACATTTCTGTGATTGGAAAGTTCCGGAATCTGCGTGGATCCACAAATTTCCACCCACCCCGCGTTCCCCAAAGTCCTACGAGAAAAATGGTACCTCACTTGTGCGGGTGAGCCTAGTGCCCGCGACAGGAAATGGCGCAAAACGCAACGTGGTCACACCTCAATTTTGCAGTGAAAAATGACCCTTTTTTGGCAAAGTGACTAGCTGTAGTTTTTGAACCCTTGCCCTGCCGGCACCTAGGGAAACCTAGCAAACCTATACATTTTTGAAAAGTAGACACCCAGGGGAATCCAGGATGGGGTGACTTGAGTGCCTCCCACCATGGTCTGTTACCCAGAATCCGTTGCAAACGTCAAAAATAGACAAAAAAAACACATTTTCCCTACATTTCTGTGATGGAAAGTTCTGGAATCTGCGTGGATCCACAAATTTCCACCCACCCCGCGTCCCCCAAAGTCCTACGAGAAAAATGGTACCTCACTTGTGCGGGTGGGCCTAGTGCCCGCGACAGGAAACGGCGCAAAACGCAACATGGTCACACCTCAATTTTGCAGTGAAAAATGACCCTTTTTTTGGCAAAGTGACTAGCTGTAGTTTTTGAACCCTAGCCCTGCCGGCACCTAGGGAAACCTAGCAAACCTATACATTTTTGAAAACTAGACAACCAGGAGAATCCAGGATGGGGTGACTTGAGTGCCTCCCACCATGGTCTGTTACCCAGAATCCCTTGCAAACGTAAATAATTGACAAAAAAAACACATTTTCCCCACATTTCTGTGATGGAAAGTTCTGGAATCTGCGTGGATCCACAAATTTCCACCCACCCCGCGTTCCCCAAAGTCCTACGTGAAAAATGGTACCTCACTTGTGCGGATCGGCCTAGTGCCCGCGGCAGGCAAGGGCCCAAAACGTTGTGAGGCGAAATCCATATTGCCTATCTAAAAACTTGTTTGGGCCCTTGCATGCCGCGGGTACTTGGGCCTCCCACACAAGTGAGGCACCATTTTTACCGGGATACCTGGGGGAACGCTGTGTGGTGGTAAATTTGTGTGAGCCCGGTGATGCCACAACTTTCCCACACCAAAATGTGTGAAAAAAGTGATTTTTTCAGCTAAAATTGAGGTTTGCAGGGGATTCTGGGTAAGGAAACTTTGGGGGATCCACGCAAGCCATACCTCCCTGGAAGCCGCCGGTGTCTAGTTTTCAGAAATGTGTGGGTTTGGTAGGTTTCCCTAGATGGCCGCCGAGCACCGGGCCAAAAACCCAAGTGACCCCCCTTGCAAAACCAGGTGGTTTTGCGATAGGCCATTTTGATGTCGCCTCACTACGTTTTGGGCCCTTGCCTGCCGCGGGTACTTGGGCCTCCCACACAAGTGAGGCACCATTTTTACCGGGAAACCTGGGGGAATGCTGGGTGGTGGTAAATTTGTGTGAGCCCGGTGATGCCACAACTTTCCCACACCAAAATGTGTGAAAAAAGTGATTTTTCCAGCTAAAATTGCGGTTTGCAGGGGATTCTGGGTAAGGAAACGTTAGGGGATCCACGCAAGCCATACCTCCCTGGAAGCCGCCGGGGGTCTAGTTTTCAGAAATGCATGGGTTTGGTAGGTTTCCCTAGATGGCCACCGAGCACCGGGCCAAAAACCCAAGTGACCCCCCTTGCAAAAGCCAGGTGGTTTTGCGATAGGCCATTTTGATGTCGCCTCACTACGTTTTGGGCCCTTGCCTGCCGCGGGTACTTGGGCCTCCCACACAAGTGAGGCACAATTTTTACCGGGAGACCTGGGGGAACGCTGGGTGGTGGTAAATTTGTGTGAGCCCGCTGATGCCACAACTTTCCCACACCAAAACGTGAGAAAAAATTGTTTTTTTCAGCTAAAATTGAGGTTTGCAGGGGATTCTGGGTAAGGAAACGTTGGGGGATCCACGCAAGCCATACCTCCCTGGAAGCCGCCGGGTGTCTAGTTTTCAGAAATGCATGGGTTTGGTAGGTTTCCCTAGATGGCCGCCGAGCACCGGGCCAAAAACCCAAGTGACCCCCCTTGCAAAACCAGGTGATTTTGCGATAGGCCATTTTGATGTCGCCTCACTACGTTTTGGGCCCTTGCCTGCCGCGGGTACTTGGGCCTCCCACACAAGTGAGGCACCATTTTTACCGGGAGACCTGGGGGAACGCTGGGTGGTGGTAAATTTGTGTGAGCCTGGTGATGCCACAACTTTCCCACACCAAAATGTGTGAAAAAAGTGATTTTTCCAGCTAAAATTAAGGTTTGCAGGGGATTCTGGGTAAGGAAACTTTGGGGGATCCACGCAAGCCATACCTCCCTGGAAGCCGCCGGGTGTCTAGTTTTCAGAAATGCATGGGTTTGGTAGGTTTCCCTAGATGGCCGCCAAGCACCGGGCCAAAAACCCAAGTGACCCCCCTTGCAAAACCAGGTGGTTTTGCGATAGGCCATTTTGATGTCGCCTCACTATGTTTTGGGCCCTTGCCTGCCGCGGGTACTTGGGCCTCCCACACAAGTGAGGCACCATTTTTACCGGGAGACCTGGGGGAACGCTGGGTGGTGGTAAATTTGTGTGAGCCCGGTGATGCCACAACTTTCCCACACCAAAATGTGTGAAAAAAGTGATTTTTCCAGCTAAAATTGAGGTTTGCAGGGGATTCTGGGTAAGTAAACTTTGGGGGATCCACGCAAGCCATACCTCCCTGGAAGCCGCCGGGTGTCTAGTTTTCAGAAATGCATGGATTTGGTAGGTTTCCCTAGATGGCCTCTGAGCACCGGGCCAAAAATCCAAGGGACCCCCCTTGCAAAACCAGGTGGTTTTGCGATAGGCCATTTTGATGTCGCCTCACTACGTTTTGGGTCCTTGCCTGTCGCGGGTACTTGGGCCTCCCACACAAGTGAGGCTCCATTTTTACCAGGAGACCTGGGGGAACGCTGGGTGGTGGTACATTTGTGTGAGCCCGATGATGCCACAACTTTCCCACACCAAAATGTGTGAAAAAAGTTATTTTTTCAGCTAAAATTGAGGTTTGCAGGGGATTCTGGGTAAGGAAATGTTGGGGGATCCACCCAAGCCATACATCCCTGGAAGCCCCCGGGTGTCTAGTTTTCAGAAATGTGTGGGTGTGGTAGGTTTCCCTATGTGATGGCTGCGCTAGGGCCCTAAATCCACAGGTAGGCATATTGCTAAAAACAACTCTGTGCCTAGTTGACTTTCTGCCACCGGGGGGGGATCGGGGGGGGGGGGGGAATGCCCCGACATGCCCCCAACGGGGGCAGAAACACTGTGGCTATTTTTTGGGGGGTGGGGGCATTGGTATGCCCATTCTGGGCAGCCCCCACCCCCACACATAAAAAAATCCAGCGTAATCGTTGGTGTCCAGTGGGCTTTTTGCCCCCCAAGGGGGGCAGATTGAGGGCTACTGCCCCTATCTTCCCCCCGGGGGGGCACAATGTCCAATAGATGGCAGGGATTTTTTTGGGCAAATTTTAATTAGGGTGGGGGCTGTTCAAAACGGACATGCCAATGCCCCCACCCTAATTAAAATTTGCCTAAAAAAATCCCTGGCGTCTAGTGGGCTTTTTGCCCCCCGGAGGGGCAGATTGGGGACTACTGCCCCATCTGTCCCCCAGGGGGGCAGCAAGGCTGTAATTTTTGCGGGGAGGGGGTGGGGGCATGGGCATGGCCGTTTTGGGCAACCCCCACCCTAATTAAAATTTCCCCCAAAAAACTCCCTGGCGTCTAGTGGGCTTTTTGCCCCCCCGGTGGGGCAGATTGGGGGTTAATGCCCCCATCTGCCCCCCAGGGGAGGCAGACAGTCCTCTAGGTGCCAGAGAGTTTCATGGGTAAATTTTAATTAGGGTGTGGGTTGCCCAAAACGGGCATGCCAATGCCCCCACCCTAATTAAAATTTTCCCCGAAAAATCTCTGGCGTCTAGTAGGCTTTTTTCCCCACGGGGGGGCAGATTGGGGGCTACTGCCCCATCTTTCCCCCACGGGGGCCAGGAAGGCTGTAACTTTTGCAGGGAGGGGGTGGGGGCATGGGCATGTCAGTTTTGGCCAACCCCCAAACTAATTAAAATTTGCCCCAAAATAATCCCTGGCATCTAGTGGGCTTTTTACCCCTCCAACAGGGCAGATTGGGGGCTGATGCCCCCATCTGCCCCCCAGAGGAGGCAGAAAGTCCAGTAGACATCAGGGAGTTTTTGGGGCAAGTTTTAATTAGGGTGGGGGCTGCGCAAAACGGGTATGCAAATGCCCCCACCCTAATTAAAATTTTCTTTAAAAAATCCCTGGCGTCTAGTGGGCTTTTTGCCCCCCGGAGGGGCAGATTGGGGACTACTGCCCCATCTGTCCCCCGGGGAGGCAGGAAGGCTGTAATTTTTGGGGGGAGGGGGCGGGGGCATGGGCATGGCTGTTTTGGGCAACCCCCACCCTAATTAAAATTTTCCCCAAAAAACTCCCTGGCGTCTAGTGGGCTTTTTGCCCCCCCGGTGGGGCAGATTGGGGGCTAATGCCCCCATCTGCCCCCCAGGGGAGGCAGAAAGTCCACTTGGCGCCTGAGAGTTTTTTGGGTAAATTTTAATTAGGGGGTTGCCCAAAACGGGCATGCCAATGCCCCACCCTAATTAAAATATTCCCCGAAAAATCTCTGGCGTCTAGTAGGCTTTTTGCCCCCTGGGGAGGCAGATTGGGAGCTAATGCCCCATCTGTCCCCCACAGGGGGCAGGAAGGCTGTAACTTTTGCAGGGAGGGGTGGGGGCATGGGCATGTCAGTTTTGGGCAACCACCAACCTAATTAAAATTTGCCCCAAAATAATCCCTGGCGTCTAGTGGGCTTTTTACCCCTCCAACAGGGCAGATTGGGGGCTGATGCCCCCATCTGCCCCAGAGGAGGCAGAAAGTCCACTAGACGCCAGGGATTATTTTGGGGCAAATTTTAATTAGGGTGGGGGCTGCCCAAAACGGGTATGCCAATGCCCCCGCCCTAATTAAAATTTGCCCCAAAAAATCCCTGGCGTCTAGTGGGCATTTTGCCCCCCGGGGTGGCAGACTGGGGCTACTGTCCCATCTACCCCCCAGGGGGGCAGGAAGGCTGTAATTTTTGTGGGGGTGGGGGCATGGACATGCCCTTTTTGGGAGCCCCCACCCTAATTCAAATTTGCCCCAAAAAAACTCCCTGGCGTCTTTTGGGCTTTTTTGCCCCCCGGCGGGGCAGATTGGGGGCTAATGCCCCCATATGCCCCCCAGGGGAGGCAGAAAGTCCACAAGACACCAGGGAGTTTTTTGGGCAAATTTTAATTAGGGTGGGGGCTGCCCAAAACGGGCATGCCAATGCCCCCACCCTAATTAAAATTTGGCTAAAAAATCCCTGGTGTCTACTGTGCTTTTTACCCCCCGGGGGGGGCAGATTTGGGGCTAATGCCCCCATCTGCCCCCCGGGGGGGCAGAAAGGCTGTCATTTTTGCGGAGGGTGGGTGGGGGCATGGGCATGCCAATATTGGGCAGCCCCCACCACAAATTATAAGAAAAAATTAATCCCTGGCGTATAGTGGGCTTTCTGCCCCCCGGGGTGGCAGACTGGGGCTACTGTCCCATCTACCCCCCAGGGGGACAGGAAGGCTGTAATTTTTGTGGGGGTGGGGGCATGGACATGCCCTTTTTGGGAGCCCCCACCCTAATTCAAATTTGCCCCAAAAAACTCCCTGGCGTCTTTTGGGCTTTTTTGCCCCCCGGCGGGGCAGATTGGGGGCTAATGCCCCCATCTGCCCCCCAGGGGAGGCAGAAAGTCCACAAGACACCAGGGAGTTTTTTGGGCAAATTTTAATTAGGGTGGGGGCTGCCCAAAACGGGCATGCCAATGCCCCCACCCTAATTAAAATTTGGCTAAAAAATCCCTGGTGTCTACTGTGCTTTTTACCCCCCGGGGGGGGCAGATTGGGGCTACTGCCCCCAACTGCCCCCCAGGGGGGGCAGAAAGGCTGTACATTATGTGGGGTGGGGGCATGGACATGCCCTTCATGGGCAGCCCCCACCCTAAAAAATGATGTGCGCAAAGTAAATATCCCTGGTGTTTAGTGGGCTTTTTGCCCCCCGGGGGGGAAGATTGGGGGCTACTGCCCCCATCTGCCCCCCAGGGGGGGCAAAAAGACTAAATGACACTAAAAATATTTGGGGGGAGCAAAAGCCCTTACCTAAGAGGCCGCTCCCCCCTCCCTGGTGTCTAGTGGGTGGATCCCTGCTTGGGGATCGCCCTCCTGGGGCATGCCAATGTCCCCACCCTAATTACAATTTGTCTAAAAATTCCCTGGTTTTACACAAAAAAGAAAATTCCAGTACATCTAGATATTGCATTCAAAAACTCAACTATAAACAGTAGACAATTAATCAAATGTTGTGCAAAGGTTATGCCTTAAAGTGACTCTAGTGCCCATAATCTGTTGATATTATGTGAGTATTTCACCAACCATAGATCATATTCCCGCCCCCATGTTGTTCCCCTGCTGTTGACCCTCTGACATTAAAGAAATCCAATCCACGATAGGAGCCCACACCCGTAGTCCTTTGTTCGTAGCTGATTTGCCTTCCCATGCATTCACAGCAATTTCTGTGTAATAAGTGGCTAAGAGCTGCGCTAACCATTGATGTAAAGAGGGAGGAGAACAATCCAGTCATGCCGATCCTTAAATCAATCTCAATACTAACATTGCAAAAAACATGAATAGCTAAGCGTGACTTGGTACTACTTCATTATGTACTCCTAGAAAAATGAGTTAGGAAGCTATTACAGTTTTTAAACTTAGGGGCATATCAGCAAGGCGAGGCGATAGAATTATCGTCGCTTTTGCGGCCGTTTTCGGCCGAAAAGTGGCGATAATTTTATCGCCTAATTAGCAAGCTCACACTAACGCATGAAAACTTGCGTTAGCATAGGAATTCCTAACGCCCAGCTTTGCATCTCTAATGAGATGAAAAGTGGGCGTTCCTGACCTGACATGACAGGAGAAATGTCACTAAGCGACATTTCTCCTATCATCAAGCCCCACGCTATGAAGCATAGCGGCAGGAAAAGTAGCGATAACCCCTGTTATCGCTACTTTCCTTACGCCTGCTTCACGACTGACTTAGCCTTGATATCCTATGTAACGTGAATATCATGGCTAAGTTTGTGAGTCCCTATCAACAAGCTAACGCCACATTTCGTGAGATTATCGCTGGGTTTCCAGCGATAATCTCACGTTAGGCAGTTAGCGCTAGGATTTTTATCGCTTTTGAGATAAGCGTTGCTAATAGCACGCTATCTCAGCGATAAAAATCCATACTAGCTGGCGATAATTATCCTAGCGCTAAGTGCGCTTAGTGATAATTATCGCTGGTTGTTGTTGATATGCCCCTAAATTCCCTGACTGCAGCTTCTCATGCCACCGACTAGCATCCTTATCGACACAGTGCTGATATAGTAGCCCTATTGAGGTCTTCTTTTCAATAATCCTCTCATCGAGCTCAACCCTGAAAAACCCATATGAAGCTCCTCCTTTTTTACCAAGGAAATCCCGGATCTTCTAGTAGTTAAAAAAATTAATTTTACTCAAGGTTATGGTTGAGCCTAAGGGCCTCAAACGTAGTTATACAATTATCCGATTTAAAATCTCCTAGTCTAAAAGGACCTGGTTGCTTCCATCGTCTGACATATACATCTCAAAAAAATCCATAAGAATGGGATTCTTTGGGTCAGAGTATAAAAATTAAACCGACTGATACCCACTTTTTTCCAGACGACCTACCATATTTTATATGCACAGCAAAGAGTCTTAAGTCGCACCCTTTTAAAATAGCCAAATTCTATTTGCCGCAAAAGGCTCCCCACGCCTCTTCCGCTATCAGTAGTTTATATGGAGTAGGAAAGTCTTAGCTGCTGACCCCCGATCTTCTTTGACCTGAAAAAATAGCCATATGTTGGAGTGCAGCAGCCCAATAAACTAATCTAAAATTCGTCACAGCCTATCCCTCTCGCTCTCTCAGAAGGGTCAAGTGCACTTCAACGCCCTTCTGTACTCAGAACATGCTGATACAAATCTTGAAACCATGCTGTCAATTGCCTTAAACCATTGATTCCCCACCTCAAGAAGGATGGCCTTAAAAAAATATAGAATTTACTAAGTTGCTTCTGACTATTAGGGATAACCATAAATTATTCATTCTTCCAAAATCCGTTTTAGTCTTCTGATCAAAGGATCTAAATTATTCTCTACTATTCCCTCTATCTCTGCTACAATAATAACTCCAAGATAGACAGCGCAGCTGAACTTCCGCCTATCACTGAACGGTGCATTTCTATTAATGATGACTTGAGTCTTATCTTAAATTAATAGATATCCATAGAAACTACAAAAACTGCTAGCCGCATTTTCAATATCTCTCATTGCAGTTCCTGGATCCCGGGTAGCAACTGTCAGGTCATCGGCATATGCCAATATTTTAGTTTCCCATCCCTGAAAACTTAGTGATTTGAATAGTGGTTAAATCGCTATTCTCCTAATCAGGGTGTTGATGTAGAGAGTAAATAATAATGGAGAGAACGGGCATCCCTTTCTGGTCCCCTACTGTCTCATGACCGGCTACGAGTGCCACCATCAATGAGAACTTAGCCCTTGGATTACAATATATTATTTTTACTGACTTAATAAACCCTGTCCCTACTCCCATCTTTTCCATTACTGTCAAGAGGTACTGCCAGAGGACTCTGTAAAACACTTTCTCTGCATCTAGAAGTATTAAAGCCATAGGGTCTCCTGTGATTGTAGCCGCGTAGAAGAGGGTAGTATTACGGCAAATATAATCTGTCGTACCCCTCTCATGGATGAATCCATGTTGCATGGGGACACTATCTTACAAATTACCCCCGTCAACCGCATCATCAATATTTTAGAATATATATATTGGCGACTCTATATATTAGTGTGATAGGCCGTTAGAAACCTACTTCCTGCAGAGTTTTACTTTTTTTAGGAAGGTCACTATACTTGCAGAAACTCAAGACTCTGGCAGATCCATGCCCCTCTGAGCTTGCAAGAAAACATTGAGCATGTATGCTTCGAGGCTAGCAGAAAAGGTCTTATAAATCTGGCCGCAAATAAAATCCATTCTGACTGCTTTCCCTGAGGGTAGAGTAGAGATAGCCACTAAAATTTCGTCCCACAGAAAGGGTTGATCTAGATAATCATAGTCCTCAACATCTAGCTTTTTATAAGATACCATGTCAAGGTACGACGACATATCCCAAGCCACAGTTTCTGCTCCTTCGGTATGCAGCTGCTGATAGATCCTTTGAAAGGCGGCCCATATTCCTTCCAGATCAAGGACCAACCCAGTATGAGGAGCTCGAATTTCCCTGATGTGACCTTGAATAGTTTTCTGTCTAAGTCGAGTAGCTGAGAGATTCCCCACCCTTTCACTATACTCATAGAAATTTTGCCTGCACACCACATATTTAGCAGCCGCTTTTTTTGAAAAAATATATACAATTGCTGCTTTCGCGACCACCACTTTAAGTTGTGCAGACTCGATCTCTTCTGCCCTTGTTACTGCATCAATCAAGTTGGTCTCTGCTAATGACAGTATATTACATAATTCTAGCAAATGTGACTTTTCTTTCTTTTCTCAAGCCCAACTAAACCAAGATATCTTGCCACGAACACCAGCCTTCAAAGTGTCCTAGATCACTCCAATGGGGGGCAACCGCCTAAATTGTAAGGCATAAAGACCAGGATTCATTCCCTCATATGATTGATATATTCATCAATCCAATAATAAAGCCCGTTCAAATTACCAGCTCAGATATGGGCAAGACTGAAGATTCATTACTACCTCTAAAACCAGTGGATTGAGATCTGACTTTACCCTAGGATTTTTCTTAATCTGAAAGTCCTGCAGCAACCTGTGTGATATAAAAAAGTAGTCTACCGTACATGCACCTGGCGTGGTGCTGAATAAAATGTAAACCCTGGATTGTGGATACCCTTCTCGGCCCAAACATCTACTACAAAGATCGAAAGACTTTAGGCTTGAGGCCCTGCTTGTGTTAGATGCCTATATCTAAAGCGCCCATAGTTAGATTAATATTAAAGTCTCCATATATAATAAGCGGGAGTGGCCATAAGGCCAGTTCATTATTTAACCAATCAAATACTGCAGGGTCATCTGCTACTGACCCATATACAGAGCAGAAAGTAAAGGTGCCATTGGGATAGCAGCACTCAGTAATTGCCCATCAACCATACTTATCTGTGCTGAAACGCAGGAAGCTACAAACTCCTCCCCACGCAATATGGCTACCCCCATGTGTGTGTCCCTTGTGAATCACAGCACACTACGCGATGCGACATAAAATCTGAGCCATTCTGTCTTGTCCCTCGATATGAGTCTCTTGAAAACAGATTAAATCAGCTTTTAAGAACTGCATATCGAGGGCAACCCTTTGTCTTTTCAGCTGATTATTTTGGCCACAAATGTTTACTGTAGCTATTCGTAAATTACTCATTGATTACAGGCAGGAAAATCATACCACAACCTGTCTACTGTCCACTCTACCTTTAAATATTCTACCTGCCGAAATGCTGCACTGAAAACTTACTAACCGTTTGGGCTGTCTACCCCTTGCCCCCCGACCCACCACAAGCCCATGCCACCCCAGGACTTAACCCCCCAAATACCCCCCACCACTGAGCAAACAGGTCAAGAGTGACCCTGATGATGCCACCCACTAACACACAACTTCCCATCCCTCAGCACTCCAGCCACAACTCGAAAAGAAATGACTGTGAAATAAGTAGTAAAGAGCATAAATAGGGAGTGTAAAAATGAGAAAGAATAAAGAACACACACCCTTGAAGAGATAGGTAAACCTACATAGGCGAGCCTTATCAAATATCGCTTGGTGGAGACGAAAGTTGCCAAAGTAGACACAAATTGTTCTAGGTTTCTCTGATTGTTCAGCGTGGTGGTTTTTCTTAGGCATCAGTGGAAAAAGATGAACTTGTTGCACTTCTGATTCCCAGTCCCAGTGGGAGAGATCGTGAAAAAAAAAACCTTTAGCAAGCCAAGTATGAAGGATCTGATGTCATTCCTCTCCACATTTTCTGCTAGACCTAGGAATCTTAAATTATTTCTGTGCTGGAGGTTCTCAAAGTCTTTTAATTTCCACATCACACCAACCATTTGGGACTCATGCATAACATTATGATTCTTCAAAGTTCCAACATCAGCTTCCAACCCCACAGTCAATTCTTCCACAAATTCAATTCTCTCAACCATATTAGAGCATGTTTTATTGACCTTACGAATTGCCCCCTGTAGTTCTTTGATAGCCAAGTGGGCCCGCCGGTTCTCAGTCTGAGCTTCACCTTGCATCTGCTTTATTTTAGTATAGATAAACTCGATGGAGGGCACATCTGAACGGCATATCTGAACTTCCTGACCTGCCCGCTGTCACTGTTTGAGGTGTGCTACCTACTCCAGTTTTATCCTCATCGTAGCTCTGTTGGGTAGCGGAGTAGTCCCACTTTAATTTGCATCTGATTCTTGCCTTTTCCGCTGGCCCTTACTTTTTCTAGCTGTTTCTATGAGGCTGCATTCATTTTTTTATTGATTAGTTTGCCCAGGCTGCTACTGACACTGGCTCCATAAGCTCCTAAGACAGCCTCCACATCCGTCAGTCTACCACTTGAACCTGAGGGATATGAGTCATCCATGAAGAAAAATAATGTATCTCCTAACTTGGGGGGCCCACTGTCCATCATAGAATGAATCCTGCCCCTGGCTATGTCAGCTAATGTCAGACTTGCATCGGCACACAGAGGTGGGAGTTCACTGGTTGCAGCTGCAACAGCTTCCTCTGAAACTCCACATTTTTCCATTCTATCAGACTACCCAGAGCCAGTGTTGCCACCAAGTCTGTCGGCTGCCCAAGGAGTGGGATTCCCACAACCGTCTGATTTATCACCTCCCCCAGAGCTTGTCCCTTTTTCACTATTAAGGCTGTGCACTTATTAACAGCTTTTGGGGGAGTATCAATCTGTACTACACTTGAGGGTTCTTCCGGCTCGGCGGGTGGAGGCATAGTCACTAACTCTGATCCCTTCGGGAGCTGCCATGAGCCCGTAGGGGCTACCGCAAATATCTCAGGAATTGAAGGCTGATTCTGCCCGGCCGGTCCTGAACTAGACTGTGATTTCTTTTGCATCACATGCTTTCTGTAATCGGCTCCTGGTCCGTGTTCTTCCACCTCAAGAACAGCCACATCCTCTGCTCTTTTCCCTGTGGCAGCCTGATGGGGATGAATCGATGTACGCACCGGCACCATGGCGTCAGTCTGCTTCTTCGTTAGTTTATTCAACTTCGGCGGCACATCCCAATAGGTATTCTGCTTGAGTCTGTAGCTGACTATGCCAAGAATACCGCCAGACAACCTTTATATTGCTGCAGCAACATCCCGGGTTCTGCTCGGCTCTGCTCTGCTCTTCAGCCACCTGCTTCCTGCTCACACTATCGTGCAGACCAATCCCACCATGCCGTAATTCCTTAGCCCGTAGTTAAAACCGCTCTCTTCACCTACATTTAGCTAATTTAGCTGGAGCTAAAATGGACATCTAATGCAGCGTACTAAGGGAGCTCCATCTTGCTCCCAAAAACAGTAGGAAAAGGACTCTGTTTCAGCTACTCTAATGTTATTAATATAAATTGAAGGTCTTGTCTTGGCTCTCCTCCCATACAACACAATAAAAGCTTTACTTTCATTAGCTTTCAAATCCAGGTCCCTCTTAAAGCTAATATAATCACCGATTAACCCCTGCAATGCCCTCCCACTTCTTGCGATTAAAACAGTGCTATCCGCATATAGGAGGATTGGCAGGGGATAAGTTCCCACATGGGGAGAGTCTCTAGATATCAGAGTAAGAGCTGATTTGATCCTGTTCGTGTCCAGATAGAAGAGGAAGGGGGCGAGGGCACAGTTCTGCCTTAATTCCTGCTCTATCCTTAACAGATCCGTGCACCCACCATTGCTTCCATAACTGACATGCTTTAGACTCCGAGTATATCTGTCTAATAAACATGATGTCCTCCTCAATACCCATATGTCATGATAGCCCAAAGCTTTGAATGAGAAATACAGTCAAACGCTGCTGTGAAGTCCATGAAAGCCATGTACAAAGAACCTTCTTCCCTCAGGCACCATCATTGGGACAAATCAGAATCACTGTCATCAATCTGTATGAGGTATTACGGGGTTACCTTTGGATTTGTATCAATTTCATAATTTGTATGAAACCCCGTGTTCAAATTATATTTCTGCCCTTGGCCATTCAACTGGGGCATAGGGGCTTGTGGCATAGTCAAATTTAAATGTTTCTGTCTTTCAGGCTGCTGATTCTGCATCATATAACCTTTTTGGACATGTGTGGAAAGGCGCAATAGCGCATGGTCTCATGAGCATAGCGGTTGCCGACCGTCACATAATCATTTCCTTGTTGATGAGCTGAACACTTAACCACCACAATTTGGGCTGGCAATTGCAATGACAGCAGTAAGTTTTTCACGCTCTCTCCATTTCGGATGGGTGAACTCAAGGAAGTAATAAACCCACGCTGAGACCACAACAGCCCAAAATCATGGACAGCCCCAAATCCATATTGGCTGTCAGTGAAAATAGTAACTCTCAATTGTTCAGCAATGCTGCAAGTCCTGGTTAGCACAATTAGTTCAGCCACCTGGGCAAAATCAATCAATCAATCAAACATTTGTAGAGCACACTACTCAACCATGAGGGTCTCAAGGCGCTAAGGGAGGGGGGGTCAGGTGCTGCTACTGCTCGAACAGCCAGGTCTTGAGAAGTCTCCTGAAGGTCAGCAGGTCCTGGGTCTGTCGCAGGTGGATGGGGAGGGTGTTCCATGTCTTGGTGGCGTGGTAGGAGAATGATCTGCCACCAGTGGTCGTTCGGTAGATGCGTGGAACGGTGGCGAGGGCGAGGTCAGCGGAGCGAAGTTGGCAGTTGAGAGTGTAGAAGGTGAGTTTTTTGTTGAGGTATGTTGGTCCGGCATCATGGAGTGCTTTGTAAGCGTGGGTGAGGAGCTTGAAGGTGATCCTCTTGTTGACGGGGAACCAGTGCAGTTCTCTCAGGTGGGCAGTGATGTGGTAGTGGCGGGGGATGTCGAGGACGAGGTGTATGGAGGCATTCTGTATGCGTTGAAGTCTTTTCTGGAGTTCGGCTGTGCTTCCCTCGTAGAGAAGGCGCTGCCGTAGTCCAGCCTGCTGTTGACAAGGGCCTGGGTGACCGTCCTTCTGGTTCCATTGGGGATCCATCTGTAGATCTTGTGAAGCATACAGAGGGTGTTGAAGCAGGAGGAGGAGACGATGCTGACTTGCTGGGTCATTGATAGCGATAAGTCCAGGATGAACCCCAGGTTGGGTGCGTGGTCGGTGGGTGTCAGCGCAGCTCCCAGCATGGCCGTCCACCAGGAGTTGTCCCAGGCGGAGGGGGTGGAGCCGAGGATGAGGACCTCCGTCTTGTCAGAGTTCAGTTTCAGGCAACTGTTCTTCATCCATTCAGCGATGGCCTTCATTCCTTTGTGGAAGTTGGTTTTGGAGGTGGTGGGGTCCTTGGTGATGGAGAGAATAAGCTGGGTGTCATCTGTATATGATACGCTGTTGAGGTCGTGCGATCGGACGATGTTAGCGAGCGGTGTCATGAAGACGTTAAAAAGGGTCGGGTTTGAGGGATGATCCTTGGGGTACTCCGCAGGTGATCTTGATGGCTTCAGATCAGAATGGAGGGAGGCGTACTCTCTGGGTTCTGCCGGTGAGGAAGGAGGTAATCCAGTCCAGGGCTTTGTCACGGATCCCTGCGTTGTGGAGGCATGTGCGTAAGTTGTGGTGGCAGACGGTGTCGAAGGCAGCCGAGAGGTGTAGGAGGATGAGCGCCGCGGTATTGCCGTTGCCCAGCAGGGTCCTGATGTCGTCGGTGGTGGCGAAGAGGGTGGTTTCGGTGCTGTGGTTGCTGCAGAATCCAGATTGGGATGAGTCCAGGGTATTCTCTTCGAGGAAGCGGGTCAGTTGCCTGTTGACGATCTTCTTGATGACTTTCAGTGGGAACGGGAGCAGGGAGATGGGCCGGACGTTCTTGAGGTCCTTTGGGTCTGCCTTGGGTTTCTTGAGTAGGGCGTTGATCTCGGTGTGTTTTCAGCTCTCCGGTTAGGTGGCGGTCTCAAAGGAGCTGTTGAAGATCTTCCGGACTTTGGGAGCTCGCTTTGTTGAAGATGTGGTGAGGGCAGAGGTCGGACGGTGAACCGGAGTGGATGGTGTTCATGATTTTGATGGTGTAGTCGTCGTTGACATGGTTCCAGGAGAGCAGGAGGCGGGTGTGGCTGGAGGGCGGTAAGTCTTTGGTGTCGGTGGCTGTTGGGGGGACTGGGTGTTTGACCTGTCGTGGATGTCTGTGATCTTGTGGTGGAAGAAGGTGGTCTTCTGATGGCGGGATGCCGTTAGAGCTGGAGCTGGGGTTGGCAAGTTCCTTCATGATGGTGAAGAGCTCTTTGCCATTGTGTGCTTTGTTGTTGATGCGTTCCTTGAAGGAGGTCATTTTGGCGGTTCAAATGAGTTGGTGGTGCCTGCGGCTGGTTTTCTTGAGGGCTGCGTGATTGTCCGGTGTCTGATTGTGGCGTCACTTCTTCCCAAGTCTTTGGCAGGTCTGCTTGGATGCCTGGAGGTCAGTGGTGAACCAGATGGCCCTTCTGTTGGTGCATCTGTTTGAGGGTTTCTTGATCGGGGCACGAGTGTTGACGCTGTCGCCGATCCATTGCCTGAGGTTGCGGGCGGCTGTGTCGGTGTGGTCCGTTGGTGGGTCTCGGGGGAGGGTGGTGGTTAGCTGGTATTCGGTGACCTTGTTCCAGCTGTGGTGGGGGATTCATTGCGGGTGGTTGTGTGTGGTGTGCTTCTCAAAGGAGAAGTGGATGCAGCGGTGGTCAGTCCAGTGGAGTTCGGTGGTGTGGTTGAAGGTGACGTGGTTGCTGGCAGAAAATATGGGGTCGAGGGTGTGTCCAGTGGAGTGGGTGGGTGTCGTGACGAGCTGTTTGAGTCCGAGGTTGACGAGGTTGTCAAGCAGGGTGGTTGAGCTGTTGTTGTTGGAATTCTCGAGGTGGAAGAGTAGTATGCATCTGAGATGGTTGCAACCTGACCTGGTGGGAGGGGCAGGATGTGCAGGTGTTCGGTGGCTGGTGAAGCTGCAGCTTCAGCAGGAGAAGGGACCGTGGGTGATTTTCGGGTGGCCTGGAAGCAGGTGGATGATCGGCCGGCATTGAGTTAATGGAGAATGTTGGTGTCGTAGCGGCGTCGGGCGTTGTGGCGCTCGCGGGGGCCAGTGGATCTGGTGCTGAGTGCGGTCCAGGCACAGACAGGCGAAGATGGGCTTGCCTTAGGTGCACCATCACCACGACAGCGGCGCACCCGCTGCACACGGTTGCCATTAAGAGGGGGAGGTGGGAGGGAGGAGCAGCTGGGAGGCGGGTGCGGGGCTGAATGGGCAAGCGAGGTGGGCGGGCCGTAGGGGATGCAGGGGCGGGACAGGGAAGAGGCAAAGAAGGCAAAGAGGGCTAAAAATTCAAAAAGAGAGCAACACGGAATAAAAGAGCAGAAGAGGCAGATTAAGTAGAAACAGCAGACAAGCAGAAAAATAGGCAATGGGACAAAGCAGACTGATCAGACCACACTCACGGCACGAACTCGCGGCAGCAGCGAGGGC
Source organism: Triturus cristatus (assembly GCF_964204655.1). Taxonomy (NCBI): domain Eukaryota; kingdom Metazoa; phylum Chordata; class Amphibia; order Caudata; family Salamandridae; genus Triturus; species Triturus cristatus. The sequence goes on along the minus strand of NC_140591.1, from coordinate 1,289,046,150 downwards.
GGGAACACAAGCACAGTCCGGTGGAGCTGTATGGCGTGGGGAACGACCTGCTTGGAAACAGGGTTGAGGGTCGCTCTCTTCACCGCGCAGCAGCCACCATTAAGAAGGGCAGGTGGGAGGGACGAGCAGCTGGGAGGCGGGTGCGGGAACGAATGGGTGAGCAAGGGGGTCGGGCCGCAGGGGATGCAGCAGCGTGACGGGGTAGAGGCAAAGAAGGCAAAGAGGGCTAAAAGTCAAAAAGAGAGCTACAGAGAATAAAAGAGCAGAAGAGGCTGATTAAGTAGAAGCAGCAGACAAGCAGGAAAATAGGCAATGGGGAAAAGCAGACCGATCAGAACACAGAGTACTGACGGCACGAACTCGCGGCAGCAGCGAGGGCAGGAACACAGGCACAGTCCCGTGGAGCTGCATGGCGTGGGGAGCGACCTGCCTGGCAACAGGGTAATGGGTCACTCTCTTCACTGCGCAGGGGCTGCCATTAAGAAGGTGAGGTGGGAGGGAGGAGCAGCTGGGAGGCGGGTGCGGGGACGAATGGGCACGCAAGGGGGGGGCCGCAGGGGATGCAGCGGCGGGACAGGGAAGAGGCAAAGAAGGCAAAGAGGGCTAAAAAGTAAAAAAGAGAGCTACAGAGAATAAAAGAGCAAAAGAGGCAGATTAAGTAGAAACAGCAGACATGCAGAAAAATAGGCAATGGTGAAAAGCAGACTGATCAGAACACAGAGTACTGACGGCACGAACTCGTGGCAGCAGCGAGGGCGGGAACACAAGCAAAGTCCGATGGAGCTGTGCGGCGTAGGAAGCGACCTGCCTGGTAACAGGGTCGAGGGTCGCTCTTTTCACTGCACAGCAGCCGCCATTAAGAAGGGGAGATGGGAGGGACGAGCAGCTGGGAGGCGGGTGCGGGTCGAATGGGCGAGTGAGGGAGGCGGGACCACAGGTGATGCAACGGCGGGACGGGGAAAAGTCAACGAAGGTAAAATGGACTCAAAAGTAAAACAGAGAGCTACAGAGAATAAAAGAGCAGAAGAGGAAGATTAAGTAGAAACAGCAGACTAGCAGAAAAATAGGCAATGGGGAAAAGCAGACCGATCAGAACACAGAGTAGTGACGGCACAAACTCGTGGCAGCAGCGAGGGCGGGAACACAGGCAAAGTCTGGTGGAGCTGTGTGGCGTGGGAAGCGACCTGCCTGGTAACAGGGTCGAGGGTCGCTCTCTTCACCGCGCAGCAGCCGCCATTAACAAGGGGAGGTGGGAGGGACGAGCAGCTGGGAGGTGGGTGTGGGAACGAATGAGTGAGAAAGGGGGTCGGGCCGCAGAAGATGCAGTGGCGGGACGGGGTAGAGGCAAAGAAGGCAAAGAGAGCTAAAAAGTAAAAAAGAGAGCTACAGAGAATAAAAAGAGCAGAAGAGGCAGATTAAGTAGAAGCAGCAGACAAGCAGAAAAATAGGACATGGGGAAAAGCAAACCGATCAGAACACAAAGTACTGACAGCATGAACTTGCGGCAGCAGCGAGGGCAGGAACACTTGCACAGTCCGGTGGAGCTGCGCGGCATGGGGAGCGACCTGCCTGGCAACAGGTTCAAGGGTCGCTCTCTTCACCACGCAGCGACTGCCATTAAGAAGGGAGGTGGGAGGGAGGAGCAGCTGGGAGGCGGTTGCGGGACGAATGGGCGAGTGAGGGAGGCGGGACCGCATGTGATGCAGCGGCGGGACGGGGAAGAGGCAAAGAAGGCAAAAAGGGCTCAAAATTAAAAAAGAGAGCTACAGAGAATAAAAGAGCAGAAGAGGTAGATTAAGTAGAAACAGCAGACATGCAGAAAAATAGGCAATGGGGAAAGGCAGACCGATCAGAACACAGAGTACTGACGACACAAACTCACTGCAGCAGAGAGGGCGGGAACACTGGCACAGTCCGGTGGAGCTGCGCGGCATGGGGAGCGAGCTGCCTGGTAACAGGGTCGAGTGTCGCTCTCTTCACCGCGCAGCAACCACCATTAAGAAGGGGAGGTGGGAGGGACTAGCAGCTGGGAGGTGGGTGTGGGAACGAATGGGTGATCAAGGGGGTCGGGCTGCAGGGAATGCAGCGGCGGGACGGGGTAGAGGCAAAGAAGGCAAAGAGGGCTAAAAAGTCAAAGAGAGAGCTACAGAGAATAAAAGAGCAGAAGAGGCAGATTAAGTAGAAACAGCAGGCATGCAGAAAAATAGGCCATGGGGAAAAGCAGACTGATCAGAACACAGAGTAATGACGCCACGAACTTGCGGCTGCAGTGAGGGAAGGAACACAGCCACAGTCAGGTGGAGCTGCGTGGCGTGGTGAGCGACCTGCCTGGCAACAGGGTCATGGGTCGCTCTCTTCACCACGTTGCGGCCGCCATTAAGAAGGGGAGGTGGAAGGGAGGAGCAGCTGGGAGGCGGGTACGGAGACGGATGGGCAAGCGAGTGGGACGGGGACGCAGGGGATGCAGCGGCGGGACAGGGAAGAGGCAAAGAAGGCAAAGAGGGCTAATAAGAAAAAAGAGAGCTACAGAGAATTCAAGAGAAGAAGAGGAAGATTAAGTAGAAAAAGCAGACAAGAAGAAAAATAGGCAATGGCGAAAAGCAGACCGATCAGAACACAAAGTACTGACACCACGAACTTGTGGCAGCAGGGAGGGCAGGAACACAGCCACAGTCAGGTGGAGCTGCGTGGCGTGGGGAGCGTCCTGCCTGGCAACAGAGTCAAAGGTGGCTCTCCTCAATGCGCAGCAGGTGTCATTAAGAAGGGAAGGTGGGAGGGAGATGCAGCTGGGAGGCGGGTGCGGGAACGATTGGGCAAGCGAGGGGGGCGGGCCGCAGGGGATGCAGCGGCAGGACGGGGAGAGGCAAAGAAGGCAAAGAGTGCTAAAAAGTAAAAAAGAGAGCTACAGAGAATAAAAGAGCGGAAGAGGCAGATTAAGTAGAAGCAGCAGACAAGCAGAATAATAGGACATGGGGAAAAGCAGACTGATCAGAACACAGAGTACTGACGGCACAAACTCGCAGCGGCAGCGAGGGCGGGATCACAGGCACAGTCCGGTGGCTCTGCGTGGCGTGGGGAGCGACCTGCCTGGAAACAGGGACAAGGGTTGCTCTCTTCACCACGCAGCGGCTGCCATTAAGAAGGGGAGGTGGGAGGGAGGAGCAGCTGGGAGGCTGGTGCGGGGAAAAATGGGCGAACGAGGGGGGCGGGCCGCAAGGGATGCAGCGGTGGGACGGGGAAGAGGCAAAGAAGGAAAAGAGGGCTAAAAAGTCAAAAAGAGAGCTACAGAGAATAAAAGAGCAGAAGAGGCAGATTAAGTAGAAGCAGCAGACAAGCAGAAATATAGGCAATGGGGAAAACAGACCAATCAGAACAAAGAGTACTAACGGCACAAACTCGCGGCAGCAGCGAGGGCGGGAACACAGGCACAGTCCGGTGGAGCTGCGCGGCGTGCGTAGCGACCTGCCTGGCAACAGGGTCAAGTGCCGCTCCTTGCAACCATGTTAGTTCCATGACTCCTACAACCGTACATTTGGCATATGCAGCTCTCAAGTTTCCTCCAGCATTTCTTAAACATGATCCATCCTCAAATAACACATGATCTGACTCAGGTAATGGAACATCCATGATATCCTGACAAGGTTTTGCACACAGCTCAGTCATGTTTAAGCAATCATGATCAGCTTCATCAATCACCACTTCATTTCCTGGTAAGGGCATTTATATAGTCGGGTTCAGACTCGTGCATCTCACCAATGACACATTCTCAGTACCCCAAATCACTTGCTCGTACTTGATTAACTGGCTACTTGTGCGATGTTGCATTTGAGTACGAGTGAGAAAATTCTCAACAGAATGAGGCTCTTGCACTTTCAATGGATAACCCATCACAATGCTCTCAAACTACTCCAAACTCAAGCATGTGGCAGCAACTGCTTTAAACATCCAGGCAATGCTGCAGCAACAGGATCAAATGTAGCTGAGAAGTATGCAACATGTCAATGTGCAGTTCCATTTATTTGTGGGAGCACTGACAATGCAAAGCCTTCGCACTCACTGCAGACGAGAGTAAAATTTTTGTTGAAGTCGGGCATTCCTAATGCAGGAACTCGACACACGCTCTTCCGCAGTGTGTTGAAAGAGCGCATGCATTCATTACTCCATGGAAGTGGATCTGGCACATCCTCGTGTGTAAGCCTCTGAAGGGACTTAGCAGTCAATTAAAAGTTTGGAATCAATTAGCGGCAATAGCCAACCATTCCCAGAAACATGCACATTTATTTTTGAGTTCTAGGCGGGTTCATCTGCAAAATGGCAGTAATTGATTCTGTTACACATTTCTGCCCCATTCTCAATGTGATGTCCTAAATAAATGACCTCCCTCTTGCAAAACTGTATCTTTGCTGGTGGAATTTGTTATCGGAGCTTCTGTCCCCTATGGTGCTACCCTATGGCCCCTGCTGCTGACCTCCTATGGCGCCTCTAGATTTGGATTACCCCCTCCCTCCCTCACATTTGGCAGCATAACCCTGAACTATTCTCCCTCACCTGTGCTCCGCTGAGTTTCCGGACTCTCTGAGGCGGGCGGTTTGTGGAGGGACTACAAAGCTGCAGCAGACCTGCCCGTGGCCTGTGAGGTGTATGACCGATGGCCGGATTCCGGGCCTGCTACGAGCACCATGCCTACCTTGGTGTGGTCTCTGGTGGGTTTTTGCAGGATAGAGTGCTGCATGCTAAGAATCTACAATCAACGCTTCCTGCTGTGCATGGGCTAAGGACACCTGGGCCTTGATTTACGACGTGCTTGGATTGGAGTGACACCGCGGATGGTGGCTGCAGTAAAGCTCAACCTGCGACAGTGAGTAATGCGCATCCCCGCTCTCGCCCTGCGGGCTCGGTGCATCCTCCTGCGCCCAGGATAAGCGGCTCAAGAGTAGAGGCTGGGGGGCCTTGTGTCACTGCCGGATCCTGCGCGTTTACCCTAAGGTTGGTTGGGTATGTTTCCACCTTATGAAGTCAAGGGTAGTACAATGAGGCCCTAAATTACTTTAAAGAAAGCGGGACACCCTAGTTGATCCCCGGCGCTCCCATTCCTTCCACTGAAGAGTAGGCAATGCTGAGCCAATACAAAAGCCCTGGGTCATTATATGGACCAGACAAACGTAATAACAGTCACTATCCGAGGGGTGGCCTGAGCGTGCAACACCTGTGGACAACCTCATTACATTGTGAATGGACACGCAGCTGGATGAGGGTCACAATTCCTACATGTGAAGGCACTAGATGAAATAAAGGGCTGGCTGGCCTAGACAAGAGGGACGCTGAACGCATTGTCTGAACTAGCCGCAAGAACTCACCTAGCATATACAACACAGTCCCCACTGGGAGCACAATAAACAGATCATAAACTCACGGGTCATGGGGAGCTGTCCCTTAAAGCCAGGACCTCACCAAATACAACTGAGGCAAATACCATAAACATAATCATCGCCAGGCGTATTGAACTGACATTTGGTGCTGTGCTAAGGGATAGCCACCATGGGCAACCTAAAGAGTAAAACGCAGGAGAGCACAGCCACAAACCCGCAACAGGTGGAGGATAAAGCTGACACAGCTCCGCAGTCTTTCCCGAGGTGTGCCCCACCCACGAACATGACCCCAGAGCCCGACAAGCTCGACCAAATTCTTCAGGAGATACGAGATTCGAGAAAATCCATAGAGCAGCAAATAGGCTCTCTGACAACGGGACTCACGCTCCTTAAGGTGGACCATGCCAAACTCTCCTCCACCGTCAAAGATAACAAAATTGCGATAGCCGAACTAGTGCCACAACACAAAGAACATGCAACACATATGACGCAACTGCAACGCCAGATGACAGGACTTCAAGAGCAGGTTGATGATCCCAGCAAAACAACGTCCGTGTAATTGGCCTGCCAGAGGGTCCAACACCACCAAATTCATGGAGCAATGGTTCAGAGATCATGTGGCCCCAGAAGATCTCTCCAATTTTTTCCGTGTGGAAAGGGCACACAGAATCCCATCAGGCCGACCAATAGCAGGAACCGTGCCCCACCCTCTGATTGCCCGAATATTAAACTTTAGGGATCGTGACATGTTGCTTCAGAAGGCCAGAGAGGGACCCCCAATACAATATGAGAACCAAAGGATTTCAATATACCCTGACTACATGATGCTCGTACAATGCAGAAGGTCCTCATACCAAGCAACAAAGAAGAGACTTAGAGCCTTAGATATCAAGTACACCCTGCTCTTCCCAGCACGCCTAAAAGTCATGCACGACTAAAAAGCGAACTTCTTTGACACCCCGGAGGAAGCTGATGAATGGCTGGAGATTATGTTTCCCCCATCGACCTCTCCATCCGCCACGCAAAGCATGCCTCACATCCAAAAAACGCTGGACAATGCCAGATATCTCGGATCTCGGAGAGCTCGACGCACTAAACTTGCACAGAAATCCAAGGGAGGCAATCTTGCTCCAGAGTAGGTCTTGCAGAAACGTGCGGAGGCGATAGCAGCAATAAGCGCTTACAGAGACACAAACCTCCAATCGGAATCTGAATCTTCTGAAGAGGACACTGTTCACTCTGACTCGGAAAACAGCATTGCTTTGTTTCCAAGCGTAACTCCCCAGACTGCCAATGACATACTGGGTTAATACATGGTCGGGTGGTGGGATATGAATCGCCTGTTTGGACGCTTTGTCAAGGTAACTGGTACGATATCAATGGGTTGCAAGGCACATCACATTTTCCCAGCTTCGGCACAGTTACAGTGACAACTGTATTGTGGGTCCAGGCGCGCTGGGCTTAAACGACCTACATATCACTAGGTACAACATAGGAAGCACCCCCCAGAATGCGAACGCACCTCGTACCTGGTTAACAGTGCACATTGCTGTGATATTAGTTTGGACCAGTGTAGTTAGAACACTGGACCTAGTATTCCAAGTTGTTTTTTTTTTTGAAACCGTTTATTACAGAATCCAAATAATATACAAAGATGGGCCTACAACCTTCAGGCCGGCCGCTAGCAAGCAGAAGGAGCATGTGATACAGACAATAGCACGCATGCTGCGGCAAAGGGAAAGTCACAGGAGTTGGAAAGCGGTGGCAGCCACACCATCCGGACCCCACATAACGGTTTCTTTTAATATAAATAACAACAAAAAAACAAATCCACAAGGCAACCCACAATCGGAAACAGCAGCATGTGCTCCCCGAGGAGGGGGACCCCACTAGTCCATAGGAGTATCGAGGGGGGGAAAAGGTCAGGACGGGGACTAAGTAAACTCATTACCCAGAACCGGAAAGACAAACTGGCTAAGGAGACGGGGCCGGTGACGGATCAGGCAATAACGGCAGGGTACAAATTCCCCCACGGTAGGCGTTCCAGGGGCCCCACACTTTCACCCATTTCCCAGGCTTACCTCTCGCAACATACACCACCTTTTCCCAGAACATGCACCAATCCATGTTATCCTTCCACGCCGAGACAGTCGGCGACCTCTGGGAACCCCACAGTTGAGCAATGTCACGTTTGGCCACCATATATCCCAGAGTCACCCACCACGTCTGCGGCACCGAGTAGTCGGTTGGCTCCCACACATTCAGAAGACATCTCCTTGCCTCGGGCAGCAGCGGCACATGCGTAACTACCCGCAAAACCTCATGCACTCCACTCCAGAATCGCGCCACATCCGGGCACTCCCACAAAATATGGAGAAAAGTCCCCAAAGAGCCACACCCACGCTTACACAACCCGTCCACAGTATAGCCCATACGCATCAGCCTCGGCCCCGTAACATAGACCCTATGGAGTATCTTGAGCTGGACGAAGCGAAGGCGGGCCGGTATGGCCATCTCTTTCGGGGAGGCCACCGCAGACACCCAGTCCTCGTCATCCAGCTCCAGTCCATCGGCAACCCATGCCTCACGGAGGCTAGTCAGCAGTCCCGAACGGTCATTGATAAGTTTTTTATAAATTAATGAAATAGTGCCGTCCGGTACATGCCCATCCAGCACTCTATCTTCTAGCAGGGAGTACTCCGGGATGGAGGCGACGTCCGGAAAAACGGAGCACAACGCATGACGAATCTGCAGATATCGAAAATACTCCCTGTCCTGCAGCTGGAATTCTGTCTGCAGCACATCGAACGTCTTGAATCCCCCCCTCGTCCAGAGGTCGCCCACCCTGCTGATGCCTATCATGTCCCATTTCTCAAAGCCCTTCGAGGTCCACAGAGAGCCCAGCCGCTCAGAAGCGTATAATGGCGTCGCCCGGGTCAAGCGATCCTTCCACCCCATCGCCACGTTAGCCGTGTGCCACACCCGTACCATGACCCCCGTGGGGCCCGTCAGCCTCGCGTCATGCAAGCTAGAATAAAGCGCCCGATTATAGTCACCGCCCGGCAGCAAGAGCTTATACATCTCAGAGGCCGGGTTCAGGGCGGGCCCGTAAAGGCCGTGATTGATCGCAGCCAGCTGGGAGGCCCAGTAATACCGTTTGATATCTGGGAGGGCAACCCCCCCGTCATACCACGGGAGCGTCAGCTTCGCCAGGGCGATACGCGGCCGACCCTCCCAAAACAGTCGGCGCTGCAAACTCTCCACCTCGCGAAAGTAGCGCGCCGGGACCACGTCCATTGTATTCTGCAAAGCATACAGGAAACGTGGCAGCGACATCATCTTAAACAATGCCGCTCGGCCGAGCGGCGAGAGCGGCAAGCGCTTCCAACGCGCGACGTCCTCCTTCAGGCGCTGGAGGGGGGGAAGCAAGTTCTGGCTATATCGGGCCTCCGCGTCCAGGGTAATGAAGACACCCAGGTACCTAAATCCCCGCGGGGCGATCTGAATAGGACAACCCCGCGGAAGGCTAGGATCCTCCCCAGAAAGGACATATACACACGATTTAGCCCAGTTGATGACCAGGCCGGAGTTGAGGCCAAATGAGTGCAATACATCAATCAGTACTATCAGTGATTTACGTGGGGAAGCCAGGTACAGAAGAATGTCATCAGCGTAAAGAGATACGCGGTCCTCATACTCGGGGGACCAGCGGAGACCACGAATAGAAGGTTCCCACCGCAGCCACTCCGCCAGGGGCTCCAGGGCAAGCGCGAAGAGGAGCGGTGATAATGGGCAGCCCTGTCGCGTGCCCCTGCCGAGCTCAAACGGAGCCGACACTCTACCGTTCACAACCACCTGCGCTAGCGGTCCCGAGTACAACAATTTCACCCAGCCGATGAATCCCGGGCCAAACCCAAACTTCGCCAGTGTCGCCCAAATATATGGCCACTCAAGTGTGTCAAACGCCATAGTGGCGTCCAGGGACGCCAAAATGGCCGGTTCCCGTATAAACGGGACACGTGCGAGCACCCCATGCAAGCGCCGCAGGTTAAGCGCAGTGTTGCGATGAGGGATAAAGCCGGACTGATCCTGGTGAATCAAGTCGCAAACCACGCCAACCAGCCGAGTAGCCAACACCTTGCCGAGAATTTTGGGCTCCGCATTCAACAGCGAGATAGGCCGATAAGATGTGACCCGGTCCCGCGGCCTCCCCTCCTTATGAATAACCACAATAGTAGCCAGACGCTGGTCTAGCGGGAGGGAACCCGCCGAGTGGGCCGCGAGGAACATAGCACGGAGATGTGGCGCCAGCGTATCCGGTCGCAGCTTGTACAACTCGATGGGAAGACCATTAGGACCCATGGCCTTGCCGGAAGCGACCGAACGTATGGCGAGGGCAATTTCCTCAGAAGTTGGGGCGGCGTCCAACGACACTCTGTCCTCCTCCGAAAGGGAAGGCAGCGCGATATCTCTGAGCAGGGCATGGGAATCCTCTTCCGAGCGGGAGGACACCGGGGAATACACCCCACGGAAATATTCTGCAAAGCAGTCAACAATTTCTTCCGGCTCAGTAACACACACACCATCCTGTTTCTCAATCGCTGGGACAACTCGACTCGCTCTCTCCTTTTTGTCCAGCCACGCAATCAATTTACCGGCCTTATTACCCACATCGTACAGTCTCCCCTGTTGCTCTCTACTGAGGCCCCTGGCCGCCTCCGTGACGAGGGCCTTATAGGCCGCTTGCTTGAGTCGGAGAACATGTAATTTGTCATCCGTCACCCCACATTCTAGATCATCCTCCAACTCGGTTATCTCAGTTTCAATACGGGTCACCTCCTCCCGCTCGCGCCTCCGGGAATGGGAAATAAGGGACAGGGCCTCCCCCTGGAGTACCGTCTTGAACGCCTCCCACAGAGAGCCCGCCGATGACACAGACCCCACATTCTCGTCAAAGAATCGCTTAAGGGATTTAACCAACTCTGCGCGAATGGTGGGGTCACGCAGGTACCAAGGATTAATCGGGACCACCCTACCCTCTCCCCTCGGGAGAATATCAAAGTGCAACAAGAGTGGGGAGTGGTCTGAAATACCCCGCGCCAAATGGCGCACCTCCCCTATCCTCCCCGCAAGCGCCGCCGGCAGCAGGGCATAATCTAGCCGTGAGAGACTACCATGGGCCCCAGAATGAAAGGTGTACTGTAGCTGCGTGGGATGTTTTAAACGCCAACAATCCACCAGTCCCAAGGTATCCAAGAGGCCAGACAACCGCGCTTGGGCACGGGGGAGATCCCTAGGGGGGTGACGATCCTCCATTCCGGAAACCACAGCGTTAAAATCCCCCCCAACCACTAGAATCCCCTCCGGAAGGCCAAGGAGGAGGCGTCCCAAATCCGCAAAGGTGGTCGTCTGCAACCCTGGCGGGACATAGACAGACACAAAAACGACCACTCTGCCCTCCATTCTACCCACCAGAACCGTGTAACGTCCCCTGTCATCATGGAGCACCTCATCAATTTCCAACGGGAGCGAGTTCTTGACCATGATACCCACACCCCTTGAACCAGACGTGAAGCCCGAATGGGCCACAAGGCGGTAGCCCCGTCGATTCATAGCACAAAAGTTACCAATGAGGTGTGTCTCCTGCAGAAAAACTATATCGGGCGAAATTCGTTTCAGGAACTGCAGGACCACACCTCGTTTTATCCTGTCCCCCAGTCCATTAACATTCCAGGACAAAAGACTCAGTCCCCTACCCCCCATCATAAACGAAAGCAATCACTCGTCCCCCAGAGAGCACTTTAGAAATAGCACACCGATACATTTGCCTTGTGGTGTAAACGAACAACACCCCACCCCAACCCAACCGCCCCAACAAAACTCCCCCCTCCCTGCACCCCTGCATGAGCCCAGACAGCCCCCCCAACTTGCAGTGTGCCTGTCGCCCCTATATAATGAAACTAGCTAGACCCCCTAGAGGAGGAAAGAGTACCCCTTCTAGACCCCGCACCACCTCCAGAGGAGGGAAAAACGAATACAGAAAAACGAAAAACCCTAAGCTTGGCCGAGAGTGGCATCATATCCGTCCAGAGTGAGGCCCAGTATCAACACCTCAGTCCCGGTCCAGTGGGCCTTCTCCTCCCGCCGCCCCCCCCGCCATCCCGATCACGACCCCCAGACAGAGTGTCCAGCCAGTCCCCGGCCACTTCAGGACGATCAAAAAAGTGTGTACGACCATCCACCTCTATCCGCAGCCTGGCCGGAAAGAGCATGGCGTATTTTAAGTTCATGTCCCGAAGCCGCCGCTTGACGCCCAGGAAACTTAGTCTCTGCTTCTGGACCGCTTGGGTAAAGTCCGGATAAAAGTTCACCTCCATGTTCTCCAGCTTAAGCGGCCCTTGCAGTCTGGAGGCTTGCAGAATCGCGTCTCTGTCCCGAAAGTTAAAAATATGGGCAATGAGAGGCCGCGGAGGGGCTCCGACCTTCGGCTTTCCCCCGGGAACTCTATGAGCCCTCTCCACGGCAAAGAATTTACTCAGCCCCCGAGGCTGGAGATGGGTAGTGATCAGGTCCTCCACAAAGAGATCCGCCGCCGCCTCCTCCCGTCCCTCGGGTACTCCGATGATGCGGATGTTATTCCTCCGGGCCCGACTCTCGGAGTTCTCCAGGCGCCGATCCATGAGCGCACTCGCCTGACGAAGTCGGTGCACCTCCGTTTGGAGGGCCGCCACCTCAGTCGTGAGGCCCGACGCGGTGTGAGCCAAAGAATCGACCCGGTCGTTGGTCTTGGAGAGATCAGCCCTCACCAAGTTGACATCAACTAGGACCGCGTCGATTTTATGGGCTAAGGTGTCAAACCGCTGGCCCACCGAGGCCTTCATCTCAGCAATGGCGCCCATGACGTCTTGCAGAGTCAGCTCTGTGGGCAGATCCGGGGCATCCGGGGGGCACTCAGAGGACTTGTGCGGTCCACCGGGAGATCCCTTCGGGAGGGTGTAGCGGTCCATGATGTTGGCCTGATGTGCGGCGCCACGCCGGGTCGACTTGGCCTTTAACCGATCGCCATCTTGTTTCGTGGCCATCGTCGCGGGTCTCACACCCTCACCAGCCACGCAGTAAAAGGCCAGCAATCAAGGCCACGGGCTCCGGGGGGGTCACCCCAGGATGGCGGAGCGGGCCTCAGTAGGCAGGCAGGCTGGGTCACCCAGCGAGGCCACCCCAACACAAAGAGCGCCGCGATCCCACCTGCAAAGACGGCAAGGGGGCGCGAAAGTGAAAGTGAAAGTGCGGGGTACGCGACTCGCCAGGCCCAGCCCGCCGTTGTTGTTCACTTTGCCACCGGGTCGCCCCCAAACGCGAGTCCGGGGTCAGGAGCGAAGCAGGCCGCAAACTTCAATCGGTGCTCACTCCGGCACCCGAGGTCCGATTCGAAAACGGGAAACGGGTACCACCTCTGCTCAGGCTCACCGACACAGTCCCCTCAACCGATGCAGGATGAAGACAGGATAAACATAGGAGGTCGCGGAGGTCCTGGGGAGCCTCGCACCTACGCGGCCATCTTGGTTGCGCGCTAGGCTCCTCCTCCAAGTTAGTTTAAGGGAGTTTTGGGTTACTGACTCACCCCACACACTGCGATTTCCCATATCTATCCTGGCGCCCAGGCATACTGACTGCGATGCACACAGAAGCTTGATCACATGCCAAATACATATACGGTAATAACCAGGAATGTTCGGGGTCTGGGCTCCATACACAAGCATCATAGAATTTATGCACAACTAAACAGATGCAGGGCTCATATAGTGTTTCTCCAAGAATCTCCAAGAATCTCACCTTACTGACTCTGAAACCACAAAGATGCATAAGAAATGGAAGAGTCAAATCTTTTCCACATCATACGCTGCTCTGGCCAGAGGGCAGGGTCCCATTTGAAGCACTAGAACAACTTATAGACCCTCAGGGTCGGTATACTTTAGTGCGTGGAACACTAGATGGTACACAAGTGATATTGTGGAGTATTTATGCCCCTAACTTCGACCAAGATAAGTTCCTGATGAGCATTAATACTGTTTTAGCGGATTGGGCGGTACACCCATGGATCCTAGGCGGCGACTACAACGCGGTCATGGACACTGTCATGGACTGTTCACATCCCCGGTCTCAGGAGCGGGATTCATTAAGCAAGCTGAGACACTGGTTAGGTGGTCAGAGGGTAGGGCGATAGGAGATGTCTGGCGTCTTAAAAACCTGATCAGTAGAGAGTACTCCTTCTTCTCCCTGACCCATCAGTTACACACAAGAATTGACAGGATATTTTGCTCCGCACCACTCACAGCGCAAGTCACGCATACTACCTACCTGGGCAAACCTTTATCTGACCACAACCCACTGGAGCTAACCCTGGCCTGGGGTGTAACACCCACCCCAGTCCCTACCTGGAAATTGTGGCCTCAGATGCTGGAGGACCCTGTATTTAAAAGTACACTGGCAGTTGGTATTAAAAATTATTTTTCAGAAAACGCCAGATCTGCCTCCATAAGACACATAAAATGGGATGCATTTAACACCGTGATCAGGGGCATAGCTATCAGTACCATGGCTGGGGCACGACAGGAGATATATAACAACCTAAAATCCCTTGAAAATAGCTTGAATGCATTGGAGCAGGGTGCGGCATGGGCCCCACTAAGGCAACATAGCTGCAGGAGGCGCATATCAAACAAGCCGAACTGCTGGAAGACCTCAGAGTGATAGACTATAAATCATACACTCAGTTAAAACACACTGAGGCGGATAAATCGGGTGCACTGCTGGGATGCATCTTACGTGACAAACCCCCCACCGTAGTCATACTTGAGATTATCACACCAGGAGTAAAACGGGTCACCACCCAAAGGGGCATCAATGAAGCCTTCTATAATTACTATCGAACCCTATATAAAGCCCCAGTACAGCAGGGCAGATGACACAATAGATGCCTTTTTTAAAGACCTACCATTTCCCCAGCTAGACCGCACCGCTCAAGATGCTTTATCAGGTCCCATCACAAGGTCAGAAATTAAAGCAGTTATACGGGCATTACCATGCAATAAGGCCCCCGGCCTAGATGGGCTACCGATAAAATTCTTTGACACATTCGCAGACACTATGGTTCCACAACTAGAAAAATTATACAAAACTGCGCTGGAAACAGACTCCCTCCCCTCCACTACAATGCAGGCATTGGTAGTATCTCTCCCTAAACCGGACCACCCTATCACAGACATCTCAGGATACCGTCCCCTCTCTCTATTTGCCACAGAATATAAAATACTGAGTAAAATCCTGGCACTCTGCCTTCTCCTGTATCTGCGGCGTTTGATCCATACGGATCAATGAGGCTTTGTATCTACGCTCAGCACCTCACTAAATATCCGTCGCTTATACCACATCATGGGGACAGTCTCCACTGTGGATCACAACGCAGGCTGCATCACATTAGACCTAAAACAGGCATTTGTCACCCTCCACTGGGACTACATGATGAAATCACTAAGGACAATTTGGCATACCACCAGCATGTTTGAAGTAGGCGCAATTACTATACACAGCTCCCACAGCGCGGGCCTGCACAGGGAGCCATTTCTCCCGTACAAACCCAGTAGGCAGAGGCACTCGTCAAGGATGCCCCTCGTCACCCTTGTTATTTGGGCTCGCGCTAGAACCCCTGGCCATTAAATTACGGTCTTCAGCAGAACCAGTGGGAATTAGACTGGGATATCTCACCTGTTAGACCTAGCATATCTTGGCGTGATTACCCCAGACTTTTTGCCCTTGCCTCCGTTGCAATTTAGATGCTTTGGGTACTTTGTCACTTCTGATCAGTGTCAAAGTACAAGTGTTCCCTATGTAAAGTGTAATGGTAATTGGTTTGCCATGATTGGTATGTTTGCCTTACTAGTAAAGTCCCTAGTGATATGCACTGTGTGTGCCAGGACTAGTAATGCAAAGGTGCACGGAGAAGGGGACTCAGACCTGCAGTGTAGGGCCTGCGCGCAGTTTGTTAAACTAGCATGTTGTCCTGACAAGTGCAACCACTTGTCAGGCCTGACTTTACCTTTTGCATACACATTGGTCACCATGTGGTAGGTCCCAGGTAACCACTGGACAGGGTGCAGTGTAGGTAAAAGGCAGGACATATACTAAGGTGTGTTATGTCCTGACAGTGAAAAACACTCCATTTAGTTTTTCACTGCTGAAAGGCCATCCTGCCCATAGGACAGAATGGGGGAGGCTGGGTCTTGTATTTGTTAGCTTACTTTCCTGTACGTTTATATTGGAGAGGTGAAGTTTAATATGTATGAACTCACAGTGTCAAAACACATCTTTCTGGGAAAGTGGTTTTGTCACTGTGTGTTCAGAAACCACTCTTTTAGAAAGTGGCTGCGTTTTGTGCTTTAAGCATTTCTGTGTGTCTCTGCTAAATGAAGATTGACTGTCTGGATCTCAGAGGTGAGAGGAGCTGGGAGAGGTCTTGACCCAGGGAGGAGTTGAGAAGGCACCAGGCTGCCCTGTCTCTGGAGAGTAGGGGGAGGAAAAGCCCGGGAGATCAAAAAAGGCCTGGGCTGGTGCTATTAACCAATTGACCCATCTCCTGCTGAGTGATTAAGGATCCAGACCCCCAGTATCAAAGGGAGAAAGGTGACACTGGGTGGGAGACACCCAGAACTGATTTAGGAAGGGGTCAGGGACCCCTGAGCACAAACGAACATCAAAGACATTAAGGGGTATAACTATGAGAGCTGAAACCCCTGAACGTTGGAATGAAACAGAAAAGGATTGAGACTGAAAAGGTTTGGACCCATTCTGTGGTCAAGAGGAACCTCTTCTAAAGAAGGAGCAACTGAAGCGACTGATGTGGAAAGACCAATCCTTGCTTCGTGATCTGGGGCTTCTCTGCAGTTTGCTGTTCTAACCAAGGGAGAGGCTGTTGGGACTGTGCTTGGAGGCGCTGGGTCCCCCTGCTTGAAGAAGACTGTGCTTTGTGCTGTGTTTTGTTACCCCAAGGGCCCAAGATGAGCTGGCTCCCTGTTTGGAAACACAGGAACATAAAAGTTTCCGGAGAAGTCCCAAGCAACGCGGTGTGCCTGTGCTTTTGCAGCTTGAGAATATCAGAAGTTGTGCCTTGTGATTGTGGGCACGCAGGAGCAAGCTGAGTCTTGGACGCGCAGGGTGCGTGTCATGGTGCAGGTCAAGGTGTTGGTGAGGAGCGCCTGGTTGTTGTTTGCTCGGGGAGACGAGGCGAGACTCGGGCGTGCAGAGTGCGTGTCGTGGTGCAGGCCAAGGCGTTGGTGAGGAGCGCCTGCTCGTTGTGTGCAACGAACGAAGAAGGGAGTCTCAGATAAACAGAGTGCTTGTCGTGGTGCAGCCAGGGCATTGGTGAAGAGTGCTTGGTCATCGTGTGCACTGGGAGAGGAGGCGAGACTTGGATGCGCAGGGTGCGTGTCATGGTGCAGCTAAGGCATTGGTGAAGAGCACCTGGTCATTGTGTGCGCCGAACGAAGAAGGGAGTCTCGGATGCGCAGAGTGCGTGTCGTGTTGCAGCCAGGGCATTGGTGAAGAGCACCTGGTCATCGTGTGCACCGGGAGAGGAAGCGAGACTCAGATGTGCAGGGTGCGTGTCGTGGTGCAGCCAAGGAGTTGGTGAAGATTGCCTGGTCCTGGTGTGCACCGATTGAAGAACGGAGTCCCGGACGACCAGGGTGCGTGTTGTGGTGCAGCCAAGGCGTTGGTGAAGAGCGCCTGGTCGTGGTGTGCACCAAGTGAAGAAGGGGGTCCTGGACATGCAGGGTGCGTGTCGTGGTGCAGCCAGGGCACTGGTGAGGAGCGCCTGGTCATCGTGTGCACCAGGACAAGAGGTGAGACTTCGGACGCGCAGGGTGCGTGTCGAGGTGCAAGCAGAGGCATTGGTGAAGAGCGCTGGGTCATCGTGAGCGCCAGAGAAGAGGCGAGTCTCGGACGCGCAGAGTGCGTGTCAAGGTGCAACCAGAGGCACTGATGAGGAGGGCCTGGGTAGTATGTGCACCGAATTCAAACTAAGTCTCCACAGTGCTGAGGGTGGGTCTCGGTGTTCACTGAGCCCGTCGGAAGGAGGGCCAGGTCATTGGGCCCTCGGAGTAAAACAGCAGTGGCCCAGACTGGCAGCCCCGGAGGAGCTGAGCCCCCGGCCCGAGCTCGCTGTACCCATTGACGGAGTTCTGGATCAAAGCCCAAGTTACTGAAGGAGGAGAGGAGAGTGGGGTCGCCCCCCCCCGGTTACGTGGATCACCACCTGGAGGGGGGTGCGGGCCTGGAGGGACATTCTCTCGGCGTCTCGCTTCAGTCAGCTGCGCGAGCCTGTTGCGTCACTCGGATCTAGGCCCATGCTGGCCCAAGGAGGGACAGTACTGGGGCCGGAGTGAGAAGCGGTACTCTTTTGTCATCATTGATCCATATTGGGGCACTGTTAATGGAGCACCTAAACTGTCGTATTACACCTTGCATTACTGCTGCTAACTAACTATCGAACTGTCGTATGACACCTGACCTCATTTGTGCCCGACGAACTACATGCTTGGTGCACTACGCACTGCGTTATTTTTCCCTTGCAGAGTACATGATTGGAACGTGGCGCATTGCATTATTTCTTCATCACATAATACCTGATTATAACGTGGTGCAGTGCATTATTTCTTCATTAAACAGTACATGATTGTAGCGTGACGCATTGCTTTGTTTCTTCCTGGTACAGAGCATGCTTGTAGTGATCCGCATTGCATTATTCCTTCTATTGCAAAGTACATGACTGTGGCGCTACGTATGGCATTGTTTCTCTGTTGCACAGTACAAGAGAATATCGTTACACATTGCAGTATTTCTTTCCTTTTACAATGTGTGTGATTCTAGCAATACGACTTGCCTAACCTATTTGAAATGGTTAGAAGTGAGCTTAACTGTTGGTTAGAAGTGGTGGTTGGGATTAGAACCTACAAACCCACCGGAAAGAATATTACCCATTCTTATATGTTGATTTTGTATCGTGTGGTCATATCGTATAACTTCTTATATAAAGATTATACTCATTTTATTAAAACTTGTGTGGAGTCTATTTGTTGTGACATCATTGGGTTGCTGTGAGTGTGGTTGCACATATTGTACATTCATGCCTTGGTGATAAGCCTGGCTGCTCGTGCCAAGTTACTAAGGTGGTGAGCAGGGCTATCTCAGACGGTGTCCTTACTTAACCTAATGTTGAAACGAGGAGTCGGGCACTCCCGCCACCAGCATTTGGTGGTGGCGGTGAGGGATAAGGACCCCCACTTCCAACATCACCCATATAATGTCGGCATGAGCGGATAACATAATTTTATATGCCAAGGACCTGATTCATGCACTAGGGACCACTCCAGGAATATTCCGTCAATTCAAACTGATTTCTGACCTGGCTACAAACGAGGCAAAATCACAAGCATTCTTTTTCCGCTCAGGCTTGCACCCAGATACCTTCCAATTTGGACAGCTCTCCCTCTCGGTAGCACACCACACATTTAAGTATTTAGGTATTCACATTTACAGAGAAGCACAAGGCCTAACAGAAGGTAACTTGAACAGCGCTATCAGGTCACTTCGATCACAAACAAATTTCTGGACCTCATTACCATTGTCCGTGATGGGCTGTGTGGCTATCTCGAAAATGGTTACCCTCCCACGAATGCTATATTATTTCACAAATTTACCGGTGGCAATTCCCACTCCCATATTTAAAACACTAGATACCTTACTCTCTGACCTGATATGGGGGACAGGTCGTCGAAGAGTGAGCATCGCCAAACTACAACTAGAGACGGATAGGGGTGGATCAGGAGCGCGTGATTTCCGCGCATATTGCTACGCCAGTCAGTTACAATGGCTGGCATATTGGTTGGCAGGATGCAATTTACAGGAGGTGAGGTACACAGCCCGCGACATTAACCGTGGAGTCCTACACACTCTGGTACTGCCCACTCGAAAATCCCACAGAGTGCACCAACACTGTTAAGCACAGCACTTCTGTACTGGCACAGGGCATTGCAATACACACACCAGAATATCCCATATGCTAACAATACACCACTACTGGGTATCCCTACATTCATGGGCTTAATTACAACCCGTAATACATGCTGTTGGGCTGAGGGGGGTTGCCTCAGTGGGGGCGTTCTTCAACAATGGTTCTCTCATGGATCATGAGAACTTCACTAGGGAAAATGGGGTTTCGGGCACCCTATATATGACAAACTCGGCAATCCTTGCCTATGTTAAGAAGCACTGGGCCCCAACCAGAGAAGAGCCCAAAACACACAAATTAACGCAGGCAGGGTATGGGTTGTCACCTCACAAGTTGGCTGTATCGTGCCATCAGCACGCAAGCTGGGATCTCCCTCACTGACCTCCGTAACAAGTGGTCTGAGGATCTAGGGAAGGATCTAACAGACAGGGAGTGGGTTACATTGCTGGAGTACCCCAAAAAGGTGTCTCGCAGCGTCAAGTTCAAATTCATACAATCTATATTACATAGGTTGTACCTCACCCACATCGCTTACAGCATATGTTTCCGGACGCAGAACACCACTGCCCTAGATGCAAGTTAGAAAACGCCGACATTCTACATATGCTATGGGCATGCCCAAAACTGGCTGAAAGTGCAAACATGTCATATTGATTTAGCGGTACTTATAGCCAAACGTGCTATCATCATGCGGTGGAAGTCGGTGAAGGCCCCATCAGTCTACACTTGGCATGTTGAGGTGATGAGCTGGGGAAGTGCGGAAAGTGCTGCCATCAGGTGGGAGGAGGCCCGAGGCCTGCGTAAGACCCTGATATCAATGGAATGGGACCTGTTAATGGAAGCATTTAAAACCCTAGAACCTATGCCCGTTCCCAGAGTAGATGATGAATAGTATTGTTGGTACTGCTTACCTCCATTTCTCACAGTACTATTGGCCCCAGAACGCTAAACATTTATAGTATGGTTAGCTTCACCCCACATCATATAGATATCTCTATGAATACAACGTGGAAATTAGGGTAGAATATATAGCAGATTGTCCTATACTGGGTAGACCCAGTAAATAGGTGTGGGGGGTAGGGAAATTGAAATGTTATGTTATTATACAAACACTCATGTATGGCTTTACTATGCCGGGTACTATTGTTAAAATACACATGCAATACAACCTATACCGCAGATGTATGTTGTCAATCAATGGACATGGATCGATGATCAATAGTTATACAATACATGATGCTATCTACAATGTATTGATAATTCTCTGTGCATGTATGTATACATTTTGTTCCTACCGAACAAAGAAAAGGAAAAAATAAAAATAAAGTGTGTGATTAAAAAAAGACAGGGTCAGTCACGGTGTTGACCTTAATAGGTTAGAAATTCCTTCATCCTGGATTCATTCTCCAGAGAATGGTAGGTTGGGAACTTCCGCTGTTCTCACAGTGGAAAGGGTAGCACCAGTTTTGACCCGAAACGAGATAGGTTTTCCATTTAACTTTCCATCCACATAAGGAATACTTTGGTCTTTCTCGAAGGGTGTGCCACTCATGTATTCCTCCTCCCCCTCAGGCACCATCATTGGAACAAAGCAGAATCACTGTAATCCATCTGTATGAGGTATTGCGGGGGTACCTTTTGATTTGTATCAATTTGATCATTTGTATGAAACCCCATGTTCACATTATATTTCTGCCCTTGGCCATTCAACTGAGGCAATGTGGCCTCGTGGCATAGTCAAATTTCAATTTTCCTGTCTTTGAGTCTGCTGATTCTGCATCATATCACCTGTTTGGGCCTGTGTAAAATCTCCCTGCTGCTCCTGCCCATTCTTCTCATTCAGTAGATTAAACCTACACGTGTGCTTCCAATGCCCGAACTTGCCGCAAATATGACATGGGTGAGTCTTTTTCAACATTTCTGTTTGAAACACACTTCCTCAACCTCGAGTTGTCACGTTTTGTTGCTGTCCTCCTGATACTCCTCGCATACCAGTATTTGTTTGGCCATTTCCCTGTACTATACCAGAACAAACACTAGCACATAACCTTTCTTTGCTGCCTTCATCTGAGCCATCATCAATTTCTCCTTCAACCTCTTATGCTTGGAGTCCACTTCATCTCCACAATACTTTGCATACAGAAGACTATTGTGTATGGGCTTGCTCTGTCAGCAAATCAAATGCTGCTGTATCTTTGCACTTATTTCGGGTCTCAATCCATACACAAATTGTTACACAAAATGTCCCATGTCTTTACCTGTCACATTCTCCATTCCACTATATTGCTTGAATGCCTGTAGAAGTCTCTCATAATATGCATGCACTGTCTCTTTCAATTCCTGTGCAGTCCTATCAATTGTTGCCCAATCTGTTTCTTTTAGCAAATGTTTTCCCTTTAAATATGTAATGACCTGATTGTATTTTCTCATTACCTCAGGTGATGGTTAACCAGTTTGCGAATCTCTTGCAGGTTCTGTCTCTGGCCAATCTACTGCAATCTTACAATCAGCCATAAATCACTTGGAACTACAATGTCAAACAAGGTATCTAAGTCTTTTAACAATACCTTTGAAACCTTTACCAATCTCTCAACTTGTCTATACCACTCAACTGGTTTCTCTCTCAATTTTGGGAAATCATTTGTAAAGGACAATATGTCTGGTCTAGTCCAAGGAACATGAACATATCCTCCTCCTGGCACTTCTCTCATTGGATATATTTTGGTTTCTGTATTGCTGGGTTCCCCTTCAAAAATTGTATACATGGGCATGGTTACCCCTTTTGTTTCCTTCTTTTTAGCCTATCTGCCTTCCCACCTTTCTAACTCACCCTGTTTCCTAAGTGTTGACAGTAACTCTTTATTCTGAAATCTTTTTTCCTGATGGGTTTAGACTCTCTAGATCCTTGTAACAAAATTCCAATTGATACATTTTTTGTAATGCGTTTTACTTCTGTATATCTACCCCATATTTTTGTGCTACCGCAGCAAATTTCTCAGGTGTAGTTCTCGCTCTCCTTGTGATATCCTTACTTGTGAAAAATAATTTGTTGTCATGGTAATTATCAATCCTTCCTGGACTAATAGTTCCCAAGACCATTTCTTCCAATTCCACATTAAGTTTAGCTACATCAAGTGTGTTTTCATTAAAACGTCCTGCATTTGAAATTACCCTTTCTGTCATACCCTTTTCAAAGGTGGAAGGAGTTATATCCTTACTCCAGTCATCAAGTTCCTGTGGAGTAGGGCCTACCGCTTGATTTAATACACCCTCTTGTGATCCGCCACTAGATCCCTCCAATTGTGGAGTAACTCGAGTTTCAAAACCTTGTGTTCCCATTTGTAAGGTTTTCCCTGTCATAGCCTGTGCTCCTCTATTAGGGGTTTTTATAATCCTTTCTGCAGTATTAGATAATGGGTTTGGTCTCTCTTGACTTGGTGATACAGTAGTCTGAACGATCCTTTCATTAATTCTTGATTCATTTCTCTGTTGCAACGTACCTCCATTCGGAAATGTTAAATTGGAATTTTTTTTACCCTTACCTAATTATTGTGATACAGTATTTGTTCCTCCCAATCCAGTGGGAACAGTTAATGTATCATCCAGAACATCTGGAGCATTAGAAATTATGAGATTATTAAACCCTGCTCCTCTAGGGATTTGCTCTTCAGTCAAAAAGGGATTTACAGAATTTAAACTAATTTGCAATGCAGGTGCATCTGGTTGAATTCTCACAAATGGATTTGATCTAGTCTGTGACTGTTCTTGGTTATATGGTGGAGGTCGATTCATTAATAACTCACTCTGAAACTCATCATCTATCTCATCACCACTTCCCTCAGTTAACGTGAAACCTTGAGGGTTCTCTAGATGTTTTTTTTTTTCTTAGCATTTTTCTCCCTCATTCTTTTCTGTGACTAATACATGATACATACTTGCTCCCTTTGCAAATTCTCTTATCCACTTTTTTGGTTGCAAATCCCACTTAGCCTCTATGTATATATTTAATGTATTTTTATATTAGCTCTGATATTTTTCCTTTTCTTTCTGACTAGCCACATGTTCTCATTCTTCGAGGGCTTTGAATTTCATGGTTCTAGGTGATGGCTTAATATCATTCATCTGTCTCCTTAAATTTTCAAGAATTCGTACATTGAAGGTACCATATTGAGGGAAAGCTAAATGTGCCTCCTTTTCAGTATATTTCATCCAATTTTTGAACCATGTACATCTATGATATCCTTTCTCTAAAGACATGTACAGTGCAGGTGTGCACTCAGGTGCTACTCGTACTCCTTTTCTAGTGGGTACAGGCACATCTCTATGTATCAATGTTTTTAAACTTTTTAGAATTTTCATAATTTCCGATCAAATATTTTTTAATGTCCTTTACAATTATTCCACTCGGATTTTGAGAAAAATACACTTCTTTATTATCGTTCTAGCTTCCAATCACTGTGCGACTTTCTCCAACACTTTCATCCAATGCCAGCTAGGCTCTACACCAACCATCCTATCACAACATGGCACTCTATGATGTCAAACCAACTCCACGCACCAACTGGCCCTCCCTTTACAATCCAACTTTTTCAACTCCAATCCTAAACAATCTATAAAACCCAAATAAATTCTTGTCTGCTCCACTAAAAGAAATTACAGCTCTCTCTACGATTAATCTCTGTGCACTTGAGAGAAATCCCAACGAGTTTAATCTTTCCAAACTCTCACAAAGTTTCTTTTTCTGGTAGAACTGTTGACGACATCTCACATACAGCACCTTATAAACAGCAGAGAAACTTCTTTATCTGAGACCACCCTTAGGTGATCGTCCCGGAATCTTAGGCCACTTTGGAACTGATAACAACTTCAATTCAACAACTCTATTCTACATTAAATACTCAAACACGTCTTCAGAACTGGCATTCAAGTCAAGGGATCACTGAACTTGGGCTTGGGGAAATTAAGATAACTCATTACACATCCACCTTATATTCCAATTTTGTCAGACAGTAAACTATCTGACATGCTACATGAAAAACAGCTGAGCGTAAATGTGTTGGGCCTGATAAATTATTATATCTAAACTCATTTCTCTTATCTCAGAATAACCTCAGCTACCATACCAAGGGCCACATGTAGGAAACAGTTTTGCGATCGCAAACACTGCGAATCGCAGGAATCTGTGTGTTTGCGATCGCAAAACATACTTGACCGATGTAGGAAAGTTTTTCGCAGAATAAAAGTGCGAATCGCAAATTTAGCGATTAGCTAATTTGCGGAAAGTTGATTCTGCGAATCCTTTTGCGTAATCGCAGTCTGCGTACCAGGAATTGCGGAAATCGCTGTTAACGAATTAGCAGTTTGCGATATCGCAAAATGAGATGTTTAAAAAAATCGCAATTAGCGAATCTTCAGAAATCGCAATTTTGCACTTACCAATCACCATTAACACTGAGCAGGTGGTAATCAACTCCAAACTATTTAAACAGGCCCACAATGCCACAGGGCCTTTCCACCATGGCTGGGCTGTACGTGATAGCCAGGAGGCTGCGAATCAGGGATGCCACACAGAGAAGGAGACGCCAGGAAAGGATCTACAGAGCACGCATCACCCTCTTCCAACTGACCGAGGAGGAGATCCATGTGAACTACAGGCTGCACCCAGACAGCATCCTGGATTTAATAGCTGAGCTGACACCCATACTTGAACACCCCACACGCAGGGCACACTCCATTCCCACCCATGTTCAGGTGCTGTGCTCACTGCACCTCCTGGCATCAGGTAGTTTTCAGGGGGTCATTGCGACAGCAGGAGGTGTCTCGCAAAGTGCACTATCGCGCTTCCTCCACGCTTTCCTTGATGCAATGGTACAGAGGCTGCATCACCACATACAATTTCCTAGCACACCACAGGCACTTGATCAGACCAAGCAGGAATTCTACCAAATTGCCCAATTCCCCCATGTCATTGGCTGCGTAGATGGGACCCATATCGCAATCTCACCCCCATCACATAATGAGTATGTATTTCGCAACAGAAAGTCATATCATTCCCTGAATGTCCAGGTAGTGTGCAATGCCCAACATATAATCACTGACATTGTGGCCAAATACCCTGGAAGCACACACGACTCATTCATGTTTCGCCACTGTGCGTTACATCGAAGACTCACAAATGGTGATTTTGGAGAGGGCTATTTGCTAGGTAAATGCATGGCAAACACACACAGAGGCAGTAGAGTGATGCAGTGGCAGGACACTATTGAACCAGAATCTGCTTATGCCCCGCAGGTGACAGTGCGTATGCTGTACGTGACTACATCCTCAGACCGTACCTGAATCCAGCAACTGCAGGAGAGAGGAGGTACAACAGCGCACACAGAGCCACACGCTGTGCCATTGAGAGGACCTTTGGAATCCTAAAGAGCCGTTTTCGATGCCTCCATAAGAGTGGAGGGGCGCTACAGTACAGCCCTGAGACGTGTTGCAAAATAGTGGTTGCCTGTGCAATGCTACACAACATCGCCACCAAAAAAGGAACCCCAGTCGACCTGACAGACTCTGAATCATCAGATGAGGATGGACCAGCACCACATCGCGCTCCGGCAGGAGGTGCTGGTGCGGCTGCCGGACGCATGAGACGTGATGAGATAACCCAAAACTACTTCTAAGTGAGTAATGATGACACAATGAAACTGATTGGTTAGTTACAGGGATGTTTATTTCTTTCTGATCATGCATTGAGGTATCTAACGTTGTGACTTTAAAGTCCCTGCATGCACATGTTTGTGTCACAGTGCAAGGAATAACAACAGCCACTGAGTCTACATGGACTGTGTTGCGTCACACATGCCCATTAGTCCCTTGTGTCCCTTCACCTCCTACGTGCACGGCCTGGTGCGCCTCGTTGTGTGTGCGCAGTGCCCTCCCTGGAGTCATCCTCCACTCTACCCTGGCGTGAACTCCGGCGTCTGTCCTGTGGAATTGGGGGAGTGATGCTGCTCCTGCTCGATTGTTCATCGGTGTCTATGGCAGCAAGTGCACCTATGCCACCTGTGGCAGTTGCGCGCATCTGGTCCACCGCATGTGTGACCTGCACCAAGACACTGCTGACATCCTGGCAGCAGTGGGCCATCTCGCGCTGCATGCTGACACATCTTCTGGCCAGCAGGGATGTGGCGGTTGACTGGCGGTTCACAGCCCTGGTGTATAGGTCCAGCCGTGTGTGTAGGCGATGTCTGTCCCGCCGCCGGGCTGCCCTGTCCCTCGCTATCTCCTTGCACAGTCCCTCCAATGCAGCAGTCATGCCCATTACTCCTTCGCGCAACTCCGTCATGTTGTGGTTATGTGCTACCAGTTGCCTTTGTATTGACCTGATTCCCTTCACTTGCAGGCGCTGCTGCTTGAGCATGCTGCCCTCCAGGCCCAAGAACACCGTGTCCTCTTCACCAGGAGCAGTGCTGGTGGACGCCCGTGCCCTGCCTCTCATCACTCTCCCTACTCTTGATTGTTCCGGGGACTGTATTTGGCACTGTCCTGCACGCTGCCTGTGCACTTGCTGTTGCTCCTCTGCTGTGTCTGGTGCCTGTGCCTCCAACAGTGGTAGTGGTGGGACAATATTGCGGCGCCTGCATGGTGCTGTGTCGCCAGTTGTGGCTTCGCCCTGATCCTTCTGGCCTGCCTTGTTCTCCATCTCAGCTGTTGGCTCACATTCAGCCTCACTATCCTGTGTTGGTGGTGGTGCTGTGGATTAAATGACACACATTAGTACTGTGTCCTGTCTGGTATTTGTCATGCATTACTTTTAGTAAATAAATAAACATGGGCACTTTCGTTTTTTTTCTATATCTGCATGATGGAGTCCTTCCCATTCCACCTGTCTGTGTCTCACTGGCACAGTTATCAGTACATGTGACTACGTCTCCCATAATGCATTGCTGTGTGTGCTGTGTGACATTTACTGGAGTTGCAGTCAGGTTGCCTTTTGGGGGATGTGGATGGTTTGGGGATGTATCAGGGGGTTTTGCCATGCACCTTACCGTGTGTGGTGTCTCTGTGTTCCGAGCTGTCCAGGTCAGCCACTCCACTCACGCTCTCAGGCTGCAGTGTGCCCTCCACCAGCTCCTCCAGGGGCGTTGGTTCAGTTGCAGTGGAAGGTCCCCCACCGTTTTTTTTTGCCTCTGCCAGTCTTGTCACCACCCTCTCCTTTGACCTCTGCCGCATGTCATACCATCTTTTACGTAGGTCCTCCACACTGCGGTGTGTGACACCAATGGCATTGACTTTCTCTTGGATGTCACTCCAAATCTTGCGCTTCCTGGCCTCAGGCACTCTCAGGGAACTTTTCCCAAAAAGGAGATCATGGTTGGTGACCACCTCCTGTGTGAGGACCTCCAGCTCCCTGTCACTGAATTTCTGTTTTCTCTTCCTTGCTGGTTCCTCATGCTGCTTTTCACTCCCCTGGGAATCCATTTGGCTGGTTTCCAAATCCAGAGCTGCACTGTTCTCCTCTCCACTCAGGCTCTCAAACAGCTACTTGCTCACTCACAGCTGCTGGCAATCAGGTGCAGCATGGGCAGTCACACTTCCTGGTTGTGATGTCATCATTCTGCACCTGAATTGCAGATTCCAAGATTTGCGATTCCTTAATAGCGTTTTCGCAATTAAGGAATCGCTATTAGGGTAATCGCAAAAATATTCTGCGATTTTTTGGTAATCGCTAAATATTCGCAGAATTCTACCTACATCGGACTTTGCGATTCACGAAAAAACGCTATTTCCGAATCGCAAATTCTGTTCTACCTACATATGGCCCTAAGTCGCTTAGGTCCTCCGATGGATCTTGTTCTGTGCTGAAAGGGACAGGAATACTTAGGGGATGAACAATTATCATCTGAGGACCCAGAAAAAGATAATTGGTAACATTCAATTATTTTTAATGAAGTGTTCCGAGGTAATTATACCTCTAGGTCAGTTAGCCATAAATCAGATTAATGTAACCACAGCAAATAATGATGCAAAATTAACAGAATATTTTAAATTGAATTGTATTTTCATCTAGATTCAAATAATTGTCATAGAATCTAATTTTAAAATGTGATCAGATTTAATAGGCATTAACAAGCTTGTAAAATCCAGATATGAAGACAGCTATCTTCCTCAGCCGAGGGAGATTTTATCCTAAGAGAGTAAATATATATGAAAATCAGTTGTTTCTCATACCAACTCAATTAATGAATGTTCAGTAAATTTCCGAATGACCAATTCCAGTCCTTGGACAGAATTGCTTGCCTCTGTCCACACTTCAGCATCAATGCCACAGCGGTTTGTCAGAACCCTTTCAGCAAAAATGTTCCACTACGCAAGCATAGCAGCCGGTAGCAAACACAGTATTTCATCACACTTCGCGTTGTTTCTGGAAGTCCACATCAGCAGTCTCTGGACCACAAGATGGGTAGAAGGGGGAGGGACAGGATAGAAACCGCCCTTGTCCACAGTTCTAGGCAATTATACTCCATTGATTTCAGGTTTACCCCCCTTCACATCACCAAATTTGTCAGACCACTCTGACCACATTGGTCAGTTTTGATAGGATGAAATGATGTAGCAGGAAAAGGGGGTCGCTACATTCAAGACATTGATCAAATGAAATTGGTACAGGTTAAAATCATTACACTACCCAGACTGCATTGGCCTGCACAGATGTGGATCATACAGCATAGGCCAAATTCACTGTCCCGAAATTGATCTAACATAATGGAAACAAGATAAGCCTTGAATTTTTTTTTATTTGCAACAGCAAAAGCATGGTATATGGAATGCTCCACACCCACCATGAGTTTCATATAGCACAAGATAAAAGAGATATTTTGCCCAGAGGATGATGTTTCATTGATAGCGTAGGTTTCTGCCAAGAAAGTCATCACATGTGGTAATGTAAAGACAATTTTAAGGACAAGAAGCCAGATTAAACACATTTGGAGATACATTTGTAAGACTGCTGAACTTAGGGCCTGATTACGATGCCCACCAAGGCAGAAGCAGAACCGCCTGACTAGAATTTGGCGGTCCTGCTACCCGCATTACAAAGCAACCGCCTTCATGGCAGTAGCAATGTGTACACTTTACATTGTGGCATGTGCTGCGGGCTGCAGCACACATACCAGTACAAAATATACACATTCCAAACATCCCTGCTCTATGTGGCAGGCATTGCATGGTGCAGGGAGGTTTAGGGCCCATAGGGGAGGGCCAGGGGGAAAGGGGGCCCTGCTGTCCGCCTGCCTTTTTATGGTGAATTAACCTCAATGAAAAGGACCAGCAGAAAGTGACATTCTAACCCCTACAGCGGTGCCTGCTCCACTGTAGGGACCAGGAGTCCGACTGGCACACTGGCGAGGTCCTTGATGCTGTCAGACATGACGGGCTTTCTTCCCGCCAGCCGAGATCTGACCTCCTGCATCCTAATGCGGTAGTCGGATCCAATAGGCTGGATGGCAGTGGGACTGCCACCGACGGCCTGACGGTGGCGGTCCCACCCCCATCGTAATCAGGCCCTAAGTATAAACTCTTTGATAAACTCACACGCATTACTACAATCTGATTCCCAAGATGAACTTTCTGATCTATCTAATATATGTAACATATGAGTACTCGATAATGCAGTAATCAAGTATGTTTTTCACGGTAAAGGATGGATTGTATTAAACCACACAAATTCCGAGTGATTTTTTGAGTATGACCTGAATTGTATACCATTGGTAGTTTATTAAGGCTTCCAGTTTTCCATTTTTACTGATTTTTAAAGTTAAATACAGACAGAAAACAATCTATTTCTTATCTGTATTTATTTGGAAAACCGGAAAAATACAGAAAGTGCTTCTTGTAAGTGTCTCTCTTTGTTGTCCTTCATGAATTCCAGACCAATTGCTAAGCAGATAGACACCATGGGGAATTATAAAGAGGATCGGATTCCCTTAAATAGAGGCTTATGATAAGATATACTTGTATGTAATGGTAATATTTACCTGTCTGTGTGATGCTTTGTTATATTTGGCTGCTTAATTTGCTAAAAGGCAAATAGGCATAAAAGAGTGCATATTTATCAGGTAAATAAATGTGGAAATATACCATATTATGACTCCATTTATTCTCAAAACATAAAATAAATATGGATAAATATCAATAAAATGGTCAAAAAGTAAATATGTAAAATACAGATGAAAATGTTAAGAAAATAAATACCATAAAACCAGGAGCCCAATTTATCATCTATATTTTGGTTTGTCCAGCTCTCTTTTAATTTAATTGTATCACTACTGTATTCACTTCGAACTGTCGTTGAGCTGCACTAAGCTGCTAACCTTCATTGTGATTGGGTTTTCACAAGGCAGGACCAAGTAAGCATAGGTGGTGCCATGTGTCACTACAGTGCTAGTTTCTCTTGCCCAGTTTAACACACATGCAACCTATGAAATAAATAGTTATATGTGTAAAATTCCTGTCATTATTGCCAATATTTTTGCTCATGAATAACCATCTTGCTATGAGCCTCCAGAGGACTGAGCCACCTAAAGAGATACATGTAAGCTTCTGTTCTGCTTCACTTTACATTTATTTAGGACAATAGGTCTTGGAAACCAGTAAATGAGGAGTAATCTTTATTATTTTAGAATGTATCTGCAGATGCAATATATGTGAAGTAGGCTACAAGTTACGTTATCCATCTGGGCTCTATAATAGAAAGCAGCATTGAAGTGCCATTTTTTTCTTTGTATTTCAGAAGATGATCTACTCGAGTAGGACAAAAAGGGCGCTTAAGACTTCCCCTTCAGGCTATGCGGTCGCACTCCATGGACATGGGACATTTAGCAAAGGACCTTTTTGAGCTCACACCATGCTGTCTAGGGGTCAGCAGCAAGAACTAATAATGGCTGCAAAGAAAATTACTATGTGCATATCTGACCAACACCCAAAATCCCTTAACTCAACTTCAATAGGCTATATAGACATTGACATCAGCAGATGAAACTGCAATTTGGGTCTGCTGATGGCTGTTCTAACTGTTCTAGCTCAGTTGCCATCTCCCAAGTCTTTTGGAGACTAGCAATCTAGAGGGACTGACAGGATATCACATCAAAGATTCAACAAAAGCACCCCTGTTGGGGTCTTCTGAGAGGATTTGATAGATAACTTACTTTGATGATCAAGAGATTCCAGTAGCTCTCATTTACCATTTTACTCAACTAAAGGCATGATTAAATGTATATTGAGAGAGATTGGATAAATCAAGAAATCCCAAACAGAAGAATACCCAAAGATGGAAGTACTAGGGACAAAGGTAGATGCTATGGATGAGGGGCTAAAAACCTTAATGGAAGCTTATCAGGCAGCCAAGATCTTTGAAAAAGCTCTGAAATCAGATGAACGTAAGCATAACACGCATATTAAATCTTTTTTTCGTGAGTGAGAGTATCTGAGTACTAGACGTTCCAACTTATGTATAGTCTGTGTACAAGAAGAACTTAAGGGCAATGCCAGTGAAATATCCAATAGATAAGTGCATTACTGAAAGAAAAGCTTTGCAAGGAAATATCAATTACCTCTACATTACCAGATCTCTTTGTTGCAGGTACTCATAAAGTTATTACTGTCCCTCCGAGAGCTGTAATCAAACCCAGGACAATAATTGACTCTTTACAAAATTACAATATAAAGGGATGCACTTTATTGGCCCGATTGAAAGATGTACTGATACCAAACAAGGTTTTGATATTTCCATTTTTCCTGACATGGCCTGGGGCACGATTAAAAGCCTGTGTGAATTTGCAATCGATGATCCCTGAGTTGTGAGCTTCTGCAGTGTCAGCTGTAATAATAGCTGGTGCTTCACTCAAAGTTAATTGGCAGGTAGCCGGCAAGACTCCTTCCATGTTTTTCCACTGAGAGTTCACTAGTTCAGGTTATCTCACAGAAAGCAGATAGGCTCATGTTGTTTGGAATGATCTGCAAAGAGATCCAACAAAATAGTAGACATGATACCGGGGAGAGGGAAGCATCAGGGGTTGGTCCATGCTTCAGGATACTTTACAGCACATTTAAAAGGGGAAAGGAAGGAAAGATGCCACGTCCTCCCCAGTTTAGGAGCATGCAAAAGGAACACGCCTCACAAAGAGATCATAACTGACGTCTTCATTCGTCAGCGTACAACATTCAAGTGACTTTTTCATTATCTCATAAATGTTAATAACTACATCATACCATCTCCCACATAGTTATGTAATTCTTTCATTGAGTCCACCCAGAACCACAGGGTCCAAGCGCTCATAGTCTTAAGCCACTACATCTCCCCTCGTGTTCAATAAAAAGGTGTAAACAGCAACAGCATACAAGTTCTTCGATAAGTTGTCTACGTGCTCGCGCTGTTTAGCCAAATCGCGTGATATGAGGTAGTTGAGCTGCACCCTGAGTCGACACCAAGTGTACAGGAGATGATGTTTGATCTAGGCCATCCGGTTGATCAACTTCATCTGTGATTACAGGGGCTGATGAATGTTGAGAGAGATGTCTGAAATGTGACAAGTCCCGTGTGATAGATTTTCTGGAACGTTACATGTGCCCCTTGCATGTCACACCTCTCAGATGCTCAGCAGCAAACATAGGAATTGAGGTGGAGTGAGGTGTTGAACAATAGGCAAGGGGTCTTGACATAAGCCTGACTCAGCTCAGTTCCCTCCATCGATGCATGTCAGATCACTCTTTCTAGGGGTCCCCATAAATTGTTCCACGACACCGTTACCTTGGGCCCACTAGGGTGTACCTTTTTGATGCTTGACATTGAGTCTAGTTAGAAACTTCTTAATCTCCTTACTATTAAATGGTGAACCATTGTCACATTTAAGGATGTCTGGAATGCCCCATGCTGCAAAGATGTCGTCCAGCCGCTCAATGACCTTTTCATATGTTGTTGATGACATTTCCTCCACCAGAGGCAAACAAGAATACTCATCAATGACTACCATGAGATGATATCCATTCACTAGGGGCTCAAAGAAATCAGTGCCCCCTCTTTCCCATGCATGTGCAGGAGGATCAGACAAGGTTTTTGGATGCTATGTCACTTTAGACGAAAGGCAATTACATAAGAGGCACTCCTTTAGTTTCCTCTCAACTCCCTCGTCCAAGTGCAGGAACCACACTCGAGCTCTCAGGGCTCCTTTCGGAGTGAATATGCCACAATCTACTTCATGAGCGAGTCTGAGACTCTCAGGTATGATGATCCTTGAGCCTCTTAACACAATGCCTTCCTTAGCTTAGTCCCAGACAGTTCATTTTGCACATGAAATTCAACATCGTCACTCAGAGGTCGAACACTTTGTCTCCATGACTGCGCTGAAATAATTTTCTTAAGAGCAAGCATGCCTTTAGCGGCAATTTAGCAGCAATGGTCTGTTCAATTGATAAGTCTGCTGGTGTGCTTGACCTTACAATGAAGTTGATGTACTCTTCAGCTATTTTCAATGTTGATCCCTGCGGATGTAATGGTGCTCGCAAGAAGTAATCTGCAGTGTTTTGGCTCTTGCCCGGCTTATGTATAACTCTACAATCATACTCTTGTAAATGCAATCCCCATCTCTCAATGCAAGGGGGCATCTTGGCTTTTGGGTTTCCTGATATAGTGAGCAGGGCTTGGTGGTGTGTAACAATCATGAAAGTGTTTGCAGGCCCACACCACAGCCAGACTCTCCTTCTTTGGCTGAGAATAGGCACATTCTGTGTCAGGCAGACTTCAGCTGGCATACTCCACAATGTGTCTCTGAGCATCTGGATGTCCATTGCACTGAGCAAGGATTGCTCCCAGCCCCACCAGGCTCGCGTCAACAGTAATCTCACTATTTAATTTAGGATCAAAGTAAAACATCTCAGTTGCATGTTCAATTGCATGCTTTATCCTTTTAAAGCTTTGGTCGCAGTCAAAGGACCATCAGAACTGTGCATTTCATTTATTTAGGTCTCTCAATGGGGGACTCACTGTGGCGAAGTCATGAATGTATCTTGAAGAATAGCTGGCCATGCCCAAGAAGGATTGTAGCATGGTGACATCTTGTGGGGGTTTGGTGGCTGACAGTGTTTGTATTTTATCTGGAACCGGAGTCATTCCCCGAAAAGAGAATATGAGCCTTAAGAACTTGAGTTTGGTATTGTGAAATTCACACTTTTCTGCATTTACAGCGACACCTTCATTTGTAAGTAACTGGCCCACTTGTTTGAGAGCGTTTTCATGCTCTTCCATGTTGTCCCAAATACCAGTATGTCATCACTGTAATTGAAAGCATGCAAACAGGTTGAATTATTCTATGTATAACATCTTGAGATATTTCTGCTGCAGATGACACTCCAAAACTCAACCTTTTGAATCTGAACAAACCAATATGAGTTGTAAACTGTAATGTACCTACAGTTTTCTTCCAATTCATTTCATTTCATTTGAATCTTTATTTTGACGCATTAGCATCATACAAGAACAATAAAAACATTTGTTATTCTTACATTTTAACATTTGCTAGCTCAAAAACGAAAAGGGTAAACAGGGTCAAATGAGCTAACCTATTCGTATATGTCCGTTGCATCCGAGTACACAATATCTAATTTCATAATTCTTTATCAAACACATTTCGCCCGGGCGGAAATTTTGCAAGGTTAAAAATACAATTAATAATAAATATAATTTAAAAACTATTAAAATAGTATTAAATCACTAACCGCTAGGACATTTTTATATAAAGATTAATAAAAAACAACAACAACATCCTCCTAGTTGGATAATAAAACAACAATTGAATGTTTTGATATCATGGTCTTTTTTAAAAATATCTAGTGATGTGTTTCCTCATTTTTTCTTTTTCTTTAAAAATGTAGACCCAATTTTATTCTAATAAAATTAGCAGCGAGAAGAAATCTACTAACTCCAAAAACTATCACCTGGCTGGTATCAGTTTTTAAAATTCTGCCAGCCTCCTTGTAGGATCTAGAACCTATTTTATGGCAAAGTGGTACTATCCACTTTTTCCTTGGTATTACGTAGCTGGAGCAAAATAGAAGTATGTGTAAATCATCTTCCTTAGTACCATGAGTACATGAAATACAAAGATCACTTCCTGATTTCGCCCAGCTTTTTTCAAGGGCCTTCGTTCTAAGAGTACCATATCTAAATTTTAGGTACAAAGTTTTTGATAAAGGCGGGTGGATCTCGTCTAGAAAGGGTTCAAAGGATGCTACATCCTTAAACAATAAAAAGTTTTCAGTTAGTGGTCCATGAGTTCTTGCGTATACTGACTCATGGCTCACATGTGACCAGAAGGATAGTTTAACAATTTTCTTAGAGCACGGGTTCATAGCCTCAGGATCATTCCAAAAATGGGCTAATCTGATCATGCCTAACAAATTTCTTACATGCTTGAACCAATAAACTTTGTTACAACTATCGAGTTCCATAACTTCTTTCAGGCCTTTCTTGTAATTAAGTAATTCTGGAGTCGTCCACAATCTAACCCACAGCAATAATGGTCTTAATATTGCATGTTGATCTGTTCGTTTCAGGTTTAGATCCAGAAAAAGTGGTGTTAATGGGGTATTTGTAGATATATCAACCCCCTAAGAAACTTGTTCTCAAGGCTTTCAAATGTATTTCTACATGCAGGACCCCATAATTCCGCCCCATATAATACCGCTAGTTGGACTTTGTACTTAAAGATCTCTAAGGCAGGGGTCACTGCCTTGTTCAAGCATTCTTTGTGTCTCTTGAGAATTGGTAGACAGTTTTGTTTGAAGATAATCTTATTCTTTTCTAGCTGCGGTCTTCATGCTAAAGAAGAGTCTATAGAGACACCTAAATATATGAAATTCTGCACATAATCAAGCTTCTGTCCATTTAACATTAAATTTTTCTTAAAATTCCTATGTGGGCTCAGTGCCATGTATTTCGTTTTTTTAGTATTGATTTCTAGGCCCTTCAAGGAACAATACGACTGGAATCTATTTAATAAATTTTGAAGGCCCCGTGGTGTTTGGGAAATGAGAATGGTGTCATCTGCGAACAAAAGGGAAGAAACCCGTTCGCCCCCTAATCTTGGTGCGTCGTTGTCACTACACTCCATGTAAGATGGTATATCGTTAACAAACAGGGAGAATAGGGTTGGCGCCAGTACACACCCCTGGCGTACTCCTCTTTTTATAGGGATAGCTTTTGTAAGTTCCCCAGTAGGACCCCACCTGACCTTTGCATAATTGTCCATATGTAATCCAGTAACCAATTTTAGTAGGCCTAGCGGGAGCCCCTGGGATTTCAGTGATTCCCACAAAAGTTCTCGCGGTATAAGGTCAAATGCGGCCCGTAGATCTACGAATGCCACATATAAGTGACCTTTACGAAGAGTGACATATTTCCAATACAAGCAACAGAGCCTTAGGACTTGGTCAGTGGTTCCTGTTTTTACTCTGAAACCTGCTTGATATTTCGTTAAAATTTGTTCTTCTTCCAACCAGGTATTTATACGGTTTAATATATGCCTAGCATAAATTTTTTGGGTAATATCTAAAAGACTTATGGGGCGATAGTTAGCAGGATTGCTTCTATCGCCCTTTTTAAAAATAGTAATAATTTCCGCCCCGTTCCATGTGTCCGGAATTGTCTCCCCAGCAGCAACAGTGTTGCACAAATGATTAAGGTATGGAACCCAGACATCTAGTTCATGCTTGAACAGGTCACCTGGGACTTTGTCCAGCCCAGGAGCTTTCCCATATTTGACAGAATTAATAGCTAATTCTGTTTCCTCTAGATCAAACACTATATGTGTAGATTCAGCCTCTGCGAGCAACAGAGCATGATCTTCCTGCACTGCACTATCAGCCCCTTGGGCGGCGTACAGGTTCGTAAAATGGTCTATCCAGGTTGCTTCATCAAGGAAAACCTCTCTTGAGCCTTTCTCCCTTTGGTTACCCTTAGCCACTGTTTCCCAAAATAGCTTTTGGTCCTTCATTTTAGCTGCCATCAGCATACAGGACCACAATTCCTCGTCCCATGAACACTTTGCATTGGCCAGCACCTTATTATATAATTTTCTACTTTCTTTAATTGCCATAGAATTTTTAGTTTTGACCGAATCTATCAAAGCTGATTTTGCTGTTCGGCATTCTTTATTAAACCATGGTTTACCTATAGGCTGCAGCTTCACAGCACCCGTTCCTTTTTTTGGTCTTCTAGTCATAAGTTCTAATAATTCTTTAAAGAACTCTTTATGTAATTTAAGAAATTGACCAGGTTCGCTTTCGGAGGGATTATAGGTATCAAATACATTAGTAAGGCAGTTGTAAATGTTTGCCACTAAGTCTTCTTGTTCCAGGATATATGCCCATTTAACGGACCGACGATTATTGCTTAATATAACATTATCTGGGACTGGTTGATGTCCTCCCTCTTCAACTTCCAGTCCCATTATTAAGCTCTTTACAAAACTAACTTCCAGGGAATGGTGATCACTATCAAATCTATCTTTGACCATCAAGTCTTTTGTATATGGCCATAAGTCCATGGAAATAATAACATAATCAATTATACTTTGGCAATGGCGTCTCGTGAAAGTAGGTACCTTGGGACTATCAGAGGGAAAACGCCCATTACATGCCCTCAGTCCATGGCTTACCAGTACCCTTGTGATTTGGAAAGCTAGGGTAGTACCTACAACTGTCCCATTACTAGATAAGGATGGTATACCATTAGCATTATCTTCATCCTCATACAAATTATTCATTCCAACAATGGGTTCAAAGTTGCAGTTCATGTCCCCACATATAATCGTGCTTGCTTCCGGGTCCAGAGTATCCAGTATTGATTCTAATTTGTCAATACATGGTGACTCCTTGTATGATGGGCATGGTCGATTATATACGTTGAAGAGATGGATCATCCGATTATCAACGGTAACCATTTTCAAACCAAGTATATCTAGAGAATCAATTCTTAGTTGCTGTATGGCTATGTTAATGGACACACTAACCCATATTATTAGCCCTCCTGATGGACGGCCTCTTACTGATGGAACTGCTTCCAACTGATAAGTTCTATATCCAACCCTATGCATGGATGTCGTAGCCCATGTTTCTTGTAGAACACATATTTCAAAGGAGTTTATATAAAGGTTCCATTCAGGGTCACTTATTTTTGAACCCACTCCTGCAACATTCCATGAAACAATCTTGGCCATAGAAAGGCCTTGGTTTGAGCTGCAACTAATAGCCGATGAGGATTTACTTAATCTCATCGGTATTCCTAACCTATTACTATTATGATCATTTGCCTCTTGGTGCTTTATTTGTTCCACTTTGGGTGTTGGTTCTAGAGCTTCCATGGTTTTTTTTTTGGATATGGTGTTTCCCCCCTGTGTACCAGTTGATAGTAATTGAGATAAGCCATTTGGGTAATCAGGTGTCCTAAGAGGACTTGTTGGAGACGCGGCTAAAATTACGGGTGGGACGAATGGACAGGGTGTAGATTTGTGTCCTTCCCCGTGTACTGGGAGTCAATCAATGGCCTCCAGTCCGCTAAACCTATTGTAGCAAGAGATTAAGGGTTGAGCGAACTGTGGGCCCATCCATTCTCTATGATACTGAGAGTTGGCATGTTGGGGCCTCCCGGCCCTACGTTGTATTATGGTCCAGCCATCGTCCCCCTCCCTTTCCCATCTTTTAGGATTTGAATTCCTAAATAACTCGCACCCAATTCCACCCCTATCTTGATTTGTGTCCCTTAACCAGCTCCATGCGTTATCTTGGTGTTCCGTTGGTGGATAAAAATAAGCCAGGGGTCTTGCTACAATCAATGAACCGTTATTCCTTGGGACTCCCAAACAGATATGTCCTACTTACCGAGGGTCTTCAAATGATACAATCACGCAGTCCCCTTGTATTTTTTTCCTATTGTAGCCTACCCAGGGGACCCTCTCTACCATTAAGATATTACTTCTTATTGTTGGTGGTAATGGATGATTAATATTAAGCAAATGTGACACTTTGTTTTTGAGCGCCTCATACGGTTCTAGGACTGATGGGCCTAATTCCGGAACCCCAGTTAAAATGACTACATAATCACATGCTTCAGGAGGTAAATTAATATTCCTGCGCTTTTCTGTGTGCGTGTTATCGTCATTGTGTGTAGGTGTGCTACAAGGAGCCGATTTTTTAACTGTTGTTCCACGTGTCATAATGGACTTTACACTGTTTTCACCTACATCAATAATGATAGGATTGGTGTTAGGGACCTTAAGGGCTGGATTCCTTTCTTTTTCTATATCATTGTCAATTTTTTTTGATACCTGTACATTGCTAATAGGGGCTGGTACCTGAGTTACCTTTTTTTGCTTGCTAGTATAATCATCTTTTTTCTCTTTCCTCAGTTCTATGAGTTGTTTTTCTATCCCAACTAATCTTTCTTCTATAGGAATGAGCAAAGTCTTGAGTATTTTTGACAAGGTCGGTATAAGGAGATCTTCATTCCCTATATTTATACCTGTACTGTCAGCTGATAAATTAACAGAAAGAATGTCAGCTAGGGAGTTGTCTAAAAAACTATCATCTACAAAATTCATAGGTAATGTCTTAGGGACAACCCCTCCTTTCCCAGGTTCTTGGCCCTGGCTTTCCCTTGTCGCTCTTACATTGGATGTATTATTTTCTTTGCACTTTCCTATCTTTGCAGCCTTGGTAGTTTTGGTAGCGGGATGTTTTTTATAGAATCGCCTACTTGTGCTTTTTTGGGGGATTGCTCCCTCCCTTTTCTTGAGATATTATTGTTAGCTGTCTGACTATCTAACTGAGAGGCTAGCGAGGTGCTTTCTATGATTGCCAAACCCCGTGAATCAAGAATACTACAATCTTGAGTATCAGAATATGCACTGGTAGTACCATGAACCTCTGCATTAATATGTAGTGTGTTAGAATTGATTGGGATGTTCTCAGGGGTTCGTATTGGGGTTCGAGCTGTAGCAATGTGGCCCATGGAAGACCTTTTAGCTAGGGCAAGATCTTGGGAGACCCTCCTCTCCATAAGGACAATACCCTGGTCTATTAGTGTATTTGTACGAACTATAAAATCATCTAAGGTTCCAGTTAGTTTGGAACTACCTGACACAGCTTTACTGCTTCTAGTTTCGCGTGACATCATATCAGTATGATCTGGGTAACTAAACACGAATGAATAATAACGAAATTTTGGACTTATTTAGCTAATTTCTATGACAATAATAATGGTTAAGCAATAGAGTTCCTTTTAAATCGATGGAAGGGGGACACCAATGTCTATTGTATCTGTCAAATCTGCCCACATCTACATATAACACTATTGAATAACTGTCCAAAAAATTATAACTAGTAACAATAGTGTGCTTACGATGTCCGATGCATGCACAACGAAACGACCAACGTCCCTGGCCCAGTCCAGTCTCCTCAGGCCTCTGAGGGCCTAAGAGGGCCCGCCCTTTGCCCGGGCTTAGCCCGGCGTGTCCCGCGCGCGATCCCGCGTCGCGGGGGCTCCCGGTTAATTTATGCACCTACGAGCGCGATACAGATGACGTAGGCGGGTGTCTCCCGCTAGGGTTGCTGGGAACTGTGGTCTGTGGTCTGCACACTGCGGCCGCGAGGATTTTGACTGCAGCGGAGGCAGTGGAACTCCGGAGCACGCTGGCGAGGTCGTCCGTGGATACTGCTACAAAATGACCAGGGCACAGGTAGGATTCCGCTACAGGCAAGAGCACGCCCCAATTCAAGTTGATGGTATCCCTTGATCAGGTCAAGACAAGGGAATACTTTGGCTCTGTTCAGCTGTATGATCATGTCTGCAATGTGGGGGCCAGGATGTCTTACTATCTCGATTGCTATGTTGGCTTGGAGCATATCCATGCAAATGTGCACTGCACCTCCACTGTCCTTTTTTGGCACTACTATGGGAGATACCAATGGTTTGGGACAATAGAGAGCTTAATGATGCTGTGCTTCAACCGCATTTCTAGTTCTTTTTCTATCACTTTTTGCAGGTGAAATGATATTCTGCAGTGCCTCTGTGCAACAAGCCAGATGTCTTCATTGATGTGAAAGTGTACCTTCATTATCTTCAGCTCTCTTAGGCCATGAAATAACGATGGGACATGACTCACAATTTCAGATTGAGTTTGTAGGTTGTAATTGATCAATTTTAGTCCCATGTCAACAGCAGTTGCAAAACTAGGTAGACATACACTGGAGGAAGTACCTTGAGGAAATTGAATTGGGGCTTGCAAATACTTTTTTTTATCATGTAAGGCCACTGTGAATGATTCTTGACTCTGCAACGGTTTGGAAGCAGCCAATGTGTACACCTTTGTGTTTGACACATTGAGTCATGGTACGGGTGACAAACTATTAAACTGTTTGACTGGCATGATGCTGATCGATGCACAGCTGTCAATTACAAAGGTTATGGGGCAACCGTTGACCTTTAGTGTAATCTTGGTATTTTGTTTTGTTGATTTTTTGTTTTTGAGGTTTGTTTGTCTTTTTTGCAAGCAGTAAGAACCACATGTGCATGTCACTTTTTGGTGGATACGATCATCGCACATTCACCCTCTTCACTGTGGCTTAATTGTGATGTCAGAGAACTTTTGTAGGGTGAACTTGATGATGATCACTTTGTTTAGTTTCCACCTGTCACAATGCTTTCTGCTTGAATTGAACTGAGTAAGGGGACTAGACAAAGGGAATAAATGTTCTTACATCGGTGTTTATGTTTAGCAGATACCAGGGCGAAAACGCCCCCAGGCATTTGCGTCATATAAAACTATTCATTCATTCATTCATTCGTGCAGGTTGCCTTTTGTCTTTGTAGGCATGGAGAGACTGCTTCTGGAACTTTCTGGTGTCTATTTTATTGTCTTGAAATTGCCTTGCAAACCATTATAAAGTGGTTTTCCTTCCTGCAACCTTTACACATCTGTCTGATGGCTGGATATTTACTTTCATGTAGAACTGAAAATTCACATCAGAAACACAGTTTTCCTTACTTTGGGCCTGTATTTGCTCTTCATGATTAACACCGATTCACTCTTTGCTGTTCCAGCTTCCATGTTAGCAGCTTGCCGATCTACTCTTTCCTTGGCTCTTGCAGCCATTAGTACTTTTTCTAAACTAGCCGTCTCTCTTAACCCACATCTTCTGAACGAGTCCAAAAGACAACCATCTATGACTCTGAGGTGCATGACTGCTTCTTTTTTAAATTCACTAAATTTACAATAGGCATGTCAAGTCTCTTAACAAAGTCATTCATCATTTCACCTACCTGTTTTTCACTTGATTGAAAATTGTACCTTTCATGGACGACATTAGGCATTGGATTGATCTTGACTCCCAATGCTTCTTTGGTTTGATGGTACAAGATTGTCTTTATCACTTCTTTTACTCCATCACCAGTAAGATTCTTAAAATATTTAATGATTATCATCATTTACTTCTTTCACAGCATCTATGAAGTCATCGAAGGTCTCGATCCATATGTTCCATCCAGCACCAATATTCTGCTGTTCGGCAGTAACGAATGGCAATAGTGGCTTTAAGAAAGCAGCTGCTGTGTACTTGCTGCTTCTTTCTACCACTGTTGAGGGTATATGCTGTTCAGACAGCCCTTGTT
This sequence comes from Triturus cristatus, assembly GCF_964204655.1. NCBI lineage: Eukaryota > Metazoa > Chordata > Amphibia > Caudata > Salamandridae > Triturus > Triturus cristatus. Next base: position 1,289,003,006 of record NC_140591.1, on the reverse strand, counting down.
GCGCTCCTGAATCCATGCCTTCTGGAAGTACCAGCTAAGTGCTTGAGCTCCGGTCACCTGGCCCACTCATGTCTTTGACCGTAAGTGAATTTTCGGTTTCTTGCATCCTGCAGTCTTAGCTTTTTTCAGTTTTTTTCATTCAAGTCATTTCTTCATGCTGTTCAGAAAGCTTTCACCACTCTAGGTCCAACCTGTTTCTTGTAGAATGGCGGGCCGTGCGTTTGAGTCACCTCGCTTGAATTGAGACTCAGAGCGCAGTCAATGCTACTTACTGCTTTGCACAGATTTGCCTCTTCTCCCGGTCTAGGCTGTCACACCCCGTGTCGTAATCATAAAGCTTTTCACTTTGCTTGTGAGAAATTTCTGTTCTCGTACCTGCTTGTCTCGTACAACATTCAATTGAGCTTCTCATTATCTTATAACTGTTAATAGCCACACCTTAATACCTCCCAAACAGTTACATAGTTTTTTCATTGAGTCCACCCAGAACCACAGGGTCCTAGAGCTCATAGTCTTAAGACACTAAACTACCCACCAGGAGGGCAGATCTACAGGGGTGGAGGGATAGTGGATAGGTGGGGTGGATGAGGAGTACTGGAGGCAAGGGGTGCAAGGTCGGGCCCAAGTGGCAAAACATGGGCTGCAACACACAGGACCAAAACCTTGGGCTAAGCACAACAGGGTAAAGCATCAGTTGGCTAATTTAAAGCAGAGTATTACATGCCTACCGGAAGCTAGAGTGGCATTTGAGGATGGGACATCCTATTTGAGATTAGATGCAAAATGATTATATGCATGTTCTCTAAATGCACAACTATGTCAGTATTCAGCCCCAAGTACCAAGTTGTGTATAATCTATTTGATTAGGGAAACAGTACAAGCTATCCTGGCAATTTTTTCATTTTAAACTGCGCCCCATTGACATACTATTTTCTCATTAATGGATGCTCTTGATTTGATTGAGCCATTGAGATGGAGAAACCCAGAAGGCAGCGCCTTTATCTTTTATTCTCCAGTGCTTTGCCAAATCTCCCAAATGGATTATATTTTTCTAGTCAGCAGAACATTACCTAGTTGGCAACGCAAATATAGATTTCCATCCAATCTGGGTTTTTCATCATGCACCTTCATCACTAACAATAGAACTAATGCTAATGCTAATGATAGATATATGCCCAGTTGGGCATTCCCTAGAATCACACTGAAATACAACGTTTATATACAGGATCTTAGAAACTTTGTTAAAGAATTTGTATCTGTTAGTAAGAACACTGCTCCTTGTAAATGCAAGGAAATCTGAAATATATAGACCTACTAAATAATATTTACCTCAGCAATGTAAATCTGCTACAATAGAAGATCAACAGTTAAAGAACATGTTGGCGGAAAGTGAAACATGCATGCTGATGTATTAAGAGCCAATGACCCCCAAGATAATTAATTTGGTAATATATTTTAGTAATCTGGTAATATATTAAATCAGTATGTTCTAGGGCTATGGCTCAACGTATACAGAAGTAAATGTATTTTCAGTTCAATCATGGAGATAAAATTGGATAACTGTTGGCTGCTATCAGGTCAACAGAGAATAAATACAAAAGAGGAGCAAAATACTTTATATGTGGAGGAAATGGAAAATGGAACAGTGGAAAGCACAAACATGTAGGATAGACACTTGCAGGACAGTGTGGTTCTGTACGCCATACCATGCACTTTAAAGATGACCTTAACAATGAGGGGGCAGATTTACAAGCCCCTTGCGCCACTTTTGCGTCACATTTCCCATGTGAAAAGTGACGCAAAAGTGGCGCAAGGGGCTTGTAAATATGCCCCGAGAAGTCTAAGCCAGAGTAGTATGAACAACCCCCACACACTTAATCTAAGCAGGTGTCTGGCAACAAATGTTTTTGCCACTTTCTGGCTTTCTCTGCGGTTCTAAACCAGATATTCAACAATGCATCATTGTAAATGTTCTCCCTCATTGGTGACCTTGGTCCCATCCTTTTTTTGGACCTACATTTTGGTCATATCTTTGCTGCTTGTTGCCTCCTTGTGTACTTCTATTTACCTATGCTGCAGAAGTGCTTATTTTGGACTTTACTTCTTGAGCAAGATTCCTGGTGTGACTAGAGGGAAAGTCACACACTAACGGCCCTCTGCACCAACTAAGTCAGTTCATTAAATGCTGGATCTACTCCATGTATGTATATACTTACTTGTGCTTCCTTACTTACCTTGTGCTATCCCTCTGTTAGCAGAGAAGTCACAGTCCGTACATTTTGTCTTTCATGCTGTGGCTTTACTTTTGGCCTTGAAAGCCCAGTCCAGGTCTTCAAATAATCTACCTTCTATAGCAGGTGTTTGCTCTCTCTCACACAAACCCTCTTTTTCTCTTGCACAAGGGGCTCCCTTCACCCTTCAAAAATTGTAGGAAGATGAGTCAGCTCTTAGGGGAGAAGGAGGATTTGATCTCAATATGCTGCACTTCCTGATATAGGGTTGTGACAGCTGACCAAACATGGGTACGGAAATCAGAATATTTTAAAGATTCGGGATAAGAATGGGAGTAGTTACATCTGTACACTTACACTTTTTCATGCCTTCCCCAAATTTAATCACAAGCTCTACTCACCTTCCCTTACAACTGTGTAGTAGCAGTTTATGTTATAGGCGTTTAAAAGTTAAAAGTACATATCCAACTTTTTAAATACACTGCATTCTGCCATTGGGGCTGTCTAGTGCCTACCTTAAAGGTGACTTATATGTATTAAAAATGAAGATTTGGGCCTTGAAACATGTTTAAAGGGCTACTTAAGTGCATAGCTCATTCAGAGCAGCAGGCACACAAGTAGAATTTAATTTAAAGTCTCTGGTCACATGTAGGGCACGTTACTAGGGTCTTCTATGTAAATGAAATATGCCAATTGGATATAAGCCAATGTTTCCATATTTTAAGGAGAGAGCACAAGCGCTTTAGCACTGGTTAGCAGCGGTGCAAAGAGTCCTAACAAGAATAAAAACAAATTCAGCAAAAAGTAGGAGGAGGAAGGCAAGCCATTTGGGGGGAGACTCTGCAGAAAGGGAATGTTCCAACACTTGCACTGAGGTTTAATCAGGTGATCACTGCACTAGTCAATCATTGCCAACGTGGGTCTAACTTAGTAGGGATACAATTACCGATACTAAATTAGAAGCAATATTAATAGACTGGGAAGAAATACCCAACACCCTTTGTCTTCAATATCCTTAAATGCCAAGAACGCATGTTACTAAGTGTAGTGGTCAGTATTTTGGGCAGCCATGGAGCAAGTTGGGTTCTAGAGCTAGCAATCAAGTGGATAAAAGACATATCAGCATCCATCAGAAATGGTCACTTTATTTCACCATACATCTAATACTTTTAGTATTACTCTCTGTACCAAACAGGACTACCCTGTTTCTTCATGATTTTAAGCTATTTATGGTATGCTTAAGCCCCAACGCATGACCACAGACACTCTCCCCTTGCTACTCTACAGAGACACTTTGGGGCACATTTACAAGCCCCTTATGCCAGATTTGAGACGCCGTTGCATCACTTTTGTGACGCAGGGGCGGCGCAAAGCCAGCGCCATGCTGCGGGCTATTTACAACGTGACGCATCTAGGGAGATGCGTCACGTTGTAAAGCCCTGCGCCACATGTGGGCGTTCCTGCACAGGGGGGGCGTTCCGGCGCAGGAACACCTCCGATAAGTGGCTGAGTGAAATCTACAATATTTCACTGAGTCACTTTTATGGACATGCTGCGTCAAAACCCTGCGCCTGCTTGAAGCAGGCGTAAGGATTGACACAGCATGTTAGGGATAGGGGCACTCCAAGCCTTGCTGGAGCTGCGTCGCGCTTGCAATGCAACTCCAGCTATGCGCCGCCTTTCCGCGGGGGAGATGCAACACGCATCTGCCCATCCATGCGCCATGGTGCGCTGCATTGTAAATGCGGTGCATCAGTGGTGGCGCACGGGTGGGCAGATGCATCGCAACTTTTCTGGCGCATCCCTGCTGATTAGCAGAGATGCGCCAGAAGTAGTAAATCTGCCCCTTTGTTTGGATATCAACCCCCCAGATCAAATTGTAACAGTGTTGTGAGCATTACCCACACATCACGACCAGCCATCTCCCCTTTACAGTAGTCCCTAGGGAGAAGAAGGTGGGCCTTTGTAAATTTTTCTTGAGACCAGGCACTGAGATTCTTCTCTCAGTTCCCTCGTCACTTAGTGCAACAAACTGTATGTGCTGGTATCTGGCCAACACTACTGGCGCCCACTAGACCAAACACATCAGCTTATCTAACATCCAGATCTCCCCGTGGTTCAATGTCCCCAGAGTGTCTCTTATGTGCACTTCATCCCCTGTACTAGGTCACATTTTTTATTGTATTTCCAGTAAGACATTAGAAACAGTACAGGCTGCTCAGAACAAACAACTTGTCAATCCATGGTCCTGCTTGGTTGCTTCACCCTCTCCTTAGGACTGTGTAGCCACCTCCACATCTCATACAGGCCCTTTAGTGCTACGGATTGTTGTAAGCTGGCCTTCATCAAACTACAGGACAAAAGAGGAGGCGCACCCGATGGCCTCTTATCTAACACACTGTCAAATGGTATTTCAGACCCACTGTCTAAATATGTCAGTGTACAAGATCAGCCGTGAGGCCTGGAAGGTAGAGAGGGACTTCCACACATGGGAAGTAGAAAAGGATACGTCCTCCCAAGTGACATCCAATAGCAAAAAGTATTCTGTCCAAAAGGAACTAGAATATAAGGTATGGGCACATACTATACAAAGAGGTATTGCTCCCAACAGTGGTAGAAGCATACCATTACTCCTCTGATTGAGAATTGTGCCCATACCTTATATTGTAGTTCCTTCTGGACAGGATATTTTTTGCTATTGGTCTGAATATGTCAACCATATCTGTGGTGATCTCATCTCCACATAACCATAAATAGTCATAGTACTAAGATTCCACAGTATATAAACCCCCTGGTGCACCCTGGGCCAGCTCACCCTCACCCTGGACATCAGCACTCCATTATCCCTCCTAGGCCTCCCTGCCACGGTCACAAATATCTAGATAAACAATCTCTGTGTTAACCCCTTCTGTGCCTCGCCCTTTCCCCCTCCTGTGCCGGGCGTTTAATTAGTGGGTGGGGTTCATGACGAGATAGTCTCGTCATGGGCACAGCGCGACCGTGCTCCATGACAAGACTATCTCGTCATGGGCACAGAAGAGGTTAAAGGCCTTGTGGTAGTCACTTGAGAAATAGTAATCTGTGAAGGACCCCTGTTCACTCTCACCGAATCCTCCTGCAGGCCATCAAATGGTAAGGTCTTCCTGAGATATGCATAAAATGTGGCAATCAGCCTAGACCCTCCGAATGACATTTTTGTACTGATTGATGTAACCTACTGTCAACTTGTGATCACAGTATTACTCCTCTGTAATGTGATTGATATGCTGGTGCTGATTAATAAAAAGTTTTACAAAAAAAATTTGGTAATCAGAGCTTTCTTCATCATCACATGTGGCAGTCGCGTATGTGCCAGACCCATTCTATCTTGAGTACCCATGTCATGGTCTGCCTCAAGTCATGAGTCATCAGGAGTCTAGGTAAGCCTGAGCTTAAATGTCTAATCTGTTCGGCGAGTTTGCGGAGTTTTGACAACTCTGCGTAGAACGCGGAATTACTGATATACTCTGCACCCCGCAATGGAGTGGTGTTTTTTTTGTGCTGGCGTGCCCAAAATGCATTTTCGCACACGCGAGAGCGACTTACCGGGTTCCCGCAATCACAGACAAGATTTCCGAGCCTTTTGCAGGTGCCACGATATTTGCTAGGCAGTGGCATGGTCCCGTGAGAGTTTGCAGTTGCCAACACATCATTTGGGTGCCAGCGGAGTTCCGAGGAGGGGGGTCTTGTGACGAACGAGATCTCGAGTGCCCAGGATCTACCATGACTGCAATCTGGAGAAGTCTCTCTCCCTGAGCAGCATCAAAACCTTCTCGAAATAAAGATTTGCAGTAAAAAACTAAAAAACCTCTTTAAATTGACATTTGACTATAGGTTTTTTGTGCAAGGAGTCCCCTTTCTTTTTTAACTTTTTTTTCAAGAGGAAGTAAGTGCCTTAGCGTCTCTAACTTCCTATTCCTGTCAAGCAGGCTCCTCCAAGTGCTTTGTTCATCTCCTGGTCACTTTTCATTTGGATTTGGAGCTAGAAGGATCACTTTTTGAGTCTGATGCATAATATATCATTGGATTTGAGGACTTTGAATTTGATATTTCACAAGTAAGTTTGAAAACTGCTGTTGTTTGCTTGATTAGGGCCATGCACCTAGATTTATTTGTACTTTTCATTGACTTTTTTAATGTATTGTAGTGGGTGGCCTGTAGTTTCAGTAGGGGCCTAGTTGTTTCTTTGTAAGTAATTTTCTCCTATTATAAAGAAAACATGTTCCATTACATTTTCTCCATGTTTTGAAATCAATTTGCAATAATTATTTAATTCACTATGTAGCCCAGAAGTCTGCTAATAGGCCTTTCAGCCAGTATGCCCAGAGCTACTCATCGGTGCATGAAACAACTGTTTGTGTGGTGTCTGTTGTATTTAAACATCAATTAGGTCATGGACAGCATTGGATTGAAATACAAAATGTGTTTTTTTGTGGTATTTCAATTGTTTATGTGTGTTCATGCCTTTGTTGGATGTGTGTGGTTGTAATTTGCAAACATTTTTACCCCTGTGGATTTTAGTTGTTGGCATTGTTGCATTAAAGATGTGTTGTTTAGCATGCCTCCTTTGTGTGGCCAGTGTGTGAGTGTGCTTGCAAAAGTAGGCGAGTATTTGCCTTGCTTCCCCATATGGCCAGGGGCCATTTTGTAAAGTCTGTGTCCATAGGTCTGCTTGTGTTCTTTGTTTTCCAGGCTTCCTGCTTGTTGTTTTGACCATGTGGCTGGTGGTCATTTTGTGGAGGCAGTCAGAGTGTTTTCGTGACAGGCATGCATGTCTTCCCTTTGTTCCTCTTGGCTTCTTGTTGTGGCCTTGCTATGTGCCTAGTGGCCATTTTATGAAGGCAGCCAGTGTGCTTTTGCCATAGGCCTGCATTTCTTACCTTTGTTCCCCTTGGCTTATTACTTCTTGTTGTGGCCTGGCCATGTGGCTGGCAGCCATTTTGTGAAGGCAGCCAGTGTGTTTTTGACATAAGCCTGCATGTCTTCCCTCTGTAGATTTATTGCTTCTTGTTGTGGCCTGGCCATTGGGCTGGCGGACATTTTGTGAAAGCAAGGAAGTGTGCTTCTGCCATAGGTCTGCATGCCTTCTTTGTTGTGGCCATGTCTTCTTGGTGGTTGTAGTTTTGCATGCAATGTTTTCGTCTCTTATTGAGCAAAACTAAATGTAGCACAGGTCACTACATTGTCTCCATGTTTTTATAATAAATGTAAAGTACTGATATGGATTGATTCACTCACTATGTGGCTTTGTCTGCCACAACTTCTTCTCCAAGCCTCCCTTCTGATAATCTAGATACCGCTTGGATCCCGCTCAGTCTGATAGTGAGGCACGCCAGATGACAAGGCTAGGAAAAAGGAAGTTATGGAAGTAGATGCAGAAGAGGAGGATGATGGCGAGCCAGTCATCATGGACGTTAGCCCCGCCACACTGGAGACCATTATACATCCCAAATTGCTGTGAGGGATGTGGCAACAGTGGCACACAGATACAACCAACACAGATACCACCAACACCAGCTGCCATATTTACAATGTCCTGGAGCGACCTACATCCACCACAACCACCTCAGTAGAAATGGGTACTGCAGAGGGTCAAATGTCACGCCCACCTACTAGTTCAACCGGCATTGCAAGTGGCACCAGAAGCATCAGAAAGTTGACCTCGCCAGTTTGGGACTTGTCTTCGGTTAGCCAGAAGGAGGTGAACATTGCTATATGCTCCATTTGTGTAGCAAGGGTTAGTCGGGGTAAGCTTGGTACAATCTATGGTACCGGAGGCCAAACAACCCATCTGAGAAAACACCACTTGATTCTTAGCGGCCAAAAAACTGCAATTGTTGTTGGTGGAGGCGGTGAAAGGCTGAGCAGGGATTCAGATCCAAGCACGTGGAAGGTGAAGGAGAGGAAGACATTTTATCCGGTACACAAAGCAGCCCTGTCCCCAGCAGTGCATTGGTATCACCTAGCGGTGGGTGGAATTTGCGTAGTCGCGCTACGCAAAGCTCTCCGAAACGGTAAAAAATCTCCGCAAGCACGCCGAGTTCCGCGAACACACGGAATTGCTTGTTCCACCCGTTCGCGATGTTTTTTTCCTGTTCGTGAACGCTGTTTGCGTGCTCGGGGGAAATATCTCGTGAACATGCATTTTGAAAGCGCTAGCAAGCAAAAAATTCCACGAAGCAGCGGATTGCGGAATTTTTGGCAATTCCGCATTCTCCGCAGAACGCGAAATTACCCATTTTTGGCAAATTCTGAGAGCGGAACAGAATTTACCGCCCAGGCCTAGTATCACCCACATCAGCAACTTCGCAATGGCACAAGAGTAAGATCGGGAAACCAAGGGGTCCAAGGCAAGAGAGTACAGTGATTGCCTCACCGAAACGTGCATTGAGCCTACCAATGTCTGCTCTCAAGTAGGCACCTACATCAGTGTCGCCTCAAAAGATAAAAATCCAGGCTACCATTCTTGTCATGTTTAGTCCAGAGGGGCAGTAGAAATACAACCACCCAGTGACACGTTTGTCCAAAGCGAAGCTGGCTAAAATGTTAGCGCTGGACCTCCTCCCTTTTTCTTTTGTTGAAAGGGTTGATTTTCTTGAATTTGTGGTAGCCATCTGCCCAAAATAGAAGGTTCCCAGCCAATCCTATTTTGCCAGAGCTACTGTTCCAGCACTACATCATGACATGATGGCATTGCTTGGACAACCTTTGCAGCAGAGTGTTGTTCACACTATCTACCTGACGACAGACTTGTGGAGCAGTTGCCAAGCTGCTGATTACATGTGCATCACTGCACACTGGATCTCTTTTGTGGGGGTTAGAGAAAAGATATCTGCAGATGTTGACACTGCTGAGATTTTTAATGGCATTCGGAGGCATCCAACAGTAGCCACGTTTGCCATGGAGAAATCCCATACTGCTGCAAAATGTTTGGAAGACTTTAACACTCAGGTATTTTAATGGCAGCAACCAAGAGGGTTTAACATTGGTTTTGTTGCCACGGACTATCACAGTAATATAGTTAGGGCAGAGTCAGCAACTTACTATCCACCTGCAGAAGAATCTGCACACATTTCAGCCATTCTTTTAAAGCCCTGAAGCGACAAGGATCATTCAACATGATAAAAATAATGCCAGTTAGAGCACTCAAACAGGAGGTGCCAACACGTTTAAAATCAACTTATTACATGCTTGAACGTCTGTTTGAGCAGTACAGACAAATCAAGGAATGTGTGATTCAAAGAGGGGATGCAACTGTGACAGGAATGATCATTGAAATAGACCAATGGGGCTTAGTTAAATGCCTGACAGAGATGCTGCTTCCTTTTGAGGTGTTCACAAGTGAAGTCAGCAGGACGATAGTACCATGGGCCAAGCTATCCCATTGCTGCACATGCTACAGGAACAGCTAAAGGAGGTGTCTGCAATATTCCTCGGCGTGGAGGGGAAAAAAAGCATATGATTTGTTGGAGAGCTTAATCCTTTGCTTATCTACAAATACAAGGGTGCAAAGAGACATTGTGTCATCCAACCATTACATTTGTGCCCCAAATCTTGCTGTGTGTTCTGGGGCTGGCTTGCAGTTTGCTGTTTTAACCAAGGAAAGGCTGAAGGGACTTTGCTGTGTGCTGTATCCCCCTGCTTCAAAGGACTTTGCTGTGCTGTGTTCTGAAGTAACTTATTCCCAAGGGCCCGAGGGGAGCTGGCTCCCTGTTGCGGAAAGTCAGAAAAGTAAAGTTTCCAGGAGCGTCTCAGCGGCATTGTGTGCGCGTGCTTGTTGCAGAATGAGACCCTCGTAAGAAGTGTCCAGAATCGTGGGCACCTGGAGTCCAAGCGAGGATCAGTGACGCTGTGTGTGTGTGCTTTTTGCAACCTGAACCTTTTGTGACGATTGTCCAGTTATTGTGCACCCGGAATCCAAGTGAGTCGCAATGACGCTGTGTGCGTGTGCTTTGTGCAGCGAGAGACCTTCGTGAGGATTGCCTTGTTATTGTGCACCCGGAGTTAAAGTGAGTCTCAGTGACGCTATGTGCATGTCCATCGTGCAGCCAGAGACCTTTGTGTGGAGTACCTGGTGATCGTGCACCCGAAGCTCAAGGAAGTCTCAGTGACGCTGTGTGCGTTTGCCCTGTGGCAGCCTGAGATCTTCGTAGCAGTAGCGGCCCGGACCGGCAGCCCTAGAGGAGCTGAGCTGCCTGCCCGAGCCCGCCGTTGCCAAGTCCCAAAGATTGCATCGAAGGCCAAAGTCACTGGACGAGGAGAGGAGAGTGAGTTTGTGCCCCCGGGTAATGTGTGTCGACTCCTGGGGCGGGGCACGGCTTGGATTGAGACACTCTCGGCCTCTTTCTCATTTCAGCAGAACTAACCTCTGCTTCGGCTCGTATCACGGCCCGTATTGCCAAGGGAGTGGCAGTACCTGGGCAGGAGTGCAAAGCTGCACTTTTTGTGGTATTCCATACCCGTGTGGGGGCAACTGTTGTCAGAGGCTACCTGCGAGTCAGCACAAGTGGCGGAGGGACCGCCTGAGGCACCGTGATTGGTGTTGGAGTGTATTACGGATTACTCTAGTTCTGCATAACGGAGTACCTGATTGTTGTATTACACATTGCATAAGTTCTGCATAACGTAGTACCTGATTAGAGTATTACGCATTGCACTATTCCTGCATAATGAACTACCTGATTAGTGTATGACTCATGGCATTGTTTCTGCATAACGAACTGCCTGATTGTCGTATGACGCATTGCATTGTTTCTGCATAACAAACTACCTGATTAACGTATTACGCATTTCATTATTCCTGCATAACGAACTACCTGATTAGTGTATTACGCATTGCCTTATTTCTGCATAACGACATACCTGGTGGTTGTATTACGCAATGCATTATTTTTACATTGCAAAGTACCTGATTGTTGTGTTACGCATCGCATTATTTTTACATTGCAAAGTGCCTGATTGTTGCGCACACATTGCATTATTTTCACATTACAAAAGTGCCTGATTCTAGCATTACTATCTGCATAACATGGTGTTAGGATTACAGTAGACTGTTTAGAAGTGCTCATTAATATCGCCAGAACTTACAAGTGCTGGCTGGCTTAACAACCAGCCAGAAGGAATATTACAAATACGCATATGTTGGATTCATATTGTGTGGTCTTATCGTATATCTTTTTATATAAAGTTTATACTCATTTTTATAAAACTCGTGTGGAGTCTATTTCTGGTGTCATCATTGGGTTGCTGTGAGCGTGGTTGCAAATACTTTACACATTTGCCTTGAAGATAAGCCTGGCTGCTTCTGCCAAGTACCAAGGGGGTGAGTGGGGCTATCTCAGGAGGTGACCTTCCTGTCACTGACGTGGAACCGCGGGTCCCTATTTGGCCTAAGGTACCTACCTCAGCTAACCAGGTATCCCAGGTCTAGCATTTGGTGGTCAGCAGTGTGGGATTTGAATGTGTATTTGCAAATTCACTCACAATGATTGGTGTACATCACAAGTTTAGCGCAGGCCCCAACACAACCACATATTGTGTTCTTGATTTGTTGGTTTTATTTTGGAGCAACCTTTAAGCCACACATCATGTCTCAGAGGAGTCAAGGGGCCAGTGAGGCTGCAGAATTAGAGTTCGACATTGAGTCAATTGAGGCAATTCTGCAGGGCTTTGGGATGTCCCATAAAAAGTAGCGCCAAGAAGGAGGAGCTGCAAATGGCCTTTAGGGCCTGGTGGGAAGCCAAAGGGTTTCAGGAGGCGGGTGATGTTGAGGTGGATGAGGATGACCCAGGGAAAGGATTTGGTTCACAGGATTTGCCAGTGGATGGACCAGCTTCAGGGGCTGGGTAGTAGCCATTCAGGTAGGAGTTTTTCACCAGAGGAGCCGGAGGAAAACCAAAGGGTCAGAGAGCATGAGTTGGAGGTATTAAAACTTAAAACTGAAGCAGAGGAGAAGAAGCTGCTCATTAAAAGTGAGAAGCGAGCAGAGGATAGCAGGAACGCTCTCGCCTTGGAAGAGAAAAAGATTCTCTTAGCTCATGAGTTAAGCTGGAGGGAACTGGAAATGAAGGTGAGACAGGCCGAGTCCAGTTCAAATGGTGGCAGCACACAACCAGTGCCAGTGGGGAAGGTGTACATTCCCAAATATTTAGTGCGAGATTACCAGAGGGGTGATGATATTTATGCGTGCTTCATAGCATATGAGATCGCACTGAGGATGAATGAGGTGCCTGAGAAGCTTTGGGGGGGCGGGCTATGGAAACACATTGAGGCTTCTGGGAGGGATATCTTACCCCCTTTAGAGAGGGCGGGAACCCTGACCTACGCCAATGTGAAGGAGGCTTTATGCCTCAGGTATGGGCTCACAACTGAACAGAACCGGCAGAAATTCAGGAACTTCAAGAAACAGGAATCCAGTACTTGGGTTGAGTGTGTGAATGCGTACACGCATGCACTGGATGGTTGGATTTTAAAAGCTTATGCAATTTAATTAGTTGGGAGCACTTGAGTAGTCTGTGTGTCCCAGAGTTGCGCCAGCATCTTTTGGACAGTAAGCTGACTGATCCCAGTCAGCTTGCTGAAGAGGCCGACCGCTGGACCAGTACCCGTGTCCAGAAGGGGATTGGAGGCAACACTACCAAAAGTGTTCAGGGTCCCCCGCAGAAGGTGGGGGAGGACAAGGGTAACCACAAGGGGTTCTCTAAAGGACCCCAAACTAGTTCCCATTTGAAAGGGTCCCAGACCCCAAAGGCTAAAAGGTCCAGGCCCCATAAGGGCAAGCGGGACAACCAAGGTCCTCCTACTTTTTACTTCTGTAAAGAAGTGGGTCATACTTCCCCTAGATGCCCCAAGAAGTGATCTGCATCCACTGGTGCTCCAACACCAGGATTAGTGAGTGTAGTGTTGGGGGAGGAATTGAGTCCTTGGAATGGGGAGGACCAAGCAGTTTTTACCCTGGTCTCATTAGGAGATCGCAAGATGGTCCAGGAAATCACTCACCCTTAGAATACAAAAAATACAGGCAGTGGGTGACCATCAATGGAAGAAGAGTGGAGGCTCTGAGGGAAACCGGAGGTAGTTTGACATCTGTCAGGTGTCAGTGGGTGTCTGAAGAGCAGGTAATTCCATATGTGCTTCACCCTGTAGCTGCGGCAGACAACTCAGTGCACCGCTGGTTCCCTTTGAGTGGGGGGGTCTCAGGTTCCTTGAAGGTCGTTGTAAGTCCGCTCATGCCTGTAGACTGTCTGCTGGTGAATGACCTGGAGAGTTCAGCCTGGAAGGAGGTGGAGCTTCAGGTGCATTTGGAGATGTTGGGTCTGCGTGAGTGGGCTTGTGTGACCACTCGTTCTATGGCAGCCAGTAAAGGTATTCAGGAGGACCTGGAGCCTGAAACAGTGGCCTAGGTGCCTGCCGTAAAGAGAAGGGGCGGGGCGCGGGAGAACGGCCGCCACAGTTCCTACGGTCCAGGAGGAGGCAACTTTTGAGTGGAATACCCTGGAACCTATGGGGGAATAAGTGGCTGAACTGGGGGACCTACCTGAGCTGACCGAATGACAGAAGGACGGAGGGCCCTCCAGGGAGGAATTCTGTGAAGAGCAGAAGAAGTTCCCTTCTCTTGTAGGTTTGTGGCAACAGGCCGCAAACCAGGCAGCAGGTGATCAGTCTGGATCACACTTGATTTACTGGGAGAATGATCTCCTGTACAGTGAGCCTAAGGTTGCTGAACCTGGGTCAGCCCGTGCGCTGGTTGTACCCCAGGGCTTCAGAGCCTTCCTACTGGGGTTGGCTCATGATGTACCTTTAGCAGGACATTTGGAGCAGGAAAAGAACTTTGAGAGGTTTGTCATTCACTTTAATTGGCCTCAAAATGTGCAAGAGTTCTGATACTCATTGCAGGACCTGAGGGTTTTTAATTTCCTTTCCCCCTAGTCATAGTAGTATGTTTATAAAGTTAGCATAGTGTGCCTAATTAGTGTGCACAGATTTTCGTATTTGCAGCCTACTAATTTATGCCTGCAGTATAAAAGGCCTGTTTGGCTAAGGTGCCTCCATCATGAGTTTCGTAATCAGGGCTGGTTTGTATTTCTGCTCACCTTAGGCCTTAAAACACAAAACCGCTTGTTTCAGCAGAACGGTGTATTTTGTTATATTTTCTGTCCAAGGTTACAGCTGCCCTCGCTAATAATGGTGGGATTGTTTTACATTCCAATGAAAACACTTCGTGATGCTCCCACGTTGGTAAGATGCTGTTATTCGGCTCCGTGGCTTTGGGCCGCTGATAATACTGCCTACTGGCAGGTACAGACTCCTCTCTCTGTACCTCCTTTGTTCGAGTCCGGCTGCGGCCGGTAGTTTTCCATTGTGGGCATGGCCAGAGTCCACCAAAGGGTTTATCATGTATTAACAAGTGTTGTGTCGTCAGTCCTCTCGATGCTCTCCTTTGGGTGAAGTTCTGATAGGGCTCCTCTATAGAGTATCATGCTAATAAATGCTGTTTATATCTTCTCCATTGTCTGACCGACTCTTCATTTGGGAAGGCATAGCAGGTGGTATTATTAACCGGCTTGGTAATAGAATTCTGCCACGTCCTTCAGATATTTTCAAAACCACAAGAGAACCCGAAAGGTAGATAAGGACCATGGGTAACAGTTTCGTATTAGAACAATGGTCCTTATAAAGAGCAGTATGGTCATAAGGATAAATATAGACTCCAATCAGTTCTCTATTAAGAGTGTCCAGCCGGACAGTCAATTTTAATATTTCAAAAATGTCAAAACCAAAAGTATAAACACATCAATATAGGGGGACACAATCCTGCATCCTACATAAACACATGACAAGTGCACTTTAGGACAGGAACATATCAGGAAAGAAAGGGTAGCTTGTGGAATATTGAACACAAGTTCTAACAAGCTCTGAGGAAACAGTAAATACACTTTTTTTATCAGATTCGATTAATGTGCAAACTGTTTACATTAGCCGACGACGTTTCGATCCTATTTTAAAAATAGTAGGATAATCATCAGGACAGTAGGGGTACAAGCCTGAATAATTAGAGATTGCCTGTGGGAAATGAGGAGAAGGGAAGGAGATTTAGGAGCGTCTAATACAAACCGTCAAACATTGTGCTGTCCAGGGGGTCAGGGACCAGCCCTGGTGTAAAGCAACCACACCTTGCTCGTGATTGAACAACCATTATAAAAATCGCAAGAAGACTCACAGCAAGGCAATACCTGTGAACGGAGATGGCTGGTGTGAGTGAACGTGAGCGCCAGGGCTACATTATAGTTTAAGATGTGAGTGGAACCAAGGACGCTCACAATGATTCATTATAGGATAGTGACAAGCAAATTAATCTGAGCAGTACAGGCGTGAACGAGGTGAAAAAGGCCTACAAATGTATATAGACTGAGTGCCCGCATCGCATATGAGGTGGCACTCACTCGCATCATTCATTCCAGGATGGTGACAAGTGAATCAATATGGGCGGTACAAGCGCGAGCAAGGTGAAAGGACCTACATATGTGTATGGGCCAAGTGCCCGCATCGCATCTAAGGTGGTGCTCGCTCGCTCGTTTAAGGTAACGCTCGCTCGCAAGGGAAAATAGACTAACCTCAATTAGGCTTGGGGAAGGTTAAGCCGCATACGCATTTGTTTGCGTTAGCCGAATTATTAGGATTATCTGTGAAAGTTCAAAAACTGAGCATGAGATAACGGAATTACTGGATAACATCTGGTAACAAGGAGATAACTCCACGGGAATTCTCACCTGAGGATAAATAACCTGGCGTATAAACTGTGAAAATAACAAGTTCCAAAGCAGCAAGTGGCGATGCACTACAGGGAAAAAGAGGGGAGGGATGAGTGAGGAATCATACGGATGGACTAGTAAGGAGTTGTGTGACTACGCAAGGCAGCACGCTTACCGTTATGTTGTTTGATCCAAGGCTCGATGGCAGGGATAACTATCAGCCAATGGAACACTCCTATTTATGTTTTGAGTGACAGGTTGCTCAGCGAGAACCGGGGGGTGGCCATATTGGATGAGGGTTTTAAGGAGTATGGAAGACAGACTTGATGTGGTATAGGAACCACTAGAGAGCCAATTGATGGCAATGAGCAAAAATAGAGGATAAAGGGGAAGTAATGCATACAGAGCAAATGACATTTTTAAGACAAAGTAAAATAAGGTAAAAAATGTTCAAGAACCATGTTAATTGTAAGCCAAAGTACAGTTAGTGGTGAAAACATACAGACGACAAACTTGAAGCAGAGACAGTGAAGGCGGAGCTTGGTGCTTGATGCAAGGAGTGGTCTAGAGCAAGGTGGTCCAGTCCTCATTCCTGTTTAGTCCATTCCTGATGCTGTTCATGCGGATAATATGTTTGAGCTCCTCTTTATTCAGGAGCTGTGCAATGGACTGTGCAATGTCGTCACCTCTTGGGGGTTGTTTTACAGCGTTCATGACTGTCCACTTAATGTCATCTTCATTGTGTCCTGCCTCGTTAAAATGATCCACTAAAGGCGCGTTGGGAGTTTTGCAGCGCACTCTGCTCCTGTGTTGTCCGATTTGTGTCTTCACTTTTTGTGTTGTTTGACCAATGTAAATAAGCAAGCAAGGACATTGAATCAAATAAATGACATTGCAAGCATTACAGTTGGAAAATGATTTTGATTTGATTGACATATTATTAAAAGTAAAATCACAAACATTACAGTTGCTGCATTTGGCGTGCCCAATTAGAGGTTCAAGGCCTCAGTGTGTATCAAGAGTACTGGAGGGTCTGGAGTTAGGTAGAGCAGCCCGTACCAGGTGGTCTTTGAGATTGCGGCTTTTGCGGAAAGCAAATACAGGGCGCTCAATGTTCAAATTGCCTGCGTTCCCAGTGGGCCAGTGTTTGATGATAGATTTATGGATGGGATTGGAGATAGGGGAGAATGTGGTCACACAAACTATACGATTGTTTTTGGGGGAAAGCAGGATTTCTCTTGGGCAATACCAGGCTCGCTTCTGTGCAGTTCGTACCAAGCGTTTGGGGTAGCCACGTGCTTTCAACTTGGTAGATAAGATTGATGCTTCACGAAAATAGTCTTCTTTGGTGAAGCAATTTCTTCTTATACGCAAATATTGGGAGCAAGGTAAGGCATCACAAAGTGCTTGTGGGTGATTACTTTCGTAAAAAAGCAAGGTGTTATGCTTATGCTCAGTAGTTTTTCTGTAAAGTCTGGTTAGTAGTTCACCATTGCAGTGGAATATGGTGAGATCGAGGAAGGGAATCAAAGATTTGTCATGAGTGAGGGTGAAATTGAGACCTAGGCAATTATTATTCAGCCAGTGTAGAAATTGGTCGAGGGTCTCGACGTTATTGTGCCAAATCATGAAAATGCCTTCTCCTTATTTCCCACAGGCAATCTCTAATTATTCAGGCTTGTACCCCTACTGTCCTGATGATGATCCTACTATTTTTTAAATAGGATTGAAACGTAGTCGACTTATGTAAACAGTTTGCACATTAATCGAATCTGATAAAAAAAGTGTATTTACTGTTTCCTCAGAGCTTGTTAGAACTTGTGTTCAATATTCCACAAGCTACCCTTTCTTTCCTGATATGTTCCTGTCCTAAAGTGTACTTGTCATGTGGTTATGTAGGATGCAGGATTGTGTCCCACTGTATTGAAGTGTTTATACTTTTGGTTTTGAAATTTTTGAATGATTAAAATTGACTGTCCGGCTGGACACTCTTAATATAGCACTGATTGGAGTCTATATTTATCCTTATGACCATACTGCTCTTTTTAACATCCTTCAGATGGTGCCCGAACAGGGACTCTGCTTTATTAGGGCCCCCTTATCTGTAATCAGGTCTTAAGAGCCAGGGGTGGTATTTGGTTGGACAGGCAGACCGGGGGCCCCCATGTTCAAGACTGAGTTTGGTTTTTGCCGCTGCCCCGCCTCCCCGATCGGGCGGATCCCTGGCTAGTGGCCCTAGGCCGGAGTCCTGAAGGCAAAACCTTGGAGATGACTGTTTGGTCTGAAGAGTCGGCGGTGGAGAACAACCTGTGACCTGTGTGCACCAGGTGAGTGATTTGATTAGTGGAAATTGGCGCCATAGCATAATGTGGTTGGTCGTTGGACCCTCGAGGAACACAGAGTGCGTGTGGGCAGTTCACCGGGCCAATCGGTAATTAGCTATTTTGTAAAAAAGGCCTGGGAATGCTTGCAGGTAATCTGCCAGATATTTGGTGAGTTTATTGGAGATTTCTGAAAAGAAGCACAGGGTTTACAGTATGGTGTGAGCCAAGTGTCGGGCAGTCTTCGGAAATGTCCGTGGCAGGTTCCAGAAGGCTCTGGGAAAGGTCTGGAGCAACGCTAGCCAAAAGGGTCCCAGATGAGGTCTGGGAAAGGTATCGGAATGGTCCAGAGAAGGTCTGTGGTGAAAACCTGTCTTTTGGTCTCTGGAGCAGTCTATGGACTGTTAGTTTTTGTATTGTATCGGTCTGGGGCTGAGGCCAGTCCTCTGGTGTAGACTTGAGCCTACGGGATACGTCCAGTAGCGTAATATAGTGGTAAAACACGTGTTCTGTATTGCTTAGACGCTAGCCAAATAGGCTGTGTCTGACACCTGTAACGGTGTTGAAACTGGTTCTGGTCTTGTATTCGATGGGTCTGTGGACTCGGGTATGTTTCTAGGAATGGGTTTTTCAATGCAATGTAGTTGTGTGTTCTGAGACGGATGTAGTGAGTGCGTGTGAGAAAGAACCAACAGAATTATTAGACAGTTAATATTAACAAAGGAGTGATTGTCGTTGTTTTAAGTATTTTTTATGATTGTGCAAATAGTGTGTATGTAGAGATTGTGTTTGTGTTTAATTGACAATGGCTTGTTTCAGTAAGCTGGGATGTTTTGGGTGCTGTTGTCGCTCTGCGGATGCATGGCTGGAAGAGAGCCAGCCTGCACCTCCGGAGGGCACCCCGAGTTTTGACATCTATGTAAAACATGGTATTGCCCCCATTATGTTTAATACGCTGTGGCATAAATATACTAAAGATAATGTTGAATTGCAATGGCCGCTTACTGGCTTATTTGATAAGCCGAAAATAAATTATCTGCAGGACAAGATGAGTCAGAAGTCCATGCTCGATTCTTTGAGGGTGTGGCAGAAGGAAGCCAAGCAACGACGTTTGAGAGAGGAGAAATTGGCTAGGGAAAGAGAGACACAGACTATTACCCAGAAAGCAATAGCTTATAAAAGGGCAAAGACAGAGAAAGGGATAGAATTAATTGATTGAGGAGATTCTAGACTCCTGCCCACCGCCGCCATATGTCCCACAGCGAATATACCCTACAACGCCTGTCTTCTCTGGTTTAGATGGTAGGGCTGTTCTTCCTGATACTCAGGATACAGTTGTCTTGACCCCCAACCTCGGCAGGGAATGTGTGCCTCCCCGCACGTTTCTTCTCCTTTGACACCTCTTTCACTAGATGCCTCTGGAAGGGCCCTTAGTTCTGCACTCACTTCGTCCTCTGCTAGTGTTACACCTCAATTGACGATGCAGACCCCAGCGCGTGGACACCATGAAATAGATCAGTCGGTGGCATTGGATCCTGTGAGGAAAGTGTTAATGCGCTCAGCGGTGGGTACGGAGGAGAAGCAGGTGTGGCAAATAAGGCAGCTCAGTGGGCTCGGCACCCGATTTATGGTGTAGAGGATATTTGGAGGGTGATGAAGGATTATGAGCCTTTCATACAGCAACATGCTCTTAAGCACATGTCGACCACTTTGATTCAGTTGTGGTAACAGTGTTTTGGGGGAGTGGCACTGCAGGGTATTTATGACATACAAGACAAAGTGTACATATCAGACATGGCCCCAAATGAAGTTTTTGGTAATGTATCTACCTTGGTGGGCTATAGAGGGCAATTACGCCAGAAGGTTCCATTTCTGGGGACCCAAAACCTTATGAGAGAGGTACACCCCATTTATCATCCTGAGGTACCGAAATTGCGTGATTCTGCAAATACTGTAATTAGGCAGCAAGTGGATGCCCGATTCCAAGAACAATGGGTTTATACCCCTTGGAAGAGGAGTGAGGTTCTTTCTCTGGAGAGTCAGTTACCTGACCTGAGGAAGAACCCGACCGCCTATTATGAGGAGTTGACGGAGGCGGCCTCTTCCACTATAATGACATTAGCCGATATATAGAGTTATTTTTCGGTTTGTTGGTTCCCGTTGACATTTGGAGACAAGTTCATGATCAGGACCATGCACAAGAATTGGGTGGAACATGAGATGAGATTAAGGCATGGGACAAGGAGCGCAAGCCCAGTGAGAAACTGATGGCTTAAATACTAGCTGTACCAGGACATATCATCACTTACATGCACTCCCTTATCCCCCCCAAAGAATGTGGACTGGGACAAGTTGACGGCATGCCGATAGAAGAAAGATGAGAGTGTATCTGATTTCTTTACCTGGTTCGAAGGGGTGTTTTTAGATTTTAGTGGTCAAGATTTAGCACAGGAAGGTGAAGGTCGACTCTTCGTCAATAGATTTGTTACCAACTTACTCCCTGAGATCGCTGCTTGATTACAAGCTGCGGAGAGTATTTTGGCGACGTCCACCCCATCAGCGATACTAAGTATGGCTCAGTACTATGAGCATAGGGAGAATGAGAATAAAGATAAAGACGAAAAGAAAACAAAGGATCTGAAGACAAGGGTATTGTTACAGCAAGTTGCAGGAGGAGGAGGTAGGGGACATGGTTCTGGTTTTGGTCCTCGAGGCCCTAGATCAGGCAGAGGTGGTGCTTCGGGATTGTCTTTGGGGCTGAACCAGTTTATGAACTGTTAAAGGAGGGACATTGGAAGAGCGAGTGCCCAGAATTGTAGTCAGGGGGAGGGAATGACAGAGGCCGAGGGTTTGGAGGCAGGGGACATCGAGGAACGGGACGAGGAGATACGAATAGGAACAATACAGGTGGAAACAGAGTGGAAATTACTTTGATGGACAAGGGGGCCACCTATACTATCACTACGATTATGACATGGATGACGTGACCGGATTTTCACACGGCTAGGACAGCCAGGGACAGAGCAAGGGACAAGTTCCGGTACCTGTAGATCAGCGTGGACCGTATGGTTCCCATGAGATATTTTTCCTTGACACAGGCACTATGAATAGCTCTGTTTTGCAATTACTGGTCCCAGGGGAAGCTCTGTCCAACCATAACAACGTTTCAGTAGGTTTCTCAGGTGTACCAGTTGTAAGCCCCATTTCTAAGGCTTTATGCTTGGCCCTTATGCAGTTGATTCACCGTTCCTGTTGACATCCCAATGTGGGGAAAACTTGTTAGGATTGGATCTGTTGAAAAAGTTGTATGCGACTATACACTGTTTTCCGGACGTTGTGTATCTCACTATAGGCCCACAATTTGCCCCCGCTAGACAATGCTTTGCGAGGGGTGATCCTCTTCCTCCTGAATTCAATGAAGTGCCACACAAATTGTGGGCCACAGGTGACACAAATGTGGGGTTATTAAATATCCCGCCGGTCTCTATCACGGTAAAGCCCGATGTCAGGTTGCCCCGAATTCCCCAATACAAAATCTCGTAGGCTGGAGAACAGTTTTTATTGCAAGTTATCCAGGATTTGATTTGGTCAGGGGTGGTGGAGGAGACAGTATCTAATGTATGTAACAGCCCTATTATTCCTATTCTTAAAAAGGCCCAGACTGACTCTCTTGATGCCATGCCAGACATGTACCATTTTGTAATAGACCCGCGAGAAGTTAATAAGGTAGTGATCCCTCAGTATCCGGTGGTGTCTGATATCACTACTATACTTACTATGGTCCCACCGACGGCAAAATTCTTCTCTGTCACTGACTTGATGAATGCCTTCTTTAGCATAAAATTTCACCCAGATAGCCATCATCTTTTCGGATTCTCCATAGCTGGCCACAGTTTTAGATTCTGTCGTGCTCCACAAGGGTATGCTGTAAGCCCTAGTATTTATAGTCAAGCTTTAGAAACACAATTGGACTCCCTGGAACTCCCTCCTGGTAATGTTTTATTGCAATATGGGGATGATCTTTTGGTCATTTCAGATACTGAAGCAGGTTGTAAGGCAACCGCAGTTAAATTATTGATGCATTTGGCACACACCGGGCACAAGTTGTCCCTTCCTAAATGTCAGTACTGTCGACAGGCGGTCACCTATCTAGGTGACCTACTGTCGAAGGTGGGCCGCAGACTAACACCTGAACATTAGCAGCAATTACTAATATGTCTGTTCCTAAGACCCAATGCGAGGTACTCCAGTTTTTGGGTATAACTTCCTATTGTCATCAGTGGATCCCCAACTTTTCCCTACTAACGAACCCCCTTCTTTACCTTACCACTAAAGATGTGTATTAACCTTTGCCGTGGACACCTGCATGCCAAGACGCTTTTGATGTCCATGATTGTTTGTTTCGGATTGAGGAAGAAACGAAGGGACGGGTAGACCTGACTAATGTTCCCTATCTGAACCCCAAGGGAAACTATATGTTGATGGCTCGTGCTTCAGATTGCCGGACGGCACCACCACTGCAGCATATGCAATCACCACATTGCACACGATAGTTGAGACATCCCGGGTCCCTTATCAGTCAGCGCAGGCAGCAGAGTTGGTTGCTCTTCTGTGAGCTTGTGAGTTTAGTGAGGGATTGACTGTTAATATCTATACTGATAGTCAGTACGCCTTTGGCGTGGCGCACAACTTCGGGCGCCTGTGGGCAGAGAGAGGGTTTCTCACATCGCATGGGCAGAAAATACAACATAGTCCATTGATTTTTTAGATTGTTATCAGCACTGGCATTACCTAAGAAATTGGGTATCATTAAATGCAGTGCACACAAATCTGTGGTGGACAATGTAGGAAGGGGAAATGCGTTGGCGGACCAGACTGCCAAAGAAACAGAGAGGTTGACAATGAATAAAATGTTCATGGCAGGTCCAGCTCGGTGGGTGGCAGACAACGGGATGTTCGAGGATACAGTGGAGAGTGTGAGGGACATACAGAGTGAAGCGACTGCAGACGAACTGCCAAGAAAGAAAAGACAAGACGCATTGACAAAAACGCTTGCTGGACTGAATTATCCGACAAACGCAGTTGGTTACTGCCTAATGCATATGTTCTTCCTGTAGTTACCACGGCACATGGACTGGCACACATAAGCACGAAGGGCATTTGCAAGTTATTAGATCCAGTTTGACAGAATGATTATATTTTTAAGGTTGCAGCACACCTGGTGAAACACTGCATACTTTGCCTAAGGAACAACCCTGGAAAAAGTACCCCCATTCCGGATGGTAATTTTGCCCTGCCTTCATTCCCTTTTGAGGTGATTCAAATGGATTATATTGAAATGGAGCGTGTCAATAATTTAAAGTATGTACTAGTTGTGGTCTGCGCGTTTAATCGGTGGGTGGAGGCTTACCCGACAAAAGAGAATACAGCCATAGCGACAGCAAAAACACTTTCAAAGGAGTATTTTCCTCGCAATGGTTTGCCCCGAGTGATATGGACTGACAACGGAAGTCATTTTAATGCTAAAGTATTGGAATGTGTATGCAAGCACCTACAGATAACACAGACATTTCATGCTGCAAATCACCCCCAATCTGCAGGTCTTGTAGAAAAGTACAATGGTATTTTCAAATTAAAGATGGCTAACATACGTGAAAGCATGGGACTAAAGTGGGCCGATGCTTTGCCTTTGGCCCTGTTGCCTACAAGGGTGACAGTACATTTGAGAACTGGTTTGTCACCCCATGAGGTGATATTCAGGCGTCCAGCTAATGTATAGTGCGTCCCCAGACCGAAGAAGTTTTCTGAAATAGAGTATCCATTGTTGATTGATTATTTGTGGTCTTTGTCTAAAGATCTTCCTTCTGCTCACCAACAGATATCTGCTGCCCTGCAACCATTGCCAGAGGGGCCCGGACATCAGATTCAACCCGGAGACTTTGCACTCATTCGGAATTTCCAGCGCAAGTCCAGCCTAGAACCGAGGTGACGAAAACCGGCACAAGTCCTGCTAACAACGCGAACAGCAGTAAAGGTTGCCAGCTGGAAGAACTGGGTGCACGCCAGCCATGTGAAGCGCGTGCCCCTGCCACTGCCATACGATTCCTGGGTAAAGGATGGGATTGCGGACCAGGAGGGAGAACAGATTCCTCGTTTTGTTCCTTTTTCTGATGCCCGGTTGAGAGGGGCGCAGATTGACAAAGAAGGTGAGGAGGCTGTGTTAGAGGTGACTGTGAGAAGGTGGCCTGATATATGCTGTCCACTAGTTCTAGTGGGCACCTTGTATCAGTCCAAACAACCCCTTATGGTGATAGGTTAAAGACAACCTTTATTGAAAGCTATGCTAGTGGTAGCTATGGAGAGCAGCCTTCAGGCTAAGTCTTGAAGGAATGTAAAGCACCTTGTTTTACCAGTCTATAATATCTTGAATGACCAAATGAAAGGACAACCACACCAGATATATATTTAAAATATATGTATTTAAGATAAAACACACCCCTCTAGTCTCTTTATGAGACTGGAGTTCGAAGTACTTAGTTTACAAGTGAGCAATCATCAGTAATAGCACAAATACACGCTTGGGCCCTAGGGGTGTACCAAACTATATACCAAAAAAAGTGGTAAAAGAACCACGACTGAACTAGACACAAGGCCTAGAGCCTGTAGAATCGCTGGGACCCCAAGGAACCACCCAAGGTAGTGACACAGGGGACCCACGGGGACTGTGTGCAGTGTGAGGACACAACCGCGGGTTCCCGTTATCTTCTATGGGCAATGTGGTGGTTGGAAATTTAAAGATTAGGGACACTTCTAATCGAGGCAGGACCAAACCCTTTTGGACTTAAGACATTCTAGGGCTAGCACCCACGGGAGCACCGGAGTACTTGAGTTACCTCACCCAGGGAAGCAAGGTGTATATGTGTCTTTTGGTGTCGGGTCACGTCGTCGACTGCAATGGAAGCCTGCAAAGAACTGCTGCTGCCGTGAAGAGGAGAAGTGTCCGAAGACATCCAAGCCTGGATCTGGGATGGAAGGAACCTAAAAGCAGAGGGGACAGAGTGTGGGTCACTAGCCAGAGACCGAGGGCAGGATGGACCAATGCCCACAGAAGTCGGGTGCTTCAGGTGAGTTGATGGGTGTCTTGACTCTTCAGCCATGAGGTCCAGGAGGCATCAACAAAGTCCACAAGCCGGATTTGAACTGTCCCATGAAGTCTGTCGAGTGCTGCGGTATCGGTGACCAGGATGGACGCAACAAGCCTTGGCAACAGTAAGTCACTGGAATTCAGAGAAAGGACTGAGGTGCAGACCAGCAAGGTCTGAGGGACTCACCCAGCAAGGGTAAGTATGGGCACATCTGGAGCAACCAGGAAAGGCCAAGTAGAAGAGGAGTTGCCTTTGTGGGGACCTGCTAGCCAATGGGCTATTGATCGTGAAGGAGCCTCAAGCGGTCACACTTGAAACTGGCCCACGGGTCACTTGTAGAGTGGAGGCCAGCAATGTTCGGTGCAGGAGGTGCTCA
The DNA here is from genome assembly GCF_964204655.1 of Triturus cristatus. NCBI lineage: Eukaryota > Metazoa > Chordata > Amphibia > Caudata > Salamandridae > Triturus > Triturus cristatus. The sequence continues at coordinate 1,288,977,143 of NC_140591.1, read as the reverse complement.
AGGGTGGGGCTACTCGGAGCCCAAAGCACAACTTCGAGGAAGTCCAGAAAGATGCAGTTGCTGCAAAAGATCACGGTGTCCAGGGGTCAAGGTTTCACGTCATCCACGATAGCCACGGGCCTCAGCTTTGCTGTGGACTCAGGGTAGCCTCGGGGAAGTCTGGAAATCCACCTCTGGTGATGCAAAGACTTTGGCGTCCGGCGGGAGCTTCAGCGATGCAGACCAGTCAGTTGCTTCTTTGGTGCCTGCCAAGCAGAGGAGTCACTCCTTGACCCCAAGGGAGATTTCTTCAGTCTTCTAAGCAAAGTAGAACGTTGAAGGTCCAGGATATATGTTGCAGAGTTTCGTCCAGGGTAATCTAAAGTCCTAGGGACTGGATTCCTATACTTATACTAAGTTTAGGGGATGGACTAACTCTAAGGCCCCACCTATGGGTGGCTTTGGAAAGAGGGGTGGTTACACCCATTTGCTTTGTCCAGTTTCATGCCAGAGCAGGGGTAGGTAGCCCCTGCAACTGGTTTGAACTGGACTATGCACAGGGACACCAAATGTGCTCCCAGTGCAGGACTTCAAAGCACCAGAGAGTGCTCCGGCCCAGCCCCAATACACATCTGCCTGTCTGGGGAGGTGGTTACACCTTCCTTCGACAGGAAACCTATTGTCCAGGCATCCCCTGCCAGAGTTTCGGTCAGCAGCAGGAGGCCAGACCTGTGTTTGTGGCAGAGGCATCCATTTTGTGATGCCAGGGCTAAGGAAAGTCCTACCGGGTTTGACCAGTGTGAACATGTCTCTCCCTCTAGAAGGGTGGAATGGTACCCCCGCCGACAGAACTGGTGGGGGTAGTATTCCAAAGCATTTGACACCAAACACAACATGTTTTGATGCAGCCATTCCAAAGTTAGCATTTACCGCGAGGTTATAATGCACTTAAGAGTATATGGTATGGCTGTATCACAGAACAGCCATAAGGAAGTATTTTCAAAAGCTGCAGAGGGGCTCAGCTCATGCTTGGGCACCCTCTCACTCAAAACCAAGCACTCTGCCTTCAGGATTGTTAAGGCCTGCCATAGGAGTGACTTATAGGTTTATATGTGTCTGTATATATATATATATGTGAATATAGGTAGCCTATACCACTGTAAGGGGTGCAAGCACACCCTTACCCAGGCTGCAGTAGCAGACCTGTGGTGCCATTTTGGAGTGCTTCCCAGGGGTGGCATAATACATGCCTCAGCCCCTGGTAGGCCTCTGAGGTACCTATGCCCTAGGTACATAGTATACCATATACTAGGGGCTTATAAGGCACTCCAGAATCCAATTACATATGTACCTAATGCACATGGAAACCATTTTAGAGAGGAAGCAGCTAGGCTGTGGTCCTGATTAGCAGGGTCACAGGCAGACTAAGGTCGAAAATCAGTGACACACCAGCAAAAAGTGGGGGTACCCATGTGAAGCAGATCCTACTCTCTAACACGACCCCCCCCCCCAAACACAGGGACATTAAACTAACCTTGACCAATTGAGTCTTCATGTTCTAAGTGGAAATACCTAGAGAGTCCATCTGCATTGGCATGGTTACTCCCAGGTCTATGTTCCACTGTAAAGTCCATCCCCTGTAGGGAAATGGACCACCGAAGCAGTTTGGGGTTTTCACCCTTCATTTGTTTTAGCCATAAGAGGAGCTTATGGTCTGTCTGAACAAGGAAGAGAGTACCAAACAAGTATGGCCTCAACTTCTTCAGAGCCCAAACCACAGCAAAGGCCTCCCTCTCAATGGCTGAGCAACGTTTCTCTCTAGGGGTCAGCCTTCTGCTTCTGAAAGCTACTGGCTGACAGTACAGCCCCTACCCCCAATTCAGATGCATCTGTTTGGACAATGAACTTCTTGGAGTAGTCAGGACACTGCAGAATGGGAGCAGTGCACATGGCCTGCTTCAGGTCATCAAATGCCTTTTGACAGCTAGCTGTCCACTGAACCTTTTTGGGCATCTTTTTAGAAGTTAAGTCATTCAAGGGTATCACTATTGATCCATACCCTTTTACAAATCTCCTATAGTACCCAGTCAGGCCTAAGAAGGCTCTCACCTGAGTCTGGGTCAAGGTGGTCCAGGTACACAACCTGACTCTGCACTATCTGGCACTTAGTAGCCGTGATAGTTAGGCCTGCTTTTTGCAGGGCCCCCAAAACATTCCTCAGGTGGACCAGGTGATCCTCCCAGGTGGAGCCAAAGACAGCAATATCATCTAGATATGCTGCACTAAAGTCTTCCAGGCCTGTAAGAACTTGATTCACCAACCTTTGGAAAGTGGCAGGTGCGTTCTTCAAACCAAAGGGTATTACCACAAATTGATAGTGCCCACTAGGGGTAGAAAATGCTGTCTTTGGCTTTGTATCATCAGCTAGTCTGATCTGCCAGTAGCCAGCTGTCAGGTCAAATGTGCTTAGAAACTTGGCCGAGGCCAAAGTATCTATTAGCTCATCTGCCCTGGGGATGGGATGGGCATCAGTCCTAGTGACTGCATTGAGACCCCTGTAGTCTACACAAAACCTCATCTGTCTTTTCCCACCACTGGTGTGAGGTTTAGGTATCAAGACTACTGGGCTAGCCCAAGGGCTAACTGAGGGTTCAATCACATCCAGATCCAACATCTTTTGGACTTCTGTCCTTATACAGTCCCTGACATGGTCAGGTTGCCTGTAGATCTTATTCTTCACATGTAGATTGTCCCCAGTGTCCACTTCATGAGTGCACCAGGTGGTCTGACTTGGAGTCAGAGAAAACATATGTCTAAACTGGCTGAGACGGTTTCTGCAGTCAGCTTGCTGCTGGACAGTGAGGCTGCCTGCCAAGGCTACACCATCAACTGACCCATCATCAGGGTTCTGAGAAAGCAGGTCAGGGAGTGGGTCACTCTCTTCCTCCTGTCCTTCATCAGTAGCCATGAGCAAGCCCATGTCTGCCCTGTCAACATATGGTTTAAGTCTGTTGACATGAAGTACCCTATGGGGACTCCTAGGGGTTCCAAGGTCTACCAAGTAGGTAACCTCCCCTTTTTGTTCAACAATTGTATGGGGGCCACTCCATTTGTCCCGGAGGGCTGCTGGGGTCACAGGCTCCAAAACTCACACTTTCTGTCCTGGCTGGTAAACAGTCAGTACAGCCATTTGGTCATGCCAGGCTTTTTGCAGTTCCTGGCTAGCCTCAAGGTTTTTGTTTGCCTTTTTCATGTACTCAGCCATCCTGGAACGGAGACTAAGTACATAGTCCACTATGTCTTGCTTTGGGGGCTTGAGCGGTAACTCCCATCCTTCCCCCACCAAACACAATGGACCCCTGACAGGGTGTCCAAACAAAAGTTCAAATGGGCTGTAACCAACCCCCTTTTGAGGCACCTCCCTATATGCAAATAAAAGGCAGGGCAAGAGCAGGTCCCATTTTCGCCTCAGCTTAGCTGGGAGTCCTTTGATCATGCCCTTTAAGGTTTTGTTGAATCTCTCAACTAAACCATTGCATTGTGGGTGATAGGGTGTGGTGAACTTGTAGTTCACTCCACACTCCTCCCACATAGCAGTCAATTAACTAGACATGAAGTTTGCTCCCTGTCAGATACCACCTCCTTAGGAAAGCCTACTCTTGAGAACACACTCAAGAGAGCTCTTGCCACTGCAAGTGCTGTAGTGGTCCTTAGGGGAATTGCTTCTGGGTACCTGGTGGCATGATCCACCCCCACCAGTATAAACCTGTGCCCAAATGCTGTTTGGGGATCCATGGGACCAACAATGTCAATCCCTACCCTTTCGAAGGGCACCCCCACCACAGGTAGTGGTATCAGGGGGGCCTTTGTAGTGCCACCTGCTTTGCCACTGTCTTGGCAGGTTACACAGGAGCGACAAAACTCCTTTGTGTCTTCAGATATGTGGGGCCAGTGAAAGCGAGGAGCAATTCTGTCCCAAGTCTTGTTCTGGCCTAGGTGTCCTGCTAGGGGAATATCAGGGGCTAGTGTCAATAGGAAACCCCTAAACATCAGGTATAAGCAACCTCCTGGATGCACCAGGCTTGGGGCCTCTACTCTCTGAGGATAGGAGTCCATCATCCCAATAAACTTTATGGGTGCCACTAGCATTCCCAGCAACCTCATCAGCAGCTTGCTGTCTGAGGATTTCAAGAGAGGGGCAGGTGTTCTGCTCCTGGCTCAGATCAGACCTGGGAGGGCCCCCTGTCCCCAAGAACTCACCTGGTCAGGTTCAAGCTCCTCTGGGACAGTTCCTTAGTCAGGCTCAAGATCATCTCCCTGAGGAGACTGATCAGTATCCTGAGACAGGAGGGAAGGCTCTGCCTTAACCCTACTGCTCCTCCTCTTGTGAGGCACCTGGTCCATTATTCCAGAATCCAGGGCCTGTCCAGTTTTAGACATTTTAGCCTGTGACCTGGTCACAGCAAAGACATGGGCAGGGATCCCTAACATTTCTGCATGTGTACTGAGCTCTACTTCAGCCCAAGCTGAAGTCTCTAGATCATTGCCAAGCAAGCACTGTACGGGTAGGTCTGCACTTACCACAAACTTCTTAAGGCCAGTTACTCTTCCCCAGGAGAAGTTAACAACTGCCAGAGAATGGTCTGTTCTGACATTGCTAGCATTGGTCACTTGGTACATTTCACCAAGTATAATCTGCCCAGGATCCACAAGATCTTTTGTCACCATGGTGACACTTGCTCCTGTGTCCCTGAATGCCCAAGCTTCTACTCCATTTATCAAAGGCTGCTGTCTGTATTTGCCCAGGTTACTGGGACTCACAAAGGGGGACATATCCATGCCCCCATCACTGACAAGCACAGCCTGAGTTGGAACTCTGACTAGGCCAGAGTCCATCTCAGAACCCAGGGTCAACCCTACTATACCCTTATTCTGTGTATTCCCACCACCAATTGTAACTGCACTAGGGGGAGATGGTGCCTTAGGGGCATTGGTAGTGGGTGGAGTATTTTCTTTGGCCTTGGTGCATTCACTGGTCCAGTGAGTTTTCTGCTTACAGATTTTGCACCAAGGTTTCTTTTGGCCTCTACCCTTACTTGACTGTGACTCCCCATTAGAAGAAAATTTTTGGGGCCCTTGAGAAGACTTCTGGTCTTTGCCCTTGTCCCCACCCTTGTCAGAGATTTTGGAATCTTGCCTCTTAGGGTCACCGCCTTGGTTCTGTACCTTCTGCCTCACCCTGATTCTGACCCATTTGTCTTCTTTCCCAATTCTTGGGGAGAGGTCAGATCAGAGTCTACCAGGTACTGGTGCAACAGCTGATTTTGACAGTTATTAAGAATCTTCTCCCTCATTATCAGATTGTACAATCCTTTGAAGTCACAGACTTTACTGCCCAATAACCAACCTTCCAGAGACTTAGCAGCACAGTCAACAAAGTCAACCCAGTCTTGATTTTGTGCTTTTTGGGTGTCTCTGATTTTTAACCTGTATAGTTCAGTGGTTAGGCCAACCCCATCTATTAGTGCACTTTTCAAAACCTGGTAATCATCAGCATCCTCTTCGCTTACAGTGAGGAGCTTGTCTCTACCTTTGTCTGCAAAGGAGAGCCATAAGATTGCTGCCCACTGACCTTGAGGGACCATCTTACTTAGGTTTCTAGGGTCATAAGATCTCTCCCTATTTCTAGGGAAATTGCTGCCAACAAAGGACTCTAGTCCCTCCTTTTTACTAGCTCTGTAGAGCTCTAGGGCTTCCCTATCTAAGGTCATCTGCTGCTTTCTGAGGTTGAACTTGTCTTGCTCATACTCTCTCCTCTCCTGGGAGGTTTCCCTCCCTTTGTGAGAAGAGACAGAGGTCCCTATAGAGGCGTTACACCAGGGACATCTTAAGGATTTTGGGGGCCCTGGGCCAAACATATTTTGGGGGCCCCTATTCAGAACAGCTTTGAATTTATGATCCAATTAGAGCCCCTGATTCCCACGCAGTTTCCGCTTCCTCATTTTCATTAGCGATCCAGTTTGCATCATAGGCATTAGCCTATATATTACTGATGCAAACAGACGTGTGCAGCTGACAGAAGTAGGATTTAGTGTTTCCTGCCCTGCTACTAGGTTTTTAATACTTTTTAAATTGTATATTGTGGCTGAATTACTCTGTGCTTTTTAACAATTTCTTCTACCTACGCGCACTTGCACTTTACTTGATTCTACTTGCCTGCACCTCCTTAGCTGCTCCGATTCGCATCTCGCTTTTTCTCCAGTCCTGGTCCGCCGATTGTGTGGAGTGCTGGGGCTACTATCGGGCTCCTCACTTCCACCCACGTAGTTTCTGCTTCCTCAGCTGCGTTAGCGGTCCAGTTTCATCAAAGGCATTAGCCTATATATTCCCGATGCAAACGGACGCATGCCTCCGGCGCGCCGCTGGTGTGCCAAAGGCAAGGCCCTCTGCGCCCATCAGCATCCCGGAGGCGTCTGGCTCTGGCCATGCTGCCAAGTTCCCCTCTGATGAGTTTCTTCCACTATATTACAATAGGCGGCTACTATTATGTCAGTGTACAGCCGCTGATCCGAGCTTGGAGGTAGACTTTCGATTTGATAAGTGCAACTGGTCTCTCCTCCAGCCTATGAAACTCGCACCCAAGATCCTCCCACGCAACAATAAGTGTAAAAACAATAAGAAAACAGAGGACTTAAAGGCCACCCTTTTAAATTGTCGTTCTATGCAAATGCATGAACCACACATTTATGACCGACTTTTAAACGAACAGCCTGTTCTTTTATTTCTCACTGAGACCTGGCTGTATGTAGCCTCCAACCCTACTATCACCTTGGCCATCCCTACGGGTTATAAAATCTTTAGGAGAGACCGACAAAGTGGGAAGGGGGTGGTGTCAACATAATTTATAATTAAAAACTAGACTGCTCTCCCATACTAATGGAAAACATCGAAGGTGCAGAGTCCTTAGGCTTCTCCTTTACCTTATCCCCCCATCATAGCACAGCTGTTTTTCTGATTTACAGACCTCTCGGTGCAATTGGAAATGTTATTACTACGCTTAATACAGCCACCACCTCCCTGGCCTTAAAATACAACAACTGCCTTATTCTGGGAGATTTCAATATGTATATGGACAATGGAAAAGTCCCTCAAACAATTTCCTTGTTGGGGACGCTGCAGGCCTGCAACATGTTTCCATCTATTTCTTCGGCCACCCATGAGAAGGGCCATACCCTAGACTAAATCTTTCACAACTTTGACATATAAGCAAGCCTACCTCTTCCTATTACCTGGTCTGACCACCTCCTATTAAAATTTGTCATTACCAACTCTGCCACAGCCCCTCGGGCTAACACAGGGCAGAAGGTCCCTAATTACATGACGTTCCATAAAATATCCATCCCGATGTTAGCAGATGCCCTCGGTTGTTCCTCACCGGAGCTGTCTGGCTGCCCCGACTCGGACACCCTCTCAATAGATTCATGGCTCCGTACCAACATTGGTACAGTGGCACCGGTTGTTTCCCGCTCCTCAAAGAGGTCGGCCTCAGATCTAGCAAAAGAAATTGTAGAAAAATGGAACGGAAATGGCGTAAATCCTATCTACCTGAGGAAAGGAAGGTGTATAAAGACGCCCTAAAAGTTCATTACATTCTTGTGAAGGCAGCCAAGAAAAACTTCTTTCAAACCAAAATAGAAAATGCCCAAAATAAGAGTAAGGAAATCTTTAGCATAGTTAAATCCTTTACCATCCCGAAAGCAGGCACAAAGGAAGGGCCATGTACGGAAGAATGGTCTAAGCAAATAGCTCAATTCTTCCACAAAAAGATCTCAGTGATCCAACAAGCCTTCAGTAACATCTTAGAGGAAGAACTGGCCTTCTACCTTAGTTCCAATGGCAAATTTCACTTCTTGGATCCTCCATCTTTACTAGTTTTCCCTGAGCTTTAGCTTGAAGAGTCACTGACCCTTCTCCAAAGCATTAAGCCTGGCTCTCTTACTGACCCATGTCCAGCGAATATCCTGAACCTATTAGCTCCCACCATAAACCCCACGGTAAACCAGCTCTTTAATGCTTCCCTCTCCTCAGGCAACATGCCGAAATCATGGAAGAATGATAAGATTCTTCCACTGATAAAAAAGGCTAACGCCAAACTGATGGACCCTGCCAACTACAGGCCAATCTTCCTTCTTCTTGCCCTCTCCAAAGTATTAGAAAAGCCCTCCAAAAACACATAGATGATGGGAAGCTCCTTCATGAGTCCCAATCCGGTTTTAGGGCTAACTACAGTACGGAGTCCGCTCTCCTGGATGTGACTGAATTTGTCAAGGGTAAGCTGGACCAGGGAGGCAAGGCTGTTCTGATAGTGCTCGATCTGTCGGCGGCCTTCGATACGGTCCCACATGAGAGACTCCTGGAGAGACTTGCTAACATCGACCTGGGGGGGGGGGGCTCCTTAAGATGTATGTCATCCTTCTTGGCAAATAGATCTCAGGACATCTGGCTCCCACCTTTCTCATCCCCGGTTCCGGCCATGAATATAGGTGTCCCTCAGGGCTCCATTCTCAGTCCTACCCTTTTTAATATATATCTATCCCCCCTTGCATTTCTGGTAGAGGAACAGAGCGTCAAAATTGGTTCCTATGCTGATGACACTCAGCTGATTTTTACATGTGAAAAAGGAACCGACTTTGACGGTGCAATGATTAGGTCTTGCCTCACAAAGGTTTTTAACTGGCTTAAGATCAATCAGCTGAAGTGCAATCCTGACAAAACTGAAGTTATTTTCTTTGGTAATCCAGAAACTCCTGACTGGAGCTCTTGGTGGCCAAAAGATCTGCTTCCGCCGCCCGCGGAAAAGGAGAAAGTCAAAAACGTAGGAATTGTCATAGACCAGACACATTCCATGCGCTTTCCAATCCAAAATCTAACTGAAGCTTGCTTTGGCATACTGCGGACGCTAAAAAAATTCCTGCCACTGTTATCGCATGAGAGTAGAAAGCTCGTGGTGCAGGCTCTGGTGACATCAAAGCTTGACTAGGTCAACAGCTTGTACCTCTGTCTTCCCAAAGCCCTTATCCAGCGCCTACAAGTAGTACAAAATGCGACCAGAGCCATCCTGAGTCCTAAACCCAGATCTAGTATGAACCCTATTCTTAAGTCTCTACACTGGCTCCGCATAAAAGAACGGATCAACTTCAAAGCGATGACCATCTTTTTTAAGCTTTCTACAGCTTAGGAGCCGGCTACCTATATAACCGCGTTAATCACTGCACAACATCTAGACCCCTAAGTTCTTCCAATGCCTACCTGGCCATCGTGCCTAAAATATGCTGTGCCCGCACTGGAGGCAGATCCCTCTGCTTTCTAGGCGAAAAATTGTGGAATAGATTCTGAGTCTCTGAGACTAACCACAGACCTACTCTCTTTCAGGAAGAACTTAAAAACCTGGCTTTTTAATAACTGATGGGTCTTTTACGCACGTTTTCCTCCTGCTGTCATGTGCCAGGACACTCTAGTCTGAGTGGCTGCGCGCTTTATTAAATACATTATTTCATTTAATTTCATTAGGTCCCTGAGAGTGCAAAGGAACACTCGTCCAAATTCTAAGGGCCTTATTTATGAGGCCTTGTTTCACTTTTATGCCGCTGGTGCGTCACTTTTTGTGACGCACTGGCAGCGAAAAAAATGTGCCATGTTGCGCCCTATTTACAAAGTGACCCATCTAGGCAGATGCGTCACTTTGTAAACCCCTGCACCACATTATACCTGCGCCAGGTATAATGTATGCAGGGTAGGTGTTCCCCCGCAAAAAGCCTCGTAGAAGTGGCACATTGAAATCTATGAGAACTCAGTGCGCCACTTCTAGGACTCCATTGCGTCAATATCTTACACCTGCCTCACAGCAGGCATAAGACTGATGCAGGCCCTTTCACATGGGGCTGGCCCCACGTGAAATGACCCATTGCTGGAGTTGCGTTTATTTTCAGACACACCCCAGCAATGCATCACTTTGGCGCCTACACATACGTCAGAAATACTGACGTATCTGTAACTCCTTGCGACATGTTGCGTCATACTGTAAATATGATGCATCCGTCATGTCGCAAGGAGGGCGCACTAAGAAGTGACGCATCGCAGTTTTCACGCAGCGATGCGCCACTTCTCATAAATAAGGCCCTAAATGTGTTTACATCTAATATTCAGGGATAGGTATGTCTGTTTTCAATATTGTAACACAGCAGCAGCTCACCAATATTACTGCAAATAATCTCTGTGACGCCCTCCCGTTTCTCATATGTAAGGCCTTGTTTTGATCTAAAAGAAACTTTTTTTCTGTATACTGCATGAAACATAAACGCAATATTTCTCAGCAGAATGGATGTATTAGACTCTCACACATCAGGCACATAAAACATAAATTAAAGGGAAACAGTAATTAAAACAATCCGTTTAAGAAATAATCAAGGTCATTAGGGCAAAAATCTGGAGAACGGAGCTGACTCTGTCAGGGGGCCCCCTGAAAGGCTGGGGCCCTGGGCCAGAGCCCACTTTGCCCATGCATTAAAACGTCTCTGCGATACACTGGACAGATTCCCTTGACAGAGATCTATCCCTTCTAGCCCTGTTTTCAGGTCTACCTGGGGGAATAAAGGAAGGAGCATTATTGTCATCCTCCTCATCTTCATCCAGGAGATTTGTGTTCACCAGAGTCTGGTCATTGTTACCAGTCTGGTCAGCATTAGAGGTAGGGTCAGGGGAATTGCTACCCCTAGGCCCACCCTCACCTGCTGCCCCACCCACACTGTCTATCCCATCAGGCCCACTACGCCCTGTGATATCATCCAGCTTAAGTATCTTTATGAGATGCTGGGTGGATGGACTTTTGCCTGTCTTCAGCTTCCTAATGGAACATAAGGCCCTAAGCTGAGCAAAGGAGAGATCCTCATATTTATAGGGAAGGAGCTCACTGGTTCCTGGTAGGGACCCACTGGTTCCTGACTGGTTAGACATTACTAATGTGATGTGGTGTATTACTAGTGTGGCCTACTAAACTCTCTTGAGTTGTAGAAAGGGTGTGCTATCTCTTAACACACAACTCTAAGTTCAGTAGAACTTACTGTAGCTAAACTTGATATTATATGTACCTCCGGTACCTTTAGTGGTTTTTAGTTGATCAATTCAATTGAGATTATCTGGTAAAACAATAGCAAGCTGTTATCCCACACGCTGCACACCAATGTGAGAAGGTGGCCTGATATATGCTGTCCACTAGTTCTAGTGGGCACCTTGTATCAGTCCAAAAAAACACTTGTGGTGATAGGTTAAAAACAACCTTTATTGAAAGCTATCCTAGTCCTAGCTATGGAGAGCAGCCTTTAGGCTAAGTCTTGAAGGAATGTAAATCAGCTTGTTTTACCAGTCTATAATCTCTTGAATGATCAAATGAAAGGACAACCACACCAGGTATATATTTCTCATATATATTTATTTAAGATAAAACACAACCCTCTAGTCCCTTTATGAGACTGGAGTTCGAAGTACTCAGTTTACAAGTGAGCAATCATCAGTAATAGCACAAATACAAGTTTGGGCTCTAGGGGCGTACCAAACCATATACCAAAAAAGTGGTATAAGAACCACGACTGAACTAGACACAAGGCCTAGAGCTTGTAGAATCGCTGGGATCCCAAGGAACCACCCAAGGTAGTGACACAGGGGACCCACGGGGACTGTATGCAGTGTGAGAACACAACCGCGGGTTCCCGTTATCTTCTATGTGCAATGTCGCAGTTGGATATGTAAAGATTAGGGACACTTAAAATTGAGTCAGAACAAACCCTTTTAGACTTAAGAAGTTCTAGGGCTAGCACCCATGGGAGCACTGGAGAACTCGAGTTACCTCACCCAGGGAAGCCGGGTGCATAGGTGTCTTTTGGTGTCGGGTCTCGTCGTCAATTGCAATGGAAACCTGCAAAGAACTGCTGCTGCCGTGAAGAGGAGAAGTGTCCGAAGAGATCCAAGCCTGGATCTGGGATGGAAGGAACCTGAAAGCAGAGGGGACAGAGTCTGGGTCACTAGCCAGTGACCGAGGGCAGGAATGACCAATGCCCACAGATGTCGGGTGCTTCAGGTGAGTTGATGGGTGTCTTGACTCTTCAGCCACGAGGTCCAGGAGGAGTCAACGAAGTCCATGAGCCAGATTCCAGCTGTCCCACAAAGTCTGTCGAGGTCTGCGGTGTTGGCGACCAGGATGGACCCTGATGAATACAGGCCCCAGCTAGGCCCGCAGGACACAAGGGTTCGCTCTCCTGTAATGGAATCTACAAGGAAGTTGGCACGGAAACTGCAAAGTACAAAGACAGCATTTATTAACCCTTAAGGGTGGTCCTACAATCCACACAACACTCTTCAGTATTGCATAGAGTAGCACAAAGAACTTACGTACATGGTCCCCTTTTATACACAACAGAGGGGCTCATAAGTGGGTGGATACAACATGAGGCCGAAGAACATTACCATTTATGGTCATTTTCGATACTGAATCAATATGTGGGCGGAGCTAACGCACTCCTTGAGCCCGCGAAAACATGGTCAAGCAAGGCTAACTGATAACAGATGTGGTCAAGTCTGGGCATGTGCCAGATGGACAAAGGAGCTATTTATAGACTGTTACTAGGCAGATTACAAAAGCAACTAACACAGAGGTTGGACTCTTCTCGTGGGGAACACGTGGAAGCATGACAATACAAAATGGAGCCCAAGCTTCGGTCAACATAACAGAGAAAACACGATCTATAAAAGGGGAATTAATGTCTTTAGTAAATGCTTAATCACATCGTTGTTTCAATTTACAACAGACGACCCTTTCAGCATTTACTGAAGACATCCGGTTTGTTAGGATAATCATCATATATGTCAATTGTCATCATTTCTTCAACTTCTTTAGCTAAACGTTTTTGGTGGGCAACATCGGCAATAGCTTTCTTATCAGGGATACAGAATGATACACATAATGAGCAGAGCAAGGGACCACATTGAACGCAGATACAGCACGAAAACAGAACCGCCACAATAATGCAGAGACCAGTTAGAACCTTCCATCCCCAGGCAGTAATTAACGCCCAAAACCATCCAGAAAAGGACCAAGTGCCGTTTTCTGTATGGATCTCAGCTGCAATTTTGTGCAGTTTATTGATGGCATTATAAACTGATGGCGTATGATCAGGGATAAACACACAACAGCTACTTCCAATAATTTTACATGCTCCTCCTCTGTCAGCTAGCATAACGTCTAATACCATACGATTCTGCAATGCAACAATTCTAGTAATCTGCAATTCCTCCGTAAGATTCCCAAGAGCAGCAGCAGTCTGATTTGTCACAGCTTCTACCACTCTTGTTAACCTTCGGATCTTCCTACTGTTCAGGGCAGCTCCAACAAAGAAAAACAGTCCTAAGTTAAAATCAATATACTGTTGCAGACTGGTATCAGTCTGATCTACATCATCAATTGATAAAGTACGTTTATACCTATTTACAGTCACATTATTCAATAATTTCAGATCCTTATGATAAGATGCGGGTGCTAGGAATACAGGAGGTAATAGAAATGATACATAGCATACCCCAGACCACCCAGCCGGCAGACGGTAATAACCTTTATTTCCACACACAAAATACGTATTATGGGAGGCCAAGAAGGTACTATTGTTCAACCCATCAATATTCAAAACAGTAATGCAATCACTAACACCAACAGGGATGGAACCCACACTCTGGACACACAGGTCCGCTTGAGCTTGTGCTACTTGGATCACAAATTTGTCTTTTCCCACAGTGTCTCTTGTGTTCGTGAAGATGTAGGGAATGGATTCATTGTCTGGTCGGTACTCTTCCCACTCCCAAATTGTCCCATTCGCTTGTGGATACCCATTTTTGTCTTGATGGCATTCTTTATTAAGTCTAAAAAGCAATCGTCCCACTGTCGGTTTCCGAGTGGCAAAAAGCAAAGTATACCATGCTCTACAAGAGCCATTATGAGAGAAAGGAAGTGGTATAAATGGCGTTCCTCCTTTCTTCTGATGAGCTGGCATCATCCCACATATCCAACAGTTCGTAGCATTCGTAGCAACGTGGGTATGATGCAGCATCTGGATGAAAGTGTTATTCAAGTAAGATTGTCGATGCTTCAACTCTTGATACGGTAATGTATAAAAGTAGTGCTCCTCAGGCACCGGAGTTGTCAACACAAGAATCTTCCGAGCGGGAGTTACATCCTCCACGAACCATGTGGTTATCCCAACAATGGCTACTGTCAACATGAACCCTAATGCACAAAGGATTTTCTTTTTCTCCATATCAAAACAAAAATAAAACCCAATATCTTCCTGAAACTAAAAGTCTGTCAGAACTCTTCTCCTTGGGCAGCGGTTGATTTCTTCACCAGCGGGCCAAGACGGGTGTCGCTACACTAATGCAGGGCTGATCCCCCCCCCTTGCCTCATCGGCTCTCCGTTTCACTAACCCAAGGGCCGTTCTGACAGTATGTCCCGGTACTGGAAAACTCACTTCCTTGGTCGAAGATGATATCGCCTTCCTCCAGGAGTCGCGTGGTCCGGAAAGAGCTCCTCAGTGGCATTTGGCTCCGCAGCACGGCCTGTCTCTGCAGCCAAAATTTCTCGTTGATCGGTCAGCACGGCAGGTTCCACCAATCCGGGCGGCACCTTCCTACAGTGCAGAGAGTGGATCCAATTCTTTCGGTTGGAGACTCGCACAGCCGTCCTCGTTGCGAGGAGGACCTGCTCAGGGCCCACCCATCTCGGCTCCAAACTGTTCGTTCTGTCGAAGACTTTCACCATGACATGGTCACCGGGCCGGAGACCATGTCCTTCGCCGGTAGACCAATCAGGGAGCGCCTCTCGGACCTGTTGATGGATAGAAACCAAGTTATCCGTTAACTGTGCCAGATAATCGCTCATCATTACACAAGGTACATCATACACAGCCTTAGGTCTGGGTGGACCCCAAATATTCATTGGGCGTCCAAAAACAATCTCATATGGCGTAAGGCCAGTTCGAGAGTGCGGTACTGATCTAATTGACAATAACGCCAGTGGCAGAGCGTCTGGCCAAGTCAAAGACGTCGAAGCTTGAATTTTGGCGATCTTAAGCTTCAGTGTACCATTATACTTCTCAACTAGGCCTGCAGACTGAGGGTGAAACACGCCGTGGAACTTCTGAGTAATGCCTAGGCCCTTCAAGACGTACTTTATAACATCCGCTACAAAGTGAGGGCCATTATCACTCCACAGAAGTCTACAGACGCCATACCGAGGGAAGAACTCTTTCAGCAGCATCTTCGCAGTAGTCATCGCAGTATTGTCTTTCGTAGGGTACGCTTCAACCCATTTGCTGAAAGCGCAGACCACTACTAGGACATACTTCAGATTATTACAGCGCTCCAATTGGATATAATCCATTTGCAGAACCTCAAAAGGTGCAGTGGGTGTCACAAACCCTCCTGCTGGAGTTCGAGTACCCTTTCCTGGGTTATACCTCAGGCAAATCATACAGGTCTGCACCACCCTCTTTGCTGTGCTAGCAATCTCTGGATGCTCCCAGACTTGGGTAAGCAATTTCACAATTGCGGAAGCTCCAACATGTGCTAGCCCATGTGCCATCTGAACCATAGGTTGTACAAAGGCCGTGGGTAATTTCCATCTATCCATCTGCTTATTTCTCCAGCAACCCTCGTCATCCAGTTCTCCCTCGCTAGCCCATTGTTCCCGCTCTTTGTCAGAAGCGGTCCTTTGCATTTCTCGCACTTCCTCCTTCGCATCATGCCATCTCTCCACCTGTGACTTCACTACATACATGGCAGTAGTACCGGGCTGCATCGCAGTCTCCCGTGCTACTCGATCCGCTAACGCATTCCCTTCTCCAACTTTATCAACCACTTTCCTATGGGCGCTACACTTAACGATGGCAATTTTCTTTGGGTATGTCAATGCAGTTAAAAGGTTATGAACTAACTCTCCATGCATTATCTGTACTCCATGTGACGTTAAAAACCCTCTCTCCTTCCAGAGTAGGCCGAAGTCATGCGCTACTCCGAAGGCATAGCGGCTATCTGTATAAACATTCACACACAGTCCTGTACTGAGCTCACATGCTCGTGTTAATGCTATCAGTTCCGCTGCTTGAGCTGATTTCTGTGGTATGCGTGCTGTCTCCACTATCGTTTCTAATGTGGTAATTGCATATGCTGCTGAAGTCGTACCATCTGGTAGCTTCAGACAGGATCCATCCACCCACAGTTCTCCATCTACATCTGGAAAGGGCGTATCCTGGAGATCAATACGACCCTTTGTTTGTTCCTCAGTCACGAGAATACAATCATGCGCTTTCCGCGCCTCAGGCTGGGTTTCGGGGTATGGCAACAATGTTGCCGGGTTTAACGTTACGCACCTTTTCAACGTAATATGAGGAGCCAAAAGTGTCAACTCATATCCCGTTAAACGGGCACTGGTAAAATGCTGCGTCTTTGTTTGATTAAGCAGGGCATCAACAGCATGGGGGACTAATACCAACAGCTTATGAGATAACACAATTCCCTCGCTTTGGCGTATTGACACAGCTGTCGCCGCAACCGAGCGAAAACACCCTGGTAATGCTCGGGCGACAGGATCAAGTACAGCCGAAAAATATGCACAAGGGCGCTGCTTATCGCCGTGCATCTGCACTAAAACTGACAATGCACATCCATCTTTCTCATGCACATACAACGAAAAGGGTTTTGCATAATCAGGGGTCCCTAACACTGGTGCTGAACAAAGGGCCTGTCGTAGTTGCTGAAAAGCAGTATCACACTCATCTGACCAAGGGATTGGGATAGGCGTGTCCTTTGTCAAAAGGGCTAACAATGGCTTAGCTATGTGCGAAAACCCCAATATCCACTGTCTACAAAAAGAAACAAGGCCCAAAAATGCACGCACATCCTTCTGTGTGGACGGTCTCGGTGTATCCAAAATTACTTGGATACGATCCGGTGTGAGTGCACGTCCCTCCTTAGACAAAAGGTGACCCAAATAAGTCACCTTTGGTCTACAGAATTGCAATGTCTTCCTAGATACCTTATGATTGTGGGACGCTAAAAAAGAAAGTAAGGATAACGTACTTTTTTCACACAACTCCAGAGTGTCAGCCGCCAGCAAGATGTCATCAACATATTGAATGAGGGCGACCCCCTCGAGCAGAATAAAGGAATCCAATTGTCGTTTCAAAGCCTGACTATAAATGCTAGGGCTTTCTGTATAGCCCTGAGGAATCCTACAGAAACGATAAGATCTATTATTTAATCTAAACCCAAAAAGATATCGGCTATCAGGGTGAATGGGAATGGAAAAGAAGGCATTTTTCAAATCAATCACTGAGAACATGGTCGCCGTAGGCGGGACCAAAGTAAGCAACGTCGTGATATCGGAAACCACTGGGTATTGAGGTATCACGATCTTGTTCACTTCTCTCAAGTCAATTATGAATCGATAAACTCTGGCATCCGTATCCTTTTTCAGTATGGGAAGAATCGGACTGTTACAAATGTTATAGGGGACTTCCTCCACTACCCCTACCGCTATCAAATCCTGCACTATCTGTGTGAGAGCCTTCTCCCCCTCCTGGGAAATACGGTACTGTGGGAGGCGTGGTAACACCGCCCCCTCCTGGACGCTAATGTGGACCGGTGGAATCACCATTTGTCCCACATCAGTATCCGAAGTTGCCCACAAAGCACGAGGGAGGGTAGCTAACAGCGCATCCTCTGACATCATACACATCCGTGCAGAGCGGGGGTAATTGTCATTCAATATTACCCGCACACCAGCAGGGGAGCAGCGGATCGTAGCCCTAAAATGCTTCAACATATCAAGACCCATAATGTTGTCCGGTGTGTACGGGGCAAGCAGAAACGGACAAGGTGCAGAAAAAGAACCAACCTTAAACATGAGGGGCTGTGAAAGAGGGCTTCGGGAGAGTGTACCGTCAAACCCTACCGATGTGACCATTAAGCCGGATGGGGGAGCCCCCGGAACCAATTGCTTAGATAGCGCACTACGTGTCGCTCCAGTATCCACTAGGAACTGATCAGTAGAGCCCAAAACCTCAGCCGATACATAAGGGCCCTTCTGATCGACCGGCACCTCAACTGATTCTAACCCCCATCCAACGCTTTCCTATGCATGCTGAGAGTCATGGTACCCCGACCGGTCAATCCCTGACGCTTGATACTGATGCTGGCGATCGAAAACATTTGATCTATCTCGGTGCTGCCCAGCAGAATCAAAACGAGCCTGTTCGTTAGAAGTCCCTCGAAAGTTCGAGAAACCCCCTCTACCTCGCGGGCCACCGTGGGTATGCCCCTGACGCGATGCATGCAACACCGGGCAGTCCCTAGCCCAATGGCCCGATTGCTTACAATACGCACATTGGTTCCTATTCAAATCAGATCGGCCCGAGGGAGGACCATAAGATCCTCCCCTACCTCTATTACTACCCCGTCGGGGCGGGCCATAGACTTGTGCCAACATCACCTTCGTTTTCAAATCTTTCGATTTCTTTTCCTCCTGGCCCTTTGCTTCTTGCTCCTGACGCTCATAATACTGAGCGATAGTCAGGAGGGCCGTCGGTGTAGCGGAGGACCAAGAACTTTCACTCGCTTTTAAACGGGCTGCAACTGCCGGCAGCAGATTAGCCACATATTTATCCGCAAAAAGGTGGCGTCCCGTATCGTCGGTAAGCGACTGTCCACTAAAATCGTGAAACGTCTCCTCAAAGCGCGTAAAGAAGTCCGCAACTGACTCGTCAACTTTCTGTTTACATGCAGCTAACATATTCCAGTCAATCTTTTTAGGGGGGATAATTGTCTTCAACTTAGCCACAATAGCAGCAGGGAGATCTAAAATATTCTGGGGCGGTTTCTGCGCAGGCTTCCTCTCCCTATCCTCATCTTCCAGTTCAGACCATCGAGCCTTAAAAGTGGCAACATCATCTACCTTTCGCACAGATCGCCACATATCTGGTGGTAGAATAAGCCCAAAGAACAAATCTATATCTGCTAAAGTCATAACGCAAGAATTCAAGGCCCCCTCGACTTCTTCATAGAAGGCCGCTGGATTCTTGCGGGGGTCGGGCAGCGCATTCTTCAATGCCATAACATCAGCCCTATGCCATGGAGTGTAAACCCAATTATACACAAAATATCCCTTAGCATCGGCGGAGGTAATGTCCGAGCTAGTCCCCGCTCCTTTAGGAGGAACATACAAAGGTGCCGCCTCTCGCATTGGTTTAACATGCACTATGTCATCCTTATCTGACTGGGAGGTGGATGAGTGGCCCTCTGTTGTGCACGAATCCGACTGCTTCTCCTCCCCTGCTCGCTGGCGCGCTTTCTCTTTAAAGACCAGCACCTCGTCCCGCAAGGCGAACAGCCGCCGAGCCGTATCTGCAGCCTTAGAAAAAGAGAAAACACCATTACGCAATGCTTTAGCATCCGATGACACTTCGTCGGGCTCAAAAACACCAGAACGTTTCCGGAAAGCATCAATCACTTCCTCCGCAAAATGACCCAGAAAATACAATTTATCTCTCTCCTGCCACGGCCCCCAAGTATGGAATAATTCCTCTATGGATATCTTGCCGTTAAGTGCACGGAAGGAAATTTGCCGAAGCTCAGCCATTTGCTCGGCTGATAACATGGACCGCGTATCTACCTTACCCGTACCCGGGACAGAATCTTGCGGCCTCGGAGCAGATGCGCCGACATAAGGGGGCGGAGAGCGATCTAGTAAATAAAAATCATCATCAAGATTATTAAGGACAGGATAAAGTGGCTGCCGAACAGCGTATTGTCCCGAAACTTGTAGCCTACGCTCCTTCTCTTGCCTGTCCGTCTGCTCTCTGTCCTCCCGACGCTTCGCTTCCTGTGCTCGCACATGATCATTCTTCCGTTGTTCTTTATCAAACAGCGCTTTCTCACGCTTCTCTCGCTCACGCACCTCCTTCACCCACAACCGCACACACTCAAACATATCCTGACGAGCACGCCGCTTACACATACACTGTTCCACATACTCAATCTTACGTATATCAAACGATCCATACAAAGGCCATCGCAACTCAGGATCTTTTTTTGTATATTTCCTCCATACTGTGCTGTACATTATGGAAGAAAGACCATGCTTCACATACATATCCCTATTAGGAGTCCCCTCTGGGGGAGCTGGAGCAGATTCCTCGAGGTTCAACCGGTTCCCAAAACAGCAACACCACTTACGGAGTGCGCTGAAAGCAGGCATGCTCAGAAATAATGCAAAATATGCAATATTATAGAAAAATGGCACTTAATCGTTGCGCCGTTCAAAGTTACACAGCTCTGGAGAAATCTCTCCACATTACCTGCCTATATGTGTTGCAACGCATATATATTCACAAAGACAAATACAAAATATGACTAGTCATCACAAATCAAACTCAAATAGCCAGATCAGGCTTCAAAAACTCGGAGCAAGTACCGTACACCGGTTCTTACCAATCAAGAGTCCAGATTCCAACTGCCAAGCTCCAAAATCGCCCAAACGGCTTTCACGGCAGGACCGACAGAAGAGGTCTCAGTCGAGGACCGGCGCCACCCAGACGGTCAGCTCGGAAGGGAAGGAAGAAAAACCTTGGGATGCCAGGGCTAAGGCGCCGCTGGCAGTGATCACGTCCCCGGCCCAATTCCTCACCTTCGTCGCGACCAGTCCTTCGAGCATCCGAGTCGCCGATGAGCCCCACGTGACGGGCGCCAATTGATGAATACAGGCCCCAGCTAGGCCCGCAGGACACAAGGGTTCGCTCTCCTGTAATGGAATCTACAAGGAAGTTGGCACGGAAACTGCAAAGTACAAAGACAGCATTTATTAACCCTTAAGGGTGGTCCTACAATCCACACAACACTCTTCAGTATTGCATAGAGTAGCACAAAGAACTTACGTACATGGTCCCCTTTTATACACAACAGAGGGGCTCATAAGTGGGTGGATACAACATGAGGCCGAAGAACATTACCATTTATGGTCATTTTCGATACTGAATCAATATGTGGGCGGAGCTAACGCACTCCTTGAGCCCGCGAAAACATGGTCAAGCAAGGCTAACTGATAACAGATGTGGTCAAGTCTGGGCATGTGCCAGATGGACAAAGGAGCTATTTATAGACTGTTACTAGGCAGATTACAAGAGCAACTAACACAGAGGTTGGACTCTTCTCGTGGGGAACACGTGGAAGCATGACAATACAAAATGGAGCCCAAGCTTCGGTCAACATAACAGAGAAAACACGATCTATAAAAGGGGAATTAATGTCTTTAGTAAATGCTTAATCACATCGTTGTTTCAATTTACAACAACCCAACAAGCCTTGGCAACGGCAAGTCACTGGAATTCAGAGAAAGGACTGCGGTGCAGACCAGCAAGGTCTGAGGGACTCACCCAGCAAAGGTAAGTCCAGGCACGTCTGTAGCAATCAGGAAAGCCCAAGTAGAAGAGGAGTTGCCTTCGTGGGGACCTGCTAGCCAATGGGCTAGTGATCGCAAAGGAGCCTTGAGTGGTCGCACTTGAAACTGGCCCACGGGTCACTCGTGGTGTGGAGTCCAGCAATCTTCAGTGCAGGAGGTGGTCAAGGCTAGGGCTACTCGAAACCCCAAAGCACAACTTTAAGGAAGCCCAGGAAGATGCTGTTGCTGCAAAAGATCACGGTGTCCAGGGGTCACGGTTCCATGTCACCCACGATAGCCACGGGCCTCAGCTTTGCTGTGGACTCAGGGTAGCCTTAGTGAAGTATGGAAATCCACCTCTGGTGATGCAAAGACTTCGGCGTCCGGCAGGAGCTTCAGCGATGCAGACCGGTCAGTTGCTTCTTTGGTGCCTGCCACGCAGGGGAGTCACTCCTTGACCCCAAGGGAGATTTCTTCAGTCTTCTAAGCAAAGTAGAACATCAAAGGTCCAGGATATATGTCGCAGAGTTTCGTCCAGGGTAATCTAAAGTCCTAGGGACTGGATTCCTATATTTATACTAAGTTTAGGGGATGGACTAATTCTAAGGCCCCACCTATGGGTGGGTTTGGAAAGAGGGGTGGTTACACCCATTTCCTTTGTCCAGTTTTGCGCCAGAGCAGGGGCAGGTAGCCCCTGCAACCGGTTTGAACTGGACTATGCAAAGGGACACCAAATGTGCTCCCAGTGCAGGACTTCAAAGCACCAGAGAGTGCTCCCGCCCAGCCCCAATACACATCTGCCTGTCTGGGGAGGTGGTTACACCTCCCTTTGACAGCAAACTTATTGTCCAGGCCTCCCCTGCCGGAGTTTCATTCAGCAGCAGGAGGCCAGACCCATGTCTGTGGGAGAGGCATCTGGGTTTGACCAGTGTGAACATGTCTCTCCCTCTAGAAGAGTGGAATGCTACCCCCGCCGCCAGAACTGGCAGGGGGGTAGTATTTCAAAGCCAAACACGGTATGTTTTGATACAGCCATTCCAAAGTTAGCCACGAGGTTATAATGCACTTAAGAGTATATGGTATGGCTGTATCACAGAACAGCCATAAGGAAGTATTTCCGAAAGCTGCAGAGGGGCTAAGCTCATGCTTGGGCACCCTCTCACACAAAACCAAGCACTCTGATTTCAGGATTGTCAAGGCCTGTCATAGGAGTGACTTATAGGTTTATATGTGTCTGTATATATATGTGGATATAGGTAGCCTATACCACTGTATGGGGTGCAATCACACCTTTACCTAGGCTGCAGTAGCAGACCTGTGGTGCCATTTTGGACTGCTTCCCAGGGGTGGCATAATAGCCTGATTAGCAGGACCACAGCCAGACTAAGGTCGAAAAACAGTGAAACACCAGCAAAAAGTGGGGTTACCCATGTGAAGCAGTTCCTACTCTCCTACAGTGACCCCCTCTGAAACAAGGGTTGCTTGAGATACTTCAGTCCCAGTGCACCGAGCCCCTGAGTCCCCGTCCGGATCTGAAAGTGAGCCCACACCTCTGTATGCTGATCAGGAGGTACTGGGACGTGATAGGTACAATCTGCGGCCCCGACGAAAGGACAGTGCACCAGCAGGGCAATACAGGAGTTAAGGGAAGGACTTGAATTCAGGGAACAAGTGCTGTGTCTCTGGTGCTTGTTAGATTAGAGTAAAGAATACTGGTGCACTGCATGAGACACTGGACAGGATCGTTGAGGGTATTACTCTGGGGGTGGTGATTGCCCTATCCTGATAGAAAGACTTCTTCTGCAGCCTGGGTCGCAATTGTTTTCGTTTCCCTGAGTTGCAAGCTGTGCAGCTCCACCACGGGAGCTACGGACATTTGATGAACAATAAGAGCCGGCCTATGAGGCTCAGATGGCCACAGGGAGAAGACTCCCCTCTGGTTGGTTGTACAGCGGCTTCAATTCCCTAAGTGTTTTGTTTAGTAATGTACCCCTTTGGTCATCCCATCCCTGAGGAGGAGCAGCCCTTTGCGGCTCTTCGCCCCTATCCTCATGGTCCCGTTTGGCCCACTTGGTCCTTCAAGACGAAAGTAATATTTGTGGCAATAATATTTATATGCTCTTTATGTTGTTTGCGTTGGGAATATTGCTTTTTCTAGAACAACAACATCCTATGCACACTCTGATAAGTACTACTCCAGCCTCTCCAGAACATGCATGACCCCGCATAAGGAATGACACAGACAATCGTATGCTCAGAATGCATTTATTCAGATGCTTCACCAAGTCCACAGTATCACTAATGTTGCAGAATGGTGGGTATGTGGCCTACTTCCTTTGGTCCTGCACAGGAATAATTTACTGATTTTGATGCCCCTGTCCTACTTAGGTAGGTGTGAGGCCTGGTTCCAATTACTCACTATGGTGTATATGCACTATTATGCAGATACAATGAAAATAACACAAGCTGACCATGAAGCAGTCCTGGAGTATATAGTGGTACATCAGGGATATACACCAGGCTCAGATGGAAAGGAGGGTACCCTACACCCTGATGCATGTCTGAATGTATTTACCGTCCACGAAAATGTTACCTGGTTACGGAATGAGGTATTGGATTTCCAAGGAGTTACTTTAAATGCTTCCAAGAACGTAATATCACTGAAGATAAGGCTATACCTGTTCCTGTCATTGGTTCTGCAGCTAGCTTCTGTGTCCAAGGGTCGGGTAATTTTTCTGTAGGATGGAGTAAATGTATACTTATCAACTGAACACGACTAGTAGTCCAGCCCTATTGACACCTCCGAATATGTATTTAATCTGTGGGGAGCACGCATATATGTGGCAACAGTTCACTGATATAATGAAGGGTATTGTGCCATTCTGGGGTCCCATATTCAATAGTCGTAAGATACGTCGCCTTGCTATAGTAGTGGAGGGTTTTATCAACACCACTGCAGAAATACATACTAATATTACAGTTGAGCTCCAGGCTACGGCACTTGTTTCGCTCCAGAACTGTATGGTTCTAGATGTCCTTTTACCCGATAAGGGAGGAGCATGCCGCGTCATCGGGAGCAGTTGCTGCATTTATATACCTGACTCTGCACCGACTGTTAATCTCGCAATTCAGAAGTTACATTGAGTTGCGTCTGACTTACATGAGGACAATGGTTCCTAGTCCTTAACAGGATGGCTTTGGAGCCTATGGGCATCATGGGGTTGGAAGATTCTCATAGTTCTGATAGGTATTGCAGGTGTCATCTTCTCTTGCTGCCTCTGCAAACATTGCCTCCCGGTGTGTTTTACCTATTGTTTTAGTAAACTCACCCCCACTGTTCTGTTGCCTAAGACTGATACTAAATGTTCTCCTATGATGCTACAGGAAATACTGTCACTGATGCTTATTGACGAAGGTATATTTGAATGCTGAACATTCTGTCTCAATGCTTGTACCCCTTCTTGTGTTTCACCTTATACCCAGTTAATGATGAGTAATGATTTTCGTTGTTAGATGGATACAGACCCTACCGGATAGCCAATAAAGGCTTCGCCAAAGTTATCCACAATCTGCTAAAAGGAGGGTCTGAGGGTTTTTAATTTCCTTTCCCCCTAGTCATAGTAGTACGTTTATAAAGTTAGCATAGTGTGACTAACTAGTGTGCACAGATTTTCGTATTTGCGGCCTACTTATTTATGCCTGCAGTATAAAAGGCCTGTTTGGCTAAGGTGCCTCCATCATGAGTTTCGTAATCAGGGCTGGTTTGTATTTCTGCTCACGTTAGGCCTTAAAACACGAAACTGCTCGCTTCAGCAGAACGGTGTATTTCGTTATATTTTCTGTCCAAGGTTACAGCTGCCCTCGCTAATAAGGGTGCGATTGTTTTACATTCCAATGAAGACACTTCATGATGCTCCAATGTTGGTAAGATGCTGGGATTCGGCTGCGCGGCCTTGGGCCGCTGATAACACTGCCTAGACACACCCTTTTACTCACACTCTTGTACTCGTCCACAATAAGATCTGACAGAGACATGAAGGAGTTTGAAATGTTTAATTTAAATAACGTGCTCTATTATGCTCTATTATGCAGTATATGTGCCACAATCAGCAAAAAAATGCACAACACAAATACAGTCAGCATTGCTAGTAGTCCATAAATCATAAAAGGAGCTGTCATGGTGAATGACAGTGTAGCCTAACCTCCCTCCCCTTGTATAGAAGCAAGATGATTATATATTAGAAGATCTCTCGGTGTTATCTGCAGACCCCATACCTAACTCTATAGATGGTGGATCTACAGCATAGGTGCTGTCTTGCTCTTCTCCCTGTTAAGGTCCCTCTCCAAGTGTGTGCTAACTATCTGTGTATTCCAATAAGACCAAAGTACGTGTTTCCAAACAACAGCTGCATCTGCATGTTTTCTGTAGGTGCTAGGGCCTGACCAGAACAAAATAACACGGGGCATTGTTGTTCGACCTTGTTCATAATGTTCAGACTAAATCCCAGGAATCTGCAAAGCGTGAAAACAACTGTAGGTTCTATGTGAAAGTTTCAGAACAGCACATGCAAAATAAACTCATGCAGTAACGCGCACAAAGCAGTGGACAGTCTGTAACGTGCTCATGCTAACATAGGGAAGACAACAATGTCCCCATAGGCCATATGACAATCCCCACCATCTTACTCTTAGACACATTTTATTGGAGTTGCAACTCCAATATTGGAGTTGCAACTGTGTGCAGTGAAGACGTCCCGACTCGTCCTAAAGCCACCCATCTCCCTCAAGCTAGAAATTGAATGGGAAATACAAACAAATGTGTGCCTGCCTATGCCTGCAACCCTGGGACCTGACTATCTATCTATCTACCCATCCTTTCCTCCTAGCCTAGAGGGGCTGCGCCCCATGTGACATTAACATATACTTCGATTTACAGCAAAGCAATGGATGATATGCAGTCTGCAATGTGCCACCAATCAATCATAGTGAACACACAGGAAGAACAGGTAAATGAGGATGGCAGTATTGCATGCTGAGTGATTGTTGTTTGTTATCATGTGAACTTGTTGTGAATCATATGTCATCATCATGTGTTAACTTGATTTGAGACTTGAGTTGAAGAGATGATTCATGTGGTGGCGGTCAGTGTGAGACTGGGTGTTTGTTTGTTATGCTTAATGTGTTAGTGATGATGATTGAGATTCACAATGTTGGTGGTTTACCGACAGTTGATCAATAATTTTCCCCTGATGGTTATTTTTTTGCCCTTCCCCTTTGAGAGATCGGACAGCAAGATTCCTTCATCGGGTCCACTCCACACTGCCCACACTGCTTTGTGATATTGTTTTATGCCTACTTTATACTCCTCAAAGACTCAGACCCGGCCAGTCACTTAGTTAATGCATTGCAAAGCTTGCAAACACAAATCTAGTCAACTCTAGTCCACTCTACACTCAAAAGGTGAATCAGTCAAGTTAATATTTCCCTTCTTGTTGTTTAAGAACAAAATTGTACTACTACAGGCTGATCCATTGCATTTTGAGTCGGAAGTTGGGATGAGTCGGGACTCACTCGGGACACTGTTGGTACAGACTCAGAGTTGGACACCATACTTGGAGTTGGAGTCAGGCTCAGGAGGATCAGAGATGATGGAATGACTCAAGCATGGGCCTGAGTGTGACTACTTCGAGAACTGCTACCAGAAGAAGATGGAAGTTTTCAAATTCACTGAAACCAACCGATTTTGATGATGATGACTTAGAAGTGGCCTAAAGGTAAACAACACCACCCTACACATATCTGTGGGATGGCAGTGGTGAGTGTGCTGTGAGTGACTAATAGCAGTGCATTGATTATTTTACTTAATTGGGAAAATGCTATGTTGTTGTGTGTTTGCCCAGTGCTGTCTGGCTCAAATTTGAACCTAAGTAGAGGTTGGGTGGGGGGCTTGTTGTTGGAGGTAACTGCCGGAAACACACATTTAGCCATGCTGCCTCTGAAAGTCATCTTATGATTATTATTACAGTTGCTTATAAAGCGCAGCTGACACCCTACGGGTAACCTGGTGCTATGTTAAGATGTTAACTGAGTGTAGAAAGAACTATAGCCCCTGCCAGGCGGAATTAGCAGGGAACTAGAGAGCAGACCTGGGGATAGAGCCAGCTTTCTATCCTTTTTCTGAACTGCAGAATGTTATCTATCTGTCTAATATCCAATGGAAGTTTTTTCCAGAGGCGGGGGGCTGCTGTGCAGAAAGCCCGGCCTCCTGATTTAACTTTCTTGACTCTATGCACCCTCACCAGATTTGCCGAAGAGGAACGAAGCATTCGAGGGGGAGCATACCAAATAAATTTTTCCTGCAGGGATTTAGGTCCATGTCCATTCAGGGCCTTGAACAAAATGCATAGAGCCTTAAATTGTATTCTCCGCAAAACTGGCAGCCAATGTAAATCAGAGAGTGCCGAGGAGGCAGAGGTACGACGTGATCCTCCCAATGCTGTTTTGCGGCCATGGTCTGTATTCTCTGCAATCTCTCAATCAGATACCGCGGAGAATCCAAAAGCAGAGCATTGCAGTTGTCCAATCTGCCGAGGATAGTACTCCAGACTATCAGCATCCTGGCCTCCAAGGAAAACATCGGAAAGATTTTTCGAAAAGCTCTAATCAGACTGAAACAACTCCCAACTGTCTTATTGACATGTTTCTCTAATGTTGATTTGTGTGGCTCAATGAATAGAGCGGCAGACCCTGATGCAGAGGTCTAGCCCGGGACCAGGGTTCAATTCCCCGCCTCGGCAGGTCTTGGGCTCAAATATTCCACGGACCTGACAATTCTCGCCTCGGTGCCTATTCCAATCATGGAGTCCCACTCTGCAACTCTGGGCAATAGCTTGCTTAATCTCCACAACGGCCCCCACAACGCTAAGGATGCCTGGCCTCCACCTTGGGGGTGCCCAGGAGTGGATGCCTCACAGGGAAAGCCAGGATGGGTTCCACAGCGGTATTTGTACAAGCGCCTTGAGACCCTTGCAGGTGAGTAGTGCGCTATGCAAGTATCAATTTACATTTACATTTATCAAACAAGACTCCCAGATTACGCACAGCGTTACTGGGAGCCAATGGGACACTGGCAGCAGTTGGCCAGAAGTTAGATGGAAGTGTAGGGGGAATTCTTCTTGCACTCCTTTATGCAGTTTAACTCCTTAAGTCTTCAAAATCCTTTTTATTTTTCCATCTACAGGCCCTTTACCCTGCACCATACTGGAAAAACAACACAAACTTACCTTACTGAACTGCACCCGCCGGGCATCCAAGATTAATAGACAGTCCAAGAGGAATGCAGAGATGCAACTCGTTTACTTGACTCCTACGGATCTTTTAATTTTATTTGCTATCTTTTAAAACCTGGTACAACAGAACATAATGTAACTTGGGCCTCTCTGGGGCAGACAGACAATTTGATATACCTGTACTAGTCTAGTACTCATCATCATGCATGCATTTCCTTTTCCTCCCATAACAGATTAACGATGGTCGGCTGCCAAAATGAATGTGTTGTCATTGTGTAGTAGTGTTTATCTATGTCAAAACTTTCCATCAAATCCCCCTTCCCATCCACTCATCGAACGACTGACCCTCTTCCCCTGAGCTGGGTGATTTATTTAGGTGGGACTAATCTAAATTTACACCATTAATTGATGACACACTTGGTGGGAAGGATGTGAATGAAGCAACGCCAACTCAAGGCAGGACAAAGATCTTCTGTTTAAGTATAGCCCACACTGGCAATATTACATATATTAGATTACCCACCCATGCACAATATTCGATATTCAAAAATCTTCTGAGCAACATAATCCATCCTAATTGCCAGAATCATCATCCTTCCAGCAGTAAAGGTTACGCTTGTCCACTCCACTTCATAGCTCAACTCAACTTCAGTTTGTAATTGTACTAGCCCACCATTCTGGTTATTTTTTATTTTACTTTAGCATTCTCTAGTCTCCCTCAGGTGACTGTCTCATTTTTTTGCATATAAAACGGCGTTAACTCAGTGTGTAAATCTAATTAATTCCATGCAATTAATATTCCTCCTCCTACAGTTTAAGTTTGACTAGGAGGGAGTGGAACCTCGCTGCAGAATCTAGTGCTTTCACTACAGTTTGAGTGATCCACTAGCATGCTGCTACTGTCTACTACTACCACCACCATTCCACCTTGGGAAACCTTCATCATGCAGCCATCGCTTTGCCTGATCACAGGGAAGAGAAGAACTGTGGAGGATTCATTCAAAATGCAATAATCTATATAGTATGTAAATTAATTCACACACCCACACCCCTTCCGAGTCCATAGGGGTTAATCTAGTTGCAGACTGCATAGGCTAGAAGGAGGACTGACAGTAGTAAGACAAGTGAAGTAAAAGAGTAACCCCCAAAAAAGATTTACATCATACGTAAAACTATACATGTATTCCCCCAACAAATATAAACTAGAAGGAAAGAAACCCACAACACCTGACCCACCCCACTCCCTAGCCCAAACAATGCCCAGTAAAGCAAGTCCATAATCAAAATTGTCCATGGAAATCAATCCATAAAATAAATACTGTACACCCAAGTTTTCCCCAACTCCCAAATTCCCACCCTCACCTCAACAAGTCCCACCCACCAAACAAAAGATTAAAAAGGGGCAAGAGGGGTCTATCTAGCTAGGACTTGGATATTTCTCTCCAGCTGGTCAAAACTATGCTCCATCCTGGCCTCAAGGCTTGCCATCCTGAGGAGCATGTGGTGCTGAAAGATAGGAAGTGTACAGGGTAGAGCAGTAGTAGTTGTAGAATGGCAGTGGACAGCTGCCACTGGAGGCACTGGGGGGGCCTGGCTGGCCTGGGGCATTGGAGGCTGCAGCTGCTGCTGCCTCCTCCTATTCTTCCAAGGATACCAGCCACTGATATTCTGCCCTGATGGCCTCCAGCTTCCGTTGTCAGATCTTGGCTTGTATCTCCTGCCTGATGGGTTGCAAAGGAGTAGCAATATCAAGAAAGAAAAAAGACAATTGTAGCCAATACTCTTATAAAAACAGTAGCACATAAAATATAGTGGCACAGTAGCATTAGCAGTACATAACATTTGTGGTATCCTTGATGCCTCACCCCTAAGATTTGGATGTGATTATAGTTTTTAGTCATTAGGCACTATGGAGTAGACAAGTATTCTTCATGCTGTTGTTTAGCTAAATTAATCTTGTAGGCCAGCTCAGCTTGCACTCTAGCTAGACATACTCGTTTCGCAGACCAGCGTTACTTTACTACTGTCTGCAGATGGGGCAGCTGTTACTACACAATTATTTCTTTTTCTATTATGGCCTTGCTCTGTTAAATGGCAAATCCTCAATTTCACTTGGGCCCTGACAACAACAGGGCAGATTTTTATTTTATTTATTTTACAGAGTTTTGAATAGCGCAAACATGACCGGAAGGTATTGGGTATCAGAGCGCTTTACATAGCACCAGTTGCGTTACATGAGGACACATTAATTTTTCATTTCTGTTAGGCACGGGGAGATTAAGTGATTTGCCCAGAATCACAGGATGTTCAGCGTCATTGCCGAGGCTTGAATCCAGGTCCCAGGATTCGAGGTCGACCGCCCTGGCCGGTAGGCCAACTCAGATGAATACATGAAAAGTTACTAATATGAATGATGATATACTGCACAACGTCACATGAGGTGTTACTATTGTAACCATGCAGCCGAGAGGCCACCCATGGCTGACACTGTCAAAATCCCATGGGTAGAGAGTGGGTCTTGGAGGGAGGCAATTGATGATGGCTGGGAACATAATATATATGTTGTGCTTGAAAACTACTGTGAGCCAAGGGAGTAGTCTGAACTACAACCTCAAACCTTTGAATCAAAAACCTTTATAAAAAAGCCTTCCATTTATCATTGCATTTTCTCTCTAGCATTATTTGTATTCTTCACCCTTGGCTTTTCTACTCAGGCATTGTTTAAATTTATTTTACATTCTCTTCACCCGATCTTCACCTATGATTGAATACCATCCATCCATCCCAAACATGGCTATCATTCTTAACAAACCTTTCACCAACATACATTTGTCATTTAACCACCCATGCATCCTTGCTTGCCTTTGAAGCATCAAACCAGAGGATTCCTTTCTCCCATACACTTTCACCCACCCAGGCAGGCATCCTTTCTTTCACCCATCCTTCAACCACTCATGCATCCTATTAACAGGCCTATATATCCCAGGCCTTCTCCCATGCATCCTTCTCTGCCAGTCATATTACATTTCACCCGTCCTTTCTCCTTCCATCCTTCTTTCCCTTTTCCATCAACCCATCATGGTCTGATTCTTCTTCATAAAACCTTCTCTGCTGAGTTGAAGATAGAAGAGGCCATTAGTTACTTAACTCCCGCTGAATATGCTAATGCAAACTAAAGGGTGTCTTCAACTGTTCACAACTTAATCTCAACTGTACAGTGTACACCCTTGCAGCAAGTGTATAAATTCAATTGTCAATAAGCAAGCAATCTGACTTATCACCACCGCCACTGCTGCTTGATCACCCCCTGCAGCTGCCGCATCTGCTCCTGCTGGCTGGCATCGCCGTCCCCAATGGCCCCAGCGCTGGTGGTCGGTACGGCTAGAAAAAACATTACACATTTTTTAGATGCCATATATGCCTCCCCCTATTTATTTTTTTCACTAGCAAGATTGAAAATATATACACCCCACACATCACTACAATTTGGGTACAGAGAGTATGTCCGATCAAAAATAATAAAAAGTATCCTGTTGGGCATTTTGAGGCTTGACAATTTTTGCAAAGCCTATCAAGAAGACAACCTGTGAAGGACTAGACTCAGTGGCTAGAGCTATTGGTGAATCTGAGTTTTTGACAAGACAAAAGTGGCCAACTGGGCGGGCAATCGGACATAAGGTCTTCTTGGCTGGAAAATGTAATGGTGCCATCTTCCTCCTTCTCATACTTCCTTCCAGCCATAGTGCACAGTAATCAGTTCCCCATCAACTGCTGCTTGTAATAATACCAGGCGTAGATGAGAAGAAGACGCAACTTTGGGGATTTCCAACTAGACCATCATTTACTGATTGAGTGTGAGAAAGTAAAAGAAAGCCTTCTAATCTCAAACAACATGTGTAGAATACCTTACTTGGGCATGCAATCTAAACTGCAGACAAGTAGTACTAGTACTAGTAGTAGTAAAGACCAATGGGTTCTCTGAGTCATACAGTACCACCACTAGGCAGTCCACAAACTAAGGGGAGAGGAAAAGCTGACAAAAAACCAGAAGAAAGCAAGCTACAGACAGACTAGTACAGAGTCTGACAGAGGCGTTTGAGATTAAAAAAAATAAAGACACTAGAAATATAAATAACTAAGTTACTAAATAGGATAATACAGGGATAACAAGAATTTAAAAACAGATAGATCTAAGAGGATTTTGGGAAAAAACTAATCTTAGTAAATGGAAATAAGTTAAAAAAGGGAGTGGTAAAAGTTAGGGATATTATATTTTAATATTTACAACAGGAAGACTTACGGGGACCAGCAGAGCCATCAGATGAGGAGCGTTCTTGGGAGGCACCTCCAGCTCCTGCCTCGCATGACCTAGTCTTGCCCCTGGATGCTGATGATCACGTAAGACATAATTAAAGAGACAAAAAATTATTGTTGTTAAATAAATATTAAATAATCACTCCAAAAAGATTTTTTTACAGGAAATGGCAATCAGATGGACTAGTAGTAGACTAGTATTGCGGTCGCAGACCATCCTATCTTTATTAGGCCATAGTTCCAATCCGATTCCTGAATCCTAAATCTACCTAGCCCACCTATTCCAAAGACTTTGGAATGAATTGCAAAAAAAGATATTTGCTTTGAGTTCTAACCAAGTTCTGATCTCATCTGCAATCATCTCAGCCCCCTTTAATGGGCCAATTCACTGAGGATGCATTTAGTCTTTAAAATGCATAGATGGACTCATGCATATTTGCATACACTTAATTGGTTGGTTGCTAGTCACTCACTATACGAACTACAAAAAAAGTTCTACTAAGGACTGAAGTGAGAGGACGCGGGCCGCTAAATTACTAGTACTAAGTAACTAACTAACTACCACTATCTTAGTGATAGGTCAAAGGAAAGGAGGCTCTCTATCATGCATTACCAAACTTAAGTTCCCATACATAATCAGCCCAAGTGATCACAAAATAAGTTGCAAAAAATTACGATTCTGTCTAGAATAACAAATTCATGATCACATAATATAAGCTTTTATAAACGTAACTTGTTACCTGCATGTGCGGAGCAGCATGCTTGCTATTTGTGAAAAAAATATTAGCAATAACATAGAACACACAATAATAATAATTAGCTATTCACCAAGCCCTGCGACCTCAACCCCTAGCAGGTCCAGCAGTTCCAGCAGGTCCTGCTCTCGGTCCAGGATGTCAGACCACCAGTGCATCAGCTGGTTGTGGGTGTGCCGGGCCCCAGAGCAGCGATACACTGCCAGGCACACCCTTGCCCACTGTTACTGCCGCTCCCAGAGCCCGTACTCGGACCCAGGCCTGCCGCCTGCTGCCAGGGTGGAGGGGAGGTGGAGCTGCACAAAAAAAACAAGTGCTGCCACGTACACCTTGGAAAACAACGCCTGGGGCTACACCCCTTCCAGGCACCACATTCTGCAAGGAAGGCGGCTCTTCTTTGCTCGAGTCACACTACCCGCCATGTTGCAGGGAGGGTGGGGTGGAAAACAATGTAGAAAGTAAAACATTAAGGGAGAAGAAGAAAGGAAGTAAAAAAAATAGAATACAGGTAATATAGAAAAACAGTACAAAACTCACTAAAAACACAAAAAATAAAAGAAAACTCAAAAAATATACACTGAAGAAGACCGAGGGAAAGATAATAAATAAAAAAGATCAGAAAAAAAGTTTGCGAAAGAAGGTTTGAAGAGATTAAGGCAGGATTGAAAAGTAGGCCACAGCACCATAACAGAGGAGAAAACAAGATGGCGACCACATGGTGCAGTTTGCGTGATATTTTCCCGCGAACAAGCAATCTGCATTGCAGTGCGACAGGAAACATCACACGAATGGGCGGGACAAGCACCTCCGTTCGCTTGCGGAACTTCGCATGGCGTAGCAGAGAATTTTAACCGCTTCTCTGAGTTCTGCGTAGCACCGCTGCGAAAAACTCCACCCAGGCTTACTTCTAGTAACAATACACAGGACTGTACTAGGTCTCTTCTGCTTCACTCGTGGGCCCTATTTCATCATCATTATTGTAATGTTTAACTGTAATTATACTGTGAGGTACTGTAAGTTCTATTCAATAGAAGTTCCATTGCTGCTACCATTTTGTATTTAATTTATCCTCTATATCTCTATATACATGTTGTATGGTCGGACACATGAGTGAGTAGAAAAACAGTGCAAGTGTTGGTACCCTCATGCTCTGACGGAGGCAACACACCTCAATGTCCCACTTTGAAACACTCGGAAACCTCTGAGTGGCATCTTACACATCTCATCACATTTTCTCAATGGCTCAAACAAATTCAATGACATATCCCCAAAAATAAAGAAACTATATTGAACATAACTGTATCATCTTTAGGACCAGCATCATCACTTACTAGTACATTAGACACAATACCGCACATATATTACCAAGGAGGTTGCTGATATTAAAAACAGACATCACTACAAAACAAAGCAATGGGAATAAAAAAATTAAAGCAAAAAAACAAAAGTCAGAGACCTTCACTGTTCTATGCTCCCAGGATATGAAACAGCATTCCCACAAACATCAGACCTACTCTAAACCTCATGCAATTCTGAAAGAAGCCAAACAATTATCCTTCCAAGAAAATCTCCCCTACTACTTAATGAAAATGTGTCATGGACATAGCTTCGTTGCCACCTAAGATGACCATCTGACGACGGAGCTTTGCCCATCACGGACTTGCTGACTCTTTTTTTCAGCATCTGTAGAACTGTTCCATTGGAGGTGTACAGAGGGAGAGAGAGCGGAATATGGCTGGAGGCTGTAGTGCCGCTCCTTTTTTAGATAAGTATTTTTTGGCATTCTTTTAGCTGCCGCAGGTGTTTCTTCAGGAACGGTCCCCATCTTGAAAGTTCTTCTGCTGTGGAATACAAGTAATTCAGGTCTATGAGATTTAATGACTGTGGTCAACTGGTTAACTCTGGCTTTATGTTGCTGCATTTAGGCATTTCAGGAATGTAACTGTTTCACAAAAGGACTGTGCTATTTTTTCATTTATGCAAGGTATAAACTTTTAGTGGGCTCTTTTGACTGACGTCTGTGACATTTGAAAGGTGTATAGCAATAACTGAATGTATGGTTTTGGCATTTGGCTAATTGGTTTATGCTGATATAGCAGTGCCATAATTATACTTTTTTTAAAAAAATATCTCTGTACTGCAATTGCTTCCAATAGTGCAGACTTTGTATTTTATATAGAACGATTAAGAAATTTGCAGTTTGTTTTTACCCCTAAATCGCAATCTACTGCTGCTGGTACTAGTTATACTGCAAAGCAATTGCTGATGAATAAACCATTTTCTTCTTAAGAGATGGTTAATTCCACTACTCCTCATACTTCATCCATGCAGCCCTCTGCAAGTAAGGCTCAAGTGTCATCTTCAGCTTCTAAATGGCTAAAACAAGAACCTCCTTCTCCTGAAAAATCTTCATCTCCTGTTATTGTTGAAGAAATACAAGCATCATGTCCCTTTTTTGAAGAGACTAATAAAGTGATAAAAACAACTAGTTCAAAAATTAATGTATTGATGGATAAGAGTATTTATGCGGTGGAACAGCAAGTTGTGGACTTACATGATGATGTAACTAAAATTCAGTGACTAGAAAAGGAGGAATTTCAGCTTACACAGAGGTGTTCCTGAAACAATAGAAGGCAATCATCCTGTTTCCTTTTTTACCTCCTTCCTTCCAAAACTACTAGACCTGCCACCTTCCACCTTGCTAAATATTCAAAGAGCTCATAGGCT
Organism: Triturus cristatus; assembly: GCF_964204655.1. Lineage (NCBI taxonomy): Eukaryota > Metazoa > Chordata > Amphibia > Caudata > Salamandridae > Triturus > Triturus cristatus. Next base: position 1,288,940,546 of record NC_140591.1, on the reverse strand, counting down.
TGGTCCTCACCTTACTTCATCTGCATCTCCTGCTAAACCAAGAGTCATTATCATACTATTTCTGTAGTTTACTGATCTATTGGCAGTTCTTTCTGCAGCTAAGACTAAACATCAAGTCATGTGGTCGAATCAAAGAATGTTCCTGTCTCAGGATGAGTCCAATGCTACAGCTGCCAGATGGAAAACGTTTCTTAATCTCCAATCTTCTCTACAATCTTTAGGCAAAAGATTTGGGTTTTTTATCCTTACATTGTTAAAGTGACACAGCAGAACCATGCTAATAAATTTAAAGATCCAGCTGAACTCAAAAAGTTCATGCAATCTAATATGTTGGAAACCATGGATACAGCTGGTCTTTCTACACGTTGACTGTTTTCAGATGGTTTACTGTGCTTTTTATGAAGTTGTATCATATTTGACATGCATTTTATTGTAGTGTTTTAATAGTCCACAATTTTTACCTTTTTCATTGTATTTTTTTTCCAGAGATTTGTTATCTATGTTTGCATAGTGTGATTTTCCTCCTGATTATATATGGTCCTGATGTGGTGTGGACTCTTTCCTTTCGAGTGTGTAATCTGTTCATGTGTCGTCACCACCCCATTTCCTTTTGTTATTTATTCAGCTATGTCTTTTCAGTCATCATTTTTGGACATGTAATGTCTCTTTCTTGCTCGTTGTTTTCTTTTCTTATCCTCCTTCTTTTCTGTACTCTGTTTCCGTTTCATTCTCCTTGCTAATTGTTTTTCTTTTTTCTTTCTTTCAGCATTCTTTTTCCATCTTTTGATCTCTGTTGGATTTTTCTTATATGTCTTAACGTTCTCAGCAGGTTATTATTTACTCTCTCAGTTGCTGTTTGCAGTTGCTGTTACTCGCCTACTGGGAACCTTGGACCACAGGTCCCAGCCACCCTGCTGCCACGCCACTTTTCCGTGCCGGGAAGCACCTTATTAGCAGCCGCAGGCTCCGGCAGCGCGGAAAGCCCGCTCTGTCAGTTGCAGTTGCTTTTACTAGCCTACTGGGAACCTTGGACCACAGGTCCCAGCCATCCTGCTGCCACGCCACTTTTCCGTGCCAGGAGGTGCCTTATTAGCGGCTGTGGACTCCCGCAGCACGGGAAGCAGGCTCTGTCAGTTGCAGTTTGCAGTTGCTGTTACTCACCTACTGGGAATCTTGGACCGCAGGTCACAGCCATCCTGCTGCCATGCCACTTTTCCGCGCCGGGAGGCACATTATTAGCGGCAGCGGGCTCCAGCAGTGCAGGACAAGCACGGGCGTGCAAGGGCAAAGCACGAGCAAAGCCCAGGCCAAGGACCGGCCTGTCTGCACCTGTCCTCGACCGGATGAGGCTGGGCTGGGGTCAGGGACAGGGGACCTAGATGGTTTAACGCAGAATGCTCACTTGCTGTCAAGAGGCTGAAACAAGTTCTGCATGCCTACCTGAGGAATGCAGCGCTAGTTAAAATCCAAAGAAAGCAGTACAAACTGGCTCTCAGTAATCGCAAGAAGGCTCTGAAGGAAGAAGCTTGGGGCAACCTTATGGAAGCAGCAACTTATAAGTGCAGTGCAAAGTTCTGGAGCATTATAAATAGCCCCGTTTTGGGAGAAGAGGAAGCTAATGTCTTACAATCACATATCACTGAAAAAGAATGGGTAAGGCATTTCGAGGACATGTTCAAGGGAGACTTGGCCCTGCCGCCTTTACTAAATTCTAGTGGTACACACAAATAACTAGTAGTATTGGAAGAAGAAGTATGCGAGGTATCTCTGGATTAACAGGTAATAAGGCCCCGGGCCCGGGTGGAATCCCACCGGATCTTTATTTGTTGGACGTGGCACTTTGGGCCCTAGTGCTCACTTCCGTAATTAATGCTGTTGCTAGGTTTGGTACCCTGTCTTCTTGGGTGACCTCTATTATTGTGCCAGTTTTTAAAAGGGTGGATAGGGACAGCACTGTCTGTTAAAGACCAATCTCCCAGTTAGAATCTGTGGTAAAAGTGGTTGGCAGGATGTTACTGGATAGAACATCATGTCGGACACCCAATATGGGTTTCGCCCTGGCCGTTCTGTGATTGCGATACTCGTCGAATTTGAAAGTATCTTGTTCATTCCCCGTGAGGGGCGGTGTCCGCCACAGCTGTATACTGGCCCCGTTTCTTTTTAATATCTACAATAACAATTTGGAGAAAACCCTCCTGGAGACTAAGGCTGATTATCCCCGGATAGGACAGCGAGGTGTCCCCGTTCTGCTATATGCAGACAACACCGTCATGATGGCCAGGACAGAGAGGGGCTTACAAACCATCTTATCAACGTTCGCCCAGTTTATGGGAGATTTGGACTTAAAAGTCAACAACTCCAAATCATACATCATGCAAGTGGGGATGCGGCCCAGCAGATCATACACCTTTAAGGTAGGGTCTACCCGATTCCCAAAACATCTGTCTTCTCCTACCTGGGGGTACTGCTGGATGAGAAACTGAACTGTGGCCCACAACTTATACGTAAGAGAAATGATCTCAATAGGGAAACTGCAGCAATCTGTAACTTTGCTGGTAGACCGGGTAAAAGACCTGTGGGGGCCCTCCTGGAGTTTTACAGGACACAATGCCTGTCAAAAGTACTGTACGGCAGTGAAATCTGGGGATACGCTGAAGTAAATGATGTCCAAATAGCGGAAAACAAATACATGAGACGTCTGCTGTCAGTTCCCCAGGGTATTCCCGCTATTATTGTCCACGAAGAGTGAGGAATGCCCTATATCACAGACCAGATAGCCATCCGCCCGCTGTAACTTTGGTTAAAAATATGGGTCAAGGAATGGGACTCGCTAAATAAGGCAATCTTGAAAGACTGCCTGGCCCTGGATCAAGCATCAAGGACTCCATGGTTAAAATATATCAATAAGAGTCTATCAAACCTGGGAAGAGGTGACCTTTTTTCTAACCTGAGGGAATGCGAAAGGCAGAAATACCCCTTCTCAAGACGGCGTTTAGCATGCGTCAAACTATATTAAGGGAGGAGCGGGAGCTCATGAAGCCAAGTGTTCTCCATTTTGTTATACTAAGGTCCACTGAGAAGGCTGAGCCTTATATACTTGGTTTTGTGAACTCTTATGATAGATTCCTTCTGACCAGGTTCCAGTTTGATCTGTTTCATTTACTCCTTACTTACCCAAGAGGCAATAATAGAGGGCAATTCTTTCCGCCCTGCTGCTGCGATTGAATAGCTCCGCAGGAAATGTTACACTTTACCATGTTTTGTCCATTTCATGACGCCCCTAGAAAAACATATTTAATTCCCATCTTGAAACAGGAAATTTTAAAAAAACGTTCGCCCTGCCTTCATATTTCTCCAGAAGTTGATGGGCAACACCATATTTTACATTTTAAGCTTTTTAAAATCCGCCATCAAGCTTAGGATGAGCTGTGATTAGTTGGCTCGTCCTTTATTAACACCTTGGCATCATGTAGTTGTACTGTTAACAGGGCACGGACCCAGTCATTGGCTTTTATGTAACTGTTTTTAGATGTGTTATTTTAATATAATCGGAGTCTCGGATTTGTTCCTACTTGTACATATTACTTGAATTATGAATTTGCAAAGACCTGCCTTTGTGATCGTACACATTGTACCATATTATTGCTATCCCGGTTTTTATTTTGTGCTTTTATGGTTTTATGTAATATGAAACCGAATAAAGATATTTGATTTGATTTGATACGTATTTTATATAATTCCAAGTAATATCATTGAATATGAAAGGGTCTCCTAAATAACAGAGTATTATCACATTTAGGTAAGTTTATCCCTGATCTAGGTCTTCTTCAAGAAACTCACCTTGTTGAATCTGAAGCATGGAAACTCAAAAAGAGTTAGGTGGGACTTGTATTTTTTTTCCATTACCGAATAAAAAGAATGGTGTTGTTGTATTGTGCAAAACATCTCTTAATCTTACTTTGGTTTCACAAGAAACAGACATTAAGAGTAGATGGATTATTGTTAATCTTCTCATAGATAATGTTTCTCTTACTATATTGAATGTTTATGCTCCTACACAACCTGATCATACTTTTTGGCCTTCTATAGCAAGAAAATGTACACAACACCATGATGTGTATTTTATTTTGGGTGTTGTCTGTAACCAAATTATGGATCCTCTTTTACAAAGACAATCCTCGGTTAAATTTTTGTCACATAAAATGCACAAGCAATTACAACTCTGCCATTCCCAAAGGAGCTTTGGTTGACTCCTGGAGATTGGCTAACCCTACAGACCATGATTATACTTATTACTCATCCTCTCACGGTACACTTTCGCAACTAGATCACAGTTTTCTTTCCAACTCTCTTTCCCAATGCATCATGCAATTCCATTTCACTCCAATCATACTTGGATTTGGTTCCTCCCTGTTCAACCTTTCACAGATGGAGATTTCATAATTTTTTATTGCAAGATGCTCAATTTTGTAGCTCCTTTATTTTCTTTGCTCCAGAACTTCTTTCCTTTAATAAAGATACTGATATTTCTCCTTCTGTATTATGGGACTCATTTAAAGCATCTGCAAGGGATTTGGTTTTAAACTATGTATCTAGGAATATGACAAGTTGTACTAAGGAGCATATTGCATTGCTGTTCAATCAAATCATTGGAAAAGCAATATTTTCCTTCTAATTCATCTTTTGATCTTCAAAATTAATGGACCACCGTGAAACTGTTCCTCATCACAAACTTGTGGGAAAGAAAGAGGAACATTTTAGTAAACATGTTAACATCCTTCTTTATTTCATGCAGCAGCAAGGAAATCCCCTTGAAATGACTGTGTGACTACACAACTTTGTGACCAAACAATATGTGGATAACGATATAAAGACACATCTAATAGATTTCCTATAACATGGATTGAAACCATATGCAGAACTGAAGCAGGTGAGATTGGTATTGAAAGATAAAAAGCTGTTTGACATTATCACGAAATCTAAACTTCCATGGTTTAATTGCCATAGTTAGAGTTTCATCCAACCAGCCACTACAAAACAGTTCAGTGAACACTAAATTTCCAATTATTGTAAGTGAAATGATTGTCAATGAGGAGTTGGTGCATGCAGGGATATACTCAAAAGGTACCGACCATATTGTTCAAGGACTTAAGAGAACATTGAAGGAACCTGACCTTCGTGTTGTGCCACATGTTCAATGGGATATTTGAAATGGATCCAGTCATTGCACTGTCAAATGATACGGAGGTAATTTTTGTGCTGTAATGTTCATAAGTCAAGGATTGTCAGCATTATGGATATGTTGAGGAACAAGCCTCATATTCTGTACAAGAAACTTGACCCAGAGATGCCCAGTGTTCTTATCAAGGTGCATATCCTGACGGGTGACGATGCTATGAGAAAAATTAGAACAAAGCTTGGAGCTTTAACTGCTGAACCTGTGAAGTCTCTAAAAGGATTCACTGAGACAGAAGAAGAATGTGACTTCAAAGAAGTAGAAAGATGCCTTGTGCATGTGTGGAAAATGAGTTTTGAATCTCACACATTTGATGTCTTCGGTACAGTGAGTTTAAGTGATTAGTCCCACTAAGTGACCTTCCACCAATGTCATATCCTGTGCGTAGACACATTAAAAGAGAGTTCTACTTGGTCAGAAGATGTGTAAATGTTTTGGATCAGGCATATGTAGATAACGATCTGTGTGAATTTGGTTTGGTAGATATTTATGGGGGTACTAAAGCCTATGAAATTTAAACAGCCTCTAACCACAGAACTTAAACGGATATGTACTTGCAAAACCTGTGCTCTAAAAAGATGTCCCTGTCAATATGCTCTTTTGCAATTGTACCATGAGCGATTGCCAAAACAAACAAGACAAGCCTGGCGGAGCGTGGCGCGCGCGCGCTTGGGGGCGTGTGCGTCTGCGCAAGCGCGTCAGTCGCAGAAGCGCGTCCACAGACCCCGATCGCTGCGCGTGCCCCGGTTTGTCTCCCTTGGGAGCAAACACGGCAACAATAAGTCTCGTTGGCGGCAGCGCTTCGCGCTGCAACGCCAGCGAGACCTAATAAATGAAGTGAACTACGAAAATGTGTCTAAAACAGGAGTGATAAACATGTTTTATTATATTCAGATCATAAACACTGTTTGGTGTATACAGAATTTGGGAAATGGCAGAAGGGTTGCTCTAAGGATTTATTTTCTATCTCTATATACTTGCCTGCAACAATAAGTATATAGGTCTCATGGTTCCTGAAATAATACATCATCACTGCAACACATCTGCCATTTTAAAAAATGTAATCCAGAAAAATTTGTCCGAGATCAGCCGTGTCTGCTAAATTACTTCTCCATCAATCCAAAAACAAAAATCAAAAATGAAAATCTCCGGCCAACAATTTTTTTATGGAGCTATATCAGGGGGTCCGGATGAATTGGGTCAAACTGTTAGAGAATGCAGAACTCCAGGACTTAAATTCTGTTTTACACTCTTCATAAGTAGTCTTTCAGATGGCAGGGTACAACCTTTACCACGCAGTCTTCACTATGCAGTACAATTACCACACAATCTTTACAACGTATATGTCTTTGCAACGCATTGCCTTTACTGTGCAAATGCCTTTTACCACTCACTGCTTTCACACGCTTTCCTTTATCACACGTTTGTTAAGTATATTGGTAGGTCTATGTAAGTGTGGGAAATTACAAAAATATTTTTAATTTAGTATGTTTATATTTAAATATATATAAATATAAATATAAATAAATATATATATATATATATATATATATATATATATATATATATATATATATATATATTACCAACTGGCGGTTGCCAGTAGGTAGTTATAGTTAGGAAATCTGCAACATTCTATTTGGAATAACTTTGGCGCCGGTTGATGAATCTTCGCGAAATTTTCAAAACTCTGGCCCGCTCCGGTCCGCTCCTATCCTGAAAGTCTCGGGGTGATTCGTCAAGCGGGGGCCGAGAAAAAAGGGGGATCCCAAAACGTGTTTTCCCAATGCAATTTTCCATAGGGACAGTTAGTTGCATCTACAGCCCGAACTGCTGAACGGAATTACACCAAATTTGGCAGAAAGGTAGACCTTGGTTCAGAGTTGTGCCTTTTGCTTAAATGGTGTAAATCCGTTCAGCAGTTCCTGAGAAAATCAAAAACACATATATATCTATGGCCACGCTGGATCCGCGCGCCCTAAGCGCACCCTAAGCGCACCCTGCCGTGCACAAGCTGTATTCTAATTGGTTGTCAACACTCCAAATCAGGAAGTGTTGGCAGGAATCTTGTGCCTCGAAACCTAATAAAAAAACACACAAAACGCGAAAAGGGGGGAGGGTAGAAACACCCTGACCCCCTAGGCCTGCCTAGTTTAATGTGGGGGGCCTCCTCCCGGGGCTCGACTTTATTAACATTGCGGGGGGCACAGAGCCCCCCCGCAGCCCCGGGGATCGCCACCCATGGGGCTTTTTTAAATACATAAATACCCTGTGTGGGGGGCACAAGCACCCACACACACCCCGGGGACCGCCATCTCGCCAGGGCACTAAAGATTCAAATTGGGGGGTCCGTGATGGACCCCCCAGGGACCACCACCCCCGGGACTTTGTAAAATATGGGAGGGGGGCCATGCGGCCCCCCTCCTGGAGCCTTGTTGTGGCCCTGGGGACCTCCACCCCCCAGGGCCAGCTCCTGCAGTGTCCCGGGGTGCCCACCCCTGGGACACTGTAGTTTGCTACAGACGCAGTGATTAGCTTCTAATTGCGGCTTCCTCATGCCGCATTCAGACTGATGTTTGCCACCCTATGCAAAAGCAGCGTGAGCTGCGAAACGCGTCGGGACTCTACTATGTGCAGCTGCAGTGGGTAGCTTCCTGCAAATAAAGGGTTGGAAATCTACTTCCTCATGGAGTGACGTCTCTGAAGTACCGGGGCATTTGTAAAAAAAAAAAAAGATGTATATATATATATATATATATATATATATATATATATATATATATATATATATATATATATATATGACTGCTCCAACGCACCTTTGGAAACGGATTCACTCGCTGGCGGGTGCTGCTCACACGGTGGTGCCCCGTGTCTAATATCTCGCTCCAAGGTTTTTCCTCTCTCCCGTCCGGGAAGAAGATAGCTGCACTCGCGGGTTAGGTTGGTAACCAGTTTTTTATTTAGCGCTTCACAAACGCGTTTCGGGTCTTCCCTTCGTCAGTGTGTTGTATGACAGATACAGCGCGGTGCCATTTTATATACAAAAAATACATCACAATCACCATTGCGGTCACTTGAAAGTAAGGAAGGACTTCTGCCACATAGTTTCTATGGGCGCCATCTTTCAATATACATATATCGTATTTACACTTATTTGTCAATAAAGTTTTGTACAATATTTACAAAGATGTTTTCAACATAATTCATTCTGTGTCAAGTGTAATTCATCATAGGTTAAATCCTAATGAAATTCATATCTCGCCGTGGATCGGCATTGGTGGTTCCATCGAACCACCCTATTCCTCCTCACTTTCTTTTATCTCGCCGTGTATCGGCTAAAACCCTAGAGTGTGTGTATTTTATTAAGAGGTGTATACAGTGTCTATCATTCTCATTTATCACCTAGATCCCCAGGTGCACCGTTAACTCTTCATTGCTATTCAAACCTTTCGGGCTTTTTGTTTGTAGGTCAATTATAAATCTCGACTCTAGTCTCCTCAATTTAAGTACCCTGTCCCCTCCTCTGATATGGGGAGGCACATGCTCCAGCCCAAAAAATTGAAGTAAGTTTCTGTTACTTTGGTGTTTGATAGCAAAGTGTCTCGCCACTGGATAGCTCATGTCCCTGTTTGTTATGGCACGCATGTGCTCTAAAATCCTTATTTTTAACACTGTGTATCGTGCTCCCAATGTATCTTAACTTACAGGGACACATCAGACAATACACTACATGCGTAGTTTGACATGAGATGAATTGATGGTCTAGAAATCCTGGTTAAGTTCGCGTGGAGCGACAGGACAAAGACCTTAGCGGAAATTGAGAAGGCGGAGGAGGAGATCGCAAAAGATACAGATAAAAACAAACAGGATGAATTGAGAGACAAAATGAAAAAACGATTACAACAATATGAATTGAAAATACGGCACAGGAAACAAGAAAAAATCGAGCGCGACGAAAGAGACTACCTTATGGGGAGAGTACTAACGTTCACGAAGAAGTTCGATGGACCCCGGAAAGAGATGTCTAAGAACAAACAGGCACCAATACCATCGTTAGAAAGAATTGAGACCTCAGAATCGGATGTGACCGAAAACGAACAGTCCGGAGATGAGACAGCGGGCCCCTCGGGTGAACCAACTAAAACTCCTTTTCACGAAGAGTTCAATCTGATCCGACAGTCATGGCTGAGGGAGGGGGGGGAAAGCAAGCCCCCAGAAGCGGACGGAGGCAGATCAGAAGGAGCGGCTAGAAGAGGAAGAGGAAGGGGCAAAACCACCCGGAACAAGAGAGGCGCAAGATGGTAAACAAGGATGATAACCTAACCATCATCAATCTAACATCCAAACAACTAACAAAGACAGAGGAATCTGTATTGAAATTGGGGCTATCGTTCTGTCCTCAAACGAACTTCGAATTCACACAAACAAGGATTGATCTATTTAAATTTACGAGAAAGCTCAAGTTACACAAATTCTTTAAAATAAAACCAACGAATAAAGAAGCCAGATTAATCAAAGGTAATGCGAAAGAAACTGACTTATTAACGGTGGACGATCTCACTACTTTGGAACTGCTAGAAGAACTACGACAAGGACAGGAATTAACTACAGAGGACAACGAATTTTCAACAACACAAAGAGCCAGGAACCTAGGGATCGATCAGGAGGCACCACGTAGTAACTTTAAACCGACTTCACAATTTTTACCTCAAATGCCTCAAGACGCAATTGATGTTTTTTCTGAATCGGTGATAAAAGATCTCGTCCAACTACGAGAGAAAGAAAATCATGGAACTACAAAACGCAATCTGACCAAAGCCCAGGAAGAAGCATTAAAAGAACTACAGAAGGATCCGGCGGTAATATATAAACCCTCAGACAAAGGGGGTAATATTGTCCTAATACCGAGGGAACAATATGTGAGAGAAGCCTTACGCCAATTGACTGACCAACTAAATTATGAGATAACAACTAAGAAGAGATATGAAGAGAGCATTAATGAATACCATCAAATGATTAAAAAATGGCAGGATAAACTGATGCTAACTATGGAGGAATTTCTATTTCTGAGAGCGATCAATCCCATAATTCCAACATTTTACTATCTGCCCAAGGTTCACAAGGATAAAGTAAATCCACCGGGCAGACCCATAGTTTCATCATTGGGCAGCCTAACAGAAAAACTGTCTATCTTTGTGGACCATTTTTTATTTCAATTTGTCCTACAGTTATCCTCTTACATAAGAGATACTAAATATTTCATTGCACGCATTGAAAATGTAAGATGGGAGTCATCATTTGTTCTTATAACATTGGATATCACAGGATTGTATACATGCATAGACCACAAACAGGGACTTGAAGCGGTGGAATATTTTCTGAACAAAAGGGCAATCAAACTACTAGAACATAGTAAGATGCTAATTGAGCTCATACGGTTCTGCCTATATAACAACATATTTCTCTTCCAAGGTGACCTCTACAGGCAGGTATCGGGGACCGCCATGGGTACCTGCTTCGCCCCCAGCTACGCGAACTTGTTCGTGGGCTGGTGGGAGGAGCGGGTAGTCCGGTCCCCCATAAATGCCGTATGGACAGCCAATATAGTGACCTGGCACAGGTACATTGACGACCTTTTTATAGTCTGGAGAGGGTCTGTCAATAGTGCCAAAGACTATATAGTCCATCTTAACAACAACAATCTTAATCTACATTTCACAGGCGAGATTAGTTCAGTGGCAGTGAACTATCTCGACCTGGAAGTGAGGATTCAAGAAAACAGGATCACTACTGCTCTCTATCGAAAGCCGACCGCAGGCAATAGCACACTACACGCAACTAGTGGCCATCCAGAAAAATTGAAGAGAAGCATCCCATACGGAGAACTATTGTGTTTGAAACGCAACTGCTCAAGGGAATGCGATTTCTCAAATGCAGACAAAGAAAGCATTGACAGATTTGCTGCCAGAGGCTATGACTTAAAATTGCTAGAAAACACCCTAGAAAAGGTCAACAAGATACCAAGAGAGAAACTGCTGGAGGTTAATAAAAAGGAAGGAAAGAAAGAAGAGGGCAAATTTCGTATGATCACGACCTTTTCTGAGGATGCGGACTCCTTAAGACGCATTTTTAGAAAAAATTGGCATATTTTGAAAACCGATCAGATCATTGGGAAAGATATTCCACCTGTCCCACTAATGACTTTTAGAAAGGCAAGATCATTAAAAGATAAGTTGGTTCATAGCCATCTGGAAAATCCAACAGCCAAACAAGGGGCATTTGGTGAACTAAGGGGATTTTTCCCGTGTGGGAAATGCAAAGCCTGTGCATTTAGCAAAAGAACCCTGAATTATGAAATTAAAGGTATGAGAGAAAGACAAACCATCAAAAAATTCATCTCATGTCAAACTACGCATGTAGTGTATTGTCTGATGTGTCCCTGTAAGTTAAGATACATTGGGAGCACGATACACAGTGTTAAAATCAGGATTTTAGAGCACATGCGTGCCATAACAAACAGGGACATGAGCTATCCAGTGGCGAGACACTTTGCTATCAAACACCAAAGTAACAGAAACTTACTTCAATTTTTTGGGCTGGATCATGTGCCTCCCCATATCAGAGGAGGGGACAGGGTACTTAAATTGAGGAGACTAGAGTCGAGATTTATAATTGACCTACAAACAAAAAGCCCGAAAGGTTTGAATAGCAATGAAGAGTTAACGGTGCACCTGGGGATCTAGGTGATAAATGAGAATGATAGACACTGTATACACCTCTTAATAAAATACAGACACTCTAGGGTTTTAGCCGATACACGGCGAGATAAAAGAAAGTGAGGAGGAATAGGGTGGTTCGATGGAACCACCAATGCCGATCCACGGCGAGATATGAATTTCATTAGGATTTAACCTATGATGAATTACACTTGACACAGAATGAATTATGTTGAAAACATCTTTGTAAATATTGTACAAAACTTTATTGACAAATAAGTGTAAATACGATATATGTATATTGAAAGATGGCGCCCATAGAAACTATGTGGCAGAAGTCCTTCCTTACTTTCAAGTGACCGCAATGGTGATTGTGATGTATTTTTTGTATATAAAATGGCGCCGCGCTGTATCTGTCATACAACACACTGACGAAGGGAAGACCCGAAACGCGTTTGTGAAGCGCTAAATAAAAAACTGGTTACCAACCTAACCCGCGAGTGCAGCTATCTTCTTCCCGGACGGGAGAGAGGAAAAACCTTGGAGCGAGATATATATATATATATATATATATTACCAAAATTGCCCCAACGCTTGAGGCCGCAACACAGCTGCAGGTAGGTCAACAAAACCTTTATTTAAGCCATTAAACAGGTAACTTCGCATCCCTTTGTATGTCCATAGCCAATGCATTTCAGAGAGTCTATCTCCTTCGTCAGAGGCAGTGTGTCGAAAACCAGTTCATTTCATCCGCTGCCACTCCCCTGCATGTTTTAAACAAATCGCCTTACTTGGCCTCCGGTGTACTCCGGTATTTTTTCATTTTCTGTACATGCTGGGAGATGCAGTTCCGGTATCGGCGTCTTTTCAGGACAGTTCTCGGCCCTCCATTGAGCCTCGGATGGGACTTTTCCTGCTTACAATGCGAGCTCCTGCAGCGCCTCCACGACGGGCAAGTTCCCCTCGGTTGGACCCTTCAATTGCTCTCGGGTTGCGCGATCCCTCTACGGCTATATATATATATATAGTCGCTCCACTGCAACCTTTAAACGGATCACTCAGTGGCAGGTGCTGCTCACACGGTGGTGCCCCGTGTATTATATCCTGCTCCAAAAACCCTCTCTCCCATCCGGTAGAAAGAAGCAGCACTCGCGGGTTTCGTTTGTTGGCCAGTTTACTTCGTAGCGCTTCACAGACGCGTTTCGGGTTCTCCCTTCGTCAGTGTGTTTACAATTTGCATAGCGCCATTTTTAAAAGTACCACATTTCCGGGGAATACGAGCAGAAGAAGGACCATTCCGCCCCTAAATTTTGGGCGCCATCTTAGAGTGTGCAAAAAGCAACATTTAACCTATGCTTGATATTTGCAATTATATTATATACACTTTAATGGACATTTCATCATCACGGTCGATATCAAATAATAAATATTACATTATATCGATATTTACATATTGTACATTTCATGGCTAGTGTCAATACAATCTCCTAGCACCTCATTATTTCTTAATCTTGCCGTGGATCGGCTGATGGCGGTTCCCCTATACTGAACCGCCATGTCCTTCACAGTGCTCTTCAATCTAGCCGTATATCGGCTCATTACACCCATCTATGTTTTATCAGTTTAAGAAGTTTCAGAAATTTACAATGTCATATATCCCATTAGGATTTAATTTTGTATCAGTATCCTAGATCCCTAGGTGTACTGTTAACTCCTCACCACTGTTCAAGCCATTCGGAGTTTATGTTTGTAAATCAATTATAAACCTTGACTCCAATCTTCTCAATTTAAGCACTCTATCCCCACCTCTAATGTGGAGTGGTACATGATCTAACCCGAAATATTGGAGTAGGATCCTATTGCTGTTATGTTTTATGGCAAAGTGCCTCGCCACTGGATAGCTCATATCCTTATTTGTGATTGTACGCATGTTCTCTAAAATCCTTATTTTTACACTGTGTATAGTACTGCCGATGTACCTTAACTTACACGGGCACATCAGGCAATAAACCACATGTGTAGTTTGGCATGTCATAAACTTACTTATAGTTTTACGTTCCTTCATCCCTTTGATTTCATAACTCAATACTTTTTTACTGAATGCACAAGCCTTACATTTACCACAAGGGTAGAAACCCTTCATATCACTCAATGTGCCTTTCTTCATTGTGAAATTCTCTAAATGACTATGGACCAATTTATCTCTGAGTGACCTCGCTTTCCTAAAGGTTATTAGTGGAACTGGTGGGATATCCATCCCAATAATTAAATCTGTTCTCAACATGCCAGTTCTTACGGCGGATGTTTTTTAGGGAGTTAGCATCCTCAGAATAGGTTGTGATTAGGCGGAATCTGCCCTCCTCATTCTTTCTTTTGTTCTTATTTTCTCCAAATCTCTAGGTATCTTGCTCACTCTTTTCAATGTATTCTGTAATAGGGCTGAATTGTAACCTCTAGCTGCAAATCTCTCAAGGCTATCTCTAGCTGTTTTTACGAAATCACATTCCCTGGAACAGTTACGTTTAAGACACAAAAGTTCCCCATATGGTATGCTGTTTTTCAATTTGACTGGATGACTGCTCGTAGCATGTAATATGCTATTCCCTGCAGTCGGTTTCCGATATAGGGCAGTTGTAATTTTGTCATCTTGTACCTTAACATCGAGATAGTTCACTGCCACTGAACTTATCTCGCCGGTAAAGTGAAGTGAAGCGGACACAGACAAACTAGAAGGGGCGGCTGGAAGGGGAAGAGGAAGAGGCAAAGGGACAATAAGAGCCACCAGGGCGAGAAGGTAAATGGAGCAGACAATCTTACCATTGTAAATTTAACATCTAGACAATTAACAGAGACGGAAGAATCCGTATTGAAACTGGGACTGTCCTTCTGCCCACAAACTGGATTTGAATTTACATAAACCAGGATCGATCTCTTTAAGTTCGTGAGGAAGCTGAAACTGCATAAGTACTTCAAAATGAAGCCAGGGTTTAGGGTAGTGCAGAGGTGTTTGGGTAGTGTAGGGAGTCATGCTGGTTGGAGTGTTTTAGGGTTTAGGGTAGTGCAGTGGTGTTTGGGTAGTGTAGGGGGTCGTGCTGAGGGTAGATTTAGGGTTTAGGGTAGTGCAGTGGTGTTTGGGTAGTATAGGGGGTCGTCCTGGAGGAGTGTTTTAGGTTTTAGGGTAGTGCAGTGGTGATTGGGTAGTGTAGGGGGTTGTGCTGGGGTAGTGGTTTATGGTTTAGGGTTGTGCAGTGGTATTTGGGTAGTGTATAGTGTCGTGCTTGGGGAGGTGTTTCAGGGTTTAGGGCAGTGCAGTTGTGTTCGGGCAGTGTAGGGGTCATGCTGGGGGTGGTGTTTCAGGATTTTGGGCAGTGCATTGGTGTTCGGGCAGTGTAGGGCGTTGTGCTGGGGGTAGTGTTTCAGGGTTTACGGCAGTGCAGTGATGTTTGTGTAATATAGGGGGTCGTGCTTGGGGTAGATTTAGGGTTTAGGATAGTGCAGTGGTGTTTGGGTAGTGTAGGGAGTCATGCTTCGTGGAGTGTTTTAGGGTTTAGGGTAGTGCAGTGGTGTTTGGGTAGTGTAGACAGTCGTGCTGAGGGTAGATTTAGGGTTTAGGGTAGTGCAGTGGTGTTTGGGTAGTGTAGGGGGTCGTGCTGGGGTAGATTTAGGGTTTAGGGTAGTTCAGTGGTGCTTAGGTAGTGATGGGAGTCGTCCTGGGGGGAGTGTTTTAGGGTTTAGGGTAGTGCAGTGGTGTTTGGGTAGTGTAGGTGGTCGTGCTGGGGGTAGATTTAGGATTTATGGTAGTGCAGTGGTGTTTGGGTAGTGTAGGGGGTCGTGCTGGGGTAGATTTAGAGTTTAGGGTAGTGCAGTGGTGTTTGGGTAGTGTAGGGGGTCGTCCTAGAGGAGTGTTTTAGGGTTTAGGATAGTGCAGTGGTGATTGGGTAGTGTAGGGGATTGTGCTGGGGGTAGTGGTTTAGGGTTTAGGGTTTTTGTGGTGTTTGGGTAGTGTATGGGGTCGTGCTGGGGGTAGTGGTTTAGGGGTTAGATAGTGCAGTGGTGTTTGGGTAGTGTAGGGGGTACTGCTGGGGGTTGTGTTTTAGTGTTTAGGGTAGTGCACTGGTGTTTGGGTAGTGTAGGGGATACTGCTTTGGGAGTGTTTTAGGGTTTAGGGTAGTACAGTGGTGTTTTGGTATTGTAGGGGGTCGTGCTGGGGGTAGATTTAGGATTTAGGGTAGTGCAGTGGTATTTCGGTAGTGTAGGGGGTCATGCTGGGGGTAGATTTAGGGTGTAGGGTAGTGCAGTGGTGATTGGGTAGTGTAGGGGGTCGTCCTGGAGGGGTGTTTTAGGGTTTAGGGTAGTGCAGTGGTGTTTGGGTAGTGTAGGGGGTACTGCTGGGGGTTGTGTTTTAGTGTTAAGGGTAGTGCACTGGTGTTTGGGTAGTGTAGGGGATACTGCTGTGGGAGTGTTTTAGGGTTTAGGGTAGTACAGTGGTGTTTTGGTATTGTAGGGGGTCGTGCTGGGGGTAGATTTAGGATTTAGGGTAGTGCAGTGGTGTTTCGGTAGTGTAGGGGGTCATGCTGGGGGTAGATTTAGGGTTTAGGGTAGTGCAGTGGTGATTGGGTAGTGTAGGGGTCGTCCTGGAGGAGTGTTTTAGGGTTTAGGGTAGCTCAGTGGTGATTGGGTGGTGTAGGGGGTTGTGCTGAGGGTAGTGGTTTAGCTTTTAGGGCAGTGCAGTTGTGTTCGGGCAGTGTAGGGGTCGTGCTGGGGGTGGTGTTTCAGGATTTTGGGCAGTGCAGTGGTGTTCGGGCAGTGTAGGGCATTGTGCTGGGGGTAGTGTTTCAGGGTTTACGGCAGTGCAGTGATGTTTGTGTAGTCTAGGGGGTCGTGCTTGGGGTAGATTTAGGGTTTAGGGTAGTGCAGGGGTGTTTGGGTAGTGTAGGGAGTCATGCTGGGTGGAGTGTTTTAGGGTTTAGGGTAGTGCAGTGGTGTTTGGGTAGTGTAGGCGGTCGTGCTGCGGGTAGATTTAGGGTTTAGGTAGTGCAGTGGTGTTTGGGTGGTGTAGGGGGTCATGCTGGGGTAGATTTAGGGTTTAGGGTAGTGCAGTGGTGCTTGGGTAGTGTAGGGAGTCGTCCTGGGGGTAGTGTTATAGGGTTTAGGGTAGTGCAGTGCTGTTTGGGTAGTGTAGGGGGTCGTGCTGGGGTAGATTTAGGATTTAGGGTAGTGCAGTGGTGTTTGGGTAGTGTAGGGGGTCATGCTGGGTGGAGTGTTTTAGGGTTTAGGGTAGTGCAGTGATGTTCGGGCAGTGTAGAGTGTCGTGCTTGGGGAGGTGTTTCAGGGTTTAGGGCAGTGCAGTCAGTGCAGTAGTGTTCGGGCAGTGTAGGGTTCGTGCTAGGGGTGGTGTTTCTGGATTTTGGGCAGTGCAGTGGTGTTCGGGCAGTGTAGGGCATTGTGCTGGGGGTAGTGTTTCAGGGTTTATGGCAGTGCAGTTGTGTTCGGGCATTGTAGGGGGTTGTGCTGGGGCTGGTGTTTTAGGGTTTAGGGCAGTGCAGTGGTGTTCGGGCAGTCTGGGGGGTCGTTCTGGGGCTGGTGTTTCAGGGTTTCGGGCAGTGCAGTGGTTTTCGGGCAGTGTAGGAGGTCGTGCTGTGGCTGGTGTTTCAGAGTTTTGGGCAGAGCAGTGGTGTTCGGGCAGTGTAGGGGGTCGTGCTGGAGGTGGTGTTTCAGCGTTTAGGGCAGTGCAGTGGTGTTCGGGCAGTGTAGAGTGTCGTGCTTGGGGAGGTGTTTCAGGGTTTAGGGCAGTGCAGTTGTGTTCGGGCAGTGTAGGGAGTCATGCTGGGTGGAGTGTTTTAGGGTTTAGGGTAGTGTAGTGGTGTTTGGGTAGTGTAGGCAGTCGTGCTGAGGGTAGATTTAGGGTTTAGGGTAGTGCAGTGGTGTTTGGGTAGTGTAGGGGGTCGTGCTGGGGTAGATTTAGGGTTTAGGGTAGTGCAGTGGTGCTTAGGTAGCATAGGGAGTCGTCCTGGGGGGAGTGTTTTAGGGTTTAGGGTAGTGCAGTGGTGTTAGGGTAGTGTAGGGGGTCGTGCTGGGGGTAGATTTAGGATTTAGGGTAGTGCAGTGGTGTTTGGGTAGTGTAGGGGATACTGCTAGGGGAGTGTTTTAGGGTTTAGAGTAGTACAGTGGTGTTTGGTTATTGTAGGGGGTCGTGCTGAGGTTAGATTTAGGATTTAGGGTAGTGCAGTGGTGTTTCGGTAGTGTAGGGGGTCATGCTGGGGGTAGATTTAGGGTTTAGGGTAGTGCAGTGGTGATTGGGTAGTGTAGGGAGTCGTCCGGGAGGAGTGTTTTAGGGTTTAGGGTAGTTCAGTGGTGATTGGGTGGTGTAGGGGGTTGTGCTGAGGGTAGTGGTTTAGCTTTTAGGGCAGTGCAGTTGTGTTCGGGCAGTGTAGGGGTCGTGCTGGGGGTGGTGTTTCAGGATTTTGGGCAGTGCAGTGGTGTTCGGGCAGTGTAGGGCATTGTGCTGGGGGTAGTGTTTCAGGGTTTACGGCAGTGCAGTGATGTTTGTGTAGTCTAGGGGGTCGTGCTTGGGGTAGATTTAGGGTTTAGGGTAGTGCAGGGGTGTTTGGGTAGTGTAGGGAGTCATGCTGGGTGGAGTGTTTTAGGGTTTAGGGTAGTGCAGTGGTGTTTGGGTAGTGTAGGCGGTCGTGCTGCGGGTAGATTTAGGGTTTAGGTAGTGCAGTGGTGTTTGGGTGGTGTAGGGGGTCATGCTGGGGTAGATTTAGGGTTTAGGGTAGTGCAGTGGTGCTTGGGTAGTGTAGGGAGTCGTCCTGGGGGTAGTGTTATAGGGTTTAGGGTAGTGCAGTGCTGTTTGGGTAGTGTAGGGGGTCGTGCTGGGGTAGATTTAGGATTTAGGGTAGTGCAGTGGTGTTTGGGTAGTGTAGGGGGTCATGCTGGGTGGAGTGTTTTAGGGTTTAGGGTAGTGCAGTGGTGTTCGGGCAGTGTAGAGTGTCGTGCTTGGGGAGGTGTTTCAGGGTTTAGGGCAGTGCAGTAGTGTTCGGGCAGTGTAGGGTTCGTGCTAGGGGTGGTGTTTCTGGATTTTGGGCAGTGCAGTGGTGTTCGGGCAGTGTAGGGCATTGTGCTGGGGGTAGTGTTTCAGGGTTTATGGCAGTGCAGTTGTGTTCGGGCATTGTAGGGGGTTGTGCTGGGGCTGGTGTTTTAGGGTTTAGGGCAGTGCAGTGGTGTTCGGGCAGTCTGGGGGGTCGTTCTGGGGCTGGTGTTTCAGGGTTTCGGGCAGTGCAGTGGTTTTCGGGCAGTGTAGGAGGTCGTGCTGTGGCTGGTGTTTCAGAGTTTTGGGCAGAGCAGTGGTGTTCGGGCAGTGTAGGGGGTCGTGCTGGAGGTGGTGTTTCAGCGTTTAGGGCAGTGCAGTGGTGTTCGGGCAGTGTAGAGTGTCGTGCTTGGGGAAGTGTTTCAGGGTTTAGGGCAGTGCAGTTGTGTTCGGGCAGTGTAGGGAGTCATGCTGGGTGGAGTGTTTTAGGGTTTAGGGTAGTGTAGTGGTGTTTGGGTAGTGTAGGCAGTCGTGCTGAGGGTAGATTTAGGGTTTAGGGTAGTGCAGTGGTGTTTGGGTAGTGTAGGGGGTCGTGCTGGGGTAGATTTAGGGTTTAGGGTAGTGCAGTGGTGCTTAGGTAGCGTAGGGAGTCGTCCTGGGGGGAGTGTTTTAGGGTTTAGGGTAGTGCAGTGGTGTTAGGGTAGTGTAGGGGGTCGTGCTGGGGGTAGATTTAGGATTTAGGGTAGTGCAGTGGTGTTTGGGTAGTGTAGGGGGTACTGCTGGGGGTTGTGTTTTAGTGTTTAGGGTAGTGCACTGGTGTTTGGGTAGTGTAGGGGATACTGCTAGGGGAGTGTTTTAGGGTTTAGAGTAGTACAGTGGTGTTTGGTTATTGTAGGGGGTCGTGCTGAGGTTAGATTTAGGATTTAGGGTAGTGCAGTGGTGTTTCGGTAGTGTAGGGGGTCATGCTGGGGGTAGATTTAGGGTTTAGGGTAGTGCAGTGGTGATTGGGTAGTGTAGGGAGTCGTCCGGGAGGAGTGTTTTAGGGTTTAGGGTAGTTCAGTGGTGATTGGGTAGTGTAGGGGGTTGTGCTGAGGGTAGTGGTTTAGCTTTTAGGGTTGTGCAGTGGTGTTTGGGTAGTGTAGAGTATCGTGCTTGGGGAGGTGTTTCAGGGTTTAGGACAGTGCAGTTGTGTTCAGGCAGTGTAGGGGTCGTGCTGGGGGTGGTGTTTCAGGATTTTGGGCAGTGCAGTGGTGTTAGGGCAGTGTAGGGCGTTGTGCTGGGGGTAGTGTTTCAGGGTTTATGGCAGTGCAGTGGTGTTTGGGTAGTGTAGGCGGTCGTGCTGAGGGTAGATTTAGGGTTTAGGTAGTGCAGTGGTGTTTGGGTAGTGTAGGGGGTCGGGCTGGGGTAGATTTAGGGTTTAGAGTAGTGCAGTGGTGCTTGGGTAGTGTAGGGAGTCGTCCTGGGGGAGTGTTTTAGGGTTTAGGGTAGTGCAGTGCTGTTTGGGTAGTGTAGGGGGTTGTGTTGGGATAGATTTAGGATTTAGGGTAGTGCAGTGGTGTTTGGGTAGTGTAGGGGGTCATGCTGGGTGGAGTATTTTAGGGTTTAGGGTAGTGCAGTGGTGTTCAGGTAGTGTAGAGTGTCGTGCTTGGGGAGGTGTTTCAGGGTTTAGGGCAGTGCAGTAGTGTTCGGGCAGTGTAGGGGTCGTGCTGGGGGTGGTGTTTCAGGATTTTGGGCAGTGCAGTGGTGTTCGGGCAGTGTAGGGCATTGTGCTGGGGGTAGTGTCTCAGGGTTTATGGCAGTGCAGTTGTGTTCGGGCATTGTAGGGGGTTGTGGTGGGGCTGGTGCTTTAGGGTTTAGGGCAGTGCAGTGGTGTTCGGGCAGTCTGGGGGGTCGTGCTGGGGCTGGTGTTTCAGGGTTTCGGGCAGTGCAGTGGTTTTTGGGCAGTGTAGGAGGTCGTGCTGTGGCTGGGGTTTCAAAGTTTTGGGCAGAGCAGTGGTGTTCGGGCAGTGTAGGGGGTCGTGCTGGGGTGGTGTTTCAGCGTTTAGGGCAGTGCAGTGGTGTTCGGGCAGTGCAGAGTGTTGTGCTTGGGGAGGTGTTTCAGGGTTTAGGGCAGTGCAGTTGTGTTCGGGCAGTGTAGGACGTTGTGCTGGGGGTACTGTTTCAGGGTTTAAGGCAGTGCAGTGGTGTTCGGGCAGTGTAGGGCGTTGTGCTGGGGGTAGTGTTTCAGGGTTTGCGTCAGTGCAGTGGTGTTCCGGCAGTGTAGGGGTTGTGCTGGGGCTGGTGTTTCAGAGTTTAGGGCAGTGCAGTGGTGTTCGGGCAGTGTAGGGGGTTGTGCTGGGGCTGGTGTTTCAGGGTTTAGGGCAGTGCAGTGGTGTTCGAGCAGTATAGGGGGTCGTTCTGGGGGTAGTGTTTCAGAGTTTAGGGCAGAGCAGTGGTGTTCGTGCAGAGTAGGGGGTCATGCTGAGGCTGGTGTTTAGGGTTTAGGGTAGTGCAGTAGTGTTTGGGCAGTGCAGGGGGTCATGCAGGGGGTGGTGTTTCAGTGTTTAGAACAGTGGTGTTTGGGCAGTGTAGGGGATCTTGCTGGGAGTGGTGTTTCAGGGTTTAGGGCAGTGGTGTTCGTGCTGTGTAGGGGGTCATGCTGGGGCTGGTGTTTCAGGGTTTAGGGCAGTGCAGTGGTGTTCGGGCAGTGTAGGAGGTCATGCTGGAGCTGGTGTTTCAGGGTTTAGGACAGCACAGTGGTGTTCGGGCCCTGTAGGGGGTCATACTGGGGCTGCTGTTTCAGGGTTTAGGGCAGTGCAGTGGTGTTCGGGCAGTGTAGGGGGTCATGCTGGGGCTGGTTTTTCAGGGTTTAAGGCAGTGCATTGGTGTGCGGGCAGTGTAGGGGGTCGTGCTGGGGTGGTGTTTCAGGGTTTAGGGCAGTGGTGTTCAGGCAGTGTAGGGGGTCTTGCTGGGGGTGGTGTTTCAGGGTTTAAGGCAGTGCAGTGGTGTTCGGGCAAGGTAGGGGGTCTTGCTGAGGGTGGTGTTTCAGGGTTTAGGGCAGTGCAGTGGTGTTCGAGCACTGTAGGGGGTCATACTGGGGCTGCTATTTCAGGGTTTAGGGCAGTGCAGTGGTGTTCGGGCAGTGTAGGGGGTCATGCTAGGGCTGGTTTTTCAGGGTTTAAGGCAGTGCATTGGTGTTCGGGCAGTGTAGGGGGTCGTGCTGGGGTGGTGTTTCAGGGTTTAGGGCAGTGGTGTTCAGGCAATGTAGGGGGTCTTGCTGGGGGTGATGTTTCAGGGTTTAGGGCAGTGCAGTGGTGTTCAGGCAGTGTAGGGGTCGTGCTGGGGGTGGTGTTTCTGGGTTTAGGGCAGTGCAGTGTTGTTTGGGCAGTGTAGGGGGTGGTGCTGGGAGTGGTGTTTCAGGGTTTAGGGTAGTGCAGTGGTGTTTGGGTAGTGTAGGTGGTCGTGCTGGGGGTAGATTTAGGATTTATGGTAGTGCAGTGGTGTTTGGGTAGTGTAGGGGGTCATGCTGGGATAGATTTAGGGTTTAGGGTAGTGCAGTGGTGCTTGGGTAGTGTAGGGAGTCGTCCTGGGGGTAGTGTTTTAGGGTTTAGGGTAGTGCAGTGCTGTTTGGGTAGTGTAGGGGGTCGTGCTGGGGTAGATTTAGGATTTAGGGTAGTGCAGTGGTGTTTGGGTAGTGTAGGGGGTCATGCTGGGTGGAGTGTTTTAGGGTTTAGGGTAGTGCAGTGGTGTTCGGGCAGTGTAGAGTGTCGTGCTTGGGGAGGTGTTTCAGGGTTTAGGGCAGTGCAGTAGTGTTCGGGCAGTGTTGGGTTCGTGCTAGGGGTGGTGTTTCTGGATTTTGGGCAGTGCAGTGGTGTTCGGGCAGTGTAGGGCATTGTGCTGGGGGTAGTGTTTCAGGGTTTATGGCAGTGCAGTTGTGTTCGGGCATTGTAGGGGGTTGTGCTGGGGCTGGTGTTTTAGGGTTTAGGGCAGTGCAGTGGTGTTCGGGCAGTCTGGGGGGTCGTGCTGGGGCTGGTGTTTCAGGGTTTCGGGCAGTGCAGTGGTTTTCGGGCAGTGTAGGAGGTCGTGCTGTGGCTGGTGTTTCAGAGTTTTGGGCAGAGCAGTGGTGTTCGGGCAGTGCAGGGGGTCGTGCTGGAGGTGGTGTTTCAGCGTTTAGGGCAGTGCAGTGGTGTTCGGGCAGTGTAGAGTGTCGTGCTTGGGGAGGTGTTTCAGGGTTTAGGGCAGTGCAGTTGTGTTCGGGCAGTGTAGGGAGTCATGCTGGGTGGAGTGTTTTAGGGTTTAGGGTAGTGTAGTGGTGTTTGGGTAGTGTAGGCAGTCGTGCTGAGGGTAGATTTAGGGTTTAGGGTAGTGCAGTGGTGTTTGGGTAGTGTAGGGGGTCGTGCTGGGGTAGATTTAGGGTTTAGGGTAGTGCAGTGGTGCTTAGGTAGCGTAGGGAGTCGTCCTGGGGGGAGTGTTTTAGGGTTTAGGGTAGTGCAGTGGTGTTAGGGTAGTGTAGGGGGTCGTGCTGGGGGTAGATTTAGGATTTAGGGTAGTGCAGTGGTGTTTGGGTAGTGTAGGGGGTACTGCTGGGGGTTGTGTTTTAGTGTTTAGGGTAGTGCACTGGTGTTTGGGTAGTGTAGGGGATACTGCTAGGGGAGTGTTTTAGGGTTTAGAGTAGTACAGTGGTGTTTGGTTATTGTAGGGGGTCGTGCTGAGGGTAGATTTAGGATTTAGGGTAGTGCAGTGGTGTTTCGGTATTGTAGGGGGTCATGCTGGGGGTAGATTTAGGGTTTAGGGTAGTGCAGTGGTGATTGGGTAGTGTAGGGAGTCGTCCGGGAGGAGTGTTTTAGGGTTTAGGGTAGTTCAGTGGTGATTGGGTAGTGTAGGGGGTTGTGCTGAGGGTAGTGGTTTAGCTTTTAGGGTTGTGCAGTGGTGTTTGGGTAGTGTAGAGTATCGTGCTTGGGGAGGTGTTTCAGGGTTTAGGACAGTGCAGTTGTGTTCAGGCAGTGTAGGGGTCGTGCTGGGGGTGGTGTTTCAGGATTTTGGGCAGTGCAGTGGTGTTAGGGCAGTGTAGGGCGTTGTGCTGGGGGTAGTGTTTCAGGGTTTATGGCAGTGCAGTGATGTTTGTGTAGTATAGGGGGTCGTGCTTGGGGTACATTTAGGGTTTATGGTAGTGCAGGGGTGTTTGGGTAGTGTAGGGAGTCATGCTGGGTGGAGTGTTTTAGGGTTTAGGGTAGTGCAGTGGTGTTTGGGTAGTGTAGGCGGTCGTGCTGAGGGTAGATTTAGGGTTTAGGTAGTGCAGTGGTGTTTGGGTAGTGTAGGGGGTCGGGCTGGGGTAGATTTAGGGTTTAGAGTAGTGCAGTGGTGCTTGGGTAGTGTAGGGAGTCGTCCTGGGGGAGTGTTTTAGGGTTTAGGGTAGTGCAGTGCTGTTTGGGTAGTGTAGGGGGTTGTGTTGGGGTAGATTTAGGATTTAGGGTAGTGCAGTGGTGTTTGGGTAGTGTAGGGGGTCATGCTGGGTGGAGTGTTTTAGGGTTTAGGGTAGTGCAGTGGTGTTCAGGCAGTGTAGAGTGTCGTGCTTGGGGAGGTGTTTCAGGGTTTAGGGCAGTGCAGTAGTGTTCGGGCAGTGTAGGGGTCGTGCTGGGGGTGGTGTTTCAGGATTTTGGGCAGTGCAGTGGTGTTCGGGCAGTGTAGGGCATTGTGCTGGGGGTAGTGTCTCAGGGTTTATGGCAGTGCAGTTGTGTTCGGGCATTGTAGGGGGTTGTGGTGGGGCTGGTGCTTTAGGGTTTAGGGCAGTGCAGTGGTGTTCGGGCAGTCTGGGGGGTCGTGCTGGGGCTGGTGTTTCAGGGTTTCGGGCAGTGCAGTGGTTTTTGGGCAGTGTAGGAGGTCGTGCTGTGGCTGGTGTTTCAAAGTTTTGGGCAGAGCAGTGGTGTTCGGGCAGTGTAGGGGGTTGTGCTGGGGGTGGTGTTTCAGCGTTTAGGGCAGTGCAGTGGTGTTCGGGCAGTGCAGAGTGTCGTGCTTGGGGAGGTGTTTCAGGGTTTAGGGCAGTGCAGTTGTGTTCGGGCAGTGTAGGACGTGGTGCTGGGGGTAGTGTTTCAGGGTTTAAGGCAGTGCAGTGGTGTTCGGGCAGTGTAGGGCGTTGTGCTGGGGGTAGTGTTTCAGGGTTTGCGTCAGTGCAGTGGTGTTCGGGCAGTGTAGGGGTTGTGCTGGGGCTGGTGTTTCAGAGTTTAGGGCAGTGCAGTGGTGTTCGGGCAGTGTAGGGGGTTGTGCTGGGGCTGGTGTTTCAGGGTTTAGGGCAGTGCAGTGGTGTTTGGGCAATGTAGGGGGTCGTGCTAGGGGTAGTGTTTCAGGGTTTAGGGCAGTGCAGTGGTGTTCGAGCAGTATAGGGGGTCGTTCTGGGGGTAGTGTTTCAGAGTTTAGGGCAGAGCAGTGGTGTTCGTGCAGAGTAGGGGGTCATGCTGAGGCTGGTGTTTAGGGTTTAGGGTAGTGCAGTAGTGTTTGGGCAGTGCAGGGGGTCATGCAGGGGGTGGTGTTTCAGTGTTTAGAACAGTGGTGTTTGGGCAGTGTAGGGGATCTTGCTGGGAGTGGTGTTTCAGGGTTTAGGGCAGTGGTGTTCGTGCTGTGTAGGGGGTCATGCTGGGGCTGGTGTTTCAGGGTTTAGGGCAGTGCAGTGGTGTTCGGGCAGTGTAGGAGGTCATGCTGGGGCTGGTGTTTCAGGGTTTAGGACAGCACAGTGGTGTTCGGGCCCTGTAGGGGGTCATACTGGGGCTGCTGTTTCAGGGTTTAGGGCAGTGCAGTGGTGTTCGGGCAGTGTAGGGTGTCATGCTGTGGCTGGTTTTTCAGGGTTTAAGGCAGTGCATTGGTGTGCGGGCAGTGTAGGGGGTCGTGCTGGGTTGGTGTTTCAGGGTTTAGGGCAGTGGTGTTCAGGCAGTGTAGGGGGTCTTGCTGGGGGTGGTGTTTCAGGGTTTAGGGCAGTGCAGTGGTGTTCGGGCAAGGTAGGGGGTCTTGCTGAGGGTGGTGTTTCAGGGTTTAGGGCAGTGCAGTGGTGTTCGAGCACTGTAGGGGGTCATACTGGGGCTGCTGTTTCAGGGTTTAGGGCAGTGCAGTGGTGTTCGGGCAGTGTAGGGGGTCATGCTAGGGCTGGTTTTTCAGGGTTTAAGGCAGTGCATTGGTGTTCGGGCAGTGTAGGGGGTCGTGCTGGGGTGGTGTTTCAGGGTTTAGGGCAGTGGTGTTCAGGCAATGTAGGGGGTCTTGCTGGGGGTGATGTTTCAGGGTTTAGGGCAGTGCAGTGGTGTTCAGGCAGTGTAGGGGTCGTGCTGGGGGTGGTGTTTCTGGGTTTAGGGCAGTGCAGTGTTGTTTGGGCAGTGTAGGGGGTGGTGCTGGGAGTGGTGTTTCAGGGTTTAGGGCAGTGCAGTGGTGTTCAGGCAAGGTAGGGGGTCTTGCTGAGAGTGGTGTTTCAGGGTTTAGGGCAGGGCAGTGGTGTTCGGACAGTGTAGGGGGTATTGCTGGGGGTAGTGTTTCAGGGTTTAGGACAGTGCAGTGGTGTTCGGGCAGTGTAGGGGGTCTTGCTGGGGGTAGTGTTTCAGGGTTTAGGGCAGGGCAGTGGTGTTCGGGCAGTGTAGGGGGTATTGCTGGGGGTGGTGTTTCAGGGTTTAGGACAGTGCAGTGGTGTTCGGGCAGTGTAGGGGGCCGTGCTGGGGGTAGTGTTTCAGGGTTTAGGGCAGTGCAGTGGTGTTTGGGCAGTGTAGGGGTCGTGCTGGGGGTGGTGTTTCAGGGTTTAGGGCAGTGCAGTGGTGTTTGGGCAGTGTAGGGGGTCTTGCTGGGGGTGATGTTTCAGGGTTTAGGGCAGTGCAGAGGTGTTCGGGCAGTGTAGGGGATCTTGCTGGGGTGGTGTTTCAGGGTTTAGGGCAGTGCAGTGGTGTTCGGGCAGTGTAGGGGTTTGTGCTGGGGCTGGTTTTTCAGGGTTTAGGGCAGTACAGTGGTGTTCAGTCAGTGTAGGGTGTTGTGCTGGGGTGGTGTTCCAGGGTTTAGGGCAGTGATGTTCGGGCAGTGTATGGGGTCTTGCTGGGGATGATGTTTCAGAGTTTAGGGCAGTGCAGTGGTGTTCAGGCAGTGTAGGGGGTCTTGCTGGTGGTAGTGTTTCAGGGTTTAGGGCAGTGTAGTGATGTTCGGGCAGTGTAGGGGGTCTTGCTGGAGGTGGTGTTTCAGGGTTTAGGGCAGTGCAGTGGTGTTCGGGCAGTGTAGGGGGTCATGCTGGAGGTGGTGTTTCAGGGTTTAGGGCAGTGCAGTGGTTTTCGGGCAGTGTAAGGGGTCATGCTGGGGGTGGTGTTTCAGGGTTTAGGGCAGTGCAGAGGTGTTCGGGTAGGGTAGGGGGTCTTGCTGGGGATGGTGTTCCAGGCTTTAGGGCAGTGGTGTTCGGGCAGTGTAGGGGGTCTTGCTGGGGGTAGTGTTTCAGGGTTTAGGGCAGTGCAGTGGTGTTCTGGCAGTGTAGGGGGTCTTGCTGGGGGTGATGTTTCACGGTTTAGGGCAGTGCAGTGGTTTTCGGGCAGTGTAGGGGGTCTTGCTGGGGATAGTGTTTCAGGGTTTAGGGCAGTGCAGTGGTGTTCGGGCAGTGTAGGGGGTCGTGCTGGGGGTGGTGTTTCAGGGTTTAGGGCAGTGCAGTGGGTCATGCTGGGGGTGGATATTTATATATATATATATATATTCACTTAAAAAACCATAGGTTTCACACAAGTTATAGTTAGCTGTACATTTCACTCGTAAAAAACCAATGAAATTCCACGTTATAGTTAGATCAGGTAACTATAACTTGCGCCCCAGGACTGCCACCCGGGGTGGCAGCCCTGGGGACTGCCACCCCGGGGCTTTATAAAATTCTGTACGGGGGAGCTCACAGCCCCCCAGCCCCGGGAACGGCCACCCCCTAGGGCTTCAATATTCATGGGTGGGGGGCTCAAAGGCCCCCCCAAGACCGCGGACCGCCACCCCCTGGGGCTTCTTTAGAATATATGCGGGGGGCTCACGTCCGCCTGCAGCCCCGGGGACTGCCACCCCCCAGGGCTTTTCACGCACAAATGCACGAGCATCGCGTAAAGTAATACGTATGTGTCGCATATGCGCCTGGAGCCGCGTACCGGTTGCACAGTGATCGCGCGTGAAAATACGCACCCATCACACATCCTACGCGGATCCTACACAACAATCCTAAAATGGCGGCTATGTTCCGTGCAGTGATCGAGAAAGGTACGCTTTAGGTACGCGACTCTCCCAAAAAATTTGAGAAAGAAAGACAAAAAATATAAATATTTAAAATAAATATATGAAACAAAAAAAAATTGAGTTTCAATATTTAAAAAAAAAATCCATTTAGATTAAAAATATATAATGGAATTTAAAAAATAAAATATGCAAAAATAAATAGTTTAAAAAAATATTGAAAATCAGTATCAAAAAAATAAATATAACTATTATTACATTTAAATTGTCATTTAAGAAATCTTTGAAATTCACTGAAAAAACCATAGGTTTCAGACATGTTATAGTTAGCAATTAGCATTTAAAAAACCTTTGAAATTCACTGAAAAAACCATAGGTTCAGACATGTTATAGTTAGGAATTAGCATTTAAAAACCTTTAAAATTCACTGAAAAAACCATAGGTTTCAGACATGTTATAGTTAGGAATTAGCATTTAAAAACCTTAGAAATTCACTGAAAAAACCATAGGTTTCAGGGGTTAGCTGGACATTTCACTCGTACAAAACCATTGAAATTCCTTCTTTATAGTTAGCTCTACTAACTATAACTAACGCGCCCGTAATCCACTGCTGATGATGTCACATATTACATCATTCATGACATGGTCAGTGACATCACTTACCAGGATACCATTTAAGGTGAGGCAACACGAAAATCAAATCAGCTCACAGTCCTTTATTGGAAGTTTGCCAGCAAGCCCTTCTGAAGGCACAACCATCCGTAAATCGGCCGCCAGACGCGTTTCAGGCATTACCTTTCTTCAGTGGTGTAAGTCTGTGACAGCGCTGCTGCTCGTGCACCATAATTAAATATCTGCCTCAGTGGCCATGCCTACTTGGCCTTCTGGTTATTGTAGTGCGCAGACATTCATTCATTCATTCATATATCTATATATATATATTACCTACTGGCGGTCGCCAGTAGGTAGTTATAGTTAGGACCACGTTTCCATAGGAAATCCGCAACATTCTATTTTGAATAACTTTGGCGCCGGTCGACGAATCCTCGCGAATTTTGCAAAATAGGTGGGGCGCTACGCTCCGCTCCTTCCCTGAAAGTCTCGGGGGGATTCGTCAAGCGGGGGCTGAGATAAAAGGGGGGTCCCAAAACGCGTTTTTCCCATGCATTTTTCCATAGGACCTTTAGACAGGGCTACAGCCCGAACGGCTGAACAGAATTACTAGAAATTTGGCAGAGAGGTAGTCCTCAGGTCAAGGAAGTGCCTTTTGTAGGTTTGGTGTAAATCTGTTCAGTAGATTCTGAGAAAATAGCCTTTAAATCAATATATATATCTGAGCCAGCTTACGGTGCGCTTACGGTACGCTTACCGTACGCGTACGGTGGCGTGCGCGATTCTGATGGGCTCTTAGATCTTAGTAAACATTCGAATCGGCCGAAACCAGGAAGCGGCAGCCGCCATTTTCTCTCTCGCACTGAGAGTGATGTTTAAAATCTAAAGCACAAAAACATGTAAAGGGGCTGTTTAGACAGCTCCCACACACATAGCAATGTTGAGGGAGTCCCCAAAGATCCCCCAAGGCCAAAAACGGAATTTTTATTTTTTCGCTAATTTCGCCGATTACGCTTACCGTACGCGTACGGTAAAAAATTATAAAAAAAAAAAAATTATCCACACTCTCCCCACCCCGTGTGCAATTGGTGCCCGAAGGGCGCCAATTGTGCATTGCTTATTAAAGATGAGTTAAACTAAAATATTAAAAAAAATAAAATAAAAAAAAAAACTATCCACACTCTCTCCACCCCGTGTGCAAATGGTGCCCGAAGGGCACCATTTGTGCATGGCTTATAACATATCCGAAAAATTAAAATATTACCTTTCAAAACGAAGTGCATCATATGTCCTCCATGTGCGCACGGTGCACGAAGCGCATCGTGCGTACATGGCCCATCTAGCGTAACGTGGGCACGCGGTGCGCGTAGCGCACCGCGTGCCCACCGTGCGTGCACGGCACTAACTGCGTAAAGTGGGCGCGCGGTGCGCAAAGCGCACCGCGTGCTCACTGTGCACGCACGGTGCGCGAAGCGCACCGTGCGCGCACGGAACGAACTGCGTTAAGTGGGCGCGCACGCCACGAATGGCGTAAAGTAACTTAGCATTTAAAAAACCGTACAAATTCACTGAAAAAACCATAGGTTTCACACACGTTATAGTTAGGAATTAGCATTTAAAAAACCTTGCAAATTCACTGAAAAAACCATAGGTTTCACACATGTTATAGTTAGCGGAAATTTTACTGATAAAAAACCAATGAAATTCCCCCGTTATAGTTAGTGCAGGCAACTATAACTCACGCGACCGCAATCTTCTGCTGATGACATATGTGTCTTTATGAAAAAAAAATATTTGTAATATATGTATAGCTAAAAATGTATGGAAGAAGACATGGGCAAATAAGTGTCTAAATACAGTATTAGCATCAGCAGAGGATTGCGGTCGCGTGAGCTATAGTTGCCTGCACTAACTATAACGGGGGAATTTCATTGGTTTTTTATCAGTAAAATTTCCGCTAACTATAACATGTGTGAAACCTATGGTTTTTTCAGTGAATATATATATATATCAACGCTACCAAGTGCCCCACGGGCAAAAGCGCACTCTCCAGCGTCTCGCACATGGCGTTTTCAGGTAAGGTAGAGATTTGCTTCACAAGATTACAGTTCTCCTGTCGACCATTAGCAAGCCTGACGCGTTTCTGAGCTGATTGCTCGTCTTCAGAGGCTTCGACAACAGAGTTTGTGTGCGTGACACACCCATAGATGCTTATATTTGCCCTCCGATGGGCTACACAGCTGTGTTAATTCGCAATGTTCTCTGGGGCTTGTAGTCCGTGTCACGTGAATTACTCCGGGATGGATACACTATGATTTCAAAACTGTCTTAAAAGGCCCTGAATGGGCCTCCGAAGCTTGTCTCTTCACACAATCCCACAGAGCGCTGGTTCCTTTACGTGGCTCAGAGGAATCTCGGGCCCCAGGACCCCCGTGCTTCTCGGGGTGGTGCGCTTTTTACGGCTGGGCTGCCGCATAAACATCAACGCTACCAAGTGCCCCACAGGCAAAAGCGCACTCTCCGGCGTCTCGCACATGGCATTTTCAGGTAAGGTAGAGATTTGCTTCACAAGATTACAGTTCTCCTGTCGACCATTAGCAAGCCTGACGCGTTTCTGAGCTGATTGCTCGTCTTCAGAGGCTTCGACAACAGAGTTTGTGTGTGTGACACGCCCATAGATGCTTATATTTGCCCTCCGATGGGCTACACAGCTGTGTTAATTCGCAATGTTCTCTGGGGCTTGTAGTCCGTGTCACGTGAATTACTCCGGGATGGATACACTATAATTTCAAAACTGTCTTAAAAGGCCCTGAATGGGCCTCCGAAGCTTGTCTCTACACACAATCCCACATAGCGCTGGTTCCTTTACGTGGCTCAGAGGAATCTCGGGCCCCAGGACCCCCGTGCTTCTCGGGGTGGTGCGCTTTCTATGGCTGGGCTGCCGCATAAACATCAACGCTACCAAGTGCCCCACAGGCAAAAGCGCACTCTCCAGCGTCTCGCACATGGCGTTTTCAGGTAAGGTAGAGATTTGCTTCACAAGATTACAGTTCTCCTGTCGACCATTAGCAAGCCTGACGCGTTTCTGAGCAGATTGCTCGTCTTCAGAGGCTTCGACAACAGAGTTTGTGTGCGTGACACGCCCATAGATGCTTATATTTGCCCTCCGATGGGCTACACAGCTGTGTTAATTCGCAATGTTCTCTGGGGCTTGTAGTCCGTGTCACGTGAATTACTCATGGATGGATACACTATAATTTCAAAACTGTCTTAAAAGGCCCTGAATGGGCCTCCGAAGCTTGTCTCTACACACAATCCCACAGAGCGCTGGTTCCTTTACGTGGCTCAGAGGAATCTCGGGCCCCAGGACCCCCGTGCTTCTCGGGGTGGTGCGCTTTCTACGGCTGGGCTGCCGCATAAACATCAACGCTACCAAGTGCCCCACAGGCAAAAGCGCACTCTCCAGCGTCTCGCACATGGCGTTTTCAGGTAAGGTAGAGATTTGCTTCACAAGATTACAGTTCTCCTGTCGACCATTAGCAAGCCTGACGCGTTTCTGAGCTGATTGCTCGTCTTCAGAGGCTTCGACAACAGAGTTTGTGTGCGTGACACGCCCATAGATGCTTATATTTCCCCTCCGATGGGCTACACAGCTGTGTTAATTCGCAATGTTCTCTGGGGCTTGTAGTCCGTGTCACGTGAATTACTCCGGGATCGATACACTATAATTTCAAAACTGTCTTAAAAGGCACTGAATGGGCCTCCGAAGCTTGTCTCTACACACAATCCCACAGAGCGCTGGTTCCTTTACGTGGCTCAGAGGAATCTCGGGCCCCAGGACCCCCGTGCTTCTCGGGGTGGTGCGCTTTCTACGGCTGGGCTGCCACATAAACATCAACGCTACCAAGTGCCCCACAGGCAAAAGCGCACTCTCCAGCGTCTCGCACATGGCGTTTTCAGGTAAGGTAGAGATTTGCTTCACAAGATTACAGTTCTCCTGTCGACCATTAGCAAGCCTGACGCGTTTCTGAGCTGATTGCTCGTCTTCAGAGGCTTCGACAACAGAGTTTGTGTGCGTGACACGCCCATAGATGCTTATATTTGCCCTCCGATGGACTACACAGCTGTGTTAATTCGCAATGTTCTCTGGGGCTTGTAGTCCGTGTCACGTGAATTACTCCGGGATGGATACACTATAATTTCAAAACTGTCTTAAAAGGCCCTGAATGGGCCTCCGAAGCTTGTCTCTACACACAATCCCACAGAGCGCTGGTTCCTTTACGTGGCTCAGAGGAATCTCGGGCCCCAGGACCCCCGTGCTTCTCGGGGTGGTGCGCTTTCTACGGCTGGGCTGCCACATAAACATCAACGCTACCAAGTGCCCCACAGGCAAAAGCGCACTCTCCAGCGTCTCGCACATGGCGTTTTCAGGTAAGGTAGAGATTTGCTTCACAAGATTACAGTTCTCCTGTCGACCATTAGCAAGCCTGATGCGTTTCTGAGCTGATTGCTCGTCTTCAGAGGCTTCGACAACAGAGTTTGTGTGCGTGACACGCCCATAGATGCTTATATTTCCCCTCCGATGGGCTACACAGCTGTGTTAATTCGCAATGTTCTCTGGGGCTTGTAGTCCGTGTCACGTGAATTACTCCGGGATCGATACACTATAATTTCAAAACTGTCTTAAAAGGCACTGAATGGGCCTCCGAAGCTTGTCTCTACACACAATCCCACAGAGCGCTGGTTCCTTTACGTGGCTCAGAGGAATCTCGGGCCCCAGGACCCCCGTGCTTCTCGGGGTGGTGCGCTTTCTACGGCTGGGCTGCCACATAAACATCAACGCTACCAAGTGCCCCACAGGCAAAAGCGCACTCTCCAGCGTCTCGCACATGGCGTTTTCAGGTAAGGTAGAGATTTGCTTCACAAGATTACAGTTCTCCTGTCGACCATTAGCAAGCCTGACGCGTTTCTGAGCTGATTGCTCGTCTTCAGAGGCTTCGACAACAGAGTTTGTGTGCGTGACACGCCCATAGATGCTTATATTTGCCCTCCGATGGACTACACAGCTGTGTTAATTCGCAATGTTCTCTGGGGCTTGTAGTCCGTGTCACGTGAATTACTCCGGGATGGATACACTATAATTTCAAAACTGTCTTAAAAGGCCCTGAATGGGCCTCCGAAGCTTGTCTCTACACACAATCCCACAGAGCGCTGGTTCCTTTACGTGGCTCAGAGGAATCTCGGGCCCCAGGACCCCCGTGCTTCTCGGGGTGGTGCGCTTTCTACGGCTGGGCTGCCACATAAACATCAACGCTACCAAGTGCCCCACAGGCAAAAGCGCACTCTCCAGCGTCTCGCACATGGCGTTTTCAGGTAAGGTAGAGATTTGCTTCACAAGATTACAGTTCTCCTGTCGACCATTAGCAAGCCTGACGCGTTTCTGAGCAGATTGCTCGTCTTCAGAGGCTTCGACAACAGAGTTTGTGTGCGTGACACGCCCATAGATGCTTATATTTGCCCTCCGATGGGCTACACAGCTGTGTTAATTCGCAATGTTCTCTGGGGCTTGTAGTCCGTGTCACGTGAATTACTCCGGGATGGATACACTATAATTTCAAAACTGTCTTAAAAGGCCCTGAATGGGCCTCCGAAGCTTGTCTCTACACACAATCCCACAGAGCGCTGGTTCCTTTACGTGGCTCAGAGGAATCTCGGGCCCCAGGACCCCCGTGCTTCTCGGGGTGGTGCGCTTTCTACGGCTGGGCTGCCGCATAAACATCAACGCTACCAAGTGCCCCACAGGCAAAAGCGCACTCTCCAGCGTCTCGCACATGGCGTTTTCAGGTAAGGTAGAGATTTGCTTCACAAGATTACAGTTCTCCTGTCGACCATTAGCAAGCCTGACGCGTTTCTGAGCTGATTGCTCGTCTTCAGAGGCTTCGACAACAGAGTTTGTGTGCGTGACACGCCCATAGATGCTTATATTTCCCCTCCGATGGGCTACACAGCTGTGTTAATTCGCAATGTTCTCTGGGGCTTGTAGTCCGTGTCACGTGAATTACTCCGGGATCGATACACTATAATTTCAAAACTGTCTTAAAAGGCACTGAATGGGCCTCCGAAGCTTGTCTCTACACACAATCCCACAGAGCGCTGGTTCCTTTACGTGGCTCAGAGGAATCTCGGGCCCCAGGACCCCCGTGCTTCTCGGGGTGGTGCGCTTTCTACGGCTGGGCTGCCACATAAACATCAACGCTACCAAGTGCCCCACAGGCAAAAGCGCACTCTCCAGCGTCTCGCACATGGCGTTTTCAGGTAAGGTAGAGATTTGCTTCACAAGATTACAGTTCTCCTGTCGACCATTAGCAAGCCTGACGCGTTTCTGAGCTGATTGCTCGTCTTCAGAGGCTTCGACAACAGAGTTTGTGTGCGTGACACGCCCATAGATGCTTATATTTGCCCTCCCATGGACTACACAGCTGTGTTAATTCGCAATGTTCTCTGGGGCTTGTAGTCCGTGTCACGTGAATTACTCCGGGATGGATACACTATAATTTCAAAACTGTCTTAAAAGGCCCTGAATGGGCCTCCGAAGCTTGTCTCTACACACAATCCCACAGAGCGCTGGTTCCTTTACGTGGCTCAGAGGAATCTCGGGCCCCAGGACCCCCGTGCTTCTCGGGGTGGTGCGCTTTCTACGGCTGGGCTGCCACATAAACATCAACGCTACCAAGTGCCCCACAGGCAAAAGCGCACTCTCCAGCGTCTCGCACATGGCGTTTTCAGGTAAGGTAGAGATTTGCTTCACAAGATTACAGTTCTCCTGTCGACCATTAGCAAGCCTGATGCGTTTCTGAGCTGATTGCTCGTCTTCAGAGGCTTCGACAACAGAGTTTGTGTGCGTGACACGCCCATAGATGCTTATATTTGCCCTCCGATGGACTACACAGCTGTGTTAATTCGCAATGTTCTCTGGGGCTTGTAGTCCGTGTCACGTGAATTACTCCGGGATGGATACACTATAATTTCAAAACTGTCTTAAAAGGCCCTGAATGGGCCTCCGAAGCTTGTCTCTACACACAATCCCACAGAGCGCTGGTTCCTTTACGTGGCTCATGGGAATCTCGGGCCCCAGGACCCCAGTGCTTCTCGGGGTGGTGCGCTTTCTACGGCTGGGCTGCCGCATAAACATCAACGCTACCAAGTGCCCCACAGGCAAAAGCGCACTCTCCAGCGTCTCGCACATGGCGTTTTCAGGTAAGGTAGAGATTTGCTTCACAAGATTACAGTTCTCCTGTCGACCATTAGCAAGCCTGACGCGTTTCTGAGCTGATTGCTCGTCTTCAGAGGCTTCGACAACAGAGTTTGTGTGCGTGACACGCCCATAGATGCTTATATTTGCCCTCCGATGGGCTACACAGCTGTGTTAATTCGCAATGTTCTCTGGGGCTTGTAGTCCGTGTCATGTGAATTACTCCGGGATGGATACACTATAATTTCAAAACTGTCTTAAAAGGCCCTGAATGGGCCTCCGAAGCTTGTCTCTACACACAATCCCACAGAGCGCTGGTTCCTTTACGTGGCTCAGAGGAATCTCGGGCCCCAGGACCCCCGTGCTTCTCGGGGTGGTGCGCTTTCTACGGCTGGGCTGCCGCATAAACATCAACGCTACCAAGTGCCCCACAGGCAAAAGCGCACTCTCCAGCGTCTCGCACTTGGTAGCGTTGATGTTTATGCGGCAGCCCAGCCAGAGACAGTTTTGAAATTATGATGTGATGTCATTTCAGATGTCACCAGTGATGTCATCAGTGATGTCACCGACCATGTCATGAGTGATGTAATATGTGACATCATCAGCAGTGCATTGCAGGGGCGCGAGTTGTAGTTAGCGGAACTAACTATAACGGGGGAATTTCTAGGGTTTTGTACGAGGGAAATATCCAGCTAACTATAACGCCCCTGAAACCTATGGTTTTTTCAGTGAATTTCTAAGGTTTTTTAAATGCCAATTCCTAACTATAACGCCCCTGAAACCTATGGTTTTTTCAGTGAATATAGATATATAGAGATCCATCGAACAGGAACCCATAAGTGAAGCCTCCCAGAGAAAAATGCTGCTCATAATTCTTTGTTCAATTTGGCACCCTGCCAGCAGGATCTAGTTCTGTGGTTCCCAAAGTGTGCGCCGCGGCACCCCAGTGCGCCGTGATGAGAGGCCAGGGGCGCCGCGCCGCCGCACAGGATGTGGGTCATGGTAATTGCAGCCGCAGCGCAACACTCGTCTGTTCGTTGTCCGTGAAGGAGAAGGATTCTTTAACCGATGCCATTTGTCCGTAATTGCTTGACTCCGATGCTGTTGAGGTCGGGTGTAACTGACTCCGATGCAGCACCAAAGCTCAGATACCCAGCAGCATTGGAGAGGCCCAGCGGGATGGCAACCGTCACACCTTCAGCCCTTAATGAGCTGTCTTTGAAGGTGACTGAGAGGGAGGGGCTGCAACTTCAGGCGCAGGGGCATCTATTCAGATGCAAACAGCCCTGAATGCGTCATGTGTCATGTCTCTGCAACTTAGAGGGGCCTCACACCTTCCCTTTCTACCCAGGGCCCCAAAAATCGTAGAACCGGCCCTGTTCACAGAGCTTAATTCCTGTTACTAAATTGTAAGCAAACCTCGGTTCTTAAAACATGCAGTCTATAATGTAATAAAATAAAGAAATGGCACAGTCGCACCCACACTGATTAACAAAGTATGGAGGACAATCAGTAAAATCAGTTCTTTTGGAGTATCTCCTTTAAGTTCTGTACATCACAGTGGGGGATGGCAAATCTAATATTTTAGAAAGAGAGCCTGTCGTCTCGTTGTCTTGTCCAGGAGGGGGTGAGGAGCCCTACCCCACCCTGGAAGAGACCAAGATGATACTAGAATACTGCATGCCCATCCCTGTGCCCACCCTGGTGGATCCTGTTCCCCATCCTGTGATGGCTCCTGCCCCCCACCCCCAGTGATGGCTCCTGTCCCCCCATGTGGTGGCTCCTGTCCCCCCCGCCTGTGATGGCTCCTGTCCCCCTTGTGATGGCTCCTGTCCCCCCTGTGGTGGATCCTGTCTCCGCCCTGGGTGGCTTCTGTCCCAGTCCTGGAATGGCTCCTGCAGCGAGGGTGAAGTTCTTGATGGGCCTCGTCTCAAAAAGGCTAAGCTCAAAATTAATATTAATTTTTACACTCACCATCCTGAATTTGCACCAATGCCAGTTGGTCACCCTACGCATCACAGTGAATTTGGCTGAGAGAAAGAGCGGTGCGTCCTGAAGCAATGCAATAAAAGGCTGCAAGTTTGGAGAACAGCTGAATTCGCATTACAGTTCAGCACAATTACACTTGGAAGTTATTTTGCCAAATTGTTAGTGAATAATCATTACACCAAAAATTTGAGGGCGAAGAGGGGTGTGTGGGGTGGGAGGAAAAATACGACTTTGAAGCAGATGAGCCAACACTCATGCAGCAAGTATGACGGGAGAAGTACTCCTACATTTATGTAAATGCAGGGCTTTAAGTGGGATGAAAAAACTGGGGGGTCTCAAAGGGGTGTGGCTAATGTAATAAAGGGCGCTGCTTAATCTGTGCTTAGCATTGTGTGCTGCCTGACTGGTAATTTGCTGCTTCTGTCATTGCATCCAGATATATAATACAACATTACACCTACAACAAGCCAGGACTATTGGCTGTGCCAATGATTCTTAGTGGCACAACACAAATAAGCAACAACTATGGCTTTGTTGTATATAATATTGAAAATGATTCAGTTCTGAAATGATGAGACTGTGAAAGAACTATAACGAGTCTTTTTGAAGTTACCTCAAAGGCAGTGAAGTGACTTCTACAGAGTTAAGATTTTTTTTTCATCCTGAGGGTGAAGGCAAAAATGGAGAGCCCGATAGGGACCCATCTTGACAGCTGCATTTTAGAACTGCACTGGCAGGACCCAGCTTAATTTTTTTTTTTTATCACAAACAGAGAGGGAGAGAATAAACAACGTGGTTGCGTTCTCCCTGAGTAACTTTTTTTCACAAAAAGCAACCACTATTGAATTGGCGAAATACCAGATTCAGAGTAGTGGAAAGATGTTGTTCAACTATCTACTTGACAGGTGGAATATCAAAGATATTGAAGTAAAAGCCTCACTCACGTAATAGTGACATGCTTCATCATAGGCAATTACTCCACACCCAGAGAAGATGGTACTCTCTGGGCGGACTCAACCAAAGATATACTGGGAGTTCCTAGATAAATGAACCACTGGTTAGGCAGGGAACCAGATCAGATTAAAAATACCTATGAGTGTACCCTATTTTAAATTATTTATTATTGGGCACTCATGATATCAGTAAAAACTTATTGTCGGGGTTTCTTTGAACTCGATTTGTTCAATTGTACCCGCTACCGTATGCCAACATGTTTCGGCCCGTCTTGTAGCCCAATCGGGTCTTGGGACCTTCGTCAGGGCGATATCTTTCTTTTCCTTATGCTATAAGGTCCCTGCGATTAAGCTGTACATGTGCTTACATGCAACTCATTCGTACGTGAGGCCTAATGCACTCACCTGTCCGTATGTGCCTTCCGACTTCAGTAGAATTTTTCTATTGGACATGGGACACAAAGTTAACATGTGTTTCTTTGACGACACAACAACATGAATCTATCTACAGCCCGTCTTGTGCTCGTAGTCGTTGGTTCTTAGTTGTAGTGATGGTGTACCACCTGACTATGTGCTCTCTATGTTAGGGCTTAGTGTAATACATTAATCATTCCAGTTTGCTCACCGCCACATCACATCCACATCTATACACCACACAACGTGATCATCATACTGCTTGTGATTGACTATGAGTGAAAAGGATTGTGGCTATAATGTATTTTCTAGTCATCAATCCTATAGCTCTCTATTCAGGCACCCATTCCCTTGTTGTGTTGTTTATTCATTTCTTAAATATATCACCATGCATAGTGATCATGTATATCTCTTTCATCCAGTCGATTATTAAGAACTTCCGGCGCTCACCTACTGCCCTGTGCCTACTGGCATCATGCAGATCTCGTGTGTTAGGTGCAGTCCTGTAGTCAAACACTGCATCAGAGATAAATAAAGGCAACTATTAGCACGTTCAAAACCGATCTAATGATAAACATCTCGTTCTCTACAAGATTCTAGTTCACGGAACCTTATTACCGCGTTACTATCTTTTTACGGTTTAGGGAAATATATTCAGGGACGTATTTATTCTTATTTCGCTTCCGTGCCAGTATTCCTGCTTAGTTCTTCAAATCCTGTGTTGCAGGGTGAACTTTCCCCCTATTTGTATATGTTTTGTTTGCTGTCCCTTTTGTTATAGCTAGTCTTTTTTTGAAATTATTTAAACAGAACAATTTGGAACCATTGGTAAGCTCTACATGCGT
Source organism: Triturus cristatus (assembly GCF_964204655.1). NCBI lineage: Eukaryota > Metazoa > Chordata > Amphibia > Caudata > Salamandridae > Triturus > Triturus cristatus. The sequence goes on along the minus strand of NC_140591.1, from coordinate 1,288,900,307 downwards.
CTCTGCTATCAACACAAATCATACGCGATAACAGGCGTCTGAATAACAAAGTGTACCCTCGCTGTCACTTACTTCATCAAGGACCCTGCACCGCCGTTGCACCTAGTCAACCACACCGTCTGCCGTCGGGGATGTGAGTACGGCGGTGTCGGCTTTTAACCGGAGGTGCACGAGCCTGATTGGAGGGCGGTTCTGACCCAATTCTCTAACGTCACGCAACGTAATCACAGCTGTTCACACTTTTACGAGGCTGAACTACAAGACTTGTGGGAAATGTAGTTTATTTATGTCTGGTGCGCCGTGTTCGATCCCCCTCACAGCGAAGGATTTGTTAGTTACAATTTTGAGGAGTATTTCGTTGATCCCTCGTGTAGTTATTTTAATGATAATCGCTTGAAGTGTGTAGAGTTGCTATTTCGCCATTATCTTTGCGGAAATAGCGTGTCTCACCTCACGACCAGTGTTAGTGGGTATGATGTAGGCAGCCCCACTTGAGTTTCGTATATCTGCTAACGGCAGGTCATTCTAATCAGTGGATTAATCTAGTTGACTGCACGTTTGTTACCTAATTCCGACTTTCATGGTGTTATCCCCTTGTGTTCCTAAATTATATATATCGAGGACTAATGTTACACCCCAATCTTTTGTTGTTATATATGTCGGAGGTTTTGTTGTCTTTCCAGGACTATGCCTCTTGTCTTTTGCTCCTGTTTACCATGTTTTAGGGATATGTATACTTTGTGGCCCAATCTAAATTAAACCATCCCGCGGAATTTTCTTCTTATTTCCTGTTGTTGTTTTAAACGGGCAATAGATCTACTTTTGATTGCCATATTCAGAGATATGTAGGCTATGTGGCAAAGCTACGTCATAGAGCACCATGGAATTTCCTCGTTCAGTCCTGATGTTGTGCTTGACAAGCGATAGATCCACCTTTGCTCTAGTTTTAGCAATTGTTTTTCGTTGCAGCTGTCTGGTAGTCTCTCAATTACAGTCCAAGTAAAGTCATCTTCACTGTGTTTCTGCGTTTGAAAATGTCTCATCATTTTTGTGATGGTTTTACCGCACCTAAATGTACTGCGGTGCTCATTGATCCTGATCTTGACCTTACGTGTGGTCATCCCAATGTATATTTTATTGCAGATGCACGTCATTAGGTAAACCACATTGTGGCTGTTGCAATTGCTGAAGGACCTTTGTTCCCATGGTGTTTTAAGGCCCACGTCGATTGTTTTGCTCTGTGTTGTTAATTTGCATACACTACATGATCCGCACGGGTAGTGTCCGGTTACCTCTGGTAGATTCCAGAGTGTGCTCTGTTGGCCTGTTCTGCCTTGTTTCTTTTTTGGTCTGGTATGTACAACAGAGTCTTTGATGGATTTACCTCTCTTAAATGCAAATAGTGGTTTCTCTAGTTTAAGACCCCCAGAGTTCAGTGTTCTCCAATGTCGTAGAACTATGTTCTTTACACTGTTGGAATCTGTTCCGAATGTGGTTACGCATACCAGTTTTTTGTCATCCAGTTTCCTTTTTGGTTCCAAAAGCCCTTCTTTGTTGCAGTTTTTTGCCCTTTTATATGCTTGTTTAATCAGTTTTGTAGGGTAGCACTTTGTCTGCAATTTCTGTGTTAATTTTTTGGCGTGAATTTCATAATTTGCTTTTTCCGTACAATTTCTCCTTAGTCGTAGGAATTGGCCTACTGGCAAGTTGTCTCGCAGCGCTTTCGGGTGGAAGCTGTCATATCTGAGGAGGTTGTTGGCATCTGTAGGTTTGTAGAACACTTCCGTTTTTAGTGTCCCCTCCGCTGGCCAGATTTTCAAATCCAAAAATGTGATGGAATCTTTTGTTAGAGTCATTGTAAACTTCAAGAATTCATCCCTGTTGTTTAGCCATGTCAGAAATTCTTTTGCTTTTTCGGCATCTCCTTTCCAGACTATAAAGATATCATCTATGAATCTTCTCCATACTCCCAAGTTGGATTGGTACGGGTTGGAGTCACTATAGATGAAACGTGTTTCGAAGTCATGCACGTACAGGCATGCTACACTGGGGGCGCAGGTCATCCCCATTGAAGTGCCATGGGTTTGTAGAAAATACTCCCCTTCAAATTCAAAGTAATTTCTTGTTAGGGCTAATCGTACACATTGAACCACAAATTTTATAGGTGTTATTGATGACCAGTTTTCCAGACCCAGCAGATTTTCTATCACCCTAAGTGAGGCCTCTTGTGGAATACTGGTATACAATGCTTCCACGTCTAATGTCATTAGGTAGTCGGTGGTAGGACTGAAGCTCAAAGTTTGAAGTTTCAATAAGATGTCTTGTGTGTCTTTAAGGTACGAGGGCATTCTCTGCACCATTGGTCGCAAGAAATGGTCGGCAAATCTTGACAGTGGTTCGAGAGCCGAACCAATGCCTGACACAATCGGTCTGCCTGGTGGTGGATGTACGTTTTTGTGCACTTTCGGGAGGATGTAAAAGTATGGAGTTTTTGGGTCAAGTTCTTGTAAAAAAATGTCTTCTGCCTTGGTAATCCACCCCTCTTGTGCTGCTTCCGAGACCATCTCTTGTATTTCTCGTTTCAGACTCACAGTTGGATCTCTCTGTAATCGTGCATAATTCCGTTGATCATTGAGTAGTCTCATACACTCATTTCTGTACATCTCAATGGGTAGTATCACCGTTGCTCCTCCTTTATCTGCTGGTTTAATTATGACATCCTGCATCTTGTCAAATTCTGCCAGTGTCTGCCGTTCAATCAATGTGAAGTTGTTGAATCTTTGGTTGGTATTATCCTTCAATTCATCGATATCCAATGTTACTGCCTTCTCAAAGGCTAGTAATGCCGGTGGCATAGTGTGGTTCGGGGGGATGAATTTCGATTTTTTTCGTAGGCCTGTATTTTTATCTGTCAATTCACTCAGTTCCTCTGGTCCCTCTGTTTCTGCAAAGAACACCGACAGACGGAGTCTGCGAAAAAATTCGGCAAGTTCAATTCTTAGATCAAAGAAATTTGACCGATTTGTCGGGACAAAGCCTAGTCCTTTTTCTAGGACATTTTCTTGTTGTTGGGAGAGGATTCTCTTGCTCAGGTTCAGTATTCCCGTGCGTTCTTGCTCGTGCTGGGTCCCTGGTCCTGTGCTGTCAGGTCTTCTCTGTTGGTATCCCATTGAACCCGTTGCCCTCTCCGGTTGCCTCCTCCTCGTCTTCGGCCTCGCCCTAAAAAAGGTTGTTGATAGGGTTGCCACTGGTATCCAAACTGTGGTGGTTGGAAGGGCGCTTGCATGAAGGGGTTCCATCCAAAGGGTGGTTGTTGTTGTATTCCTCCTTGCATGTATGGGCCTCTATTTCTTCTTGGGTTGTTGCCTCTGCGTCTATTGGTGCTTTTTCGGCCTTCAGATGATGTATCGCTGGAATAGTTGCCAGAGCCTGTGCTTCCTGTGTCTGAGAAGTCTGAGTTGTCTTTATCTGTTGGGGTATAATCCTCTCTCGAGTATGGAAAAACACTCTCAAATTTAAATTTTTTCAGGTCTTTCTGAAATTTTGTAATTTTTGCTTGGGTAAGATATTCTTTGTACTCATTAATTATTTTATTGTTTTCGTCCAGTTTCTTTTTGAATTGTGCAATTGTGATTTGAGTTTTCAAACCATTTTCCAGTGTTTTTATTTCAATAAGGAGGGCATCTGAGAGTCTTTTAGCAGTCTTAATAATTAAGACCAGCCAGTCTCTGCTGCATTTCCATGCGATCAAGGACCAGCTGCGTCTAAATTCGGGGTCATTCAGGAAAATTCGTGGGGAGTTTGCCACAATCAAACCGTTGGGTGCTATATTACCCCTCAAGTATTCAGTCATGATGGCTCCGTGAAGTAAAGTTTTGAGTTGGGTCCTTTTCAATTCTGTTAGAGAGTCCCAATCGCCATTGTTTTGGTTAACGTGTGTGAGAGTAGTGTCGGAGATCAGTGGTGGCATTGCTAAAATGGATGATATTTCATCTTCGTCATATGCTAATCCCTCGGCCATCTTGGCGGGATGATTGCAAGTCTGTGGGGTCAAAATACCCCAGACTTGTCGGATGACCTGATCCAAACTATGTCAGGTGTGCCACACCTCTTCTAGGGAGGTGTTTTTTAGAAACCTCTCAGGGCTATGGAGGCCCCTCTGAGCTCTTTTATCACAAACAGAGAGGGAGAGAATAAACAACGTGGTTGCGTTCTCCCTGAGTAACTTTTTTTCACAAAAAGCAACCACTATTGAATTGGCGAAATACCAGATTCAGAGTAGTGGAAAGATGTTGTTCAACTATCTACTTGACAGGTGGAATATCAAAGATATTGAAGTAAAAGCCTCACTCACGTAATAGTGACATGCTTCATCATAGGCAATTACTCCACACCCAGAGAAGATGGTACTCTCTGGGCGGACTCAACCAAAGATATACTGGGAGTTCCTAGATAAATGAACCACTGGTTAGGCAGGGAACCAGATCAGATTAAAAATACCTATGAGTGTACCCTATTTTAAATTATTTATTATTGGGCACTCATGATATCAGTAAAAACTTATTGTCGGGGTTTCTTTGAACTCGATTTGTTCAATTGTACCCGCTACCGTATGCCAACATGTTTCGGCCCGTCTTGTAGCCCAATCGGGTCTTGGGGCCTTCGTCAGGGCAATATCTTTCTTTTCCTTATGCTATAAGGTCCCTGCGATTAAGCTGTACATGTGCTTACATGCAACTCATTCGTACGTGAGGCCTAATGCACTCACCTGTCCGTATGTGCCTTCCGACTTCAGTAGAATTTTTCTATTGGACATGGGACACAAAGTTAACATGTGTTTCTTTGACGACACAACAACATGAATCTATCTACAGCCCGTCTTGTGCTCGTAGTCGTTGGTTCTTAGTTGTAGTGATGGTGTACCACCTGACTATGTGCTCTCTATGTTAGGGCTTAGTGTAATACATTAATCATTCCAGTTTGCTCACCGCCACATCACATCCACATCTATACACCACACAACGTGATCATCATACTGCTTGTGATTGACTATGAGTGAAAAGGATTGTGGCTATAATGTATTTTCTAGTCATCAATCCTATAGCTCTCTATTCAGGCACCCATTCCCTTGTTGTGTTGTTTATTCATTTCTTAAATATATCACCATGCATAGTGATCATGTATATCTCTTTCATCCAGTCGATTATTAAGAACTTCCGGCGCTCACCTACTGCCCTGTGCCTACTGGCATCATGCAGATCTCGTGTGTTAGGTGCAGTCCTGTAGTCAAACACTGCATCAGAGATAAATAAAGGCAACTATTAGCACGTTCAAAACCGATCTAATGATAAACATCTCGTTCTCTACAAGATTCTAGTTCACGGAACCTTATTACCGCGTTACTATCTTTTTACGGTTTAGGGAAATATATTCAGGGACGTATTTATTCTTATTTCGCTTCCGTGCCAGTATTCCTGCTTAGTTCTTCAAATCCTGTGTTGCAGGGTGAACTTTCCCCCTATTTGTATATGTTTTGTTTGCTGTCCCTTTTGTTATAGCTAGTCTTTTTTTGAAATTATTTAAACAGAACAATTTGGAACCATTGGTAAGCTCTACATGCGTCTCTGCTATCAACACAAATCATACGCGATAACAGGCGTCTGAATAACAAAGTGTACCCTCGCTGTCACTTACTTCATCAAGGACCCTGCACCGCCGTTGCACCTAGTCAACCACACCGTCTGCCGTCGGGGATGTGAGTACGGCGGTGTCGGCTTTTAACCGGAGGTGCACGAGCCTGATTGGAGGGCGGTTCTGACCCAATTCTCTAACGTCACGCAACGTAATCACAGCTGTTCACACTTTTACGAGGCTGAACTACAAGACTTGTGGGAAATGTAGTTTATTTATGTCTGGTGCGCCGTGTTCGATCCCCCTCACAGCGAAGGATTTGTTAGTTACAATTTTGAGGAGTATTTCGTTGATCCCTCGTGTAGTTATTTTAATGATAATCGCTTGAAGTGTGTAGAGTTGCTATTTCGCCATTATCTTTGCGGAAATAGCGTGTCTCACCTCACGACCAGTGTTAGTGGGTATGATGTAGGCAGCCCCACTTGAGTTTCGTATATCTGCTAACGGCAGGTCATTCTAATCAGTGGATTAATCTAGTTGACTGCACGTTTGTTACCTAATTCCGACTTTCATGCTGTTATCCCCTTGTGTTCCTAAATTATATATATCGAGGACTAATGTTACTTGCCGAATTTTTTCGCAGACTCCGTCTGTCGGTGTTCTTTGCAGAAACAGAGGGACCAGAGGAACTGAGTGAATTGACAGATAAAAATACAGGCCTACGAAAAAAATCGAAATTCATCCCCCCGAACCACACTATGCCACCGGCATTACTAGCCTTTGAGAAGGCAGTAACATTGGATATCGATGAATTGAAGGATAATACCAACCAAAGATTCAACAACTTCACATTGATTGAACGGCAGACACTGGCAGAATTTGACAAGATGCAGGATGTCATAATTAAACCAGCAGATAAAGGAGGAGCAACGGTGATACTACCCATTGAGATGTACAGAAATGAGTGTATGAGACTACTCAATGATCAACGGAATTATGCACGATTACAGAGAGATCCAACTGTGAGTCTGAAACGAGAAATACAAGAGATGGTCTCGGAAGCAGCACAAGAGGGGTGGATTACCAAGGCAGAAGAAATTTTTTTACAAGAACTTGACCCAAAAACTCCATACTTTTACATCCTCCCGAAAGTGCACAAAAACGTACATCCACCACCAGGCAGACCGATTGTGTCAGGCATTGGTTCGGCTCTCGAACCACTGTCAAGATTTGCCGACCATTTCTTGCGACCAATGGTGCAGAGAATGCCCTCGTACCTTAAAGACACACAAGACATCTTATTGAAACTTCAAACTTTGAGCTTCAGTCCTACCACCGACTACCTAATGACATTAGACGTGGAAGCATTGTATACCAGTATTCCACAAGAGGCCTCACTTAGGGTGATAGAAAATCTGCTGGGTCTGGAAAACTGGTCATCAATAACACCTATAAAATTTGTGGTTCAATGTGTACGATTAGCCCTAACAAGAAATTACTTTGAATTTGAAGGGGAGTATTTTCTACAAACCCATGGCACTTCAATGGGGATGACCTGCGCCCCCAGTGTAGCATGCCTGTACGTGCATGACTTCGAAACACGTTTCATCTATAGTGACTCCAACCCGTACCAATCCAACTTGGGAGTATGGAGAAGATTCATAGATGATATCTTTATAGTCTGGAAAGGAGATGCCGAAAAAGCAAAAGAATTTCTGACATGGCTAAACAACAGGGATGAATTCTTGAAGTTTACAATGACTCTAACAAAAGATTCCATCACATTTTTGGATTTGAAAATCTGGCCAGCGGAGGGGACACTAAAAACGGAAGTGTTCTACAAACCTACAGATGCCAACAACCTCCTCAGATATGACAGCTTCCACCCGAAAGCGCTGCGAGACAACTTGCCAGTAGGCCAATTCCTACGACTAAGGAGAAATTGTACGGAAAAAGCAAATTATGAAATTCACGCCAAAAAATTAACACAGAAATTGCAGACAAAGTGCTACCCTACAAAACTGATTAAACAAGCATATAAAAGGGCAAAAAACTGCAACAGAGAAGGGCTTTTGGAACCAAAAAGGAAACTGGATGACAAAAAACTGGTATGCGTAACCACATTCGGAACAGATTCCAACAGTGTAAAGAACATAGTTCTACGACATTGGAGAACACTGAACTCTGGGGGTCTTAAACTAGAGAAACCACTATTTGCATTTAAGAGAGGTAAATCCATCAAAGACTCTGTTGTACATACCAGACCAAAAAAGAAACAAGGCAGAACAGGCCAACAGAGCACACTCTGGAATCTACCAGAGGTAACCGGACACTACCCGTGCGGATCATGTAGTGTATGCAAATTAACAACACAGAGCAAAACAATCGACGTGGGCCTTAAAACACCATGGGAACAAAGGTCCTTCAGCAATTGCAACAGCCACAATGTGGTTTACCTAATGACGTGCATCTGCAATAAAATATACATTGGGATGACCACACGTAAGGTCAAGATCAGGATCAATGAGCACCGCAGTACATTTAGGTGCGGTAAAACCATCACAAAAATGATGAGACATTTTCAAACGCAGAAACACAGTGAAGATGACTTTACTTGGACTGTAATTGAGAGACTACCAGACAGCTGCAACGAAAAACAATTGCTAAAACTAGAGCAAAGGTGGATCTATCGCTTGTCAAGCACAACATCAGGACTGAACGAGGAAATTCCATGGTGCTCTATGACGTAGCTTTGCCACATAGCCTACATATCTCTGAATATGGCAATCAAAAGTAGATCTATTGCCCGTTTAAAACAACAACAGGAAATAAGAAGAAAATTCCGCGGGATGGTTTAATTTAGATTGGGCCACAAAGTATACATATCCCTAAAACATGGTAAACAGGAGCAAAAGACAAGAGGCATAGTCCTGGAAAGACAACAAAACCTCCGACATATATAACAACAAAAGATTGGGGTGTAACATTAGTCCTCGATATATATAATTTAGGAACACAAGGGGATAACACCATGAAAGTCGGAATTAGGTAACAAACGTGCAGTCAACTAGATTAATCCACTGATTAGAATGACCTGCCGTTAGCAGATATACGAAACTCAAGTGGGGCTGCCTACATCATACCCACTAACACTGGTCGTGAGGTGAGACACGCTATTTCCGCAAAGATAATGGCGAAATAGCAACTCTACACACTTCAAGCGATTATCATTAAAATAACTACACGAGGGATCAACGAAATACTCCTCAAAATTGTAACTAACAAATCCTTCGCTGTGAGGGGGATCGAACACGGCGCACCAGACATAAATAAACTACATTTCCCACAAGTCTTGTAGTTCAGCCTCGTAAAAGTGTGAACAGCTGTGATTACGTTGCGTGACGTTAGAGAATTGGGTCAGAACCGCCCTCCAATCAGGCTCGTGCACCTCCGGTTAAAAGCCGACACCGCCGTACTCACATCCCCGACGGCAGACGGTGTGGTTGACTAGGTGCAACGGCGGTGCAGGGTCCTTGATGAAGTAAGTGACAGCGAGGGTACACTTTGTTATTCAGACGCCTGTTATCGCGTATGATTTGTGTTGATAGCAGAGACGCATGTAGAGCTTACCAATGGTTCCAAATTGTTCTGTTTAAATAATTTCAAAAAAAGACTAGCTATAACAAAAGGGACAGCAAACAAAACATATACAAATAGGGGGAAAGTTCACCCTGCAACACAGGATTTGAAGAACTAAGCAGGAATACTGGCACGGAAGCGAAATAAGAATAAATACGTCCCTGAATATATTTCCCTAAACCGTAAACAGATAGTAACGCGGTAATAAGGTTCCGTGAACTAGAATCTTGTAGAGAACGATATGTTTATCATTAGATCGGTTTTGAACGTGCTAATAGTTGCCTTTATTTATCTCTGATGCAGTGTTTGACTACAGGACTGCACCTAACACACGAGATCTGCATGATGCCAGTAGGCACAGGGCAGTAGGTGAGCGCCGGAAGTTCTTAATAATCGACTGGATGAAAGAGATATACATGATCACTATGCATGGTGATATATTTAAGAAATGAATAAACAACACAACAAGGGAATGGGTGCCTGAATAGAGAGCTATAGGATTGATGACTAGAAAATACATTATAGCCACAATCCTTTTCACTCATAGTCAATCACAAGCAGTATGATGATCACGTTGTGTGGTGTATAGATGTGGATGTGATGTGGCGGTGAGCAAACTGGAATGATTAATGTATTACACTAAGCCCTAACATAGAGAGCACATAGTCAGGTGGTACACCATCACTACAACTAAGAACCAACGACTACGAGCACAAGACGGGCTGTAGATAGATTCATGTTGTTGTGTCGTCAAAGAAACACATGTTAACTTTGTGTCCCATGTCCAATAGAAAAATTCTACTGAAGTCGGAAGGCACATACGGACAGGTGAGTGCATTAGGCCTCACGTACGAATGAGTTGCATGTAAGCACATGTACAGCTTAATCGCAGGGACCTTATAGCATAAGGAAAAGAAAGATATTGCCCTGACGAAGGCCCCAAGACCCGATTGGGCTACAAGACGGGCCGAAACATGTTGGCATACGGTAGCGGGTACAATTGAACAAATCGAGTTCAAAGAAACCCCGACAATAAGTTTTTACTGATATCATGAGTGCCCAATAATAAATAATTTAAAATAGGGTACACTCATAGGTATTTTTAATCTGATCTGGTTCCCTGCCTAACCAGTGGTTCATTTATCTAGGAACTCCCAGTATATCTTTGGTTGAGTCCGCCCAGAGAGTACCATCTTCTCTGGGTGTGGAGTAATTGCCTATGATGAAGCATGTCACTATTACGTGAGTGAGGCTTTTACTTCAATATCTTTGATATTCCACCTGTCAAGTAGATAGTTGAACAACATCTTTCCACTACTCTGAATCTGGTATTTCGCCAATTCAATAGTGGTTGCTTTTTGTGAAAAAAAGTTACTCAGGGAGAACGCAACCACGTTGTTTATTCTCTCCCTCTCTGTTTGTGATAAAAGAGCTCAGAGGGGCCTCCATAGCCCTGAGAGGTTTCTAAAAAACACCTCCCTAGAAGAGGTGTGGCACACCTGACATAGTTTGGATCAGGTCATCCGACAAGTCTGGGGTATTTTGACCCCACAGACTTGCAATCATCCCGCCAAGATGGCCGAGGGATTAGCATATGACGAAGATGAAATATCATCCATTTTAGCAATGCCACCACTGATCTCCGACACTACTCTCACACACGTTAACCAAAACAATGGCGATTGGGACTCTCTAACAGAATTGAAAAGGACCCAACTCAAAACTTTACTTCACGGAGCCATCATGACTGAATACTTGAGGGGTAATATAGCACCCAACGGTTTGATTGTGGCAAACTCCCCACGAATTTTCCTGAATGACCCCGAATTTAGACGCAGCTGGTCCTTGATCGCATGGAAATGCAGCAGAGACTGGCTGGTCTTAATTATTAAGACTGCTAAAAGACTCTCAGATGCCCTCCTTATTGAAATAAAAACACTGGAAAATGGTTTGAAAACTCAAATCACAATTGCACAATTCAAAAAGAAACTGGACGAAAACAATAAAATAATTAATGAGTACAAAGAATATCTTACCCAAGCAAAAATTACAAAATTTCAGAAAGACCTGAAAAAATTTAAATTTGAGAGTGTTTTTCCATACTCGAGAGAGGATTATACCCCAACAGATAAAGACAACTCAGACTTCTCAGACACAGGAAGCACAGGCTCTGGCAACTATTCCAGCGATACATCATCTGAAGGCCGAAAAAGCACCAATAGACGCAGAGGCAACAACCCAAGAAGAAATAGAGGCCCATACATGCAAGGAGGAATACAACAACAACCACCCTTTGGATGGAACCCCTTCATGCAAGCGCCCTTCCAACCACCACAGTTTGGATACCAGTGGCAACCCTATCAACAACCTTTTTTAGGGCGAGGCCGAAGACGAGGAGGAGGCAACCGGAGAGGGCAACGGGTTCAATGGGATACCAACAGAGAAGACCTGACAGCACAGGACCAGGGACCCAGCACGAGCAAGAACGCACGGGAATACTGAACCTGAGCAAGAGAATCCTCTCCCAACAACAAGAAAATGTCCTAAAAAAAGGACTAGGCTTTGTCCCGACGAATCGGTCAAATTTCTTTGATCTAAGAATTGAACTTGCCGAATTTTTTCGCAGACTCCGTCTGTCGGTGTTCTTTGCAGAAACAGAGGGACCAGAGGAACTGAGTGAATTGACAGATAAAAATACAGGCCTACGAAAAAAATCGAAATTCATCCCCCCGAACCACACTATGCCACCGGCATTACTAGCCTTTGAGAAGGCAGTAACATTGGATATCGATGAATTGAAGGATAATACCAACCAAAGATTCAACAACTTCACATTGATTGAACGGCAGACACTGGCAGAATTTGACAAGATGCAGGATGTCATAATTAAACCAGCAGATAAAGGAGGAGCAACGGTGATACTACCCATTGAGATGTACAGAAATGAGTGTATGAGACTACTCAATGATCAACGGAATTATGCACGATTACAGAGAGATCCAACTGTGAGTCTGAAACGAGAAATACAAGAGATGGTCTCGGAAGCAGCACAAGAGGGGTGGATTACCAAGGCAGAAGAATTTTTTTTACAAGAACTTGACCCAAAAACTCCATACTTTTACATCCTCCCGAAAGTGCACAAAAACGTACATCCACCACCAGGCAGACCGATTGTGTCAGGCATTGGTTCGGCTCTCGAACCACTGTCAAGATTTGCCGACCATTTCTTGCGACCAATGGTGCAGAGAATGCCCTCGTACCTTAAAGACACACAAGACATCTTATTGAAACTTCAAACTTTGAGCTTCAGTCCTACCACCGACTACCTAATGACATTAGACGTGGAAGCATTGTATACCAGTATTCCACAAGAGGCCTCACTTAGGGTGATAGAAAATCTGCTGGGTCTGGAAAACTGGTCATCAATAACACCTATAAAATTTGTGGTTCAATGTGTACGATTAGCCCTAACAAGAAATTACTTTGAATTTGAAGGGGAGTATTTTCTACAAACCCATGGCACTTCAATGGGGATGACCTGCGCCCCCAGTGTAGCATGCCTGTACGTGCATGACTTCGAAACACGTTTCATCTATAGTGACTCCAACCCGTACCAATCCAACTTGGGAGTATGGAGAAGATTCATAGATGATATCTTTATAGTCTGGAAAGGAGATGCCGAAAAAGCAAAAGAATTTCTGACATGGCTAAACAACAGGGATGAATTCTTGAAGTTTACAATGACTCTAACAAAAGATTCCATCACATTTTTGGATTTGAAAATCTGGCCAGCGGAGGGGACACTAAAAACGGAAGTGTTCTACAAACCTACAGATGCCAACAAACTCCTCAGATATGACAGCTTCCACCCGAAAGCGCTGCGAGACAACTTGCCAGTAGGCCAATTCCTACGACTAAGGAGAAATTGTACGGAAAAAGCAAATTATGAAATTCACGCCAAAAAATTAACACAGAAATTGCAGACAAAGTGCTACCCTACAAAACTGATTAAACAAGCATATAAAAGGGCAAAAAACTGCAACAGAGAAGGGCTTTTGGAACCAAAAAGGAAACTGGATGACAAAAAACTGGTATGCGTAACCACATTCGGAACAGATTCCAACAGTGTAAAGAACATAGTTCTACGACATTGGAGAACACTGAACTCTGGGGGTCTTAAACTAGAGAAACCACTATTTGCATTTAAGAGAGGTAAATCCATCAAAGACTCTGTTGTACATACCAGACCAAAAAAGAAACAAGGCAGAACAGGCCAACAGAGCACACTCTGGAATCTACCAGAGGTAACCGGACACTACCCGTGCGGATCATGTAGTGTATGCAAATTAACAACACAGAGCAAAACAATCGACGTGGGCCTTAAAACACCATGGGAACAAAGGTCCTTCAGCAATTGCAACAGCCACAATGTGGTTTACCTAATGACGTGCATCTGCAATAAAATATACATTGGGATGACCACACGTAAGGTCAAGATCAGGATCAATGAGCACCGCAGTACATTTAGGTGCGGTAAAACCATCACAAAAATGATGAGACATTTTCAAACGCAGAAACACAGTGAAGATGACTTTACTTGGACTGTAATTGAGAGACTACCAGACAGCTGCAACGAAAAACAATTGCTAAAACTAGAGCAAAGGTGGATCTATCGCTTGTCAAGCACAACATCAGGACTGAACGAGGAAATTCCATGGTGCTCTATGACGTAGCTTTGCCACATAGCCTACATATCTCTGAATATGGCAATCAAAAGTAGATCTATTGCCCGTTTAAAACAACAACAGGAAATAAGAAGAAAATTCCGCGGGATGGTTTAATTTAGATTGGGCCACAAAGTATACATATCCCTAAAACATGGTAAACAGGAGCAAAAGACAAGAGGCATAGTCCTGGAAAGACAACAAAACCTCCGACATATATAACAACAAAAGATTGGGGTGTAACATTAGTCCTCGATATATATAATTTAGGAACACAAGGGGATAACACCATGAAAGTCGGAATTAGGTAACAAACGTGCAGTCAACTAGATTAATCCACTGATTAGAATGACCTGCCGTTAGCAGATATACGAAACTCAAGTGGGGCTGCCTACATCATACCCACTAACACTGGTCGTGAGGTGAGACACGCTATTTCCGCAAAGATAATGGCGAAATAGCAACTCTACACACTTCAAGCGATTATCATTAAAATAACTACACGAGGGATCAACGAAATACTCCTCAAAATTGTAACTAACAAATCCTTCGCTGTGAGGGGGATCGAACACGGCGCACCAGACATAAATAAACTACATTTCCCACAAGTCTTGTAGTTCAGCCTCGTAAAAGTGTGAACAGCTGTGATTACGTTGCGTGACGTTAGAGAATTGGGTCAGAACCGCCCTCCAATCAGGCTCGTGCACCTCCGGTTAAAAGCCGACACCGCCGTACTCACATCCCCGACGGCAGACGGTGTGGTTGACTAGGTGCAACGGCGGTGCAGGGTCCTTGATGAAGTAAGTGACAGCGAGGGTACACTTTGTTATTCAGACGCCTGTTATCGCGTATGATTTGTGTTGATAGCAGAGACGCATGTAGAGCTTACCAATGGTTCCAAATTGTTCTGTTTAAATAATTTCAAAAAAAGACTAGCTATAACAAAAGGGACAGCAAACAAAACATATACAAATAGGGGGAAAGTTCACCATGCAACACAGGATTTGAAGAACTAAGCAGGAATACTGGCACGGAAGCGAAATAAGAATAAATACGTCCCTGAATATATTTCCCTAAACCGTAAAAAGATAGTAACGCGGTAATAAGGTTCCGTGAACTAGAATCTTGTAGAGAACGAGATGTTTATCATTAGATCGGTTTTGAACGTGCTAATAGTTGCCTTTATTTATCTCTGATGCAGTGTTTGACTACAGGACTGCACCTAACACACGAGATCTGCATGATGCCAGTAGGCACAGGGCAGTAGGTGAGCGCCGGAAGTTCTTAATAATCGACTGGATGAAAGAGATATACATGATCACTATGCATGGTGATATATTTAAGAAATGAATAAACAACACAACAAGGGAATGGGTGCCTGAATAGAGAGCTATAGGATTGATGACTAGAAAATACATTATAGCCACAATCCTTTTCACTCATAGTCAATCACAAGCAGTATGATGATCACGTTGTGTGGTGTATAGATGTGGATGTGATGTGGCGGTGAGCAAACTGGAATGATTAATGTATTACACTAAGCCCTAACATAGAGAGCACATAGTCAGGTGGTACACCATCACTACAACTAAGAACCAACGACTACGAGCACAAGACGGGCTGTAGATAGATTCATGTTGTTGTGTCGTCAAAGAAACACATGTTAACTTTGTGTCCCATGTCCAATAGAAAAATTCTACTGAAGTCGGAAGGCACATACGGACAGGTGAGTGCATTAGGCCTCACGTACGAATGAGTTGCATGTAAGCACATGTACAGCTTAATCGCAGGGACCTTATAGCATAAGGAAAAGAAAGATATCGCCCTGACGAAGGCCCCAAGACCCGATTGGGCTACAAGACGGGCCGAAACATGTTGGCATACGGTAGCGGGTACAATTGAACAAATCGAGTTCAAAGAAACCCCGACAATAAGTTTTTACTGATATCATGAGTGCCCAATAATAAATAATTTAAAATTGGGTACACTCATAGGTATTTTTAATCTGATCTGGTTCCCTGCCTAACCAGTGGTTCATTTATCTAGGAACTCCCAGTATATCTTTGGTTGAGTCCGCCCAGAGAGTACCATCTTCTCTGGGTGTGGAGTAATTGCCTATGATGAAGCATGTCACTATTACGTGAGTGAGGCTTTTACTTCAATATCTTTGATATTCCACCTGTCAAGTAGATAGTTGAACAACATCTTTCCACTACTCTGAATCTGGTATTTCGCCAATTCAATAGTGGTTGCTTTTTGTGAAAAAAAGGACCCAGCTTAAAACACTGGGTAGATGGGATCTGGTGAGCAATCTTGGGTTCATCAGAGCCCACCCCATGTAACGCCACAGAGCTCCTTGAGCCTTTCTCTAGCAATTGAGATGTACTTTATAAGATCTGTGTGATTGTAAATAAAGTTTTATGATGGTGATGGCTACTCTCTGAATCCTTCATCACGTCTAGGCTTGATTCTTCATGTAGACCAGTGGTTCCCAAAGTGTGCGCCGAGGCACCCCGGTGCGCCGGTAAAAAAGTGGTGGGGAGCCACGGCCAACTGCCAATTAGGTCAAGGGAGCCATGGGTCAAAAAAGTTTGGGAATCACTGATCTAGTTCATAGAACGAAACACAATTCCGTATCGCCAGACACGTTTCAGGTGGTGCTCCTTTCTTCAGTGGCATTCGTAACGGGTATATGGAAGCGCTGCTGATCGCACATCGTTGATTATCAACACCTGCCTCAGTGGGCGCGGCCTTCAGGGGCTTCTGGGTTATGTAGTGCGTTGCCGTCACTCCAAGTGGATGCGCCTTCCATATCCCGAAATAAAACAATATTGGGTGTCAAAGTCCTGAAGGGGTCCTGCCCCGCTTTATGTATGCCAAATTAGAGCAGTTACAGCTGACACCACCCTGCAAGGTGCCATCTGCTATCTGTCCCGACTGTTGCAGCACCCTCGTGGTGCCGTCGCGGACCCGCTCAAAAGCGGTGAGCTTCACTTAACGACCGGGTAGGCCATGTAAATCCATCGAACAGGAACCCATAAGTGAAGCCTCCCAGAGAAAAATGCTGCTCATAATTCTTTATTCAATTTGGCACCCTGCCAGCAGGATCCAGTTCATAGAACAAAACACCATTCCGTATCGCCAGACGTGTTTCAGGATGTGCTCCTTTCTTCAGTGGCATTCGTAACGGGTATATGGAAGCGCTGCTGATCGCACATCGTTGATTATCAACAGCACCTGCCTCAGTGGGCGCAGCCTTCAGGGGCTTCTGGGTGATGTAGTGCGTTGCCGTCACTCCAAGTGGATGCGCCTTCCATATCCCGAAATAAAACAATATTGGGTGTCAAAGTCCTGAAGGGGTCCTGCCCCGCTTTATGTATGCCAAATTAGAGCAGTTACAGCTGACACCACCCTGCAAGGCGCCATCTGCTATCTGTCCCGACTGTTGCAGCACCCTCATGGTGCTGTCGCGGACCCGCACAAAAGCAGTGAGCTTCACTTAATGACCGGGTAGGCCATGTAAATCCATCGAACAGGAACCCATAAGCATTTTTGACTTGGCTTTAACTTTGACGTCATTTGACCAATCTGCATGGAATTGTGTCAAAAAAGTGTCACAGTGGGTACTAATGATTGGGAAATGTTGGGGTTAATCTGTGCAGTGGGGACGGAGAATTTGGGGCGCAAAATATGGTTGCGTTTTTAATGTTAATTTTCATAGGAACCTTCGGCCACCTCAACAGCCTGAACCACTGAACGGACATACACCAAATTTGGCAGGGAGGTGGATGTCGGTTCAAGGGAGTGCCTTTTGCTCTTTTGGTGTAAATCTGTTCAGTAGTTTTCGAGAAATGTAAATTTAAAATTATAGTGATATTGTCATGATTGCCCTAATGGCTCATCTAGAATGTACGGCAGTGCCAGGAACAATTATTCAAAGGGATTCATAATAATCCCTATTGTCAGGACTGTCTGGCCCAAAGTAAAAAATAAACTTTCTGCGAGGATAAGTGTCCTAAAAACTAATAATCAAAGGAAGAAGCGCTGCACCCTGAGCCCACTTAAAAATCGAGCTGAATCTAAGATGGCCGCTGGTATTGGAACTATGGAGCAGCAGGTTAGCGCTCTAGCGTTTCACAACAATCACGATGATCCAGGTGTTGGATCGTTGCCGCGGCGCACTTCACCGTGATTCTGAGGAGAAGAGGTAGCCTTGTAATTCGTCGCGAAGTTTAGTCAGAGAGAATTCCAACTTCAGTGCGTTACAAAGTGTTTTCGAGTATCGTACAGAACTGAGGAGAGAAACGAAGAAGTAAGACTGTTCTAAGTTATGTTGAGGCTGTATCAGCGCTATTTCAAGTAGCCTTTGGGTTTACCAGTCATTCAAATTTTCAAGAAGTAATAGTCTGCAAGAACTAGCGATTTTTGTGTCGCTCATTCACGCGGCTAGCACGGAAAACAGTGCAGTCGATATTTTAAGCGCGCCTTAGTTAATGTAAATAATAAGTCATTTTCAGTTGGCTATGAACCGCTTCTAACAACTCAGCACAGAAGTAAGAGCGGGTTGTATAGAAGATACCTACATATCTAGATATCACGAGAGACTTCTTTTGGGTGAAGAGTTACACACAAATGAACGCAGAAAAAAGAGGAAGAATCAAGAGTAGCGAATAATAAGGAAATTACAACACTTGAAGGCAGAATAGAGGTGTGAAATAGAAGATACTTATCATCCCAGAATCCAGTGATGGCGCTCTTCCGAGTCTAGTGGGTGAGGAGCCTGCAAGAGATAAAAGAATAATCAGAAGTAGATTAGAAGAAGAAAAGTAATTAATACATTTAATTATTTAGTTGCAGCACTACAGAAGACATCACACAAACAAGACTAGTGAATAGAAGAGAAGCATTGGTCACTTTAGACTGGGTAGGTACGCAGGAAAGGTATTCCCAATAACGTAGTACAAGAGGGTATGAGACATAGGGAAATAACTAATGTCAAAAATATATATATTTTTTTTCTTAGTTTCATTTCGCCTGTCCAGCCCACAAGAAGATAGGAAGAAGATATAAGGGCGTGAACTCAGACGAAAGAAGAAGACGTAAAGTGACTGTCTCTTCTCTGTCCCATCCCCTTTCACCCCCTGGATTTCCTTGGCGTATTCGCTTACATTTAAAAAGAGAGCGGGCACTGGGAGAGCTAGGAGAGGCATTGGGAACTTGCGACATTCTGCTCCCGTGTTTGAGGGAAGAGCTCTTGATTCTGACACCTATGATCAATTCATCCCAATAAAAACCCACCCCTGTCTCATGCAACCAGCACAACCGTTTTGTGTAAGGTGTGTATATTGTGAATAAGTGCTTCTTATGCAGTATGTAATTAGTGATTCTTGTCATGAACGTTTTTTGTCTTAATATTACCATTGGTACACTTATGTGCGCTTTGCCAGTTACACATATTTTGATATTTCAGTAATAAGTGCTCATGAGCAAAAGTAGAGACTAAGTTAAGGAACACGAAACACTTACTGAACTTGAAACAGATCATGTCATACGCGTCTGCTCCGGAGCACTGCAGGTAAGGAATGATCCTTAACAAGGCCGCATTAAGCTGTATGCACATCGGCGTGGTGGCCATCTTGGGTGTAGCATGACTATTTAAAGCCACACCCAGTTCTGGAAGGAGCTTAGCCGGTTTTCGTCAGAGTTGGTATCCAGGGATGCTGAATTCAAGAACGCTTACCTGAAAAATGACGCATCGGTCTTCCTCTTCGATCCTTGACTCAGACCAGGGGAAAAAACAACAGAAAGTAAGCTAAGTGCAATGCTTCATTTTTATGACGCCCATCGCAAGAAAGAATTAGCATTTTACAGCAATAGTGTTTCAGAAACACAAACACATTTTTGGGAAACACTTTTCTTTTAACTCTGCAGTATTAAGGAAAAGAACATTGAACTTTGTTACAAGAGACTTATCTACATGGGAAAGTAAGAACCATAATTGTGATGTTTATGTCCTAATGCTTTGTGCTGTGAACTAGTAGAATTTGTATTTGTTTTACTTACTCTAACTTCTGATTTAGTGGTGGATACAGGAGCTTGAAAACAGCCTAGTTAGTAAGTACCACAGTGGAAGTGAAATATAACAATTGCCTGTGTCTTCATGCATAATAAATTGTATGATATTTATTGTTATAGCAACCATCTTGAAGAGCTTAGTGAAGTGAACTATGCCACGCAAACACCAATACTGAACCCCATCCACTACAACAAGAACACCTGGACGCTGCGCAAAACGTCTTTAGATCGCAGGTAGAAAAATCACAAATAAACAATACTGAAAGCTAGTTCTTGTTGCCTCGCAGGTCGACAACAAAGAGTCATCGAGCGTCCGGTATCGGGCCCACCTCCCTGAACCCTACTACGTATCCCTAGTGAATAACCAGTTACACAGGTTATAAGGTATGGTACTGGGAAGTTGGTCCATAACGTCTCTGTGAAACTCTACCTCAAGGTAAGAACGCATGGTTAGTCTGACAGAGATCTCTGGCCACTGATATTTCGCAAAGGTTTTGCAATGAATCGCAAATGCACGCACCAACGGGAATGCTCTGATTGGCTGGTCACAACCTGAATAGAAAGGTGCAGTTGCCATTGTATCTATCGGGAATGGTTACCGGGGCTAAAAATGTGTGTGAAAGTCTACATAAGGGTGTCAGGGTAAAATTACTCTGACCCCCTGGTTGAGAAATGGAGGTGTTAGTGACATGTTATGTGTCCACAATTGATTTTATTTAAGCATGTGTGATATTTGCGATGACACCAAGACCGCCAGCATGCGCCCCATGTACCATCATGGAGACACCGTGACAATTGACAATGTTGCGAATATTGTTGAACCATAAATGCACATTCTTATAGAGATATTGAGGTTCCGATAAATGTTTTTATAGAGTTATTTATTTAGTGATTTACCTACTGTGATGGTTAGGATCAATTATATACTTATATTTTTTTTATGTGGCGGTGGCTATTGAAATCCTGCTTTTGCTTTCCACTTTTGCCACTTACCCGCAGGGATCATGATGAGCGCCGTCATCGCGATCTCCGGAGTCACCGCTAAAATGGAAAATAAGTTTTAGAGATGGTTGTTCTAGAAATGCACTAGAAAAACATAAGTTTGAAGTGTACAGTAATAAATCTCTAGTGTGTAGAATACTGTAATGTCTGTGTATACATGTGTTTTCACTTAGTGGCACAATGTCATCCTAAATAACCACAAAAACAAAAAATAGGTCTGAAAAAAGTTTTTTTAAAGAATCTTAGAACAAAAATATGAGTTTAAACATGATTTGAAAGAAGTATGTATATGGTAATGTGTGTAGGGCAATGTTCAGAATTTTTTTTCACATATTATTTTTGGATGTGTTGGTGGCCTTTGAATGCCTGCTTTTGTTTTCCGGTTTCGTGATGAGTCCGCTGAGATCACGACGTTGACGCGAAGATCCCCAAAAACAAAGGAGAAAAAAAAACCTTTAGAAAAAGTTTTTACAATATTTTGGGTGCTTGGGTGGCTCTGGCAAGAGCCATTGTGTTGGTTATATGTATACGACTGCTAGACATAAGACCGGATGCAGAGTTTCAGTGAATATGACAGGAATGTTTTTCACTTGGAGTCCCCTGGGACTCCAAGTGAAAAACGTTCCCGTCATATACGTTCCCGTCATATTCATTGAAGATAGTGAATACAAAAAAGGCTTTAGTTTTATCAACACGAAGTGCAGTAGAGACCTTATGGTCCACACAATAGAGACGGCTCAAAGGCTATGCTTGAAAGAAGCAGAGGAACTGTAACAGCTAACACAGGCAATTAAGGACAACCAGTCTGTCAAAGAAGCGAAGGCTCTATTGGAGAAAACAGATAAGGACATTCAGATATTCAAGGATAGTGCCATTAATACAAAAAGTGCTAAATTTGAAAGAGACTCCAAGACGTTCAACATTGAACATGTCTATCCATTCCTCAAGGAGGATTACTATACCTCAATAGAGGCATGTAGAGCGCTCACCACGTATCAGGGACGTTCCAAAAAACCTTTTTCAACATTTTCAGACACCTTGTCGTCAGATTCCTCTGGAGAATCAGGTCCTAGAGAAGGTGTCCCTAAGAAGCAGGTAGCTTTTTTAGACAGGGGCCAACAACAAAAGGCAAGATACAAACCACAATGGGAAATGAAAACCAGGAACCGGTTCTACAAATCGTAGAAGCCTCCACCATAGTCAATCTATCACAGAAGCAGCTGTCAAAAGAGGAAGAAACCATACTAATTCTGGCTTTAAAATTCGTCCCAAATAGACAGACAGACTACTCTAAACTAAAACTAGAGGCAATTGAGTTTTGTAGAAAAATTCGGTTGAAAGCCTTTTTTGCTAATCATGACCCAATAGCAAACAATGAGACGACAGGGCTGAGGAATAAGTCCAAATGTGTTCCCACACAAAATATCCCCAAACAAATTGTAGCATTCGAACAAACGATCTTATCATCCATTACCACATTGGAACGGAGAAAGAAATACATACAGAGGAACATAACCATCAAACAGCAGGCAGCCATACAGAGTCTCAAACAAGATACATCGGTGATTATCAAGCAAGCCGATAAAGGTGGGGCGGTGGTGATTTGGCCCAGGGAGATGTACATGAGAGAAGGAAGGAACCAAGTAAATATTCAGACTTGGTATCGTCCAATTAAGGACGATCCGGTACAATCTACACAAGCCACAATATCTGAAATATTGCAGCTAAGACTAAAGGAAGGTTATTTGGGACCAAAAGAGTTTCACTTTTTAACCAAGAAATTTCCAAGAACACCTGTATTGTACTTCGTACCGAAGATACATAAAAATTTAGAAGACCCACCGGGAAGACCCATAGTTTCTGGGTGTGACTCTATCTTGGAGCCAATTTCTAAATATATAGATCATTTCTTGAAGCCTTTTATCAAAGATGTCCCTTCATTTTTGCGTGACACTACAGATTTTATTACTAAGATTGAGGGCACCCCATACGATGATCAGATGCAAATAATGGCGACATTCGATGTCACATCACTCTACACGCAGATACCTCAGGATTTGGCGTTGCAAGTGATGGAGCTATACTTGGATAGCAGGGAGCGCCCATATAGGGTTCCCACCTTGTTCATATTACAACTGGCAGAGGTCCCCCTTAAAAAGAACTACTTCAGATTTGACGAACAGTTCTTTATGCAGGTAAAGGGCACCGCCATGGGATGTCCATATGCACCGGAGATGGTGGTGCTCTTTATGGCCCAATATGAAAAAAGGTACATAGAACAAAATAATCCCTTTCAAGGAAACATACTGCAGTGGCAACGATACATCGACGACATCTGGGTCCTGTGGCAGGGGAGCCAGATGGAATTGAATTTGTTCCACAAATGGTTGAATGCCCGACATCAAGACATCAAGTTCTCTGTAGAATCGAGTACAACAAAAATGACATTCTTAGATGTTGAGGTCTCCCCCCTTGACAAGTGTTTAACAACATCCCTTTATAAGAAAAAAAATACAGGAACACTATACTACACCACAAAAGCGCACATCCAAGAGGCCTCAAGGAAAAACTACCTTATGGGCAACTATTAAGGATTAGGAGAAATTGCACAATGGTATCGGAATTTGAAATACATGCCACCTCTTTTTGTCATGAGATGACAAAAAGAGGGTACCCCAAAAAGCTGCTCAGACACTCCACAAAAAGAGCGAGATTCACACCACAAGAAACCCTCCTCACTGTCAAAGAGAAGAAACCCCTAGACAGGTTAGTGTGCGTATCAACATTTGGCCCTGACACAAACAAATTTAGACAAATTGTTTTGAAGAACTGGCACCTCCTTGAAAACCTAGAATGCCCTTTTCCCAAACCACTATTTGCAATGAATAAGAGCCAAAGTATTGGCCAGCAAATAGTCAGAGCTGATACCTCCCTACTCAAACAAAAAAAGTGATTTATTAACACAATGGAACTTGAAACCTATTGAAGGTCATCACAAGTGCGGCAATTGTGTCACTTGCCGCTCCACAATAGAAGGTACGGAATTCATCCACAACAACATCAGATGGAAACATCATGATTTCACTAATTGTAGAACAAAGAACGCGGTATACGCCATAGCTTGCCCATTTTCTAAATTATACATAGGCAAAACAAACCAACAAGTCAATGCGAGAATCACACAACACAGATCACGAATAAGGAAAAAAGTGAACACTGCACCAATGGTAGAAAAGTTTTGGGAGAAATCTCACAGTGAAAACGACTTCAAATGGACTATACTGGTGGTCATTAAGACTTCTAAACATCAAATTGATATTGATGATGCGCTACTTAGAAAGGAGGCTTACCTCATCCTTAAGTACAACTGTACACTGACAGGTCTTAATAGTATGTCAGAGTTATCAAAAACTTTAAAAACTACTGCACCCAGAATGCATTGCAATGGTTTTTCAAGGTAATAGGGTCCTATTGGACAACACTCAGGAACAACAACTCCCAAGCACATGGACACCATATTAGTTTTAACACCAAGAACGAACTCCATTGCTGGCCAAACAAAGAAGGAGTTGAAAGCAATTGCAGAATAGAGATCTAAAATGAGGTTAATGGAAAAAGATAAAAAATATATGGCAGCAATAGCTTGCCAAAATAGACATAGAACGATAACTAGTAACCGCGTTCTGAAATATATTTCCTGCAGAGTATGCGAGTGAAGTTAAAAAAGCAAGCCCCGTAATTGTAAGGAAACGCTGCAACAACGATTTGAAACACTGAGTGCACAGCAGGTCATGAATGCCCAGCCAGAAGGTACAATATATTGTGGAAGAGTAGGTCGCACACTGCTCGTCACACCAGCAAGTTGCCCCAAAGGACTGTGGGAAATGTAGTGGCGACGGCGGGTACGCCTATGCCACGAAATGTAAATAGAACAGTATGTGTTGCGTTAGCCATCCCTGGACACGTGTTTTGAGTTAGTTGCCTCTCATCAGCAGGGAGCAGGTCAATGTAAAGGGGTGCCGTGTGGACTGCCAAATGTAATTAAAAGCAGGTCAAGTACCTCTCCTGGCGCGCAGGTGCAGACCAAGGCTCATCAGCCCGTTAGCTCAAGGAAGCCGTTTAAATTGTGGAAGAGTAGGTCGCACACTGCTCGTCACACCAGCAAGTTGCCCCAAAGGACTGTGGGAAATGTAGTGGCGACGGCGGGTACGCCTATGCCACAAAATGTAAATAGAACAGTATGTGTTGCGTTAGCCATCCCTGGACACGTGTTTCGAGGTAGTTGCCTCTCGTCAGCAGGGAGCAGGTCAATGTAAAGGGGTGCCGTGTGGACTGCCAAATGTAATTAAAAGCAGGTCAAGTACCTCTCCTGGCGCGCAGGTGCAGACCAAGGCTCGTCAGCCCGTTAGCTCAAGGAAGCCGTTTAAATTGTGGAAGAGTAGGTCGCACACTGCTCGTCACACCAGCAAGTTGCCCCAAAGGACTGTGGGAAATGTAGTGGCGACGGCGGGTACGCCTATGCCACGAAATGTAAATAGAACAGTATGTGTTGCGTTAGCCATCCCTGGACACGTGTTTCGAGGTAGTTGCCTCTCGTCAGCAGGGAGCAGGTCAATGTAAAGGGGTGCCGTGTGGACTGCCAAATGTAATTAAAAGCAGGTCAAGTACCTCTCCTGGCGCGCAGGTGCAGACCAAGGCTCGTCAGCCCGTTAGCTCAAGGAAGCCGTTTAAATTGTGGAAGAGTAGGTCGCACACTGCTCATCACACCAGCAAGTTGCCC
The DNA here is from genome assembly GCF_964204655.1 of Triturus cristatus. NCBI lineage: Eukaryota > Metazoa > Chordata > Amphibia > Caudata > Salamandridae > Triturus > Triturus cristatus. Next base: position 1,288,874,456 of record NC_140591.1, on the reverse strand, counting down.
CAAAGGACTGTGGGAAATGTAGTGGCAACGGCGGGTACGCCTATGCCACGAAATGTAAATAGAACAGTATGTGTTGCGTTAGCCATCCCTGGACACGTGTTTCAAGGTAGTTGCCTCTCGTCAGCAGGGAGCAGGTCAATGTAAAGGGGTGCCGTGTGGACTGCCAAATGTAATTAAAAGCAGGTCAAGTACCTCTCCTGGGGCGCAGGTACAGACCACGGCTCGTCAGCCCGTTAGCTCAAGGAAGCCATTTAAATTGTGGAAGAGTAGGTCGCACACTGCTCGTCACACCAGCAAGTTGCCCCAAAGGACTGTGGGAAATGTAGTGGCGACGGCGGGTATGTCTATGCCACAAAATGTAAATAGAACAGTATGTGTTGCGTTAGCCATCCCTGGACACGTGTTTCGAGGTAGTTGCCTCTCGTCAGCAGGGAGCAGGTCAATGTAAAGGGGTGCCGTGTGGACTGCCAAATGTAATTAAAAGCAGGTCAAGTACCTCTCCTGGCGCGCAGGTGCAGACCAAGGCTCGTCAGCCCGTTAGCTCAAGGAAGCCGTTTAAATTGTGGAAGAGTAGGTCGCACACTGCTCGTCACACCAGCAAGTTGCCCCAAAGGACTGTGGGAAATGTAGTGGCGACGGCAGGTACGCCTATGCCATGAAATGTAAATAGAACAGTATGTGTTGCGTTAGCCATCCCTGGACACGTGTTTCGAGGTAGTTGCCTCTCGTCAGCAGGGAGCAGGTCAATGTAAAGGGGTGCCGTGTGGACTGCCAAATGTAATTAAAAGCAGGTCAAGTACCTCTCCTGGCGCGCAGGTGCAGACCAAGGCTCGTCAGCCCGTTAGCTCAAGGAAGCCGTTTAAATTGTGGAAGAGTAGGTCGCACACTGCTCGTCACACCAGCAAGTTGCCCCAAAGGACTGTGGGAAATGTAGTGGCGACGGCGGGTACGCCTATGCCACGAAATGTAAATAGAACAGTATGTGTTGCGTTAGCAATCCCTGGACACGTGTTTCGAGGTAGTTGCCTCTCGTCAGCAGGGAGCAGGTCAATGTAAAGGGGTGCCGTGTGGACTGCCAAATGTAATTAAAAGCAGGTCAAGTACCACTCCTGGCGCGCAGGTGCAGACCAAGGCTCGTCAGCCCGTTAGCTCAAGGAAGCCGTTTAAATTGTGGAAGAGTAGGTCGCACACTGCTCATCACACCAGCAAGTTGCCCCAAAGGACTGTGGGAAATGTAGTGGCAACGGCGGGTACGCCTATGCCACGAAATGTAAATAGAACAGTATGTGTTGCGTTAGCCATCCCTGGACACGTGTTTCGAGGTAGTTGCCTCTCGTCAGCAGGGAGCAGGTCAATGTAAAGGGGTGCCGTGTGGACTGCCAAATGTAATTAAAAGCAGGTCAAGTACCTCTCCTGGCGCGCAGGTGCAGACCAAGGCTCGTCAGCCCGTTAGCTCAAGGAAGCCGTTTAAATTGTGGAAGAGTAGGTCACACACTGCTCGTCACACCAGCAAGTTGCCCCAAAGGACTGTGGGAAATGTAGTGGCGACGGCGGGTACGCCTATGCCATGAAATGTAAATAGAACAGTATGTGTTGCGTTAGCCATCCCTGGACACGTGTTTCGAGGTAGTTGCCTCTCGTCAGCAGGGAGCAGGTCAATGTAAAGGGGTGCCGTGTGGACTGCCAAATGTAATTAAAAGCAGGTCAAGTACCTCTCCTGGCGCGCAGGTGCAGACCAAGGCTCGTCAGCCCGTTAGCTCAAGGAAGCCGTTTAAATTGTGGAAGAGTAGGTCGCACACTGCTCGTCACACCAGCAAGTTGCCCTAAAGGACTGTGGGAAATGTAGTGGTGACGGCGGGTACGCCTATGCCACGAAATGTAAATAGAACAGTATGTGTTGCGTTAGCAATCCCTGGACACGTGTTTCGAGGTAGTTGCCTCTCGTCAGCAGGGAGCAGGTCAATGTAAAGGGGTGCCGTGTGGACTGCCAAATGTAATTAAAAGTAGGTCAAGTACCACTCCTGGCGCGCAGGTGCAGACCAAGGCTCGTCAGCCCGTTAGCTCAAGGAAGCCGTTTAAATTGTGGAAGAGTAGGTCGCACACTGCTCGTCACACCAGCAAGTTGCCCCAAAGGACTGTGGGAAATGTAGTGGCGACGGCGGGTACGCCTATGCCACGAAATGTAAATAGAACAGTATGTGTTGCGTTAGCCATCCCTGGACACGTGTTTCGAGGTAGTTGCCTCTCGTCAGCAGGGAGCAGGTCAATGTAAAGGGGTGCCGTGTGGACTGCCAAATGTAATTAAAAGCAGGTCAAGTACCTCTCCTGGCGCGCAGGTGCAGACCAAGGCTCGTCAGCCCGTTAGCTCAAGGAAGCTGTTTAAATTGTGGAAGAGTAGATCGCACACTGCTCGTCACACCAGCAAGTTGCCCCAAAGGACTGTGGGAAATGTAGCGGCGACGGCGGGTACGCCTATGCCACGAAATGTAAATAGAACAGTATGTGTTGCGTTAGCCATCCCTGGACACGTGTTTCGAGGTAGTTGCCTCTCGTCAGCAGGGAGCAGGTCAATGTAAAGGGGTGCCGTGTGGACTGCCAAATGTAATTAAAAGCAGGTCAAGTACCTCTCCTGGCGCGCAGGTGCAGACCAAGGCTCGTCAGCCCGTTAGCTCAAGGAAGCCGTTTAAATTGTGGAAGAGTAGGTCGCACACTGCTCGTCACACCAGCAAGTTGCCCCAAAGGACTGTGGGAAATGTAGTGGCGACGGCGGGTACGCCTATGCCACGAAATGTAAATAGAACAGTATGTGTTGCGTTAGCCATCCCTGGACACGTGTTTCGAGGTAGTTGCCTCTCGTCAGCAGGGAGCAGGTCAATGTAAAGGGGTGCCGTGTGGACTGCCAAATGTAATTAAAAGCAGGTCAAGTACCTCTCCTGGCGCGCAGGTGCAGACCAAGGCTCGTCAGCCCGTTAGCTCAAGGAAGGCGTTTAAATTGTGGAAGAGTAGGTCGCACACTGCTCGTCACACCAGCAAGTTGCCCCAAAGGACTGTGGGAAATGTAGTGGCGACGGCAGGTACGCCTATGCCACGAAATGTAAATAGAACAGTATGTGTTGCGTTAGCCATCCCTGGACACGTGTTTCAAGGTAGTTGCCTCTCGTCAGCAGGGAGCAGGTCAATGTAAAGGGGTGCCGTGTGGACTGCCAAATGTAATTAAAAGCAGGTCAAGTACCTCTCCTGGCGCGCAGGTGCAGACCAAGGCTCGTCAGCCCGTTAGCTCAAGGAAGCCGTTTAAATTGTGGAAGAGTAGGTCGCACACTGCTCGTCACACCAGCAAGTTGCCCCAAAGGACTGTGGGAAATGTAGTGGCGACGGCGGGTACGCCTATGCCACGAAATGTAAATAGAACAGTATGTGTTGCGTTAGCCATCCCTGGACACGTGTTTCGAGGTAGCTGCCTCTCGTCAGCAGGGAGCAGGTCAATGTAAAGGGGTGCCGTGTGGACTGCCAAATGTAATTAAAAGCAGGTCAAGTACCTCTCCTGGCGCGCAGGTGCAGACCAAGGCTCGTCAGCCCGTTAGCTCAAGGAAGCCATTTAAATTGTGGAAGAGTAGGTCGCACACTGCTCGTCACACCAGCAAGTTGCCCCAAAGGACTGTGGGAAATGTAGTGGCGACGGCAGGTACGCCTATGCCACGAAATGTAAATTGAACAGTATGTGTTGCGTTAGCCATCCCTGGACACGTGTTTCGAGGTAGTTGCCTCTCGTCAGCAGGGAGCAGGTCAATGTAAAGGGGTGCCGTGTGGACTGCCAAATGTAATTAAAAGCAGGTCAAGTACCTCTCCTGGCGCGCAGGTGCAGACCAAGGCTCGTCAGCCCGTTATCTCAAGGAAGCCGTTTAAATTGTGGAAGAGTAGGTCGCACACTGCTCGTCACACCAGCAAGTTGCCCCAAAGGACTGTGGGAAATGTAGTGGCGACGGCGGGTACGCCTATGCCACGAAATGTAAATAGAACAGTATGTGTTGCGTTAGCCATCCCTGGACACGTGTTTCGAGGTAGTTGCCTCTCGTCAGCAGGGAGCAGGTCAATGTAAAGGGGTGCCGTGTGGACTGCCAAATGTAATTAAAAGCAGGTCAAGTACCTCTCCTGGCGCGCAGGTGCAGACCAAGGCTCGTCAGCCCATTAGCTCAAGGAAGCCGTTTAAATTGTGGAAGAGTAGGTCGCACACTGCTCGTCACACCAGCAAGTTGCCCCAAAGGACTGTGGGAAATGTAGTGGCGACGGCGGGTACGCCTATGCCACGAAATGTAAATAGAACAGTATGTGTTGCGTTAGCCATCCCTGGACACGTGTTTCGAGGTAGTTGCCTCTCGTCAGCAGGGAGCAGGTCAATGTAAAGGGGTGCCGTGTGGACTGCCAAATGTAATTAAAAGCAGGTCAAGTACCTCTCCTGGCGCGCAGGTGCAGACCAAGGCTCGTCAGCCCGTTAGCTCAAGGAAGCCGTTTAAATTGTGGAAGAGTAGGTCGCACACTGCTCGTCACACCAGCAAGTTGCCCCAAAGGACTGTGGGAAATGTAGTGGCGACGGCGGGTACGCCTATGGCACGAAATGTAAATAGAACAGTATGTGTTGCGTTAGCCATACCTGGACACGTGTTTCGAGGTGGTTGCCTCTCGTCAGCAGGGAGCAGGTCAATGTAAAGGGGTGCCGTGTGGACTGCTAAATGTAATTAAAAGCAGGTCAAGTACCTCTCCTGGCGCGCAGGTGCAGACCAAGGCTCGTCAGCCCGTTAGCTCAAGGAAGCCGTTTAAATTGTGGAAGAGTAGGTCGCACACTGCTCGTCACACCAGCAAGTTGCCCCAAAGGACTGTGGGAAATGTAGTGGCGACGGCGGGTACGCCTATGCCACGAAATGTAAATAGAACAGTATGTGTTGCGTTAGCCATCCCTGGACACGTGTTTCGAGGTAGTTGCCTCTCGTCAGCAGGGAGCAGGTCAATGTAAAGGGGTGCCGTGTGGACTGCCAAATGTAATTAAAAGCAGGTCAAGTACCTCCCCTGGCGCGCAGGTGCAGACCAAGGCTCGTCAGCCCGTTAGCTCAAGGAAGCCGTTTAAATTGTGGAAGAGTAGGTCGCACACTGCTCGTCACACCAGCAAGTTGCCCCAAAGGACTGTGGGAAATGTAGTGGCGACGGCGGGTACGCCTATGCCACGAAATGTAAATAAAACAGTATGTGTTGCGTTAGCCATCCCTGGACACGTGTTTCGAGGTAGTTGCCTCTCGTCAGCAGGGAGCAGGTCAATGTAAAGGGGTGCCGTGTGGACTGCCAAATGTAATTAAAAGCAGGTCAAGTACCTCTCCTGGCGCGCAGGTGCAGACCAAGGCTCGTCAGCCCGTTAGCTCAAGGAAGCCGTTTAAATTGTGGAAGAGTAGGTCGCACACTGCTCGTCACACCAGCAAGTTGCCCCAAAGGACTGTGGGAAATGTAGTGGCGACGGCGGGTATGCCTATGCCACGAAATGTAAATAGAACAGTATGTGTTGCGTTAGCCATCCCTGGACACGTGTTTCGAGGTAGTTGCCTCTCGTCAGCAGGGAGCAGGTCAATGTAAAGGGGTGCCGTGTGGACTGCCAAATGTAATTAAAAGCAGGTCAAGTACCTCTCCTGGCGCGCAGGTGCAGACCAAGGCTCGTCAGCCCGTTAGCTCAAGGAAGCCGTTTAAATTGTGGAAGAGTAGGTCGCACACTGCTCGTCACACCAGCAAGTTGCCCCAAAGGACTGTGGGAAATGTAGTGGCGACGGCAGGTACGCCTATGCCACGAAATGTAAATAGAACAGTATGTGTTGCGTTAGCCATCCCTGGACACGTGTTTCGAGGTAGTTGCCTCTCGTCAGCAGGGACAGGTCAATGTAAAGGGGTGCCGTGTGGACTGCCAAATGTAATTAAAAGCAGGTCAAGTACCTCTCCTGGCGCGCAGGTGCAGACCAAGGCTCGTCAGCCCGTTAGCTCAAGGAAGCCGTTTAAATTGTGGAAGAGTAGGTCGCACACTGCTCGTCACACCAGCAAGTTGCCCCAAAGGACTGTGGGAAATGTAGCGGCGACGGCGGGTACGCCTATGCCACGAAATGTAAATAGAACAGTATGTGTTGCGTTAGCCATCCCTGGACACGTGTTTCGAGGTAGTTGCCTCTCGTCAGCAGGGAGCAGGTCAATGTAAAGGGGTGCCGTGTGGACTGCCAAATGTAATTAAAAGCAGGTCAAGTACCTCACCTGGTGCGCAGGTGCAGACCAAGGCTCGTCAGCCCGTTAACTCAAGGAAGCCGTTTAAATTGTGGAAGAGTAGGTCGCACACTGCTCGTCACACCAGCAAGTTGCCCCAAAGGACTGTGGGAAATGTAGCGGCGACGGCGGGTACGCCTATACCACGAAATGTAAATAGAACAGTATGTGTTGCGTTAGCCATCCCTGGACACGTGTTTCGAGGTAGTTGCCTCTCGTCAGCAGGGAGCAGGTCAATGTAAAGGGGTGCCGTATGGACTGCCAAATGTAATTAAAAGCAGGTCAAGTACCTCTCCTGGCGCGCAGTTGTAGACCAAGGCTCGTCAGCCCATTAGCTCAAGGAAGCCGTTTAAATTGTGGAAGAGTAGGTCGCACACTGCTCGTCACACCAGCAAGTTGCCCCAAAGGACTGTGGGAAATGTAGTGGCGACGGCAGGTACGCCTATGCCACGAAATGTAAATAGAACAGTATGTGTTGCGTTAGCCATCCCTGGACACGTGTTTCGAGGTAGTTGCCTCTCGTCAGCAGGGAGCAGGTCAATGTAAAGGGGTGCCGTGTGGACTGCCAATTGTAATTAAAAGCAGGTCAAGTACCTCTCCTGGCGCGCAGGTGCAGACCAAGGCTCGTCAGCCTGTTAGCTCAAGGAAGCCGTTTAAATTGTGGAAGAGTAGGTCGCACACTGCTGGTCACACCAGCAAGTTGCCCCAAAGGACTGTGGGAAATGTAGTGGCGACGGCGGGTACGCCTATGCCACGAAATGTAAATAGAACAGTATGTGTTGCGTTAGCCATCCCTGGACACGTGTTTCGAGGTAGTTGCCTCTCGTCAGCAGGGAGCAGGTCAATGTAAAGGGGTGCCGTGTGGACTGCCAAATGTAATTAAAAGCAGGTCAAGTACCTCTCCTGGCGCGCAGGTGCAGACCAAGGCTCGTCAGCACGTTAGCTCAAGGAAGCTGTTTAAATTGTGGAAGAGTAGGTCGCACACTGCTCGTCACACTAGCAAGTTGCCCCAAAGGACTGTGGGAAATGTAGTGGCGACGGCGGGTACGCCTATGCCACGAAATGTAAATAGAACAGTATGTGTTGCGTTAGCCATCCCTGGACACGTGTTTCGAGGTAGTTGCCTCTCGTCAGCAGGGAGCAGGTCAATGTAAAGGGGTGCCGTGTGGACTGCCAAATGTAATTAAAAGCAGGTCAAGTACCTCTCCTGGCGCGCAGGTGCAGACCAAGGCTCGTCAGCCCGTTAGCTCAAGGAAGCCGTTTAAATTGTGGAAGAGTAGGTCGCACACTGCTCGTCACACCAGCAAGTTGCCCCAAAGGACTGTGGGAAATGTAGTGGCGACGGCGGGTACGCCTATGCCACGAAATGTAAATAGAACAGTATGTGTTGCGTTAGCCATCCCTGGACACGTGTTTCGAGGTAGTTGCCTCTCGTCAGCAGGGAGCAGGTCAATGTAAAGGGGTGCCGTGTGGACTGCCAAATGTAATTAAAAGCAGGTCAAGTACCTCTCCTGGCGCGCAGGTGCAGACCAAGGCTCGTCAGCCCGTTAGCTCAAGGAAGCTGTTTAAATTGTGGAAGAGTAGGTCGCACACTGCTCGTCACACCAGCAAGTTGCCCCAAAGGACTGTGGGAAATGTAGTGGCGACGGCGGGTACGCCTATGCCACAAAATGTAAATAGAACAGTATGTGTTGCGTTAGCCATCCCTGGACACGTGTTTCGAGGTAGTTGCCTCTCGTCAGCAGGGAGCAGGTCAATGTAAAGGGGTGCCGTGTGGACTGCCAAATGTAATTAAAAGCAGGTCAAGTACCTCTCCTGGTGCGCAGGTGCAGACCAAGGCTCGTCAGCCCGTTAGCTCAAGGAAGCCGTTTAAATTGTGGAAGAGTAGGTCGCACACTGCTCGTCACACCAGCAAGTTGCCCCAAAGGACTGTGGGAAATGTAGTGGCGACGGCGGGTATGCCTATGCCACGAAATGTAAATAGAACAGTATGTGTTGCGTTAGCCATCCCTGGACACGTGTTTCGAGGTAGTTGCCTCTCGTCAGCAGGGAGCAGGTCAATGTAAAGGGGTGCCGTGTGGACTGCCAAATGTAATTAAAAGCAGGTCAAGTACCTCTCCTGGCGCGCAGGTGCAGACCAAGGCTCGTCAGCCCGTTAGCTCAAGGAAGCCGTTTAAATTGTGGAAGAGTAGGTCGCACACTGCTCGTCACACCAGCAAGTTGCCCCAAAGGACTGTGGGAAATGTAGTGGCGACGGCAGGTACGCCTATGCCACGAAATGTAAATAGAACAGTATGTGTTGCGTTAGCCATCCCTGGACACGTGTTTCGAGGTAGTTGCCTCTCGTCAGCAGGGACAGGTCAATGTAAAGGGGTGCCGTGTGGACTGCCAAATGTAATTAAAAGCAGGTCAAGTACCTCTCCTGGCGCGCAGGTGCAGACCAAGGCTCGTCAGCCCGTTAGCTCAAGGAAGCCGTTTAAATTGTGGAAGAGTAGGTCGCACACTGCTCGTCACACCAGCAAGTTGCCCCAAAGGACTGTGGGAAATGTAGCGGCGACGGCGGGTACGCCTATGCCACGAAATGTAAATAGAACAGTATGTGTTGCGTTAGCCATCCCTGGACACGTGTTTCGAGGTAGTTGCCTCTCGTCAGCAGGGAGCAGGTCAATGTAAAGGGGTGCCGTGTGGACTGCCAAATGTAATTAAAAGCAGGTCAAGTACCTCACCTGGTGCGCAGGTGCAGACCAAGGCTCGTCAGCCCGTTAACTCAAGGAAGCCGTTTAAATTGTGGAAGAGTAGGTCGCACACTGCTCGTCACACCAGCAAGTTGCCCCAAAGGACTGTGGGAAATGTAGCGGCGACGGCGGGTACGCCTATACCACGAAATGTAAATAGAACAGTATGTGTTGCGTTAGCCATCCCTGGACACGTGTTTCGAGGTAGTTGCCTCTCGTCAGCAGGGAGCAGGTCAATGTAAAGGGGTGCCGTATGGACTGCCAAATGTAATTAAAAGCAGGTCAAGTACCTCTCCTGGCGCGCAGTTGTAGACCAAGGCTCGTCAGCCCATTAGCTCAAGGAAGCCGTTTAAATTGTGGAAGAGTAGGTCGCACACTGCTCGTCACACCAGCAAGTTGCCCCAAAGGACTGTGGGAAATGTAGTGGCGACGGCAGGTACGCCTATGCCACGAAATGTAAATAGAACAGTATGTGTTGCGTTAGCCATCCCTGGACACGTGTTTCGAGGTAGTTGCCTCTCGTCAGCAGGGAGCAGGTCAATGTAAAGGGGTGCCGTGTGGACTGCCAATTGTAATTAAAAGCAGGTCAAGTACCTCTCCTGGCGCGCAGGTGCAGACCAAGGCTCGTCAGCCTGTTAGCTCAAGGAAGCCGTTTAAATTGTGGAAGAGTAGGTCGCACACTGCTGGTCACACCAGCAAGTTGCCCCAAAGGACTGTGGGAAATGTAGTGGCGACGGCGGGTACGCCTATGCCACGAAATGTAAATAGAACAGTATGTGTTGCGTTAGCCATCCCTGGACACGTGTTTCGAGGTAGTTGCCTCTCGTCAGCAGGGAGCAGGTCAATGTAAAGGGGTGCCGTGTGGACTGCCAAATGTAATTAAAAGCAGGTCAAGTACCTCTCCTGGCGCGCAGGTGCAGACCAAGGCTCGTCAGCACGTTAGCTCAAGGAAGCTGTTTAAATTGTGGAAGAGTAGGTCGCACACTGCTCGTCACACTAGCAAGTTGCCCCAAAGGACTGTGGGAAATGTAGTGGCGACGGCGGGTACGCCTATGCCACGAAATGTAAATAGAACAGTATGTGTTGCGTTAGCCATCCCTGGACACGTGTTTCGAGGTAGTTGCCTCTCGTCAGCAGGGAGCAGGTCAATGTAAAGGGGTGCCGTGTGGACTGCCAAATGTAATTAAAAGCAGGTCAAGTACCTCTCCTGGCGCGCAGGTGCAGACCAAGGCTCGTCAGCCCGTTAGCTCAAGGAAGCCGTTTAAATTGTGGAAGAGTAGGTCGCACACTGCTCGTCACACCAGCAAGTTGCCCCAAAGGACTGTGGGAAATGTAGTGGCGACGGCGGGTACGCCTATGCCACGAAATGTAAATAGAACAGTATGTGTTGCGTTAGCCATCCCTGGACACGTGTTTCGAGGTAGTTGCCTCTCGTCAGCAGGGAGCAGGTCAATGTAAAGGGGTGCCGTATGGACTGCCAAATGTAATTAAAAGCAGGTCAAGTACCTCTCCTGGCGCGCAGTTGTAGACCAAGGCTCGTCAGCCCATTAGCTCAAGGAAGCCGTTTAAATTGTGGAAGAGTAGGTCGCACACTGCTCGTCACACCAGCAAGTTGCCCCAAAGGACTGTGGGAAATGTAGTGGCGACGGCAGGTACGCCTATGCCACGAAATGTAAATAGAACAGTATGTGTTGCGTTAGCCATCCCTGGACACGTGTTTCGAGGTAGTTGCCTCTCGTCAGCAGGGAGCAGGTCAATGTAAAGGGGTGCCGTGTGGACTGCCAATTGTAATTAAAAGCAGGTCAAGTACCTCTCCTGGCGCGCAGGTGCAGACCAAGGCTCGTCAGCCTGTTAGCTCAAGGAAGCCGTTTAAATTGTGGAAGAGTAGGTCGCACACTGCTGGTCACACCAGCAAGTTGCCCCAAAGGACTGTGGGAAATGTAGTGGCGACGGCGGGTACGCCTATGCCACGAAATGTAAATAGAACAGTATGTGTTGCGTTAGCCATCCCTGGACACGTGTTTCGAGGTAGTTGCCTCTCGTCAGCAGGGAGCAGGTCAATGTAAAGGGGTGCCGTGTGGACTGCCAAATGTAATTAAAAGCAGGTCAAGTACCTCTCCTGGCGCGCAGGTGCAGACCAAGGCTCGTCAGCACGTTAGCTCAAGGAAGCTGTTTAAATTGTGGAAGAGTAGGTCGCACACTGCTCGTCACACTAGCAAGTTGCCCCAAAGGACTGTGGGAAATGTAGTGGCGACGGCGGGTACGCCTATGCCACGAAATGTAAATAGAACAGTATGTGTTGCGTTAGCCATCCCTGGACACGTGTTTCGAGGTAGTTGCCTCTCGTCAGCAGGGAGCAGGTCAATGTAAAGGGGTGCCGTGTGGACTGCCAAATGTAATTAAAAGCAGGTCAAGTACCTCTCCTGGCGCGCAGGTGCAGACCAAGGCTCGTCAGCCCGTTAGCTCAAGGAAGCCGTTTAAATTGTGGAAGAGTAGGTCGCACACTGCTCGTCACACCAGCAAGTTGCCCCAAAGGACTGTGGGAAATGTAGTGGCGACGGCGGGTACGCCTATGCCACGAAATGTAAATAGAACAGTATGTGTTGCGTTAGCCATCCCTGGACACGTGTTTCGAGGTAGTTGCCTCTCGTCAGCAGGGAGCAGGTCAATGTAAAGGGGTGCCGTGTGGACTGCCAAATGTAATTAAAAGCAGGTCAAGTACCTCTCCTGGCGCGCAGGTGCAGACCAAGGCTCGTCAGCCCGTTAGCTCAAGGAAGCTGTTTAAATTGTGGAAGAGTAGGTCGCACACTGCTCGTCACACCAGCAAGTTGCCCCAAAGGACTGTGGGAAATGTAGTGGCGACGGCGGGTACGCCTATGCCACAAAATGTAAATAGAACAGTATGTGTTGCGTTAGCCATCCCTGGACACGTGTTTCGAGGTAGTTGCCTCTCGTCAGCAGGGAGCAGGTCAATGTAAAGGGGTGCCGTGTGGACTGCCAAATGTAATTAAAAGCAGGTCAAGTACCTCTCCTGGCGCGCAGGTGCAGACCAAGGCTCGTCAGCCCGTTAGCTCAAGGAAGCCGTTTAAATTGTGGAAGAGTAGGTCGCACACTGCTCGTCACACCAGCAAGTTGCCCCAAAGGACTGTGGGAAATGTAGTGGCGACGGCGGGTATGCCTATGCCACGAAATGTAAATAGAACAGTATGTGTTGCGTTAGCCATCCCTGGACACGTGTTTCGAGGTAGTTGCCTCTCGTCAGCAGGGAGCAGGTCAATGTAAAGGGGTGCCGTGTGGACTGCCAAATGTAATTAAAAGCAGGTCAAGTACCTCTCCTGGCGCGCAGGTGCAGACCAAGGCTCGTCAGCCCGTTAGCTCAAGGAAGCCGTTTAAATTGTGGAAGAGTAGGTCGCACACTGCTCGTCACACCAGCAAGTTGCCCCAAAGGACTGTGGGAAATGTAGTGGCGACGGCAGGTACGCCTATGCCACGAAATGTAAATAGAACAGTATGTGTTGCGTTAGCCATCCCTGGACACGTGTTTCGAGGTAGTTGCCTCTCGTCAGCAGGGACAGGTCAATGTAAAGGGGTGCCGTGTGGACTGCCAAATGTAATTAAAAGCAGGTCAAGTACCTCTCCTGGCGCGCAGGTGCAGACCAAGGCTCGTCAGCCCGTTAGCTCAAGGAAGCCGTTTAAATTGTGGAAGAGTAGGTCGCACACTGCTCGTCACACCAGCAAGTTGCCCCAAAGGACTGTGGGAAATGTAGTGGCGACGGCAGGTACGCCTATGCCACGAAATGTAAATAGAACAGTATGTGTTGCGTTAGCCATCCCTGGACACGTGTTTCGAGGTAGTTGCCTCTCGTCAGCAGGGAGCAGGTCAATGTAAAGGGGTGCAGTGTGGACTGCCAATTGTAATTAAAAGCAGGTCAAGTACCTCTCCTGGCGCGCAGGTGCAGACCAAGGCTCGTCAGCCTGTTAGCTCAAGGAAGCCGTTTAAATTGTGGAAGAGTAGGTCGCACACTGCTGGTCACACCAGCAAGTTGCCCCAAAGGACTGTGGGAAATGTAGTGGCGACGGCGGGTACGCCTATGCCACGAAATGTAAATAGAACAGTATGTGTTGCGTTAGCCATCCCTGGACACGTGTTTCGAGGTAGTTGCCTCTCGTCAGCAGGGAGCAGGTCAATGTAAAGGGGTGCCGTGTGGACTGCCAAATGTAATTAAAAGCAGGTCAAGTACCTCTCCTGGCGCGCAGGTGCAGACCAAGGCTCGTCAGCACGTTAGCTCAAGGAAGCTGTTTAAATTGTGGAAGAGTAGGTCGCACACTGCTCGTCACACTAGCAAGTTGCCCCAAAGGACTGTGGGAAATGTAGTGGCGACGGCGGGTACGCCTATGCCACGAAATGTAAATAGAACAGTATGTGTTGCGTTAGCCATCCCTGGACACGTGTTTCGAGGTAGTTGCCTCTCGTCAGCAGGGAGCAGGTCAATGTAAAGGGGTGCCGTGTGGACTGCAAAATGTAATTAAAAGCAGGTCAAGTACCTCTCCTGGCGCGCAGGTGCAGACCAAGGCTCGTCAGCCCGTTAGCTCAAGGAAGCCGTTTAAATTGTGGAAGAGTAGGTCGCACACTGCTCGTCACACCAGCAAGTTGCCCCAAAGGACTGTGGGAAATGTAGTGGCGACGGCGGGTACGCCTATGCCACGAAATGTAAATAGAACAGTATGTGTTGCGTTAGCCATCCCTGGACACGTGTTTCGAGGTAGTTGCCTCTCGTCAGCAGGGAGCAGGTCAATGTAAAGGGGTGCCGTGTGGACTGCCAAATGTAATTAAAAGCAGGTCAAGTACCTCTCCTGGCGCGCAGGTGCAGACCAAGGCTCGTCAGCCCGTTAGCTCAAGGAAGCTGTTTAAATTGTGGAAGAGTAGGTCGCACACTGCTCGTCACACCAGCAAGTTGCCCCAAAGGACTGTGGGAAATGTAGTGGCGACGGCGGGTACGCCTATGCCACAAAATGTAAATAGAACAGTATGTGTTGCGTTAGCCATCCCTGGACACGTGTTTCGAGGTAGTTGCCTCTCGTCAGCAGGGAGCAGGTCAATGTAAAGGGGTGCCGTGTGGACTGCCAAATGTAATTAAAAGCAGGTCAAGTACCTCTCCTGGCGCGCAGGTGCAGACCAAGGCTCGTCAGCCCGTTAGCTCAAGGAAGCCGTTTAAATTGTGGAAGAGTAGGTCGCACACTGCTCGTCACACCAGCAAGTTGCCCCAAAGGACTGTGGGAAATGTAGTGGCGACGGCGGGTACGCCTATGCCACGAAATGTAAATAGAACAGTATGTGTTGCGTTAGCCATCCCTGGACACGTGTTTCGAGGTAGTTGCCTCTCGTCAGCAGGGAGCAGGTCAATGTGAAGGGGTGCCGTGTGGACTGCCAAATGTAATTAAAAGCTGGTCAAGTACCTCTCCTGGCGCGCAGGTGCAGACCAAGGCTCGTCAGCCCGTTAGCTCAAGGAAGCCGTTTAAATTGTGGAAGAGTAGGTCGCACACTGCTCGTCACACCAGCAAGTTGCCCCAAAGGACTGTGGGAAATTTAGTGGCGACGGCGGGTACGCCTATGCCACGAAATGTAAATAGAACAGTATGTGTTGCGTTAGCCATCCCTGGACACGTGTTTCGAGGTAGTTGTCTCTCGTCAGCAGGGAGCAGGTCAATGTAAAGGGGTGCCGTGTGGACTGCCAAATGTAATTAAAAGCAGGTCAAGTACCTCTCCTGGCGCGCAGGTGCAGACCAAGGCTCGTCAGCCCGTTAGCTCAAGGAAGCCGTTTAAATTGTGGAAGAGTAGGTCGCACACTGCTCGTCACACCAGCAAGTTGCCCCAAAGGACTGTGGGAAATGTAGTGGCGACGGCGGGTACGCCTATGCCACGAAATGTAAATAGAACAGTATGTGTTGCGTTAGCCATCCCTGGACACGTGTTTCGAGGTAGTTGCCTCTCGTCAGCAGGGAGCAGGTCAATGTAAAGGGGTGCCGTGTGGACTGCCAAATGTAATTAAAAGCAGGTCAAGTACCTCTCCTGGCGCACAGGTGCAGACCAAGGCTCGTCAGCCCGTTAGCTCAAGGAAGCCGTTTAAATTGTGGAAGAGTAGGTCGCACACTGCTCGTCACACCAGCAAGTTGCCCCAAAGGACTGTGGGAAATGTAGTGGCGACGGCGGGTACGCCTATGCCACGAAATGTAAATAGAACAGTATGTGTTGCGTTAGCCATCCCTGGACACGTGTTTCGAGGTAGTTGCCTCTCGTCAGCAGGGAGCAGGTCAATGTAAAGGGGTGCCGTGTGGACTGCCAAATGTAATTAAAAGCAGGTCAAGTACCTCTCCTGGCGCGCAGGTGCAGACCAAGGCTCGTCAGCCCGTTAGCTCATGGAAGCCGTTTAAATTGTGGAAGAGTAGATCGCACACTGCTCGTCACACCAGCAAGTTGCCCCAAAGGACTGTGGGAAATGTAGTGGCGACGGCGGGTACGCCTATGCCACGAAATGTAAATAGAACAGTATGTGTTGCGTTAGCCATCCCTGGACACATGTTTGGAGGTAGTTGCCTCTCGTCAGCAGGGAGCAGGTCAATGTAAAGGGGTGCCGTGTGGACTGCCAAATGTAATTAAAAGCAGGTCAAGTACCTCTCCTGGCGCGCAGGTGCAGACCAAGGCTCGTCAGCCCGTTAGCGTGTGATGAGCAGTGTGCGACCTACTCTTCCACAATTTAAACGGCTTCCTTGAGCTAACGGGCTGACGAGCCTTGGTCTGCACCTGCGCGCCAGGAGAGGTACTTGACCTGCTTTTAATTACATTTTGGCAGTCCACACGGCACCCCTTTACATTGACCTGCTCCCTGCTGACGAGAGGCAACTACCTCGAAACACGTGTCCAGGGATGGCTAACGCAACACATACTGTTCTATTTACATTTCGTGGCATAGGCGTACCCGCCGTCGCCACTACATTTCCCACAGTCCTTTGGGGCAACTTGCTGGTGTGACGAGCAGTGTGCGACCTACTCTTCCACAATTTAAACGGCTTCCTTGTGCTAACGGGCTGACGAGCCTTGGTCTGCACCTGCGCGCCAGGAGAGGTACTTGACCTGCTTTTAATTACATTTTGGCAGTCCACACGGCACCCTTTTACATTGACCTGCTCCCTGCTGACGAGAGGCAACTACCTCGAAACACGTGTCCAGGGATGGCTAACGCAACACATACTGTTCTATTTACATTTCGTGGCATAGGCGTACCCGCCGTCGCCACTACATTTCCCACAGTCCTTTGGGGCAACTTGCTGGTGTGACGAGCAGTTTGCGACCTACTCTTCCACAATTTAAACGGCTTCCTTGAGCTAACGGGCTGACGAGCCTTGGTCTGCACCTGCGCGCCAGCAGAGGTACTTGACCTGCTTTTAATTACATTTTGGCAGTCCACACGGCACCCCTTTACATTGACCTGCTCCCTGCTGACGAGAGGCAACTACCTCGAAACACGTGTCCAGTGATTTGCTAACGCAACACATACTGTTCTATTTACATTTCGTGGCATAGGCGAACCCGCCGTCGCCACTACATTTCCCACAGTCCTTTGGGGCAACTTGCTGGTGTGACGAGCAGTGTGCGACCTACTCTTCCACAGAAGGTACAATATATAACAAGTCCATACCGAGAGAAAAATAGAATAAGTCAAACTTTGTTCCTCTAATGCAAAGCGCACCATTAAGCCTGTTTATTGTTTACAGGGCTGCAACTGCCACCACACAACTTTGATAAACGGATTTAAAAAGAAAGAAAGGTAGGAGACAGCTGCCAACAGCATAAACATTTAAATAAAGCAATACAGATGCACAACAATGACGGTTTCTTCTGTTTCACACAGAACTACCGTCTACTGTTAACAATTACCTGCTGGTTTAAAATATGCAAAGAAGTGAAAGATAAATAAGAAGCCTAAGGTAAATGACTCAACCACTATTAATGAGACTAGTGAATCGAAGGCAAATAGAAAGGAGCCCCTTGTAATAATTGTTTTATGTCACATACCCTTACAGAAATAGCCATTGCTGTTTAAATACAATTGCCCTGATGAGTCTCCTGGTACTTCACGCCCAGGAACAGAAACGCGTCGGCGGATAAATATACAGAGGGTCACTGAATTAAACTTGTGATCAGAGAGAAAAATCTCTAGTTTTTCACAAAAATCTAACGTGCCCTGTATAAGATTGGATATCGAATATAGACATTAAAGAGTCTTAAGAATCATAACCGAAAGCATCCCACCAATAGCGATATATGTATTGGATGTCTTTTTTGTTAAAATGTTTTTTGATGTAAAAGTGTTTGTGATATATGTTGTATTGCACATTTATGTCTTATTTAAGTGTGTTTGCTACATAGTTTCGAGAACAGCACATTTATGTTTTATTTAATTGTGTTTGTAAATTGTTTTGAGAACAAGGATGTATTGATATGACACAACACATGTCTTTTTTCAGATTGAAAGAAATAACTAAGAATAAAAAATGGTGATAATAAAAAGGTGAAAATAAATACACCTGTTCAAACTAAAATCAATGGATTTGGCTATTTAGCAAAGACATTTAGCTTTCAAAATAATGCGAGTCACAAGCACATTCTTTTGTAACAAGTTAAAAGCTCATTAAGGCAGCGGCTGGCCGGAGCTCCCTCGCCGTGCATCTCACTCCATGCGTAGCAAGACCACGCCCCCAGAACATTTTTTCAAAGTTGAGGAGTGATGACACAATATAAGTAATGGCAAGTTTTAATATTCAACTATGTAATAAACTATTGTATAGTATTTACATTTCAGAAAAATGAAGCTAGATATAGGTTTGTACTTTGTTTTTGTTTTTATGCGAATATTCCGCAATGATCATGAAAACATCATGGCAGGAACCTCGTTTTGAAAGAGAGGGTAAGGGCTAACAGATGCTAACCCTTCACAAGTGGAGATTCAGTAGTCTAAAATGGAAGATATGATTTCATTTGCTGCCTTTCTCATGATGATAGAGTGGAAAGTTGAAGAGGTTGCCATTTAGACTTGCTTTGTATGAGAGTGGTGTACCATTCTTGTGCTAAGTTTTTACAAATCATAACAGTGTCCAAACTATGCAGAAAGAGATAAAACAACAATATAATCTACAAACTGAATTCAGTGGTATGTATATAACTTTGTAATTATTTCAAAAATGTACATTAGAAATGAACATATATATGGGAGTTTGATTAAAAGGATGTATCTATTAGAGGGTATATGTTTAAGAGGTTAGTGGTGAATGTTTTGGGAAGTAAGCGAAAATTAAATTAGTGCCTATTTATTACATTGTGTATTTTACTGAAAAATAACAGTATAGTTTTGTGGAAAGTTGCAATGAGGGACTAAGAATGTTTTAAATGTGTAAACGTAGTGTGCAGAATACATAAACCTGTCATTTGCATTCTGGGAGTTGTAGCACGTTTAGTAACATTATTAACAAGCATTGGCATAGCCAATAGGTCTCGCTTTAGTGACCTTATAAGTGATTAGCCATGCAACAGTTGCATAACTAAATACTTATAAGGTCCCAAAAGCGAGACCTATTGGCTATGCCAATGCTTGTTGCCAATGCTGTCTGTAAAATGACAGCAAGGTCATAAAATATGTTTAATTCCATCTTCAGGAACATGCTGACTAAAGATGCATTTTCAGCCTGCTCTTTGGGATGTTGCAGCATATGCTTGTCTGCAGCTGCACGCATTTACAGGTCTTGATATATTGAATGAGTAGGTTAACACACCTGATTTCAGCATGTGTGATCAACGCTTAATGCATCTTCTATTACTCCTCAGACTGCATAAGTGGGTGCTAATCAGTTGGCAGTATTACTCCCTATTAATTACTGTGCTATGCTAAATCAAAATAAAAGATTTGTTGTTTGCCCTGCTCATTGACCAATTCCCATGTTTGTTAGATGACCGAACACTATTCATGCAGGAAGCCACCAAGTCTAGTGAACTGACAAATAGGGTAGTTGCCCTAAGTAGCACGGCAGTGAATGGTGTTCTTGCATGCAGAGGATACACGTATTCTTTGAAGTTCCAGTACACATATTATGTGTACCAGAAGGGAAATATCCTGCAAAATGGTCACTCCAACAAGAAGAGAAAATAATGCCACTTAGTGGCCTGTTTTATAACAACTACTATGCTTCCAAATCAGTTCTGAAGCCCCAGCATATTGTGTCAAATCCACTAAAATACTAATGTTGCTTTTTAAATCCTGTAGGGTAATGTGTACTATAAAATGCAACATATGTTAGACATTTCGGCAGATTTACTTGGGTAAGGATGACCAAATTCGCTATAATGGTTGTTCCTAAATGTGTATAATACCTATAGCAGTTAGCCTGGCTTGTAAAGACAAAGGGACAACTTCAAATAGGGCACTAGATATGCACCAGGCAGACAACCTGGTTACCTTTTGGTCATTGTAACAGGTATGCACAAAGTAGTGTTTTCACTGAGCAATGCTTTTGCATTAGTAACCTATTATACCCAATATCAGTGTTATGCTTAGTTTGACGGCAGAATAAGGTTTCATTAGCATTTTGCTGACAAACGACACCTCTTTGAAAAGGCAGGACACAGCGATGCAATACTAACACAATGGAAGTTCTGGTGTACCGTCTAGACACCATCCCGGAGAAAAAAGCCAAAAGGCACAATTTAAAACAAATTCTCCACCTGTCCTGCAATGCACTTTGATAAATTGATCATAGAGGCATTCGTCTTCGGTGGCAGAGGTATGTCTCTGTTACATATAAATTATATGGGGCTTCTTCTTGTGGAATCAGTCAGGAGAAAATGTCAGAATGTGGTAATTGGTGCACAACTCGAAACTGTGATCCATGGACAAACATCCGTTTGAGGGTGGATCGGAATTTAAAACACAACTTTGAATCAGGGCCTAAGTAAAATTCCTACATTTATAATAAGTAGAAATAGGTTATGTCAACAGATATTTGCCTTGCTCTGCATTACCGTTATTATGACCAAGCACTTCTGCAGGGTTTGAATATGTTTGTAGTGTACAGTTGTTGATTTATACAATGCTTCATACTCCTAACAAGACACCACAGTGCATTTGCGATGGGGAGACACAACGTTGTGGTGTGCCTTAGATGAAACAGTGCATGTTTGCTGTGCAGTATATTTGGCAAGTTTCATTAATTTCACGTTTCAGGACCACAATTATGCTCTTAGAAATAATCTTTGTTGCTCTGCCGCTGCAGGAACTTAAAGTGAAAATGTGTAATCGAAATGTTGCTTAAAGATTCAAATCTAATTGATGGACAGAAGAATGTGAGTGCAGTTTGGTCTGTGTTTGATGTGTTTTGGTGTATGGAAGTCTCTTAAACTGTGTTTACTCATGGGTGTAAGAGAGGCCTGCAAAAAGACCTGGCTGTGCCAATGAAAACCTGGCATCCATGGGGCGATAACATGTAAGGGTGAAGGAAGGAGTGGGGTAATGTTGGCTATCAGTGCCATGTTGAGGTTCGGGTAGAGGTTACAGAAAGGGTCTGAGCTACAATGCAGCTTTTCCCCACAGTAATTTTACCTGCTTTATTGTCCATTTAGTAAAATCACGCTAGTTGTTTCCACACCAAGTAAAACAGGGAACACTGGTAATTTGCTTCACAAAGTTCCAAGTCTGGGCCCAAATATTTTATTGGCATCTTTCAAGCGGGCTAATTAGGCAGACAGAGTGTGACACCATGAAGCACAAGAAGCAATGAAAAAACAAACAAAGCCTCTTCCACCTTCAAACAGCATTGGTTGACCTCAGTGGTTGAAATGGGCAGGATCTACTGGGAATAACATTCCCAATCTTTTTTTAGTTTTACAATAGCCCATGCTATTTTTATTAACAAAGCTGACCTTCAGGTGCCTCTGGATAAAAAGGAAGTTAAGGGATCACCTGTTCTGTGAAGCTAAGAGAGTGGGTGACGGTTATAGAAAAAACAAGCAATGGCAGCGCGGCCGTGAAAATGACACGGCCGCGCAGCCTGCGAAAGTGATAGCGGACGCGTTCAAGCACGGCGAGACACATGGCGGCTGCACGCGTGCACGCTCACGTGCACGCAAGCTTTAGGCCACAGGCAGCACTTGGAAAACCCGCATACAAAATGTCTCGGCCAGTCCAGCGTGTGTGCTGGATCAGGCGAGACCTAAAAAGGAATAGTGTAGTGAGAAATAAAAGATAAAAACATGTTGTCTGCGTGTATGTGAATTACAAAAAAGTAATACTTGTTAGGTATATATTGAGGAGTGTTTGTCAATGTGGTTTTTAACTTATATGACCACTTTCCAAATGCTTAGATGGTGACATATAGTTTTTAGCTATATATATGATTGGACTTTTGAGTTTGCTTTAAGATGCAGAGAGGTACATATTTTGGGAAAGATGGCTTAAAGGTGTACATCTATTAAGAAATCGCATACATATTTACATGGTGATCTAGGTTTAGTAAGGCTGTTGAAAATTTCATGTATATGGTGTTTTTCTTTAAACATGCTTTGTTTAACATTGAGAAGGATTAAAAGTGCAGAATGCCTTGAGAGTTCTTGTGCTAGCTTCAATGTGAGCATAACTCTTGTTTGAGATATGCTGCATATATCTTTTTGAAGCAGAAGAATTATTTGAGAAATGATGTAGATATGCCATTCACTAAAGATTTGGTGCTTTGAAAAATTTCAAAATGTTGTTTTACATTTTAGAAACTTACTAATGCATGTTCACGCTCAGTAGCGAAGCAATGTATGATTCTAGAGGGCCATGTATGCAATTATATATCATGTTTCATTCACACATAGCTCAGAAGAAAAGCATGTATACTGATTCACTCTTCATGGTTTTATTAAATTATCCAGAAACTATATATGCACTCTTGCAATCAGGCAGGCAGAAATTATGTAGTTATTGAAGTATGCAGGTTCTATGCATACATTCATCTAATCACCTAGGTACTATCTATTGACTTATGCAATTAACAAACTGTGTACTCACTATAGCATTTGCAGGGAATGTATGCAGCAATCTAAACACCCACTTACAACCCATGCAGTCATTGGAATATGGAGGCCTACGCATGCACTGATGAAACACTCAGAGTCTACTCATGTAATTACGGAGCGAGTACCAATGCAGTAAACCTATCAACCATCCATGACCTACGCAGTCATTTAATTACTGAGCCAATAGTCTTGCACTAATACGATCACCACAGCATTATACTTACTTTCATCCAATCTCTCAGGCTTTGTCAATGGAATTATGTAGTCACTTACACACTAGTCATGCACTCATCTAATTAGGTAGACACTACTGATGCACTTATTCAATTCTGCAGGCACTACCCATTTAGTTATGTAAGCATCCAGGCACTACCTGTTCACTCAAACAAAAAGACATGGTCTGCATGCAATCACTGAAACACTATTTATCCACTCATGCAATAGGATACGTGCTATGCAGGGGCTTAAACAATGATGTATACACTATCCATGCACTACATAAATCACCTATATACTATGTATGCACTCTTGCAATCATCCAGGTACTAGAATTGCACTTGTTTAATCATCCTACCTGTATCTATGCATGTATTGAATTATTGAAGTATTAGTCACACACTTGACGAATCATTCAGGCTCTATTCATGCAATCATTCAAACAGCTAGCTACTAGTGGTATGCTCATGCAGACACACAGGCAGTAAGTATGCAGATATGGAATAACCCATGGAGTTATCACATAGTCAGGGAATCATCTGGGCACAGCTTGTATCCTCAGGGAATCACCTGGGCACTACCTATGCACTCAGTCAATCATGTAGGGAGCATTGATGTATTTAACAACTAATCCATGTATTGAAAAAGTTTTATTGAGGTATGTGGGAGATAGGTTTAAACAATGGTACTCTCTGTGTAATTACATGAGTGCGTGAGTAGATCCTGAGTGTTTCGTCAGTGCACACGTAAGCCTCAGTATTTCACTGCATGTGCTACACATATGCCGAGGCACTTCCAAAGTCAGTCCAAGTCTGTATGTTAGGCGGTGGCCATCATCATGAAAGAGAGAAGTTCACAAGATGTTCTTTATTTCTTTTTATGTATCCTTTATTTTCTTTAT
This sequence comes from Triturus cristatus, assembly GCF_964204655.1. Classification (NCBI taxonomy): domain Eukaryota; kingdom Metazoa; phylum Chordata; class Amphibia; order Caudata; family Salamandridae; genus Triturus; species Triturus cristatus. The sequence continues at coordinate 1,288,851,214 of NC_140591.1, read as the reverse complement.
TATCAACTGGGGGGACTATTGGGCTTTTATGAGGTCCAACATACATGCCCTTACAGTTATCCAAATAATGAAGAATATGCAGTTTCTTAGAGTAAGAGAGAGAGAGAGTGTTCATGTGTTAAGGAAACCGTGTATAAGAGGAGAGGAGTGCCTCTTGTCGGAACTAGGGTCCTCACACACCAAGCAAGCTAGGTGTCATGCTTCATCATATTGACCTGCTCCTCGTCGGGTCGGCGCTGCAATACCCGACGGGCTCCCATAAAGGAGCTCTTTAGCGGAGATCTTTTGTTCCTGGCCGTATGGTGGAGTGCATGTGAGGGGTCTAGTGGTGTAGATGTGAGTGAGTGTGAGTGATTTAAACAAGTTGGATAGTCCAAAATATGACTTTATTGGGAATGGCTGTCCACTTGGTTAAAAACAAAAATAGAGTGGCAGCTTGCTGACGTGAGGGTTCAGCTTAGCTATGCTCATCTAAGGTGGTCAACATGTTTCATGCCTCGCGGTCCTAGTGATCCTTGGCAATTCTTCAGGACCTCTTGAAATGTGACTATCTACACAGGGTGGTTGGTGCAATATTTACCTACCACGTATACTGTTATGGGAAACGGTCTCTCCATATAACAATGGTAACCTAAGGGAAGAGTAAGGCAAGCATTGCATGGGTCAGCGTAGAGAACAAAGTACTCTCATACACATTTCTAACAACCACAGTCTCGCTTCTTAAAAAAGTGCTTAGTTCAAAACATGTTAACTGCATGATGAGTAACAATTGTCAGTCTCCGTGCAGAACAAATAAGATGTAATCAGAGATAAAGTGTAGGGCTGGCTATACGTGAAGGTGTGATTAAAACTAGGAATTAGAAACAGAAGACTGGATGTGCAAATGTAATTACAGGGAAAAGAACTGGGATTAAAAACACAGAAGTGCATATGGGGCACTTACCTAATAAAGTGTAAACCCCTGCTTCTATCCTGCGCTACCGGAACACCAAGATTCTGGTGTCCTAATGGTGAAGGAATATAATGCAAAGAAGATTAAAACAGGGTCGGCAGGCCCAACAAGTGGTCAAGGCAGGTAAAGGGAAGCTGCCCTCAATTCTGTCATGCCGTGTGTTCACTGGAAGTGTGCGCGTAGTGCCACAGGCATCTGAACAAGTACCGAGAGTACCCCATCTGTCAATGAGGGTCAAAAGGGAGGCGCATAGGTGGTGCATCTCCCACACTGACAAAACAACAAGTTGGCAGACGTATGTAATAAAGCCAATCTCAGGCGCTCATGCACCACCACCGCCATTCTGACACTTCTGGTAATGTCCCAAGGTCAACCAGCATTAAACTCATGCATCCGAGAGATCACATGTAGAGGTGGGTTGTATCTTTTGTTGTCTGCTATGGATGCATGGTCCAGCGCCTAGAAGACCCCGTCATCCGTGGCGCGTCAAGTTTGGCATGCAGATGGTGCGGTTCACCCAAAGCCCATACAACCCATTGCCAATCAAAAGTCATGTGGCCGTCTATGGAGTGCACGACCTGCTCCATGTATTGAACCCCCCATGGGCATGATCACAGAGTCAGTCGGCACTCAGCCACAGTACCCGGATGGCACGGTTGCTCACAAAACCCTCCAAAAGCGTTCACTGCATGGAGAAAGAGACACGCATTCATTACTGTCATACTCACGTGTCAGGTAATACCGGGGTGGGCCGTTAACCTACCCGAGCGCCGCTCGAACCGGGGAGGACAGCGACGCTGAGGAACCATGCTTAAATCCTAGTCAGTGTGGGCGGGGCCGGGGGCCGATTTCCAGGTTGTGTGGTGTGCATTAGTGCGAGGTGGGTGAATCTGGGTCCCTTGGATGCGCCGTCGAGGACGGCGGCCATATTAGAGTGTAATTGTTGCAACAGTGATTCGGTCTAGAACCGATCGAAAGTTCATTGCAATCATGGAAGCAGGTGTCTAGATCAACCTATGCAAGGAGTTATCTAGAGTGGTTTACCCACAAATTGAACAATGGATGGATTTGTGGCGCATCGGTGGTCCGTTAGTAAACGGCGGCCATCTTGTAGAGTACACGGAGCCGATAGTCGACCAGACTTATTATAGGAGGATTGCTATGTCTGATATGTTCTGTGCTGAATGCCTTGACTAAACAGCGGCCATCTTCTAGTGTACATGGAGCCAATGGTGGAACAGACATGTTACAGGTGTACTGCCGTGTCTGCCCGGCTCTGTGCTGAGTGCCCTTACTAGGGAATGTATCACTTGATATCTAATGCCGCGAGCAAAAACACTCCTCCAAAAATAATGGAATGTAGGAAGTTTACAATCTTACTTAGCAGTATCAAAAAAGGGGGGGCTCAGCAAGAGGGGAAGCATCGTCTATTGCAGATGTGTAGCAATAGGCGGTGTGTCCACGAGGTATGGACTATCTGTCAATGAGTGCCACCCAAGGGATTTGGTCATTCAAGCCTTGTTGATCTGCCCTCAGACGATGTACCCATCTCTGTTCTATCTTGAACAACGCTTTCTGTGTAATCCTGTGATGAGTCTCAAGCACCATCCATCTTAAGGAGTCTGGTGTATGATTGTTCTCCTTGCAGTGAGTGTACAGTTTGGTTGTTACACTTTGGCATCTTACATTACTTTGTTTGCTGTGTCGTTTCGCTGTCGGTTATTATGCCGTCCGTTATATGCTGAATTCAGGGATCTTTTGGTCCAACAAAGGACTTTTTATTATTCTGAGGGACCACTCTCTGTAATATATCCTTAAACTCTCTCAAGGGGTATTATCTAGACCTTTGTATTTGAAGACGCTTTTTTGAATATTGAACATGTGACACATCACACTGAGTTGTGAATAGTTTGAATCATACAATGTGGAATGAGTATATATTCGTGCAACTAACTATACGCCCTGAAGAAGTTCCTGTGCTAAGGGAACGAAACGCGCTGGCTGTCCGCTATCTTTAAAAATAAAGGAAGACTAAGCAATTTTTGGAATATATATATCAATCTGGACTTTGTTCTTTTGAGTGCACCTTCCGTTATTACTTTTATGTTCTATTATGCGTGTCTTGACTGTTCTAAGGGTCATCCCCACGTATCTCTTGTCACACGGACATTTGATTAGGTACATACAGTGTGTCATGTTACAATTAGTGTGTGTCAAGATCCTCCAAGTGAAGGTGTCTGAAAAAATCACTTCCTTGGTCACTGCAGTTTGGTGACACACTGCACACGTGCCACATGGGTAGTGGCCTATCACCGGGGGGAGATCCCATAATGTTGTTTGCTCCTTGTGGTGGATGTTCCTGGGTCTAGTGTTAATGAGGATGTCCTTCAGGTTTTGTGTTCGCTTTAAGGCAAAGCGTGGGGGTGGAATAGTGAGATCACCAATCGTAAGAATTCCCCAATGTTTTTTTATTATACCTTTTATGCATGTGGAGTTAGGAGTGAAAGATGTGACACAAGTCAGGGTGTCTGATTGTTCCCTATTGTTGGGTAATAAAAGGGCTTCTCGTGGGGTGTTACGTGCCCTCTTGCGTGAGTTCCTAATCTGTTGTTCAGGGTAACCTCTCAGTCTAAGATTAGAGCTGAGGTGGTGAGCTCCAGTCAAATAATCACTACTAGAGCTGCAATTCTTCCTGATACGGAGGAACTGCCCAAAGGGCAGATTGTCCTTGAGGGCCCTAGGATGGTGGCTGCTGTATAGTAACAAGCTATTCCTGTCTGTAGGTTTTTTGTATAGTGTAGTGCTGAGTCCTGTACCATCGAGTACCACACTGAGATCCAAAAAGGGTATGTGGGAATCAGAGATTGTGGGAGTGAATTTCAAATATTGATTTTGTGTGTTGATCCACTCGCAAAAATCCAGACAGGTCTGCCGGTTCCCCTTCCAAAAAATCAATATATCGTCTATGAACCGCCTCCACAAGGTCAGATTGTTGATATAGGGGTTGGTAGGATGTCTAATGACCTCCTCCTCGAAGGTGTCCATGTAAATACAGGCCACACTAGGAGCGAAGGTGCTTCCCATTGAAGTGTCCTGGGATTGGTGAAACAATTGTTTATTGTATTCAAAATAGTTCTCCGAGAGTGCCAGAGTGGCACATTCCATAATGAAAGAGATTGGGGTCGGAGAATTCCATTCCTCTCTCATGAGGACTGTTTCAATTGCTATTAGTGTGGCACGTTGGGGGATATTAGTGTATAGTGCTTCCACATCCAACGTGACCAGCAGGTCAATATCACTGGTGTCATGTATCCCCTCTATAATCTGTAGGATATCCGTTGTGTCACGGATATAAGACAGGGTCTTTTTTACTAAAGGTTGCAAGAAGTGGTCAACAAATCTGGACAGGGGTTCCAAGAGTGACCCTATTCCAGAGACAATAGGGTGCCCGGGGACTGGTGTGGTGCCTTTATGAATTTTAGGTAACGTGTAAAAGTAGGGAGTCCTAGGATCCTTGGTGTTAAGAAAGTCGGCTTCTTTCTTGTCGATCCACCCATTACTCTCGGCCTCAAAAGTGATGGTTGCAATCTTGTTGGTTAGTCTCGATGTTGGATCAATCGAGATGGGAGTGTAATAGGTGGTGTTATCAAGTTGTCGTCTACACTCACGGTCATAGTCGTGGTAGTTTGTATCACAGTGGCGCCCCCCTTGTCTGCCTGTTTTATAGTGATGCTGTTGTCATTGGCTAGGGATCTAGCCGCCGACAATTCCGCATTAGACATATTGTGAAAGACGTGTTTCGTGGGAATCAGGTCCAGTTCATGGAGAACAGCCTTCTCAAATGTCAGTACTTCAGGGGGGACCATGCTGTTGGTAGGTATAAATGACGAGGAATTTCGTAGACCAGTGTCTGTAGACACTATGGGTAGTTGCTCCTGAAAGAATGCTTTTAAGCATATTTTCCTGAGGAATTCATGGATTTCGCAATTGTCTCTAAATTTGTCTGGTCTTGGCGTATGGACATATCCCAGGCCCTTTTCAAGTACTGCCTGTTCCAGAAAAGTCAATGTTCTAAGGGACAAATTAACTATTAGTTCTTTTTCCATCTTTTCCTGCCCCAGGGTTCCTCTAAGTATTGTCCCTGATCCTGCAACTGTACTGCCTTTGGGGCCCCTCTTTTTCGCCCTCTTCCTCTGCCCCAACCTCTGTCTAAAAAGGTGGGTTACCTGGGGGATAGAACTGGGGCTGTCAATGTCTGTACATGGGGAACTGCCAAAAGGGTGGTTGTGGTGGACCTGGGTAGGTTGGTGTATTGTTGTAGTGGGGGTAAGAAGGTTGGTAATTCCTCTTCTGCTGATTTCTCCCCCAGCTGCCTGTACTCGATCACTATTGGAGGATCCCTTCCTTGAATTGTTGGAGCTATCATCAAAGTAGTAACTATTCTTGGTTGTCTGGTAGTCTGTTTTCAAATAAGGGTATATCTTCTCCTTATCGAACTTCTGAATATCCTTCTGTAGTTTAGCTATTTTTTGTTTGAGTAGATATTCCCTGCTATCAGTGATCTCGCTGTTTATTTCTGCCAATTTTGCCTTAAAAGCGGTATTCTGAATGGTAGATTTAAGTGCCCCTTCTGCTGCCTGTATTCTTGCTAGTAAGGCATCTGCTAGCCGTTGGGCAGTGTTGATAATGAGAACCAGGAGGTCTCGGGTACACTTCCAAGAGACCAGGCACCATTCTTTTTTGAAAATGGGGTCTTCCAAGAATAGTCTGGGAAAAACGTTAATTATGAGTCCACTAGGAGCAATATTAGCTCATAGGTATTCCGTCATCAGCGCCCCATGGAGCGTGATTTTGACCCATTCTCTTTTTAATGCTGTAAGAGAAGTCCAGTCTTCTGATTACGACCCTGAGGCCGCAGAACCCCCTGCCCCTAAGAGGGAGGGTGTTTTCCTTAAAATATCGGCTACAGCTTCATCATTGAAGCTGAGTCCTAGGTTATCCACCATGATAGGTAGGTTAACTAGACCTCCCTTAAGGTTTCAAAAAGGGGTCTACAAAAATGGTTCAATCAGTGTGAGTAACACTGTGTGGTAACTTGTTTAATGTCCCATGCATAAACTATATTATCAACTGGGGGGACTATTGGGCTTTTATGAGGTCCAGCATACGTGCCCTTACAGTTATCCAAAAATGAAGAGTATGCAGTTCCTTATAGTAAGAGAGAGAGAGTGTTAACACTCTCTCTCTCTCTTACTCTAAGGAACTGCATACTCTTCATTTTTGGATAATCCTTTATTTTCTTGCCACAATCCTATCATAAGCAACAGGCAGCCGACAAGTGTTTCGTCCGAAAGGACTTTCTCAAGGCTGCAAACAATTATGGATATACATTAAAACCAATATCAAACAAAATTGTCCATTTTAAAAGTTAGAAACTAACATTGGCACAAAAACCCGCATTCTTAGACTTTTGTCCATTTGTTTGAATCACAAACCACACTAGTGCCGTGAATGATGGAAAAGAAAGGAGTGTCTTGCAAAAACATATTAAAAAAAATATAGTTGCTAGCATCCTAAAGCTGTGAGCTTCTGAGATAGGGGTGCTGTATAACCAGTGTAAGCATCTCTCCACTAGAGATATAAATGAAAAGGAATAAGTGCATATGTACCTCCTATGGCATAACATAACCATAGGAATCCATAATCCCAAAGAAACCACCACCAAGACCGTGAACAATGCAAGAATCAGAAACAATGCTGTGAGCAATGCAAGAACCACAGAGTGCCACTCTCCAGAGCGTGCCACACTGGCGGAGTGTAGTAACCGACTAATCTTACCTAGGAATGAGAAATGTTCTGTATATGCCAAGTCGTAACTCCAAATAGAAGAGTTTCAAGGAAGAGCGTATGGATGCAAGTGATAGAAGACATGGTTAAAAGTAAGCATGAGACACATAAATAAATATGATGGCCCTGCTGTGTTGACAGGTCTATGGTGCTTTATAAAAAAATATTGCAAGCACTCCAAGCTCACATCTTACTTGTCCCATTAGAAAAGGACTGCCAGTATTCCCCCACTGTATGAGACGTATCAAAGACTAAAGTATAGCGCACCTATCAAGCCCCATAACAGAAACATCTCAGGGCTAGCCATAGCTACTAGTTATGGATTGGCCATGTATGGAGGCAATAGGTACACTGTTCGTAGCCCCAGGTGGAGTCTTGAAGAATAAAAAGTCTGTACTAATCAACAGCACTGTACTATACCAGTGATGGATACTCCAAAAAGCCAGTTAACAGACAGCCGAGATGGACTATTCATAGCAATTAGTGCAGCTGTCAAATAACCATAGAATATAGTACATATGAGACAGGAACTCTGAGCACTATAAACAAATAAAACCATGAATAACGTAATTGTTATATAAGTTTCTATTGCTATGCTCCTATATATGCGAGCCAAAATAAAGATGAGTATGTTTCAATCTTCCCATGCTGAATTTAGAACACGAGTTACACCCAAAACATACAAATCCGTCATAGGAGGAGGAGTCTGTATGTAATAACAAATGCGACCGACATGAACCTATATCTAAAAACAGTGAAACAATGGCTAAAAGTGATACACAACATCAATGAAACAAACACCACAAGCCACAAGAGGCTAGTATTATATGAAAAGCAGTTACCTGTAGCATAGAGTCAGTTCGTATCTGCACCCGCTACAATAGTTAAAAGCAGAAGCAAGCCTTGCATGGGTTGTTAATGGGTGTTTAGATGGCTACATTGGTTCTGTGCAAATATTATAATGATTGCATAGTTACAGCCTTGTAAATTTAGTGTTAATTTTTTTTTTAAATGTAGAAGGAGAGATGCAGTAAAACAGAAAGAAAGAGTTGCGAGAGTAGTTGATAAGGCCTTTGGTTTGAAGAGGAAGCTTTTCATTTTGATTCTAAATAGAATGAAGAGCTTGACAAAATAGTGTTTTGCATGAAGAGACAAAACCAGAAGAAAAGATTAGTTAATAGAAGCCACTGCTGTACAATTTTTAGTGGACAATGGATACATACTTCTTGTACAAAGGCTTTCTTTAATTAAGAAAGCTATCTCCAGGATAACAAATTAGTCTATGCTAAATAGGACAATGTTATCAAATGAAGAATGGTAGTCCTAGAGCAAAAGAGGTGATGGTATCCAGAAATGTAGAAGAAGATATTGTAGAAGAGGTACGAGGAAGGCATAGTCAGGGCACTGTAGACTGTAGACAAATAGAATTGTAGTAGTGTTTCTAGTATTAGACAGGAATCTATTGATATATTAGGAATCTAATATATCTAGTATCTTTTCAAGGCCACACAAATTAAGTTATACCACTCAAAAATATGAACTTTAGGTAGGAGACTGTATCATGTGAAAACTCTTGCTTTATGTTCAGTAGAAATAAGTAGAACACTTTTGCATGATAGTATGGCAGACATAGAAAATGTTTCTGGTGATATGCAGTTTCGTTTCTTTGGTCCTGAGCAGGATTATAGGGAAAATTAAGAGTTGTTGAGAGGAGGAATTGCAGAACAAAACACATGTATTACAGTTGATAGTTTTAAAAAAGAGATTACAAATGTAGGTGTCCTGTAAAAAGCAGAGTATGTTTGTATATGTTGTTGATGCACTTACTAGAAGTTTTAAACACAGACTGTTGAGATATTTAAAAAGTAAATGTTGATAACTGACAAAAGTTAGCTGTTTATTTATTTGTAGAGGTATGGTTTGACTTGTGTACATGGCAAGTTCTATGTAAGTAGTGTTACAGTAAATTGGATGATAATAAAATGAAGGGGAACAACCTTTACAACGCAACTTTTACAACGCACTACCTTTACAACGCATTTTTTACAACGCATAATCCATTACAACGCATGATATTACAACGCATGATACTACAACGCATTTTTAAAAACTACCTTTACAACGCATTCCATTACAACGCATACTACCATTACAACGCATACCATTACAACGCATAATATTACACTACACTATCCAACACTTACCCTACTGTTGCACCCCCTGGAGTTAGAATAGTAATTTTTACCCCTATACTATCCAACACTTACCCTACTGATGCACCCCCTGGAGTTAGAATAGTAATTTTTACCCCTATACTATCCAACACTTACCCTACTGATGCACCCCCTGGAGTTAGAATAGTAATTTTTACCCCTATACTATCCAACACTTACCCTACTGTTGCACCCCCTGGAGTTAGAATAGTAATTTTTACCCCTATACTATCCAACACTTACCCTACTGTTGCACCCCCTGGAGTTAGAATAGTAATTTTTACCCCTATACTATCCAACACTTACCCTACTGTTGCACCCCCTGGAGTTAGAATAGTAATTTTTACCCCTATACTATCCAACACTTACCCTACTGTTGCACCCCCTGGAGTTAGAATAGTAATTTTTACCCCTATACTATCCAACAATTACCCTACTGTTGCACCCCCTGGAGTTAGAATAGTAATTTTTACCCCTATACTATCCAACACTTACCCTACTGATGCACCCCCTGGAGTTAGAATAGTAATTTTTACCCCTATACTATCCAACACTTACCCTACTGATGCACCCCCTGGAGTTAGAATAGTAATTTTTACCCCTATACTATCCAACACTTACCCTACTGTTGCACCCCCTGGAGTTAGAATAGTAATTTTTACCCCTATACTATCCAACACTTACCCTACTGTTGCACCCCCTGGAGTTAGAATAGTAATTTTTACCCCTATACTATCCAACACTTACCCTACTGTTGCACCCCCTGGAGTTAGAATAGTAATTTTTACCCCTATACTATCCAACACTTACCCTACTGTTGCACCCCCTGGAGTTAGAATATTAATTTTTACCCCTATACTATCCAACAATTACCCTACTGTTGCACCCCCTGGAGTTAGAATAGTAATTTTTTTTACCCCTATACTATCCAACACTTACCCTACTGTTGCACCCCCTGGAGTTAGAATAGTAATTTTTACCCCTATACTATCCAACACTTACCCTACTGTTGCACCCCCTGGAGTTAGAATAGTAATTTTTACCCCTATACTATCCAACAATTACCCTACTGTTGCACCCCCTGGAGTTAGAATAGTAATTTTTACCCCTATACTATCCAACAATTACCCTACTGTTGCACCCCCTGGAGTTAGAATAGTAATTTTTACCCCTATACTATCCAACACTTACCCCACTGTTGCACCCCCTGGAGTTAGAATAGTAATTTTTACCCCTACACTATCCAACACTTACCCTACTGTTGCACCCCCTGGAGTTAGAAAAGTAACTTTTACCCCTATACTATCTAATACTTACCTTAAATGTAATTTAATATTATGCGTTGTAATGGTATGCGTTGTAAAGGTAGTATGCGTTGTAATGGAAATGCGTTGGAAAGGTATTTTTAAAAAATGCGTTGTAGTGTCATGCGTTGTAATGTCATGCGTTGTAATGGATTATGCGTTGTAAAAAATGCGTTGTAAGTGCATGCGTTGTAAAAGTGTGCGTTGTAACGTCATACATCCTAAAATGAACAACAGATCAATCAATCAATCAATCATAGGCATTTGTATAGCGCACTGCTCACCCGGAGGGTCTCAAGGCGCTGGGGGAGGGGGGGGAACGCTACTGCTCGAACAGCCAGGTCTTGAGTTGCTTCCTGAAGGCGAGATGGTCTTGAGTTGTCCGGAGGTGGATGGGGAGGGAGTTCCATGTCTTGGCTGCCAGGTAGGAGAAGGATCTTCCTCCGGCGGTGGCTCTGCGGATGCGGGGGATGGTGGCGAGAGCGAGGCTGGCGGAGCGGAGCTGGCGGGTGGGCTTGTGGAAGGTCAGGCAGCTGTTGAGGAACTTGGGGCCCAGGTCGTGGAGGGCCTTGTGTGCGTGGGTGAGGAGTCGGAACGTGATTCTTTTGTTGACGGGGAGCCAGTGCAGGTCTCTCAGGTGTCCGGAGATGTGGCTGTGTCGGGGGATGTCCAGGATGAGTCGTGCTGAGGCGTTCTGGATCCGTTGGAGTTTCTTCTGGAGTTTGGCGGTGGTGCCGGTGTAGAGGGCGTTCCCGTAGTCCAGCCGACTGGTGACGAGGGCCTGGGTGACTGTCTTCCTGGTCTCGGTGGGGATCCACCGGAAGATCTTTCGAAGCATGCGCAGGGTGTTGAAGCATGAAGACGAGACGGCGTTGACTTGTCTGGTCATCGAGAGGGAGGAGTCCAGGATGAAGCCTAGGTTGCGTGCGTGGTCTGTTGGCTTGGGGGTGGCTCCCAGGGCGGGGGGCCACCAGGAGTTGTCCCAGGTGGAGGGTGATGATCCCAGGATGAGGACCTCCGTCTTGTCTGAGTTCAGTTTCAGGCGGCTGTTCTTCATCCATTCGGCGACGTCTTTCATCCCTTCGTGTAGGCTGGCTCTAGATATTAGATGCATATTTTGTAAGATAATAAAATGCCTGCTAATGGAGAAAATCTATAAATGTCAAAAATGAAAAAACACATCAACATTTATTATTCTTTCCAGCATTCGAAGGACTTTTGTGAACTGCTCTCCAGCACTAACTACAACTCCACAATCCATGCAGTATGATGCCATCGGGGAAAACTGTGGAGCCATATCTTGAAGCCGGTATTGGACTTTTGAATGGACTCTCTGCTTTTATGTTGTTGTGTTGCTATTGAAGTCAAGGGTCCTTCAGCTTTGAATTGCCTTCTTGCTGCTCTCTTGAACTCCTCTGAAATGTGCAAAAAAGATAAAAGGGTGAAAAAACACCATGAATGATTTTTGGCAGCATTTTGAATACCTGTAACACACTGCTCACCAGCACTTAGAACAACACTACAGTCCATGCAGTACGTGACAATTCTTGGCAACTCTGGAGCCATATCTGTTGCAGTACTCTGCACCTCAGAAGGGAGTTTCTGACCAGGAATTGTTGCTGCTACCACTGAAGTAGACGATCCTCCAGGTTCACTCTGCTTTATATGGTATAACATGGGCGTTGTCCCACATGAATATTTTTTGTCCGTCCCTCTAGAGATGGTCTGGTCAGTCATTGTGCATTGCACTAGCTTTGCAGCAGTTCTTGATTCCCCATAGGTTTGGGTAACAATGGATAGTTTAAGGTGTGTTTGGAAGTTATGTTGTGTTCGTGTGTTTAGATGTTGAAAGTTATTTTTTTAGACTTGCTTTAAAAAAAAAAAAAATGTTAAACCAATATGTTACAAAACAGCTAGACTCAAAATTTGTGTGAAATATGTCCATATATCTGTTTACACTGTTTCATGTATATTCGTGACTACTAATGTCATTGCGACCTCTGGTGTTGCTGTGAAGAAAGAAAATGCATTTTGATGTAGTTATTTTGACAAATGAGTTCAAAGTTATATTAGTATCTTACTAAATAGCTACACTAAAACGTTAGCTCAAATTTGTCGATATATGTGTTTTACACTTTGTCAAAGACACCGGGTATTTGCAGTCTGCCCTTGGTAATGGCACTCATAGAATCATAGAGGCACTATGTGTGTAATCATCAAGGACGTCCTTTGCACAGCACGCTGCAAACGTGCCTCCTGGCATAGTAATAGTTGGGGGATGAAGTCCCCTTGGCTATTGAGGGTATTTGGGGGCAAGGTATCCCTCTTAATTACCTCCAGCAAGTTGTACACAGTCAGGGGGATATTCTCAAGAACGTGTGATAAACGTCGCAAAATTAGCGTAACCCAACTTTGCATATCGCAGTCTATCGCGGGAAAACAACCCCATGTTAACGTAGTATTCACAACACGCGGCACCATGCGATAGTCCCTCTATACTGCATCAAATGCCCGTGTTAAAATCAACGCGATGCCACAAAAATGCGGAACACGAACGCGAAAAAAGTTGCGATGACGCCAATCGCAATACAAAAATCCGTGAAAACCAGCCACAGGCCTGTAATTCCCACGCGTCAAGCGGGAAAATGCAATACAAAAGTAGAAAACAAACATACAAACAAAAGCCAAACAACAGCGAAGCACATTGGAGGGAGACGGAGCAAGTACAGGGGACAAACAGACCCCCACAAGCCCCTGGGAGGACCAGCCTGGGACATCGGGGTCAGGAAAGGGCAAGGACTAGAAGAGTAGGAAGAAACAGTTCAGTCCGCAGGAAAACAGGATCCTGATAACAGAGGTGATAGAACACCATCAACTACTGTTCGTCACCTCCACTGTGTCACTGGCAACAAGAAATGGAATATGGCAGACCATCGTGGACAAGGTGAATGCAGTCGGAGTGCTGAAGAGGACAATGGAAGAGGTCAAGAGGCGCTGGAATGATGTGAAGCGCAAAACCAAGCAGAAACTCGCAAACAACTGGAAGGCAGCAATGCAGACTGGAGGTGGGAGCCCAGCGCCACAGGAGGAACTGGATGAGATGGAGGAATTGGTGTCCACTGTAATCAGTGGGGAGCCGGTGGCAGGAGTTGGGGGCCCGGATACTGCTCAACATGATCGGACACAACAGCAACTGTTTGAGTAACGACCAGGGACTGGGGGGAACGGGGGGTGGGCACAAAGGCACACATACACAATTAAGCATAGCACATCTGCGGACAAACCATGCCCCAGACCCCCAACTCCCACCAAGAGACCAATGCACCCAAGTATGCAAAATCTCAGCACTGTATTAGCACAGAAGTCAGAGATAAGGGATAAGGGGCAGCTAAATCAGAGCTGCAGGGGTGACACCCCCAAAATGCGGCACACACACATTACATGCAGAGCACATCAACATTGACAATGATGTGGTACAAACTGCAACATGTCCACAACAGTACAGAGGACACAACTCGTGCATTGCAGGGAAATGTGAGTTGACAATGTACAAGTACAAACACACATCCATGATGTTGTTTGAATGTCCACTGTCCCGCATCCAATAGGCAGCTCCCCCAAATAGTCACAATGTACACTGTCATGCAGTCTGAATGTAAACATGTACAATGCGTCAACATATATGTGAACAAAATGATAAAATGCATCTCCCCATCCCATTGCAGTGGGAAATCCAATTCCTCCTGCAGAGCTGGCCGAACCTCTCTTCTCTGATCACGAAGAGGACCACCACACCTTCGACTTCGATGCCCTCCAACAGCTCGTGGAGAGCCTCCGCAGCCCACTTCCAGGAGCATGGCAGCCCAGCTGCTATGAGGAGAACCCATCCCCTGCACAGGACACACAGCAGGCAGCACCCACCACCACGGCTGCCTCTCAGGACCCTCACAATGAACAAATGGCCTTCCAACGCCGTGTGTTGGGGTGCCAGGAGAAGATGGCTGATCAAGTGCAGGTGGGATTCGACCGCATGGCAGCCAAACTAGATGGCATACGTGGGTGTCTAAGTCCCATCAGGGACCACTCACAGTCCCTAGCGGACACCCACAGTCCACTCCATGCTCTCCAATGAACCATGGCTGACATCGCTAGAGTCCTGACTCTGCGACAAGAACGACTGTCTAGCCAGAGTGCCTCTAGCGATTTCGCCCAGTAGTTGGGACATATGCGGAGGATCATGAAGAACATGGAGCGGACGCAGGTGGAAAGAGCGGCTGCCATGGCTTCACACCAGCGAGAGGTAGCTGGGTCCCTAAATGCCCTAAAGACTCTCCTCATGGCATTACTGCCACAAGGCCTGGCGCTGATGCATGCTGCTGGTACCACTCCATCCACATCTCAGGCACCTGACGTGTCAGTGTCACACAGTGTGGCAGACATTCCACCTCCGGCCCTTGAGGTGTCACTGCCACACAGTGCTGGAGACAGAACACCACCAGCCACATGTGAAGCACATGCAACAGCAGAGGACTAAGATGCATATGAATCTGTCTCTGTGGTCAGAAGGACACAGTAGCATTCATCTCCGCCATATGGGCTGTTTCTGCTTGGTTCTGCCTCTGCATCATCACCTTCGACTGTCCCCTGATGCACTCTGCGACACTCACCGTGGACCTCGTCATGGACTGCCATATTCTGTTTGGTCACCAATGACACAGCTGTCAGACTGCAGACTGAACTCCTCCTCATCTGAAGTACTTGTCATTCCCTAAAGGACTACGGCTGCCCTCCACGTGCCAACAATTTAAAGTGGGCTTTGCATGGCCCTGTACTGCTCCAGCTACAACACTCCACTGAATGTGCATTAAAAATTCATATTCACACAGATGTGTCATGTCTGATCTTTCAAGTGTGGAAGTATGGATGAATGTAGGGTCAGTGAGTCCCACTTACGTCCATGTCGCTCATGTTGTGGAACTTGGGTCACAGGGTGACACATTGCCAATTGCGGCCCAAGTGGCGCCGACACTACAACGGAGACAAGCGCATTAGTTACTTCCTTGTCCAGCCCAGAACGGAACCATGCTCAGAGCCCTGGGGTCATTGTTCTCACCCTTATGCTGGACTGGCACACGCAAGGCCATCCCACTCCACTTACGCTAACAGGGGGGGACGACAACGCTACATGTCCCAGGTCTTCCCTGTAGGGATCTGCTGCTCACAGGTCTAGTTGTCAGCATGCCACAGCCACTCCCTCACAGCTGGTTTAAACTACACCTACACCACACCCATCCAGCACAGCCATCACAGGACATATGACCCAGCCAATGAAAAGGGCCTGGCGCACATGCTGGACGCCATTTCCACTCTGCAACTGGGTGTCTCCGTGTGGTTATCATATATGCTTGAGGGCCAAGGGCCCTGCCACCTCACATTGCCCAGTGTCGGAGGTGAAATGATGGCATCCGCACCACGAGACTCAATCATAAAGGGTCCATGGCATGCGGTGCACAGACTTGGTGGCACCGGATACACTGCAGCAGGCACAGGCACACTGCCACAGGATGGTGTTTTTCGGTTCACTGAGGTAGGGGCACCTAAAGTGCTGAGCGGGTGTGCAGCCTGTGATGATGCACTGTCCTGGCAGTCTGGACTGGTAGGATTAGTGTGAATCCTGCTGGACCGCAGTGTAGGCCGAGGCCAGCAGGCAGTGCGGGCCTACTGCCACGTGCCATCGCCTCGCGGTTCACAGAATTAGTGGCACCTCAAAAGCTGAGCAGGTGTGCAGCCTGCCATGATGCCATGTGCACTGATATGGTCTCTGCCATAGCGAAATCAAGACCCACAATCAAGTGTGTGACCTGGTGGCCTGCGGTGTGGGGCTGCATGATGTGGAGGGTGCCATGGTTGCGGTCCCCGGGCTTAGAACTCCCAATGGCATGTGGTGGGCCCTCTTGGAGACACCCCGGTGGCGGAAGGTGAGCAGTGCGGCCTGGGTCTGAGGTGTCAGCACTCTCTCTCCCTCTCTTTCCCTCTCCCTCTCTCCCTCGCATCTCTCCCTCTGTTTCTCTCTCTCTCACACTCTCTTTCTCTCTTTCTCTCTATCTCTATCTCTCTTTCGCTCTCTCTCTCTGTCATTTGATGAGCGCCTGACACACCTTCTTATCTAGGTTTTTGTTTTGCATGCTGTGACTTACAGATTGTCCTGAGAAGACCCGCCATGACACTTCAGAATTGTTGTTTTGGGTTTATTCTGTAATAAACATATTATTTGGATATTCTGGGATGAATGTATGATTCTCCTTTTTCTGACCTCACATATATGTTAGGTGTTGTGATTGTGCGACTACAGGTGAATTGTTTGGTTCATGATTTCGTAAAGTTGATGTGCAATATCTTTGTCCAAAGGGGGGGTGCCCGGGGTAGGGCCCTGGGGTAGGGCCCTGGGGGTTCCTGGAGGGGCTGGCGGTGGGTGTTGTTGCCCTATTGGGGCTCCGAGTTGCATGTTCAGTAGCTCCATGGCATCTGTTGTTCTTCATGTGTGGCTCGGGGCTATGCTCCCTTTTCTGGTGCCGGTTGTCATCCAACTTTACACCAGGTAAGAGCAGGTGTTAATTTCCTGCTGCTATTGCCTGTTTTGTGATCTAATCGCCGATCTGGCTGGTCATTGAGAATGTTGAGGTGTGGTGCTGTCAAGGCTTTTTGCACTGGAACACCTACTCTGCATCTCATTAGCTTTAGTTCCCGGGGTCATCTGTGGCAAGGTTTTTTGTGGCTGCTAATATGGGCTCTTAAAACCAGCTTGTGAATGGGGCGATACATTTATCACGACTTTGGCTGAGATAAAGTGCCGATAACTCGGCGATAAGTCCATGAGAATATGCCCCTCAGTTTGCTAAGAGTTGTTCTGAGACTACACCCCCTTTCTGCACCACTGTGCAAACACATCTCCTGGCACACTACTGGTTGGGGAATAAAGTTGTCTTGAATGCTAAAGGACCTTGGGGACCAACAAGCCCTCCTCGTACTTTCTATAAGTCCTACTCCGCGGGATTTCCGAGGCCCTGCCACCTTTCCACAGCCTTCTGCAAAGACGATTGTTACTTAAAAAAACATTGACATTCACTGAAAAATCAAAGGTTACAGGTAAGGTATAGTGAGGAATTAGCATTTAAAAAAACGTAAAAATTCACTGAAAAAAACAAAAGTTACAGGGCTGTCATAGTTAGGAAATAACATTTTTTTAAAACCTTAGATATTTACTGAAAGAAACCAAAGTTTACAGGGATGTTATAGTTAGGCTGACATTTCACTCGTACAAAGCCAGAGAAATTCAGCAGTTATAGTTAGCTGAGATAACTATAACTCACTCCTCCGCAATGTATTTCTTATGAACTTACATATTGACATCACTGATGACATAATCCAGTGACTGTGAGTGTTTAAAAATGTTTATGAGTGTTAAATATATATACCAAGGTGTATTTATGAATCAGGGGGAGTATAAGTACCTGTATCGATGCTTGAGTAGGTGCATGACTGACTGTATAAGTGAGTGATTAGGTGTCTCAGTGAATGTATGGGTCATTGACTAGGTTGTTTGAATGTCTGTGTCAGGCTGTCAGTTGGTGCTGAAGTGACTGTATGGCTTGGTGAATGGGTACATGTGAGAGGGTATGGGTGATTGATCGGTTGTCTGAGTATCTGTATGGGTGTATGAGTGTCTGTGTTGGTGGATGAGAGGGTGTGTGACTGCCTCCATGGATGAGTGAGTGCATGAGTCAGTGAATGTATGGATTAGTAAGTGTAAGAAGGGTTGTATAAGTGATGGAGTAAGCAGATATGTGAAAGACAGCATAGCTAAGTGTTGGTGTATATCAGTGACTGTATGTGTGAGTGATGGATTTTGATAGTGGCTATATGGGTTAATGAGTGCATGTGTGTGGTTCTGTATGGTTCAGCAATTATGTATTAGCATCTGTATGAGTAAGTGAGTGGGTGTGTGTATAACTTTATAGGTGAGTAAATGGCTGTCTGACTCTATAGGTGAGTGAGTACGTATGTGAGTAGCTCTATGAGTGACTGCCAGTGAGTGAATGTCTGTATGGCTGTATGAGTGGGTATATCAGTGGCTGTACTAGTGAGTGAGTTGGTGTACAAGTGGCTGTATGGGTGACTGAGTAGTTGTGTGTGTAGACCTTTTGATCAGTGAGTACGTACGTAAGTAATGGTATGGATGTGTCAATGGTTCGAGATGGGTAGTGTGGTCATTGCAGTGGGTGTATGAAAGATTACATGGGAGTGAGTGGGTGTGTCAGCGATTTTGTGGATGATGTCATCAGTGATGTTATTTTAGATGTCAACATTGATGTCATCAGTGTAGTAACTGACAATTTTATGAGTGATGTAATATGTGAGGCCATAAGCAGTGCATTGCAGTGGTGTAAGTTATAGCTAGCTTAGGTAACTATAACTGCTGAATTTCACTGGTTTTGTATGAGTGAAATCTGAGCCTAACTATAACGTCCCTGTAAACTTTGGTCTTATTCACTGTATTTCGAAGGTTTTTTTCAATTCTATTTCCTGACTATAACGTCCCTGTAAACTTTGTTTTTTCAGTTAATTTCCAATGTTTTGTTAATGTTAACTAAGATGCCATTGGAATGCACAGTTGGAGGGGTTGAGCACTGGCCCTGGCCTGGTATTGTGCTGCCGCCACCCATGCTTGCTGATCCTGACCCCTCCTCCTTACCATCCATTGCCCAAATCCATGGCCTTCCTCCCTCATTTCAGCTATGTGTGGCCATTGTTCTACCACTGCCCCTTCCTGCCTGCCCTAAACAGTCAGTCAACTCCTCCCTATACTCTGTTGTCAGAGTCCATGCACCAGCCCCCTCCCTCATGCCTGTATGGTCCTATTTGTTGCTACTGCCCTCCAGTTAGCTTGATGTCCCTGCCCATTCCTCCTGCCCTCCATTCCCCAATTCTATGCCCTATCATTGCCCTCCTGATTAGCCTCTGCACTTAACTTGCTGCTACTATACTCCTTCCCCTGCCCTCTGATGTCTGTGTGCATGGACCTGCTCCCTCCTTTCTACCCAACAAATGATTGTGTCCTTGAGCCCTGC
The DNA here is from genome assembly GCF_964204655.1 of Triturus cristatus. Lineage (NCBI taxonomy): Eukaryota > Metazoa > Chordata > Amphibia > Caudata > Salamandridae > Triturus > Triturus cristatus. Next base: position 1,288,831,770 of record NC_140591.1, on the reverse strand, counting down.
CCTCTGTTTTCCATGTGCAGATCCCTAGCCCTTCCCTCCTGCTTTGTGTGGTCTGCTGTTGTACTCCTGACCCTTATCTACCCTTAATGGCCCGTTATGCTGTAACTGTCCTTCCTGTCTGTCCAGTAAGATCAGCTTGCTGCCCTTGTCTCTTTCCCCTCTGCTCTCTGTTGTCCATGTGGATGGCCCTGTCTCCTCCATATTCCTTTACAAAGTTTGTCGCTCTGCACTGCCGTCCCACTTGCCCTGTGTGCTGCAAACCCTGGTGCCTGCCCTGTAAGGTCAGTTTGGTACCCCTGCCCATCTCCCTCCTGCCCTCTCTTATACAAGTCCATGTCCTTACCCCATTCCTCTTGCCCTCCATGATTCAATGTACCTTATTTGCAAACATTTTGAACTTGGTAAGTAAAACTGGGGAACTGATTTTCTCCATTGACTTACATTTAAAAAGAGGAGATTTTAATCAAGAGACAGATAAAATAAAGTCATTTTGGGCTTAAAAACATTAGTAGACTTCTTCCTGAATCAGGAATGTTGGCATGCATGGTTGTACTGCCACAGACTCTTCCTTCTGCCCTCAATGGTCTTTCATATTGCCACAGCCTCTCATGCCTGTACTGCATGGTTCATTTATTCCCCGTGCCCCTCTTGCTCCTGTCTTCCATGTTCTGTTGTGCTGCCACTGCCCCTCCCTACTGTAGAGAGTGGCCAACTTGTTGCCTCTGCACCCTCTTATATGAGAGGGTCTTAGTAACCTAGAAAATATGGTTAGTGCTCTAAACAACTAAAATGAGGACATATTTTCTGAGTCTTCAAATAGCAATAGAGCACTTTTAAAAAATGTGCTATCTTTACAGTATTTTTTTATCCAGTTGGTCACTTGATTATATGTTATACTTAAGGGAGAGGATGTGGTGTTATGGCCCGAGCTGCAGACGTTGCAAATGGGCAACCAGGTTCGAGTTTTAGCGCCACCTCGACATCCTGTGATTCTGGGCAAATCACTTAATCTCCCCATGCCTAAAACCCAAATCAATGTGTCCTTGTGTATTGTAACTGATGCTCATGTAAAACACTCCTGTACCTTCAGGTCAAGTCTGTTCTATATAAAACTGCAATTAAACAAACAAATTAAGTGTTGTGCACACTTCTGTCTTTGGGCTATAGTTGGGCTACATTTGGGTTATATTTGTCCTATATTTGGGCTCTTTTTTTCTCTGGTGGGCACCTCGGGAGACTTATTTGTTATGAAGCACCCTAATTTCCTCATTTACTGCATTATTCTCCAAGGAGTTTTGCTGGCATGTTTAAACCTACATGTCAGAATTTTTTAATGAAATTGAAATGGAAGATACTTTTTCTTTCTACAGCACAACAGCACTAACCGTAATTTCTATGAGAAACTGAACCCCCTCATGTGTTCCTTTCTAAATTAAATGTTTTACCAGTTTGATTCAATCAACATGGCTTCAGGTGTACCATAGTTTTGTCATTAGTAACACTGTTAGCACTCTACTTTAGGACACTTTGGTAGGATGCAGTAGAACACAAGGGAATCAATTGACAGGCTGTGTCTGCTGGAAGGACATGATTTACTGAGAATGTCAAACTCCATTTTCATATAACTGAGAAAGATGGTGTGAATTTACAGAAAATAAGCTCTCATTCTAGTTTCTGGAGCACCTTCCATAACCTCTATGGGAAAATCATGAGAAAACAGTAGTCTCTCAAACATGTTTCATGAAATCCAAGCAGAAGGCTTCACCACAGGGTAAACTTACCTTCGAAAACACTACAATTCCTAAAATTAGTATGGTACCATCAACAAATGATTTATATTGTAACTAAAATCTGTGGTCACCCTTTTTACGTTCTCCTTTTTGTGGCCCTCAAAACCTGTGATTCACTACAATCCATTTCAATTGGGTGCTATCATGTATATGGGTCCCAAGATGGTTGCCAACACTGGTTGAAGTGTTGGCAGCCAATCAAATCCCACCACGAGATCTGTGTTTAGGCTCTGCCCAGGTATATACATTTGGTTTTCCTTTAAAATCTCCAAAACTGCGGAACGAATTTACACCAAATACCAAAAGCATGATCTCCGGAACAAATTTGTGGGCAAGCCATCCAGCGGTTTGGGCTACAGGTGTGTCTAAAGATATTACAGGAATTAACATGGGAAACACACTCTTTTTTCGCCCCCCATTATCCTGCTAACGGATCACCCCGCAACTTCCCGGGAATAACTAGAATCATGGGGCCAATTGTTTGGGAATATTTTGTGAAGATTTGTCAAACTGTGCCACAGATAAAGGCAATTCAAATAAACACTCTACCTATAGAAAAAGGGTCCTAACTGTACCCACCTCTACCTAGGGGCTTAGACTCCCAAGTTTTAATCTGTTTCTATTTTTAAATTTGTTGCATGACTGGAGATGTAATTCTGAGGTTGGGGGCAGGGAGAACAAGACTAGTGGATTCCATAAAGCACGGGGGACCAGAACTTAATATACTCCTTAAGTGGGACAGCCTACGGCAATCTACACTGACTTCCACCTTCCATGGCACTAAATACTATAACATATAGTATTAAGGGGCTCTACTCCCTGGCTAAACACCACAAATTATATAAGTATATCCTTGATGATGCCTTGATATCTTTACACTGAGACTTACCTCAAGCATAGTGAGAATCCCAGGCTGCGACACAGGGCATATCCCTTAATATACAACTCATCGGTCACCAGTAACATAATGGAGTAGCCCTCCTTTTTCAGACTTCCCTGAAATTCCACATCACAGGTAGCAAATCTGACAAAGAAGGGAGGATAATAATGGTCAAGGGCGATATCAAGGAAGCAAATGTACAGTGTCCTCCATATGAGGGAGGGGTGTGGCGCAGCAGTCACAGTGGCTGAATCTGGAGCGCAAGGCTCTCGGTTCAATCCCCAACGCCAGCTCAGCTTAGCATCATGTGACTCTGGAAAAAGCTCACTTAATCTCCCCGATGTCCCCCCAGTGCTTGGATACCCTTAGGGGTGATAAGTTCACACATTACAAATGTGGAATTATTATATATATATGCACACAAATCTGGACAATCTAACTTTCTCCTTTCCGTGTTAGGTGCTTTTACAGAGGGAGACATCCTATTAATGGATGATTTCAATCTAATATGTGATTCATCCCTTGGCTTTACCCACCTTCATAGGACACATGCAGACACTTTCACGAAAAGTGCAAAGCAAAAGCTTCAACACCTGGGATTGTTAAATGCTTAGAGGTGGTTCACCCTACCACTCGAGACTACACTTTTTTCTCCCACTCTCTCCATACTTATTCCAGAACAGACCATGCCAACCCAAGCAACATACCTTTACAGCTGTCACTATCCACCCCATTACACTTTCGGACCATGCTCCAGTGGAGGTTATCTTCTAATGGTATGCTTCAAAGTCCACCTTCTGTAGATGTTTTTTTTCAAACCGCCTCATGTGGGATCGACTCTTCCAGGACAAACTCTCTAAAGCACTTTCAGACTACTTCCAGATTAACAATCCCCAGGACATGAATCCTTTTATGACAGGGGACGCCATCGAGGTGTTATCGGGGGAAAATGCATTTCACTGATGAATTCTCTTACCCAACAAAAGGCCAGGGAACTCTGTTTAGCTGAACAGTCCCATAAAGCTACACCCACCCTGACTCTCCAGAGAAAAGTCATGGCACTCCAAGGGAAACCAATGACATAAACACCAATAGAGCAGAACTCGCTCTATTTCATTTTAAAAAGACAGCATAGGAACAAGGGAATAAAGTTGGTGTGCAATTGGCACAACAGTTGAGAGCCAAACAAGAAAAGGAATTCATAGGTCAAATACAGATAGACTCTAGTGAAGTGGCTCAAACAGAGGAGGGGAAAGAAGGGGCATTCCGAGGCTTCTATAAACACCTATACACCCCAGACCCCCACTAATACCATGGAGCTGCTTTCCTACTTAGAGGGAGTGGACCTGCCTTGGGACTCAACAACCTAAACTGATATTTTAGAAGACCTAATAATGAGCAAAGAGGTTCAAAGGACCATTGAGGCTCTTAAACTACGTAAATCCCCTGGACCGGATGGGTTCAGTGCCCACTTTTATAAGACCATCAGTTCCGAGTTGGCCCCACATTTGAAAGCTCATTTGAATTGCATAGCCAAAATGCATGCAGTGGCCCCATCGATGGAAGAGGCTCTGGTAACTCTCATCCCGAAACCAGGACAGGACACCCGTTTTGTTCCTCTTACTGACCATTTGCCCTGCTAAACCTCAACGCTAGACTGTACACCAAAATCTTGGATGATAGACTAGAGGAAGTCATACCAGAACTGATCCATCCAGATAAGTCTGGCTTCATTAAAGGAAGGCAGACTTATGAGAATTTGAGGAGGGTGATCCACCTGGTCGAAAAATCTATTACAAAATGAGCCGTACCATGCTCCTGGCACTAGATGCCGAGAAAGCATTTGACTAGGTGGATTTACCCTTCCTCTCCCACACGCTGAGTCACTTTGGATTCAGGGAGCACTTTATAGCCATGGTACAAGACAACTACTCCCGATCCTGGGTTTTGGTTACTGGTGCGGCCTCAGACTATTTTAATCTAGAACGTGGTATGAGACAGGGGTGCCCACTCTCCCCACTCCTATTTGCCCTCAGCATTGAACCCCTAGCAGCCAAGATATGGGTGGCACCCTCCATCCAGGGACTTTCCTTTAGTTCAGTAGAGCATAACATTTCCTTGTTTACGGACAACATCCTACCGTCTCTCACCTCTCCCCAAGCATTGCTCTCAGCCCTAAAACCAGAACTCCACACTTATGAGTCAGTTGCTGAGTTCCCTATCACTCTCCATAAATCCTTTTACTGAACCTGACCATCCTGATGAGAGAGATGGGGGAGATAGCAGCTTCTTCCGACTTTCAATGGGTGAAAAAATATATCACTTGTCTGTGGATACAAATCACTCCCAAAGTGTCCAACCTCTACAAAGCAAATTACCCTTCCTCATTACATCAACAAAAGGCTGATTTCAAATGCTGGGCCGCTTTATACTGAATTTGGTTAGGCCGGTTTCATGCAGTAAAGATGACAGTACTACAAAGACTTTTGTATCTTTTCCAGGGCCTCCCCATTGAAATCGAGAGGGAATTCATCTCTTCTATTTGTTCAATGATCACTAAATTCATCAAGCAAGACAGAAAGATGACGCTCCCTAGAGATGCAGAGGGCATGACCTTACCTGACTTCTTAATCTACTGTATAGCAGCTCAATTAAAAGTGATCTCTGAGTGGTCTCTGAGGGAGTTTGACAAATACTGGCTCCACATGGACAGAGGAGTATTCTGTAGAATGGTATGGGATGCACTGTGGAAATCGAAACTTGAGTGTCTGCTCAATTACTACTTAAGCACTCTGACCCAGAGCATGCTGAAGGTCTGGTACGAGGTAACTCGCTCGCATGATCTGGAGACCTTTACCTCTCCCTACACTCCTATACATTATACATAGGCTGTCCGGTTTTAGGTTTAAACCTATAATAACTGATAAAACCCCACTGAAAGAGAAATCGCCCTCACCAGTGAAAACATATAAACACTGAAAAAACACCTGCACAACCACAAACTATATGCAATTCAAAGAAAGGAAAAAGAGAGTGAAAGATTCATTTTCTTTCTTCCTGAAGGGGCCAACACAATGTAACTTTGTTATACAAGCTAGCAGTAAGAAAGTCTGGGCTAGCATTATTCTGCTTGAGTTTTATTGTTTAGGGAAGCCACTAAAATATTGTTTTGTGGTCTTTGGTCTAAAGATGCAGGTTTTAGAAGCATGTTTTAGGGCTTGTTTAATTATTGTATAAACTGTAGAGAATCAGGAAATAGCTAAATCATATTTGATATTTTTGCTGTGTTTGGCTCTTTCACTGATAGGTAAAATAGCTAGTTTCACAAGAATCTCTCCTAATATGTGTCATCACATTTACCCAAAGACAATGGGTAAAAACCCTTAATACATCAGCTCCCACTTTCTAGTGAGTCAGTATTGATAGTAGGCGAATTGTCAACACCTCAGTCTTTAAACATTCAATGCAAGGTATAGTGACAAGTATATGTTAAAAGAGTGCTATCACCAGGCATCTGGGAAAGTGGTTAAAACATGACACAAGACTTTTAAAAAACATGGCCACTGTGTCACTTGGAATGCTCTGCAACAAAGGTTCTTTCCAAGTTCAACAAAGATTGGAGTGATATTGTTTGTATTTGCATTGATTCAGCTACGTATATGAAAAAGTTTTGGGATGACCTGTCAAAATTGATACCTGAGTTGAAGTGCTTCCCTTTAAGAGATCCTTGCCACTTGTTATATGGTATACTGAAAGCATCCTTACAATCTTCAGAGTTAATGAGTAATACTATTGACTTTTTAGTCCATGCCAGTGCACTGTTTTCTTATGCACAAGAACTAAAACGTAAATATTTATCATTTTGTGCTTTGTGTGGCATCAAAGAAAGAGTCATCCCAACTGTGTCCCTTAGCTGATGGTTCTCAGTCCAAGAGGCTATGAATGCTATATTATCCATGTGGAAACTGTTTACAGAATGTTTGCTGAGTGAGGATGCTAAAGGCAAGAAATGTGAGGATCTTTGGTCACATATTGATAGTGATGTGAAAAAGTATACTTTACTGCATTCTTAGATTTTTACAGGAAAACATAACTGCTGTAGTGAACATAATAAAAGAAAACTAAAGTCGGAAAACAACCTTGTCTGCCAAGCGTTCAGCATAATTGGTGTAGATGTAAAACATCTCCTTGAGAGTAGGCTGGGTGACACCCTTAGTGACTTTGCACTGCAACATGTAACAGTGCTGGCCGCTTGGTAAGCAAAGCGATAGTGAAGAGCAATTCAGGAACTTTTATTTTACAATGTATGAGAAATCACTTGCAATGATACATAGAAATGTCCCTTCACCACCAATGGCATTTGAAGTCAATGAAACCTCACTGTGGTACCACTTTGATAACTCTCATGGCATAAGCGCCCAGATCAGCGCAAATGTTGCAGAACCAGCCCTGAGAATCGCAATCTTCATGTGAACCAGTATTGGCATGGAAAGTTATGTCAGTGGCCAGAGTTAACAAATTGTGTACTGGCTGTTTTGGTGTTGCCCATCTCAAGTGCCAATGTTGAGAGGACCTTTTCACAGAACTTTACATGGGAAGGAAAGATCGAGCATACATGACCAAAGACTCACTGAAGAAGTATTGTATGGTGTACTACAATAAGTTTAATTTTCAAAAATCTATTTGGACCTCATATACACTATACTTACACTGTCTATATACCATGCTCTATCAGTGCAGAAAGCAAGCAATAATAAAAGCAAAACATTCTATAAACACCGGAAAAACACTGTTTCTGTATTTTTTAATGGCGCGACAATGTGAAACCACTGATAACTACTGTTTTTTTGAGGTATTGAACTCACTTGAAAACACTGAAAAAATCCCACCAGAATTTACCAAAAATAGAAACTGAAAACAGGAAAGCCTAATTATACAGCTGCCTTTCCACCCGCCTTATTGCTGGGACCCTTCAACTTGCAGAGGTAGGGCGGATGCCTTACCATATCGGACCTCTTCCATGGATGGCACATCCTTACTTTTGAGAACTGCTGCTGCAACTTTTATCTACCTGCCTTGGAAATGTAACATTACACGCAGTTGAAACACTAGGTACTCCAGCCCGCAATGCGATTAACAGCTACCATGGACCTTTCTCCTATTGAGAATTTTGTGCGGTACTCAGGGGGAACTCAAGGCTGTGTGTTTTTTCCTTTGCTCATTTCTAACCACCACAGCCTGAGCTTTTACTCCTCCCTACACGACATTCTGGGAACAAGCTCTAGGTACACCGATTACTATACAACAATGGCGCAAGCTCTGGAAAGACATCCCCGGATTTAATCGATCACTTGGTCTTAGAGAGGCCCACCATAAAGTGCTCTATGATTGGTACTCACACCCAGCAAAACTCAAGAAAATATTCCCAAATACCCTTGATTAATTTTGGAGGGGCTGTGGACTATTGGGAGACTTTTGCCACATATGGTGGGATTGCCCAGCTATACAACCCCAATGGGCCAACATTTTTGCACAAATGAGAGAGATCCTAGCATCCCCCTTCTGCACACTCTGCAATTTGCACTCCTGGGTCTGCGGGAAAAGTCCCTTAAACATCAAACGTCTGGAGATAAATCCATCCTGTGTTTGAGCCTGTGGGCTGCCAAAATGGCCTTGGCTGCAGCTTGGAAGAAACCTGAGGCACCTTCTATGTCACAGTGTTATGCTCGCCTCTGGCAGGCCCTCACTATGGAATGCATGGAAGACATCCTTGCTGACACTAGGAAAGGCTTTGATTTTGTTTGTTTGGGGACCCCTGGTCCATTTCCTTTCTTCAGGGTTCCTGCTCTTTTCCTGTACTATATGCACAAGAGCGCTTCACCTATTCCAGGTCTGATGCCCCATGACTTCATGCTTGCCCCATATCTCTCTTATGCTCGATCCATGGCATCCCTCCCACAGGACCAGTACATACTCCCCACATGACAATGGCTACCCTAGCAATCCACCCATGCCAGTTCCTTGGTTGATCTTTTTATTTAAGTGATATTTAGGGAGTTGGGGTTACAATAGGCACTACATTGAAGAAATGTTATTTATTTGGATGATAATGTTAGAATCACTTATTTTTTTCCACTCTGCCTCCTTTCTACCAGAAGATGTATATTAACTCATACAAATTTGTTTTCATAGCTAGCATGCTCGATTACAGTGTACTGTAATATCAACATTGCCAATTTATAATTTATGCCGATCTAAACTTAATAAAGAAAGTTTGAAAAAAAATATTGCCTGGTGATTCATTTCTTGTTCCTTTGTCGTCAGAAATTTCTAGATGAAATTGTTTGATTGCAAGAGGTTTTCAGGTCTGCTGTTGTTCATGTTTCTTGGATGTCTATCTAAGTTTAAAAAGAAAATGTGAAAATATTTTCTGCTTTTCATGCCTTTCCATTGAATTCTATGTGTTTGCTGGCCAGCCACTGTTCAACACCTTCCCTGACGTAAATACTTAGCAAAGTTAGAATAGTAATTTTGCTTCCAGCCACAATCCAGCACCTTCCCCGAGGTAAGTACTTGTTGGGGTTAGAATTGTAATTTTTACCCCAAACCACTGTCCAGCACCTTGGCTGAGGTAAGTAGTAGGAGCAGTTAGAATAGTAATTTTGCCCTCAGCCACTCTCCAGCACCTTCCCTGAGTAGATTGCATTTTTTTACTGTTAAATCGAGGAAATATTACTATTAAATTATACATTTAAAAAATGCATTTTAGCTTGCCTTATTGTTTAATTTGGAAAGCTTCACAAACTCTGTGTGTTCACAATCTTCACAATGTCTGAAAAAGTAAGAACACATTTTTAAAATTAAAGGTTCTATCATATCCCTAGTAATGTCTAATTGAGGTAAATGTCAAGGTTATTCTTTTTTGGATAGGTAGTTGGCAGTGTTTTAGACTGTGCCTGATGAAATCTAATGTGCACTCTGCTGTGTGTAGTCACATCAGAAGGTAGTGTAACACTGACTACAAAATGGTGGACGCCTATTTTTTTAAGGAGATACTATCATTGACAATAAAAATAAGTGTTAGAAACTACTTTTTTCTGAACTAAATCATGACTAAAGTTATAAATATATTTGTGGTGAAATGTATTGTGTTTTTGACCTTCTTCACAAAATTTGTCAGTCTTCTTGGCTGAGGACAGGGTGTTTGTTTATGTAGAAATGATAGAAAGTCAGATTTTTTCTTAATAGTAAATACTGTTTGTTGGAAGGCGGACCCCGAGAAGTCGGCGAGACCACTCAGGGGGGGCCCCCACACTGTACGAAGTAGCCGAGCGCTGCAGAGAAGCCTCCTGGGAGATCCTTCTCCTATTATGTACTAGCACAGTAACACCACCCCACAGGACTCAAGGAGGTTGTCTCAAGACGAGCAATTCTTTATCAGCACTTAAAGGTTACGGGATCAATATTTACATGAAAAGGGATCAAGGGATCCACAAAAGTCTCAGTGTCTCTTTAGAAGGGAAGGGGTAGCGGGACAGTCTTTGGCAGGAGCTTGGTACGAGGGTACCTGGGGCCCAGTTCTTATCCTCAAGCTGGAGGGCCTCCGGAACTCAGAGGGGTCGAGCCGCGACGGCGTCAGCAGGGCTCTGGCGTTCAGTTCGTGGAGAGCCGCGACCAGGTCAGCGGGGCTCTCAAGATGGTTTCTGCTCAGCTCGAGCCGCGACGTCGTCAGCAGGGCTCCGAGGGAGGTTTCAGCGAGGTTGGGCCGCGACAGCGTCAGCAGGGCCCCGATGTTCCGGGGGGCTTCAGGGTTTCAGCAAGAAGGAGCCGCGACGCAGTCTGCAGGGCTCGTGGTGGTTTCAAGCAAGAGTTCTTCTCCGTAGGGTCGGCTGCGATACAATCAGCAGGGCTCTCGACTCCGGGATACAACTGCCGGTCTGTTGCGGGGTCGCCCCAGATATAGGCCTGGAGCCATTTGAAGTCCGGACCCTTGCGCCCGGAGGGGCGGAGAGGCCGGGGTGGGAGCGGCCAGACGCCCAGCAGGAGAGGCGCCGGGCCCAGGAGAGATGGAGGCCGATCGCACCTCGGTGTGTGGGGACGGTTGGGGGTCCCATCGATACCGCCCTCCGCCAGGGCGATGAGGTGTTCACGTGATACCCCCTGGCCAGTTCTTGGTGCCTCAATGTCTGGGCCTCGCTGGGGCCGAGGCCGGGTTGAGCGGAGTCAGGTGGACTGGTGTGCAGGGTCACGTGGCAGGCAACAAAATGGTGGAGCCCCGAGGTGTATGCGACCTCGTGCGGCTCGAACGGGTGGCCCGTGGAGGCCAGGGCGGGTAACGGGCCCAACCCCAGGGAAGTCAGGACCACGCCACGAGGCCGGGTCCAACAGGCGTCCCCCCCAGCCGAAGGCAGGGAGAGTCACCCATCTTCTTGGGGATTCCCCTCGTCAAGGCGGAAGAAGCGGGACAGGCCGTCAGCGTTGGCGTGGTCATTGCCGGGTCGGTGCTCAACCGAAAAGTCCATCCCTTGCAGGGCAATGGACCATCACAGCAGCTTGGGATTCTCGCCTCTCATTTGCATTAACCACCACAAAGGCCGGTGGTCGGTCTGGACCCGAAAGTGGGTACCGAAGAGATAGGGCCGGAGCTTCTTAAGGGCCCACACTACAGCGAAGGCCTCGCGCTCGATGGTGCTCCATCGTTGCTCCCGGGGCAGCAGCCGTCGGCTGATGAAGGCCACCGGGCGGTCGAGTCCCTTCTCATCAACCTGAGGCAGGACGGCCCCGATCCCATATTCGGAGGCGTCTGTCTGTACGATAAACTCTTTACTGTAGTCAGGGGCCTGGAGCACAGGGGCAGTGCACATCGCGGCCTTGAGAGTCTCGAAAGCTGATTGGCAGCGGGGGGTCCAGTGCACCTTCTTGGGCTGTTTCTTCGAGGTGAGGTCCGTGAGAGGCCCCACAATGCTCCCATAGTCCCGGATGAACCGCCGGTAGTATCCGGTGAGGCCAAGGAAGGCCCGCACAGCGGTCTGAGTAGTGGGAGGTTCCCATGCCTGGATGGCATCGACTTTTGGTTGGAGGGGGGCCACCTGACCGCTTCCCACCTGATGGCCCAGGTAGGTCCCCGATCCTTGGCCGACCTGGCATTTGCTGGCCTTAATCGTGAGCCCAGCCCTTTGGAGGGCGGCCAGGACGGCTTTGAGGTGAACCAGGTGCTCAGCCCAGTGGTTGCTGTACACGGCAATGTCATCCAAATAGGCCGCGCTGAAGCCCTCGAGCCCGGCCAGGACCTTGTTTACGAGTCTCTGAAAAGTGGCCGGGGCATTCTTCATGCCGAAGGGCATCACCCAAAAGTGGTAATGCCCATCAGGGGTAGAAAAGGCGGATCTTTCTCGGGCGCCGGGGGTAAGCTGAATCTGCCAGTACCCGGCGGTGAGGTCCAGCGTGCTCAGGTAGCGGGCGGACCCCAAGCGATCGATGAGTTCGTCGGCCCGGGGTATAGGATGGGCGTCCGTCTTGGTCACAGCATTCAGGGCCCGGTAGTCTACACAAAATCGCAGCTCCGGGGGATGGCCGGGGGCTGCGGCCTTTGGTACCAGGACGACAGGGCTGGGCCACGGGCTGTCAGAGGGCTCGATGACCCCGAGGGCCAACATCTTCGCTACTTCGGCCTGGATGCATTCCCGTACTCGGTCGGGTACCCTGTAGGCTCGGTGTCGCACGGGGGGGCTGTCCCCGGTGTCGACATCGTGGACGCACCAGTGGGTCACCCCCGGGGTGAGGGAGAAGAGGGCTGCGTAGCCCTGCAGCAGTTGTTGACAGTCGATGCGCTGTTCCGGGGTCAGGGAGGAGGCGAGCTGGACACCTTTGATGGATCCGTCGTGGACGTCGTTCTGCAAGAGGTGGGGTAGGGGCTCGGAGTCGTCCTCGCCCCCCCTCGTCGGTCGCCAGCAGCAGGCTCAGTTCGGTCCGGGCGAAGTAGGGTTTGAGCCTGTTAGCATGTAGAACCCGGAGGGGGTTCCGGGGGGACTCTAGGTCAACTAGGTAGGTGACGGGGCTCTTCTTTTCCACAACCTTGAAGGGCCCAGTCCACTTGTCCTGGAGGGCGCAGGGCTCAACAGGGGCCATGACCCAGACTCGCTGGCCTGGCTCGAACTTGATTGTCGAGGCGTTCCGATCGTACCACCGCTTCATGTCCTCCTGGCTGGCTTTGAGGTTGGCTTCGGCCAGGGCTCGGAACTTGCGGGTCTGGTTACGTAGGGTCAGGAGGTATCGGTAGACGTCAGGAGGGGCGCCCTGGAGCTTCGTCTCCCAGCCCTCCTTGACCAGGCTGAGGGGCCCGCGGACCGGATGTCCATACAATAGTTCAAACGGGCTGAACCCCAGGGACTTCTGCGGTAGGCGAACAGGAGGCATGGCAATAGGACATCCCATCTCCACCGGAGGGGCTCTTCCAAGCCCTTGATCATACCCTTTAGGGTTCGGTTAAAGCGCTCTACCAGCCCGTTCCCCTGGGGGTGATAGGGGGTTGTGAATTTGTACGTGACCCCGCACTGCTGCCACAGGGACCGCATGTATTTGGAGATGAAGTTTGTGCCCCGGTCGCTCACCACTTCGCGGGGAAATCCCACTCGGGAGAAGATTCCCATTAAGGCCCGGCCCACCACGGGGGACGTTACAGTTCTTAGCGGGACAGCCTCCCGGTACCTGGTGGTGTGGTCCACGAGGACCAGGATGAAGCGGTGGCCCAGGGCGGTCCGGGGGTCCAGGGGCCCCACAATGTCGATCCCGACTCGTTCAAACGGGGTGCTGATGGCTGGAAAGGGCTGGAGGGGGGCCTTGACCCGACCCCCGGTCTTCCCGCTGGCTTGGCAGGTCTAACAGGACCGGCAGTGGTTGTCCACGTCTTTTCGCATCCGGGGCCAGTAGAAGTGGGTCACCAGATGGCTGTAAGTTTTGTCTTGTCCCAGGTGCCCGGCGAGGGGCACGTCATGTGCCAGGTTGAGAAGGAACTCTCGGAAGCGGAGAGGGACCACCAACACGCGGCTGGCCCCGAGTTCTGCCACTTTCTGTTCACTGTACAATAGGCCCTCGGCCCAGTAGACCCAGTGGGTGCCGGTCTGGTCACCGTTGGCTTGGGCGGACGCTTGTCGTCGGACCCCTTCGAGAGAGGGACAGGACTGCTGTTCTTGCTGGAACTGTTCTCGCGAGGGGCCCCCTTCGTGGCGCCATTGTGTAAGTTCTGGTAGGGCGCCTAGGGAAGCAATCTCTTCGGGGGAGGGTTCAGTCGGTCCAGTGTCGGTGTCCGCCTCCCCCTTGCTGCAGGCGGGGGTTGGTGCGAGCCCCTCGGGCTGGGCGGTACCGGGGGCCTGGGATGAGCCATGGACCGGGTGATGGCGCAGGCCCATTCGGATAGTCCCAGCATTCGGAGGTGCTCTCGTCGCTCCACTTGAGCCCAGGGGGAACTCTCTAGGTCGTTCCCCAGGAGGCAGTCCACGGGTGCGTCGTCCCGGACAGTCACTTTCAGTAGGCCTGTCACCCCTCCCCACTCGAAGGGGACCAGGGCCATCTGGCACAGGCTTTCGCTGTTGTCGGCCGTCCGGACGGGGCACAGCACATCGGATAGGATTTGTTCGGGGGTCACCAGGTGGCAGCGGACAGCGGTGACACTGGCGCCGGTGTCACGAAGGGCTTCGGCCCGTCGGCCATTGATGGTGACCTGCTGCCGGTATTTCTGGGTGTTGCTTGGGATTGGTGTGCGGGGCACCATTTCTCGGCTGCCCAGGCAGACCAGGGACATGGCCGCCGGCTCCCATTCGGTGGTTCCTCGGTCGAGGATTTCTTCTTCTTCCTCTCCTTCCCCCAGGGCGGCGGCCACCAGCTGTCGGGGCGGGGGCCCGCCGGCCCCGCTTCTTCGGTTCAGGGGGCATACCGGATCGCTGGCATAGTGTCCGGTTTGTTGACAGCCGTAGCAGGTTACTGGGGGCCGTGGTCCGGTTCTGGCTGAGGTCGCCGCTCTTCGGGCTAGGCTCGGGGAGAGGTGTTGCGGCGGCGGCCCTCGAGGCGGGCTCCTGGGGGCCCCGGCGGGGGAGTCCCGATTCCGGTTCGGCCCTCCTCCTCCACCGCGTTGGCGTGGAGGTCCGGTGGGGTTCCTCTGGTACTCCCCCATCGAGTTCCGGGGGACGCGGGTGTTGACCCATCGATCGGCCTCGACGGCGAGTTTACGTGGGTCGGTCATCTTGCTGTCGAGGAGGTGTTGCCTTAGCTCCACGGAGCAATTGTTGGAGAGATGTTCCCAAACAATGAGGTCGACCAGCTGCCCGTAGGTGGTGACCTTGCTACCCTTGATCCATCCTTCTAGGGCCCGGCTGAAAAAGTCCACATATTCCACCCAGATAGTGCCCGGGATCTTCTTACAGTCTCTGAACCGCTGGCGGTACATTTCCGCGGTTAGCCCGTAGCGGGTGAGCAGGGCCTCCTTCATGTGGTCGTAGGAGGTCATCACCTCCTCTGGCAGCTGGAGCAGTGTGTCTCGACCTTCACTAAGGAACCGACCCCACAGGCCGGCGCCCCAGTCCTTTCGGGGCACCCGATGGGAGGTCATGGCCACCTCGTATGCTTTGAACCATTGTTGGATGTCGTCATTTTTGTAGTACTCCTTGACGACATCTTTAGGGATATGTACCTTGTTTTCGGCAGGCGGTAGGGTGTCTCTATTACTGGGGGTGTCGGTCCCCCCGTTCTTTGCCTTGATTTCGAGCTCTTTGAGACTTCGCTCGTGCTCAAGGGTCAGTCTTTTTTCCTCCAACTCTCGGTGCCGTCTCTTCTCTTCTATCTCCTCTTGTAGCCGTAGCTGCTCTAGGGCCAGTTTCTTTTCTGCTAGCTGGAGTTCGCCGTCCAGCCGTAGTCGTGCGAGCTCTAGTTCGTGGTTCCGGACATTCTCCCGTTCTCGTATCTCCTCTTCGGAGAGGCCGATTTCTAGGCTGTTTCTTCCTCCGGTTGCCGGAGTCGGTGCGGTTGATGTGGCCACAGTCAGGGGCAGTGGACCTTCGTCCTGGGAGGGGCCTGCCCCGGCCTCTAGCCAGGTCCTCAGGGCTTTCTGCATCTCTTCTTTGGTACCTAGGCCGGTGGTTGCAATGCCCTTGTCTTTGCAGAACTGTTTCAACTCTTTGTGCGTGTATTCCTCCAACCGTTCGGGCTGGAACTCCGTGGTCGTGTTGTTCTCTTGGTTGCTCATGACTTCCGGTTGTTTGGATGGGTAGCAGGGGGTTACTGGCTTGTACGTACTGCGTTCGGCTCGGATCCCGTCGCTGGCCACCAAATGTTGGAAGGCGGACCCCGAGAAGTCGGCGAGACCACTCAGGGGGGGCCCCCACACTGTACGAAGTAGCCGAGCACTGCAGAGAAGCCTCCTGGGAGATCCTTCTCCTATTATGTACTAGCACAGTAACACCACCACACAGGACTCAAGGAGGTTGTCTCAAGATGAGCAATTCTTTATCAGCACTTAAGGCTGTAATATGGGGGTAAGGCTCAAGCAAACCCCATATTAACCTGTTCTCAACCTCCAGGTAGCTTGGGAGAGAACAGCCAGGCTTAACCTAGACATCCCCGGATTTAATCGATCACTTGGTCTTAGAGAGGCCCACCATAAAGTGCTCTATGATTGGTACTCACACCCAGCAAAACTCAAGAAAATATTCCCAAATACCCCTGATTAATTTTGGAGGGGCTGTGGACTATTGGGAGACTTTTGCCACATATGGTGGAATTGCCCAGCTATACAACCCCAATGGGCCAACATTTTTGCACAAATGAGAGAGATCCTAGCATCCCCCTTCTGCACACTCTGCAATTTGCACTCCTGGGTCTGCGGGAAAAGTCCCTTAAACATCAAACGTCTGGAGATAAATCCATCCTGTGGTTGAGCCTGTGGGCTGCCAAAATGGCCTTGGCTGCAGCTTGGAAGAAACCTGAGGCACCTTCTATGTCACAGTGTTATGCTCGCCTCTGGCAGGCCTTCACTATGGAATGCATGGAAGACATCCTTGCTGACACTAGGAAAGGCTTTGATTTTGTTTGTTTGGGGACCCCTGGTCCATTTCCTTTCTTCAGGGTTCCTGCTCTTTTCCTGTACTATATGCACAAGAGCGCTTCACCTATTCCAGGTCTGATGCCCCATGACTTCATGCTTGCCCCATATCTCTCTTATGCTCGATCCATGGCATCCCTCCCACAGGACCAGTACATACTCCCCACATGACAATGGCTACCCTAGCAATCCACCCATGCCAGTTCCTTGGTTGATCTTTTTATTTAAGTGATATTTAGGGAGTTGGGGTTACAATAGGCACTACATTGAAGAAATGTTATTTATTTGGATGATAATATTAGAATCACTTATTTTTTTCCACTCTGCCTCCTTTCTACCAGAAGATGTATATTAACTCATACAAATTTGTTTTCATAGCTAGCATGCTCGATTACAGTGTACTGTAATAACAACATTGCCAATTTATAATTTATGCCGATCTAAACTTAATAAAGAAAGTTTGAAAAAAAATATTGCCTGGTGATTTATTTCTTGTTCCTTTGTCGTCAGAAATTTCTAGATGAAATTGTTTGATTGCAAGAGGTTTTCAGGTCTGCTGTTGTTCATGTTTCTTGGATGTCTATCTAAGTTTAAAAAGAAAATGTGAAAATATTTTCTGCTTTTCATGCCTTTCTATTGAATTCTATGTGTTTGCTGGCCAGCCACTGTTCAACACCTTCCCTGACGTAAATACTTAGCAAAGTTAGAATAGTAATTTTGCTTCCAGCCACAATCCAGCACCTTCCCCGAGGTAAGTACTTGTTGGGGTTAGAATTGTAATTTTTATCCCAAACCACTGTCCAGCACCTTGGCTGAGGTAAGTAGTAGGAGCAGTTAGAATAGTAATTTTGCCCTCAGCCACTCTCCAGCACCATCCCTGAGTAGATTGCATTTTTTTACTGTTAAATCGAGGAAATATTACTATTAAATTATACATTTAAAAAATGCATTTTAGCTTGCCTTATTGTTTAATTTGGAAAGCTTCACAAACTCTGTGTGTTCACAATCTTCACAATGTCTGAAAAAGTAAGAACTCATTTTTAAAATTAAAGGTTCTATCATATCCCTAGTAATGTCTAATTGAGGTAAATGTCAAGGTTATTCTTATTTGGATAGGTAGTTGGCAGTGTTTTAGACTGTGCCTGATGAAATCTAATGTGCACTCTGCTGTGTGTAGTCACATCAGAAGGTAGTGTAACACTGACTACAAAATGGTGGACGCCTATTTTTTTAAGGAGATACTATCATTGACAATAAAAATAAGTGTTGGAAACTACTTTTTTCTGAACTAAATCATGACTAAAGTTATAAATATATTTGTGGTGAAATGTATTGTGTTTTTGACCTTCTTCACAGAATTTGTCAGTCTTCTTGGCTGAGGACAGGGTGTTTGTTTATGTAGAAATGATAGAAAGTCAGATTTTTTCTTAATAGTAAATACTGTTTGTTGGAAGGCGGACCCCGAGAAGTCGGCAAGACCACTCAGGGGGGGCCCCCACACTGTACGAAGTAGCCGAGCGCTGAAGAGAAGCCTCCTGGGAGATCCTTCTCCTATTATGTACTAGCACAGTAACACCACCACACAGGACTCAAGGAGGTTGTCTCAAGACGAGCAATTCTTTATCAGCACTTAAAGGTTACGGGATCAATATTTACACGAAAAGGGATCAAGGGATCCACAAAAGTCTCAGTGTCTCTTTAGAAGGGAAGGGGTAGCGGGACAGTCTTTGGCAGGAGCTTGGTACGAGGGTACCTGGGGCCCAGTTCTTATCCTCAAGCTGGAGGGCCTCCGGAACTCAGAGGGGTCGAGCCGCGACGGCGTCAGCAGGGCTCTGGCGTTCAGTTCGTGGAGAGCCGCGACCAGGTCAGCGGGGCTCTCAAGATGGTTTCTGCTCAGCTCGAGCCGCGACGTCGTCAGCAGGGCTCCGAGGGAGGTTTCAGCGAGGTTGGGCCGCGACAGCGTCAGCAGGGCCCCGATGTTCCGGGGGGCTTCAGGGTTTTAGCAAGAAGGAGCCGCGACGCAGTCTGCAGGGCTCGTGGTGGTTTCAAGCAAGAGTTCTTCTCCGTAGGGTCAGCTGCGATACAATCAGCAGGGCTCTCGACTCCGGGATACAACTGCCGGTCTGTTGCGGGGTCGCCCCAGATATAGGCCTGGAGCCCTTTGAAGTCCGGACCCTTGCGCCCGGAGGGGCGGAGAGGCCGGGGTGGGAGCGGCCCGACGCCCAGCAGGAGAGGCGCCGGGCCCAGGAGAGATGGAGGCCGATCGCACCTCGGTGTGTGGGGACGGTTGGGGTTCCCATCGATACCGCCCTCCACCAGGGCGATGAGGTGTTCACGTGATACCCCCTGGCCAGTTCTTGGTGCCTCAATGTCTGGGCCTCGCTGGGGCCGAGGCCGGGTTGAGCGGAGTCAGGTGGACTGGTGTGCAGGGTCACGTGGCAGGCAACAAAATGGTGGAGCCCCGAGGTGTATGCGACCTCGTGCGGCTCGAACGGGTGGCCCGTGGAGGCCAGGGCAGGGAACGGGCCCAACCCCAGGGAAGTCAGGACCACGCCACGAGGCCGGGTCCAACACTGTTTAACTACTGTAGAAAATGTGTGTTGCTTTCTTTCACATTCATTATTGTAAATATTTGTAAAGGGTTGCGGTATTTTGTATGGTGTTGTGTTGATATATGATGATGTTTAAGGAATTTGTATCCTGGTGCATTGTTTAGCGCTGTGTTGCGCAGTAGTATGAACTTGGGAAAATTTGAGATGTATTACGTTGACATGCGATGTGTTGTGTTGTTTTGTTTTCTTTTGGGTGGAGATGCGCTTGACATGCTTTTTTCATAAAAATACTCCAAAGAAATATGATAGTTCACATTGTATTTATATTTATGTCATCGATGTTAGAAAGCTATTTTAATGTTCTAATCCATATTCATTACTATTTTTTTGTAATTATCAAAAAAGTTGCGTTGTAAAGGTTTGCTTGGTAAAAGTCTGTGTTGTAATAGTTAATATAATGCAGCGTTTTTCAACCACTGTTCCGCGGCACACTAGTGAGCCGCGAGATGTTGCCTGGTGTGCCGTGGGAAAACGTGGGAAAAATGGAAGCAATCGAAAGATTTTTTTTTAAAATGTCAAATTTTCTCCCACTAGGCCGGGCGGCGCCGGACTGTATCCTG
The DNA here is from genome assembly GCF_964204655.1 of Triturus cristatus. Classification (NCBI taxonomy): domain Eukaryota; kingdom Metazoa; phylum Chordata; class Amphibia; order Caudata; family Salamandridae; genus Triturus; species Triturus cristatus. The sequence continues at coordinate 1,288,811,836 of NC_140591.1, read as the reverse complement.
GGTATGGGGGGGGTGGGGTTTTTGATTGGCGCTCCTGTCCGGGCTGTGATTGGTCCAGACTCCAGCCTGGACCTATCACAGAGCAGTATCTCCCGACTTCCTTCCCGCCCGAGCGCAGTGTGCGCAGCAGCGGAGAGAAGGCGGAGAGAAGAAGACGTCGCGACTCGAGTCACCAGGACTCCCAGGAGGACTGGAGCAGGAGGAGACGGACGGAGACCAGGACTCGGCGGGAGTCGGCACTGCAGACTCAGAGAGACCGCATCCGGATCCAGACCAGGCCGCAGGTGCAGCGTGAGGTGAGTCTCACTCATTTGCACCCTCATTGTATTTGGGTTTCATGCCTTTCACCTCTAGACCTAGGCAGCCTCGTGTATGAAGGGAGATATGAGCTGGCCCCCGCTGCTGGCATCTGGTTGTTGGGTGTGAGCACTGTGCCGCTTCGTCTCTAGTCTAGTTGCAGCATAGAAACCCGCATTCACTCTTGACGTAAGTTCGTGTAAACTTGGCATGCCAGCACGGATTGTGGTGGAGGGAGTTTGTGCCCAGAATTAGCTAGTTGTGCTGCCTTTGAAACTTAAGACGGTGACGTAACGTCGTAACATATCTAGTTCTCAACCTCTCAGACTTGTCATGGTGGTCACCTGACATTAAACGGGTGGTATTTGAGCTCTCCGCAGGTATTTTGCTGGTTTGGCCAATACTTTCATGTTCGTGCCAGTAACAATATTGGGAAAAGCGGTGAAGTCATGTATATTTTTCCATTTCAATTGATGAGAAAAACACTTAGCGGTATTTGACAGCTGTATGAATATAAATCATCTCTGATTGTTCAAGCAAACAGAGGGATTATTGCCACATTACAAAAGTATACTGAGGATTTTCCACAGTTGAATATTCTTCTTGGCCCTTCCAGCATAGCAAAATGTAAACATATGGTTTGTACTTTTTAATGAGGGCGGTGGTAACCCTAGCACTGAAGTGAATGGCACAGGAAGATATAATAAGAGGAAGGCCCACAGATCACAAATTGACACCAAGGCAGAAGTACAACTTTAATAATGGCACGCAACCTCTCTAGCACACACACCCGTTGTTTGCACTGTTTAGAAATGTTTAAATGCATTTATATAGCGCTTAGACCCCTGACGAGGTGTCGAAGTTATATAAAGTTATATAAACTGATTGTGAGTCATTCCATAAGACTCTCTCTTGCAACGCTACATTGAACAGCTCAATAACACCAGGCTGACTTCTGTGGATATTCAGATCTCTGCACCTGCGCCACAAAACCCGAGGCAGTCTCCCAAAACACAACTCTGCACATTCCTCGTTCCTGACTCAGGCTGCAGCAGAAGAGCACGTGTGAAAGTGAATGCATTGTGTGCGCGCACTCTGCACCTCGGTGCCAGTTCTCTTATCTGATGCTCTATCCATTTCTTACATTCTTTTAATCAAGGGAAGGATATCGGCCCTACTGTTCCATTGTAGGCGACACTTGGCCCCGGGCGATCTCCTACAGCGCTGAAAATTATTGAATTCGGAGTGTGTTTATTAAAACATTAAGACATTTTACATAATAATCCACATGCAGGCTCGACTCTACAGCTGCTCCTTCATTTGTTCACATTCACATGATTTGGAAATGTTGCCTTCCAACGAGGGGGAAATAAAAGTACTGAGAAAGGTCTCATGGCTTGTAATTTCGTTCACTTTCATGTTCTTTTGTCCCTTTTAGCTGTGCTTAAGCCTTAGAGATTATCCTAGCTCCCTTTTTGCTTTATTTAAGACAGTGATAACACATTATTACAGCTTTTATGAATACTTTACTCTCTGGGTTAGCTTTGTACTTGGCATCAAGGGCTCTCTCTGAGAAACCATCCAGTCACAATTTGCTCCTTATAGATACAAATCTTAAATTTCTTTTATAGGTAACTTGCAGGTGCAGCGTCCTTGTGTATGCCTAGTACTGAGTGACAGTGAGATACTGCAGTGATGGACACGTTTTTGAAAAGGAAACAACTGGACTCTGAACAAAATTTGGAGCCAGATGAGAGCCCAAGTATGAGTGGGGATCAAAAGAAAGCAAAGATGGTTAGCTCAAGCAAATTCTCTGGCACAAGGCAATATAGCGAAAGCTATATTTCATTTGGATTTACTGTCACCGGAGATGCAAACAAACCAACTCCACTGTGCGTGGTGTGTGGTGAAAAGCTAGCTAACAGTGCTATGGTCCCAAGCAAACTTAAACGCCATCTCCAAACGAAACACCCTTCGCTTCAAAACAAGAATGCAGACTATTTTGTTCGCCTGCATGAAAACACGGAGAAACAGGCAACTTTCATGAGAAAAACCACAAAGGTAAATGAAAGAGCTCTTAAAGCTAGCTATCAAGTTGCTGAACTTATAGCCAAGTCAAAAAAGTCGCACACTGTGGCAGAGACATTAATACTTCCCGCCTGCAAAGCTATTGTAGAGGAGATACTCGGACCTGAAGCAGCTAAGGAAATAGCCAAAGTCCCTCTCTCAGACAACACAATTTCCAGACGTATTAATGACATGTCTGCAGACATCGAAAGTGTGGTTTTGGAAAAGATCCGTATCAGTGAGAAATTTGCATTGCAACTTGACGAGTCTACTGATATCAGTGGACATGCTCAACTCTTGGCCAATGTGCGTTTTGTTGATGGTGATGCAATTAGAGAAAACTTCTTTTTTTGCAAGGCATTGCCAGAAAAAACAACAGGAGAAGAAATTTTTCGTGTCACATCAGCATACCTTGAACAAGGAGGACTTAAGTGGGAAAACTGCACAAGTGTCTGCACCGATGGAGCTGCAGCCATGGTCGGGCGCACCAAAGGCTTTGTAAGCAGAGTGAAGGAAAGAAATCCAGATGTGATTGTTACGCATTGTTTTTTACACCGTGAGGCCCTCGTAGCCAAGACTTTACCAGCAGACCTAGTTCATGTGTTGGATGATGTTGTGCGCATGGTAAACTTTGTAAAGTCACGACCCCTGAAAAGTCGCATATTTGCAGCTTTGTGTGAGGAGATGGGAGCGAAGCATAAAACCTTGCTGTTTCATACGGAGGTCCGGTGGTTGTTGCGTGGCAAGGTCTTGGTTCGTGTGTATGAGCTGCGGGAGGAACTTAAAGTGTTTCTGACAAATGAGAGGCCAGATTACGCAAAGCTGCTTGCAAGTGATGAGTGGTGTGCAAGGCTGGCATACCTGGCAGATATATTTCATCATCTGAATGAACTGAACACACGAATGCAAGGCCGAAATGAAAACCTGCTTACAAGTACAGATAAAATAAATGGATTCCGTTCAAAGGTGCAACTCTGGCATCAACACGTGGAAAGTGGCAATCTTGAAATGTTCACACTCACCAAGCAATGGCAAGGTGTTCACACTGCTGCACTGTGTGAGATAATAGTTAAACATTTAAAAACTCTCGAGGAGAGGTTGTCATTTTATTTCTCTTCAGTCTCCACTGAATGCCTTGACTGGGTTAGGGACCCTTTTAGCTCAGCATCAGTTGGTGGAAAGGACATGACTTTACAGGAGCAGGAAGAACTACCTGAACTGAGGCAAAATCGTGGTTTCAAGCTAAGATTTGCTGATCTACCTTTGGATAGTTTTTGGTTGGATACTGCCAAGGAGTTCCCCCTTCTGGCAAACAAAGCTATTTTGACATTGCTCCCATTTTCCACTACATATCTGTGTGAGATGAGCTTTTCAAGCATGATTGCTATAAAAACTAAATACAGAGAGAGACTGAGAGCTGTTGACGAAGAGCTACGTGTGTGTCTTTCTTCGATTCCAGCCAGAATATCAGCTTTGTGTTCAGCCAAACAGGCCCAGGTTGCGCACTGATCAATAAGACCAGTGTTTTATAATTTTTCATATTTCTGTTTACTTACCATTTCATAATAAAGTAATTATAAAATACTTTCTTTGTGTTTATTTGATTCCTATTCAAGAGAATTACTTTATATATAGTCAATATAGGCACAGAGTTAAATTTTTTAACATTTTCTAATGGTGGTGTGCCTCGTGATTTTTTTCATGAAACAAGTGTGCCTTTGCCCAAAAAAGGTTGAAAAACGCTGATATAATGTATGCCTATGTATGTGCGTGGTAAAGACATGCATGGTATATGCGAGGTAAAGGCATGCGTTGTAACATCATAAAACCTCCGATTTCTTCTGTGCTGCTCTGTCCATTGTATCAGATTTGGATGAGCTTTGCTGGTGTGCTGATCTTGATGCGCCAGATGCATTCATTCTCCTTATGACCTCTGAAATAGACATCCATGACATAATTCTCAACAGGCTTCCTGAAGTACGTTTTTACCTCACTGCCCTCTCTTGGTTTTCTATCTGACAAAACATTCCAGGTTTCACTTTCCTCTTTTACATCAGCAGTCAGAACCCTGGATTGTGCGGCTCCTCTGGGATCCATTTTAGCTCCTTTTCTATTTGACTTGTGCATGATCCTGCTGGCTCAACTCTTCTACTTCAGCGGATTTTACCGTTTTTTATTTGTCAACTGTATACAGATAGTTTTGAAGGTCGCTGCCTTGCTAAAGTTGACTAGTGGATCAATGTTAAACATCTAAAATGTAACAGCAACATGGTATAGATCTTGCATCATGAACAACTTGGGAATGAGAACTAATTCTGCCCTATCTATAGTCGACCGAGTTTACTCTGTGTTAAAGAGTTTTTATTTTCAGCCGTGCACTTTGAAACACATTTTTTGCCTGTTTACGTTTTCTCATAAGGAATGTATTGTTAATGCATTTGTCTCTGCATGCCTGAATTTTTGTAACTCAATCTAACTTGATTTGAAAGCTTCAATTTATTTTAAACTATGCAGCCATACTGGCACCTTGACTGAAGTTGAGAGATCATGTTACTCCAGCTTTGGATTCATTCCACTGGCTTCCTGTGGCAGACTGGATCATATTTAAAACAATGCACCTTGCATGCAAGGTCTCGTATTAAATTTGGATCAACCCTTGCACCATCTGAAGTCAAAGAATAAACTTCGATTGATGGTCCCCAGAGTTCGACTCAAAACCTTTTGGTGAGCATTCTCTCTCTATAGTCGCTGCTACAAACTGAACGTTGATGACTCTAAACCTTGGGCAAATGGCTGACTTCTTTTTAACCAGGAAAGCTCTTAAGACATGGTTGATTATTAAACCTGAATAGTCTTTTCTGTGGCACATGTCTCAGTTAGTGAGCCTGCATATTTTACCTGGTTATTGGTTTCCAGCACGATACTACTTTGGTGGTGAGAGCTGAGGTTTACACAAATAAACTAAACTAAACTTAAAGTTAATCTTACTGTAAACCTTGCTAAGTGTAACCCTAAATGAATTACCAGAACAAAGTACTAGATGCATCAAATATTATGTTTGGAAAGGTCAGGATGTTAATATTTATTATTATTGTGACTCTAAGAAATACCATCTGCCATTGGGGCTACTACAATGCTTGCACTTTCTTTAATCACAGAATTTGTTTGACTCCTGGGTACAGTCCCTCTTGATGCAGATTCACCAAAGTCTGGCCTTTGAGAAACAGATGTGCCTATGATCCCAGTACAGACCAAGTTGTAATTCTATGGCCCAGAGCTAAGTAAGAAGGGTGCTACTGTAAGGTGTCAAAATATTAATAATGAATTTAATAATTATTGTGAGAAATTGAGTCAACAACTGGGGTGTGAGCCCCGATCAAGCAGCAACCACACTTTTTGTCGGGGTAAGGCTCAAGCAAACCCCATATTAACCTGTTCTCAACCTCCAGGTAGCTTGGGAGAGAACAGTCAGGCTTAACCTAGCAATGTGTGAAGTATTTGGGCAACACTTCAAGCAGTAAAACAGTGAAAACACCACTCAAACAATTCACATACCACATTCTAAAAATAGAGCGAGATGTAATAAATAAAACAACACCAAAACAACAAAAATCCAATACGTTGAACCAGAGTTATAAATTTATAAGGAAAAATGTGAAAAATATTGCCTAAAAGCCAATGAAGGTTTAACTTCTCAAGTTTTGTGCCAAGAATCCAGTTCACATTGGAGAGGATCATGGAGACCAGGAGAGCGGCCTGGGCAGTTGTCAGTATGGCTCAAAGAGGAGGCCGGGGTATCCCGGAAGGGTGGGCTGGACCTTTGTGTTGGCAGTCCCCCATGGGCGGTCGATGCTGCTGTGTGAAGAGACGGGCTAGTAGGTGCTTGCACTGGATTTTGGCACAAGAGGGGTGACCTCAGTGCAAAGAGCCCATAAGATTGATTTTGAAACCCATGAGCCACATCAAAGGTCCAGGACACAAGAGGCACCACTTGGGGGTCAGAAGCTTGTTGTAGCTGGGTCCAGGATCTGGTTGGGGAGATTTTATGTCCCTGAGGCTCAGATCAGGAGGCCAGCAGACTAGCCCTTGAAGTCACTCTGGGGTCCTGGGTTCAATATGAAGTTGCAGGTCCAGTTCTTCTTCCCCAGGTAAGAGGGCAGCAGACATCAGGTCAGCACAACAGGGCAGAAGTTCCTTTAGAGCAGCAATCCAGCAAAGTGGCAGTCCTCTTAGCAGAACAGCAGTCATTATTCCTGACAGACTATCCACAGGTCCAGAAGTATACTGAACAGTTGGTGTCTGAGGTCCTTCTTTTAAACACATTTGTGCCTTTAAAGTAGGGTGAAACTTCTAGAGGCATGCCTTTGAAATGCATAGATGGCCTGCCTTCTTGGCAATGGCTCCAGACTAATTACATAGGGCATGCAGCACTTAGTGAAGAGACACTAATCAAGTGTAAATAGGAATGGGCCCAGCTCATCCCTCCCATCCTGCCAGTGATGGCCCATGCAGTAATATCCAAGCTCCCCTTTGTGTGTGGCTGTCTAGGGGGAATACACAAAGTGCAACTGTCACCCACACCCAGTCAAGTGGCCCAGAGACAGGCTAAAGACTTCATCATAAGTTAGGATTTCAAATTGTGACTCCAGAGACACCAAACACGAACTGAAGATATCTTCCCACTTGGAAATGACACTTATAAAATGTTATAAGGCAACTCATTGCTATCCTATAGGAGAGATAAGCCTTGATGTAGTGAAAAATGAATGCAAGAGTTTTTTACTACTAGGACAGGTAAAACCTAAAAGTAAATGTCCTAATGTTTTTAATAAATTGCACCCTGTCCTCTGGCCTGCCCAGGGCCTACCATAGGAGTGACTTATATGTATTAAAAAGGAAGGTTTGAGCCTAACAAAAGGTTTACTCTGCCAGGTCAAAATGGCAGCTTAAACTGCACACACAGGCTCTGCAAAGACAACCCTAAGACATGTTTAAGGTGCTACTTACGTTAGTGGCACAACCAGTGCTGTAGGCCCACTAGCAAAAAGAACAAATGATGGATGGAATGCTGAACATGTCAAAGATTCATCCCGTCACATAACTGGTTTTAATTAATCTTTTTTTTTGCTCACCACACCACTCCAGTTTGGACCCAGCCATATACAAATCAGCCTTGACCCTGCCCTCCAATGGAACAGTTCAGCCTAAACTGCCAAGCAAGGTCCTCCTTGGACCTCAGGCAAGCATCCTGGAACCGGTTTTGGGGTATTTTATCTCATCAGCCAGGCTAGCATAAATCCAGTGGCATGGTGAGCACTTGACCCATGTGTGGGCATATCTTTCCTAATTAGGGTGAAACAATCAAAAAGATCAAATGATGGACAGAATGCTGAACAAATCAAACATTCATCCTATGCAGTCACAGATCTGGGTTTTCTCTATCTTTTGTTTGCCCACCTCGCCACCCCAGTTTGGACCAGACATATGTAAATCAGTCTTGACCCTGCTCCCCATTAGAACAGTCCAGCTTGAATGGCAAGGCAAGGTCCTCCCCTGACCACAAATAAGCATCCTGAGACCAGTCTTGCGGTATCACCCCTCATCAGCCAGGCTAACATGGATCAAGTGGCAAAGTGAGCATGGGACCCACATCTGGGCATGCATTTCCCACTTAGGGTGACAAAAGCAAAAAGAACCAATGGTGGATGGAATGCTGAACATATCAAACATGCACCCCCTGGGGTGGCATGGTGAGCAAAATAATGATGGATTTAACCCAGAGCTCTTGACTGGGGGGGGAGAGGTTGAAAAGTTTAGGCACTCTGTCCATCATCTTGTTGTGTTTGATATGTTTACTCTAAGTGGGCACGCTTGTTTTAATAGAGCCCCTGGGTGGGCCAGATCCCAGAGTCATTTTGTTTTAAAAGGAGGGGGGCACAAGGCTCCCCTCCCAAGTGTCTTTGAGCCCCAGGGATCATCACCTCCCCGGGGCTTTATTTTTATAAAAGAAGGGGGGCACAGGGACCCCCTTTGTAGAAGCATTTGGGACCACAACCTCCCCAAGCATTATTTTTATAAATGGAGGGGGGGGGCACTCTTACCCTGCCCCCAGGCACCGTGGAAGCTCCAGGGACCTCCACTTCCCCGGGCAATAAATTAACCAATTAAAGGGGGACCACATGGCCCCTCCAGGCTTTGGGGACCATCACCTCCCTGGGGCCTATGAAATGTATAATACTGGGAGGGTAAAGCACAGCCTCTCTCCAGGGCCATATACAGCCCCAGGGACTGCCCCCTCTGTGGCTAGCCAATGGACATAGAAGGAGGGTTGCCTCCCACTCCCCTCCTGGAGCCATTAATGGCCCTGGGTATTGCCACCCCCAGGGCTGGCTCCCTATGTCCCAGAGTGCCCACCCAGGGACATAGCTGTTTGCTCTGACTTAGCGGGAGCTTTGATAGCTCCCACCACGTCAGAGCAAACACTAACCCCGCTCCCAGCAAGCCTGAGCTATCAAACCCCTCAAGCTTGTTGGGAGTGGAGTTTTCATCTGTTTCCCTGTCTGCCATCATGCTGGAAACCGACTAAAGTATTGCTCTCACACAGAGTGAGCTGCATGTTCAACAGCTCCCTGTGTGTCGGAGCAATGCTGGCTCCTGTTGGAGGAGGGCAGCTGGCCGGGACAGCCGGGGCATTCAGGCTTCCCCCGCGGTCCCCAACAGTGCAACCTGGATGGGCTCCAGGGCACCCAGCATAATAAGGCTAGGCCCTGGGGGATGGGATACCCGGGGCTGAAATTGGCACAGGGAGGGTGGCTGCATGGCTTGCCTCCCCCATTGAATTGTGACCTGACCCTAGAAAATGGGATACCCGTGGGCAAAAACGGCCCATGGAGGAGGGCAGAGTGGCACCCCTTCTCGTTTACTTTAGTAGTATGCACAGTTCTTCGCTCTTTTTACCACATTGAAGGACAGCTTAACAAAAGGCCTCTGAATGCGTTTCCAGCCGATTTTGGGGATGTGCTACTGATGCAGAGGAATAGGAGGACATCTCCACCAAATAAAGAAGCACTTATTTTATTTAGTCAAGAGGAATTACCCCTGTTTTGTGGAGATTTATGGATGAACACACTTGAGGAACAATCACATTATCAAAATTACATGCACACAAGGTCACTGGAAACATTACCCCGTGGTCCTTTATTCAAATGTAGTGCAGAATATTCATGAGGCATTTACCCAACCAGGTACCACTTACTAATTAACCAGATGAAAGCAATCCAGTTGGGTGGATGTCTTCGGCAAAACTAGAGAAATTAAACCTCAAAAGGCAGCACTTACAAATATAAACATAGCAGGTGCCCCAGTTGAAGCTCCACTTCAGTAAAGCATAAACGTAAATCATTTCTTGGTCTTGGTGAAAGCAAATTGTTAGAAATGGGGGTCTCTAGTTGGCAGAGGTAGGCACCTTTGTCCAAGTAGGGACATTTGCTTCTAGTCAGGGTAAGGCGGATACACACTTTAGATAACCCCTGCTCACCCCCTTGGTAGCTTGGCACGAGCAAACAGGCTTATCCCAAAGGCAATGTGTAAAGTATTTGTACTCAAAACACACAATAATACAGTGATAACACCACAAATGGGCACCACACCAGTTTAGAAAAATAAAGTATCTTTATCTAAACTCCACAAGACCAAACCACAAAATTCCAACACACATGTAGTAAAATACCACTTAAAAACAATTATTTCTCAAAATAAAGCTTGCAGAAAACAAATAGCTCCACCTGGGTTTATTGCGATATCGTGACAGCAATAAATCCAAAGTACGGTGCCGACCACAATGTGTGCAGGACCGGGCACGGAGTCACACGGACCCCCAAACAAACAGTACATTTGAATAATGAAGTCTATGATGATGCACGGCATTGTGGAAGTGAGGCATCAGTGCTGAGGCTGGCTCACTGGCAGCCACGGGGGAGGCAAGGTGTTCTGTCTGCGAAGAGGTGATGTGTTGAATCTAGAAAAGAGGAAGTCGGTTGCATGGGTGATGAGGCATCGGTTCCAGTGATTGTGCGAACTTGGCGAGTCCGGGATGTCACCCTTGGCAGTTATCTGCACCACGATAACAGGATCCTGGTGATGACGGAGTCATTGTGATCACTGGTGTCTGAAAATACAGATAACTGCAGGTACTGGCAGGTGTCGAAGGGCGTTGGAGCTACGGAGCAGGCCAGTCGGTGCATCGTACACTTCACAAGCGGTGCCCCTGGCCTCAGTGCAGGTCGCGGCATCACAGTGGCATCACTGACGGCATCAGAGACAGGTTTTCTTGCTTCTTTCAAGTTGCTTCCGGCTGCCAATAGCAGGAACAACGTCCAGAGACAGAAAACTGGAATAGGCACCTCCTGGCAGGTCAGAACTCTCCGTAATAGAGTTCAGGGGAGCTGGGGTTGTAGTTGTTGTGCCCCTGAGACTTCAGAACAGGAGGCCAGCACACACAGGCCCTTGGAGATTCTTCTTCAAGCAGGTTCACAGCAAAGTTCCAGTCTTTGTCCTTTCCTTGGCACAAGTAGCAACTGCAGGTCAACACCCACACAGCACACACCAAAAGGGGCAGTACTCATGCTCACAGTACTCCAGCTCATCTTCTTAGCAAAGGTTCCTCTTGAGTCCAGAATTGATCTAAAGTTTTTGGGTTTAAGGTCTACTACTTATACCCCATTTTGTCTTTGTCCTGCTTTGTGCAAAGGTCTCTAAGCCCAGTCCAAACCAGCTCTGTCCTCACTGGTGCAGTATGACCACAGAGGTTGAAGACAGCATTGTGCAAGGGAGACATGCCCTATCCAGGTGCAAAGAAACTACTCCCCCTGCTCTAAATGCAGCCAAGGTCTATTCAGCTCAGCTCTGAGTCATCTAGGATGGGCCAGGCACACCTCAACCCCCCCCCCGTGGCTGTCTACTGTGAATGCACATCCTCAGTCCCTGTCACTGCAAAACCAGACATTCAATCTACAACCAGGCAGAGGCACACAGAATAGTTATACAAGAAAATGCCTACTTTCTAAAAGTGCCATTTTCAAACACATAATTTAAAAGCCATCTTTACTAAAATATGTGTTATTAAATTCTGAGTTCAAAGAGCCTAAACGTTATTCTTCTATTTTGTCACAATGGAAATTTATACTTGTAAGATGTTACAAAGTATCTCGCATTCTATCCTATGGGACAGATAGCCTTTCCATAATGAAAAACAAAATTGGCAGTATTTCATTATCCATTATCAGGACAGGTCACGCCTTTCACATTCACTTCACCCTGCCCATTGGGGTGCCTTGGGCCTACCATAGTGGTGCCTTACATGTAAGAAAAAAGAGAATATTAGGGCCTGACAAGTGGGTGCACTTGCTAGGTTGACATGCCAGTTTAAAACTGCAAACAGACACTACAGTGGCAGGTCTGAGAAACCTTTCCAGGGATACTCATAGGGGTGGCACAATCAGTGCTGCAGGCCCACTAGTAACATTTGATTTACAGGCCTTGGCATACTCAGTGCACTTTACTAGGGACTTACCAGTAAATCAAATATGCCAATCAGGGAGAATCAATTGTAATACCAATTTACACAGAGAGTAAATGTGCTTTAGTATTGATTAGCAGTGTTAAAGTGCTCAGAGACCTAAAGCCAACCAACACAGGTCAGGAAAGAATTGGAGAGAGAAGCAAAACGTTTGGGGAGAACCCTGCAAAAAGGGCCAAGTGCAACACAAATCAAATGTGTTTCCAATTGTACTGCACATTGAAAAACACTCTGAAATCCTTAATGGATATGAATGCATCATTGATCTAATAGAGCACAATCTTATCTCTAGTGATTGAGATCCAAGGTTTCTTTCTTGTCATCTCTTGATAGGAGCAGAGTCCATGGTTCTCCCTTTTAAATTCTACAATTATACAAATTCCCAAAATCCATAACGGCACTCACACACCCACTCACACACACACACACACAGGCATTCACATACCTACTCACAGACTCTCACAGTCACTCACACACACACTCACATACACATAGCGTCACTCACAAAGCCATTCACAGACCCACAGAAGCACACACACTCCCACTCACAGACCCACACAGGCACTCACACACCAACACACATGGACCCACAAAGGCACACCGACTCTCAGACCCACAAAGGCACTCACACACCCACTCATAGACCCACACTAGCACTCACACAGCCACTAACAGACCCATAGCACCACTTAAACACCCACTCACAGACACACAGGCACTCACAGACCCAGTCACAGACCCACACAGGCAATCATATACTCACTCATAGAGCCACACAGGCACTCGTACACCCACCCACATACCCACACATGTACTCACGTACCTATAGCAACAAACACACCCAACTCACAGACACACAGAGCTATTCACATACTCACTCACAGACCCACACAACCACTTACACACTGTTGGACCCGGCCTCGTAGAATGGCCCTCCGTGCCCCCGCACCACCGAAACCTGGTACCTACAGCCCAAGCACCCGGCCCAGCCAAACCTCCCCACCAGGACACACGCACCGACCCGGACATCCCCGTCCCTGGCCTCTCTCCTTTCGGCCACCCCGGGCCCGCGTGCCCACTTCATGCACCAAGATGGCCGCCCGGCCCCAGCGCGACCCGGGCCTAGAGGCGCCACTCCGGCTGGAGGACATCACGCTTCCAGGGGATGAGAGAGGGAGGAGCAGTTTCCATCGCACCTCTGAACTCCCCCGGGACGATGGGTTTCGATCGGCCCTCCGGCCTCCCTGAGGGCTGGCTCCACGCCTGCTGGGTGTCTGGGACTCCTCCCGACCCGGCCCTGAAAGGATCAAAAGACTATAGCAGGAAATCCCGACAAGCGACCCCCAGGTGACAAGACCCCTGCCTGCACAGACTCCGGACATCAAAGAGGGGTCGACCTATAACAAGGGGTGCTCTGGGTCTGTCCGGGAGATTCGACGCTGGAACAACGAGAGCCTGCCGACGTGGTCGCGGCTCCTGGAACTTGGACCCACCTGAGCCCTGCTGAGTGACTCGCGGCTCCCTGAAGATCGTAAGACCTCCGAACTTGTACCTGAGCCCTGCTGAGTGACTCGCGGCTCCCTGAAGATCGTAAGACCTCCGAACTGGTACCTGAGCCCTGCTGAGTGACTCGCGGCTCCCTGAAGATAGTAAGACCTCCGAACTTGTACCTGAGCCCTGCTGAGTGACTCGCGGCTCCCCTGAAGATCGTAAGACCTCCGAGCCTGTACCTGAGCCCGCTGAGTGATTCGCGGCTCCCACCGACTCTCCCGGTCCCGCCGGACCCCGATTACAACACGTATCCCCCAGCTCGAGGATTGTGAGCTGTGCGCCGGATACGTCCCTGCTTGAACCTTTACCAGAGACTGTCCCGCTACCCCCTACCCCTTCCGAGACTCTTGAGCCCGCGCTCACCTTGTACATATTTGCAGTGATAACCTACTTGATAAAGATTGTTTTTTCAGAATACCCGGTGTGGTCACTCTGTGTCGTGTGGTGCCAGAAGTACGATCCTAGATACGAGATTCCTCCCCCTGGGGAGTCTCCCGCCAGTGCCCGGCTACGATACTTGAGGGTGGGTCTCAGGGTAGTCAGGACCCCTTCCAGGCTCCCCTGAGGTCGCCGTCTAACATTGGTGGCAAGCGACGGGATTCGGGCCCATCACCTAGAGATCGTACCGTGAACAACGGAAGCACTACCGACAAAGATGGCAGAAGGAAGCGCCGTGAGCCCCGCAGAAACCAGCGCCAACAGGGTGTTCCAGGTGGAGCAGCTAGAAGAATACACACACAAGGAGCTAAAGCAATTTTGCAAAGAACTTAAAATCGCTACCACTGGTCTCAACACTAAAGAAGATTTGCAGAAAGCACTGAAAACTTGGGTGGAGACCGGGGCCTCCCGCCCGGAAGGCACGGGGGAGCGCCCCGACGAAACCGAACCCCCCCCAAAGTGAAAGCAGTAGCAATCAGGTGCGAGGCATCGTACCAGACGGGGGCCTATCCCCGGAAGAGCTCGCGGACAGAGAGAGAAGCCGCAATCATGAACTCGAGTTGGCCAAACTCAAAATCGAGGGCGAATTGAAGTTAGCGGAAAAAAAGCTAGCAGTGGAGCAAATGCGTGTACAAGGCGAACTAGAAGAAAAGAAGCTCCAACGGGAGCACGAAGGAAGGAAGCTCCAACTAGAGCACGAGCGCAGCTTGAAAGAAATCGAGCTCAAGGCCAGAAGCGAGGAAGGAAGGCCCCTGGGAAACCGAGAGACGGCCTCCCCGGCGGAACAGAAGGTCCACATCCCCAAGGATGTGGTCAAGGAATATTATAAAAACGATGACATTCAGCAATGGTTCAGGGCCTACGAGGTCGCCATGACCTCCCATCGGATCCCGCAGAAGGACTGGGGGGCGGGGTTGTGGGGGCGGTTTCTGAGCGAAGGAAGGGACACCCTGCTCGACCTACCCCTCTCCCTGCAGACCTCCTACAGCCACATGAAAGAGGCTCTACTCACAAGGTACGGCCTCACCCCAGAAATGTACCGTCAGCGATTCCGGGACTGCAGGAAGATCCCGGGCACCACCTGGGTGGAGTATGTAAACTTTTTCAGTCGGGCCTTCGATGGGTGGATCAAGGGCAGCAAAGTCACCACCCTTGCCGAACTCACTGACCTCATGTTGTGGGAGCATCTGGCTGCGAACTGCTTCATAGAACTACGTCAGCATCTGCTTGACAGCAAGCTCACAGATCCCCGGAAGCTGGCTGTGGAGGCCGACCGCTGGACCAACACCCGGGTCTCCCGGGGCATGGTAGGAGAGTACCCCCGAGCCGGTCAGGGACCACCCCGCCAGAGAGGGGGAGGGAACCAGGGAGGGCCGAGAGAGTCCCAGCCTAGCCCCCCGAAGACACAACCTCCACCTTTCCCGGCGCCCCCCCCACCGGTGACAGGGCCCCCTGGGAGACGGGGACACCGGGTGACCGTCACATGTTTCCGTTGCCAGAAACCCGGGCACTACGCCAATGACCCAGAGTGCCCCATGGCCACCCAAGTCTCCCCTACCACCCCTGCGAGACAGATAGCCAACGTAGCTCTGGGGGAGGAGGTTGAGGAAGCCGAGGAGTGGGAACCCGCGGCAATGGCCCTAGTATCCCTGGGAGATAGAGAGATGATCCCTGGTAGCCTCCTACCCTCCAACACACAGAAGTACGGGCAGCTCGTCAAGATCAATGGCCACCAGGTAGAGGCCCTGCGGGACACCGGGGCCAGTATCACCGGTGTCCTCAGGCACCTAGTCCCCGAGGAGCAGATCCTCCCCAACGTCTTTTGCCCCGTAATATCCGCAGACAATAGAGAAAGTATGTGTCAGGTAGCCCTGGTGCCGTTTGAGTGGGGAGGGGTGATAGGCAAACTCAAGGTGGCCGTAAGAACCTCCCAGCCGGTCGACTGCCTCTTAGGGAACGACCTAGAGAGTTCTCCCTGGAAGCACGTCGAGCGCAAGGCCCACCTAGGAATGATGGGACTCCCCGAGTGGGTGTGCGCCACCACCCGATCTATGTCAGCCCGGCTCACTCCCCGGAGAGAAGTCGAGAACACCCCGATCGAAGAGACCAGTACAGTCCCCGTCAAGGGTCCTCCCGTCCCCCCAGCAGAAGGGTCCGTTGCCCGCGACGAACCCGCACCATCCGACCCCGCCCCGGTCCCCGAGTTGGGAGATCTACCCGAGTTGGCCCACTGGCGCCACGAGGGCGGGCCCACTCGGGAAGAGTTTTGCCGGGAGCAAGCCACTTGTCCTTCCCTGGTCGGACTACGGCGCCAGGCCGAGGGCCAAGCCGCAGGTGACCAGGCCGGGACACACCGAATCTATTGGGAAAATAGCATCTTGTACAGCGAGCAGAAGTCGGTGGAGTTGGGATCCGGACGGGTACTGGTGGTACCCCTCCGCTTCCGAGATTTCCTCCTGGGCTTGGCCCACGACATCCCCCTCGCCAGCCACCTGGGTCAGGACAAGACCTACAGCCGACTTGTGACCCATTTTTACTGGCCTAGAATGAGAGCAGCGGTAGAGGCCCACTGCAAGTCCTGCCCCACGTGCCAGGCTAGTGGGAAGAGTGGGGGGAAGTGCAAGGCTCCCCTCCAACCCTTCCCCGTCGTCAGTACCCCTTTTGAACGAGTCAGGATCGACATCGTGGGACCACTGGACCCCCCCACCTCCCAAGGCCACCGTTTCATCTTGGTCCTCGTGGACCATGCCACCCGCTACCCTGAGGCTATTCCCCTACGCACCATTACGGCCCCCGTGGTGGGCCGGGCCCTGATGGGAATCTTTTCCAGGGTGGGTTTTCCCCGCGAGGTCGTGAGCGATCGCGGCACTAATTTTATCTCGAAGTATATGACGTCCCTGTGGCAACAATGTGGGGTGTCCTATAAGTTCACCACCCCGTACCATCCCCAAGGGAACGGCCTAGTAGAAAGGTTTAATAGGACTTTGAAAGGGATGATCGCTGGCCTAGAAGAGCCCCTCCGGCGTAAGTGGGACGTCCTGCTCCCCTGCCTCTTGTTCGCTTACCGGGAGGTCCCCCAGAAGTCCTTAGGGTTCAGCCCGTTTGAATTACTCTATGGACACCCCGTCCGAGGTCCCCTCAGTTTGGTTAAGGAAGGGTGGGAGGCAGCACCCCAGACCACCCCCCGAGATGTGTTCCAATACGTCCTGGCCCTCCGAAACCAGACCAGGAAGTTCCGAGAGCTGGCCGAGGCCAACCTGGAGGCAAGTCAAGAGGAGATGAAGCGCTGGTACGACCAGAATGCCACTCTGGTCGAGTTCCAGCCGGGCCAGCAGGTGTGGGTCATGGCCCCCGTGAAGCCTGGCGCCCTCCAGGACCGATGGACTGGGCCCTACAAAGTGGTTGAGTGGAAGAGCGAAGTCACATACTTGGTGGACGTCCAGTCACCTCGAGATCCCCTCCGGGTCCTGCACGTAAACCGCCTCAAGCCTCACTTCCAGCGGACAGAACTGAGCCTCCTGCTGGCCACCGATGACGGGGCCGAAGATGAGTCGGATCCCCTCCCGGACCTCCTGTGTGTCAAGGAGCAGGATGGCTCCGTGGAAGGAGTGAACCTCTCCCCGGCTCTCACTGCCCAGCAACAAGCGGACTGCCGCCAGCTCCTAAGACAATTTTCCGACCTCTTCTCCCTGACCCCCCGGGTCACCAACTGGTGTGTTCATGACGTGGACACCGGGGACAGCCCGCCGGTGAGACACCGAGCCTACCGGGTTCCTGGCCGGGTCCGGTCCTGCATTCAAGCGGAAGTCTTGAAGATGTTGACCCTGGGGGTGATCGAGCCCTCTGACAGTCCCTGGGCCAGCCCCGTGGTCCTGGTCCCGAAGGCAGCGGCCCCCGGTGTCGCCCCCGAGCTCCGATTCTGCGTGGACTACCGGGGGCTCAATGACGTTACCCGAGCCGATGCCCACCCCATTCCACGAGCCGACGAACTCATTGACCGACTACGGGCCGCCCGGTTCCTCAGCACATTCGACCTCACCTGCGGATACTGGCAGATTGCGCTCACCGAAGGGGCCAAGGAGCGGTCCGCTTTCTCCACCCCCGATGGGCACTACCGCTTCCGCGTAATGCCCTTCGGGATGAAAAATGCCCCGGCCACTTTCCAGCGACTGGTGAATAGGGTCCTGGCCGGGCTAGAACAGTTCAGCGCGGCATATCTGGACGACATCGCTGTCTTCAGTTCAGAGTGGAGTGAGCACCTCCAGCACCTCCGAAGGGTGCTAACCGCCCTGCGCCAGGCAGGCCTCACAGTAAAAGCCAGCAAGTGCCAGATCGGGCAAGGATCCGTGGTCTACTTGGGGCACCAGGTCGGGAGTGGCCAGGTCGCCCCTCTACAGCCAAAGATCGACGCCATCCTGGCCTGGGAACCACCCATCACCCAGACGGAGGTCCGAGCCTTTCTGGGACTCACGGGCTACTACCGAAGATTCATTCGGGGGTATGGCAGCCTTGTCGGCCCTCTCACAGAACTCACGTCTAAAAGACAGCCAAAGAAAGTACAGTGGACGGCTGCCTGCCAGGAAGCTTTCGATGCCCTAAAAAAGGCCATGTGTACTGCCCCCGTCCTCCAGGCTCCCGACTACGCCAAGGAGTTCATAGTCCAGACCGATGCCTCCGAGCATGGCATTGGGGCCGTCCTGTCCCAGGTGAATGACCAAGGCCTAGACCAGCCCGTCGCCTTCCTCAGTCGGCGGCTGTTGCCCCGAGAACAGAGATGGAGCACCATAGAGCGCGAAGCCTTTGCCGTGGTCTGGGCACTCAAAAAGCTACGACCCTACCTGTTCGGCACCCAATTCAGAGTCCAAACTGACCATCGGCCCTTGCGATGGCTCATGCAGATGCGAGGAGAAAACCCCAAGCTACTGCGGTGGTCAATCTCCCTCCAGGGGATGGATTTCACCGTGGAACACCGCCCTGGTACGGACCACGCCAATGCTGACGGCCTCTCCCGGTTCTTCCGCCTCAGCGAAGAGAACCCCCCAAGCTGATGGGCAGTTCTCTCCGGCTTTCAGCTGGGGGGGACGCGTGTTGGACCCGGCCTCGTAGAATGGCCCTCCGTGCCCCCGCACCACCGAAACCTGGTACCTACAGCCCAAGCACCCGGCCCAGCCGAACCTCCCCACCAGGACACACGCACCGACCCGGACATCCCCGTCCCTGGCCTCTCTCCTTTCGGCCACCCCGGGCCCGCGTGCCCACTTCATGCACCAAGATGGCCGCCCGGCCCCAGCGCGACCCGGGCCTAGAGGCGCCACTCCGGCTGGAGGACATCACGCTTCCAGGGGATGAGAGAGGGAGGAGCAGTTTCCATCGCACCTCTGAACTCCCCCGGGACGATGGGTTTCGATCGGCCCTCCGGCCTCCCTGAGGGCTGGCTCCACGCCTGCTGGGTGTCTGGGACTCCTCCCGACCCGGCCCTGAAAGAATCAAAAGACTATAGCAGGAAATCCCGACAAGCGACCCCCCAGGTGACAAGACCCCTGCCTGCACAGACTCCGGACATCAAAGAGGGGTCGACCTATAACAAGGGGTGCTCTGGGTCTGTCCGGGAGATTCGACGCTGGAACAACGAGAGCCTGCCGACGTGGTCGCGGCTCCTGGAACTTGGACCCACCTGAGCCCTGCTGAGTGACTCACGGCTCCCTGAAGATCGTAAGACCTCCGAACTTGTACCTGAGCCCTGCTGAGTGACTCGCGGCTCCCTGAAGACCGTAAGACCTCCGAACTTGTACCTGAGCCCTGCTGAGTGACTCGCGGCTCCCTGAAGATCGTAAGACCTCCGAACTTGTACCTGAGCCCTGCTGAGTGACTCGCGGCTCCCTGAAGATCGTAAGACCTCCGAACTGGTACCTGAGCCCTGCTGAGTGACTCGCGGCTCCCTGAAGATAGTAAGACCTCCGAACTTGTACCTGAGCCCTGCTGAGTGACTCGCGGCTCCCTGAAGATCGTAAGACCTCCGAGCCTGTACCTGAGCCCGCTGAGTGATTCGCGGCTCCCACCGACTCTCCCGGTCCCGCCGGACCCCGATTACAACACGTATCCCCCAGCTCGAGGATTGTGAGCTGTGCGCCGGATACGTCCCTGCTTGAACCTTTACCAGAGACTGTCCCGCTACCCCCTACCCCTTCCGAGACTCTTGAGCCCGCGCTCACCTTGTACATATTTGCAGTGATAACCTACTTGATAAAGATTGTTTTCTCAGAATACCCGGTGTGGTCACTCTGTGTCGTGTGGTGCCAGAAGTACGATCCTAGATACGAGATTCCTCCCCCTGGGGAGTCTCCCGCCAGTGCCCGGCTACGATACTTGAGGGTGGGTCTCAGGGTAGTCAGGACCCCTTCCAGGCTCCCCTGAGGTCGCCGTCTAACACACACCCATTCACAGAACCAAAATAGCCACTCACACATCCACTTACAGACCCATACAAACACTCACAGACCTAAGCACAGGCCCATATACCCACTCTTACACCCACTCACCGACCTATACAGACACTCACACTCCGACTCTCAAACTTTACCTGTTACTGTTCGGAAATACATTTTAAAACAAAATGCTGGAATTCCCTGAAAAAATTAAGGTTACAGGGACATAATAGTTAGGAAATATAATTTAAACATTTTTAGAAATTAATTGAAATAAACAAAGGTTACAGGGACTTTAGAGTTAGGAAATTGAATAAAAAAACTTCGAAATTCACTGAAATACTCAAAGGTTACAGGGACGTTATAGTTAGGCTCAGATTTTAGTAGTACAAAACCAGTGAACTTCAGCAATTATAGTTACCTGAGCTAATGATGACTTATGTCCCCACAGTGACCTGCTTATGACCTCACATATTACATTACTCATGACATGGACAGTGAAATCACTGATGACATTTCAAATAACATTACTGATGATATCATCCAGTGACTGTGAATGTTTTCTAAAACTTTCTGAGTGTTAAAGATATATAGTAAGATACTAAAAATGTGAAATTAGTCAACTTTGTGTACTACTAATGAGTGATAATATTTGTACCATATTCTCTGGCTGTCTGTGTGTATCTGTGTGCGATCAGGTGTCTCAGTGTCTCTATGGGAGTGTGAGTGACTGTATAGGTGAGTGAGTGGCTGTACTGGTATGTGAGTAGGTGTGTGAGTGACTGTATGGGTGAGCGAGTCACTATGTGTGTGGCTCTGTGGGTGAGTAAGTGGGTGTGTCAGTGGTATATGAGTGAGTGAGTGGGTATGTGAGAGGCTGTATAGTTGAGTGACGGGGTGTGTGAGTGGCTGTATGGGTGAGTGATTGGGTACATAAGTGCTGTATGGGTGAGTGAGTAGGTGTGTAAGCGACTGTTAAGGTGAGTGAGTAAATGTAAGAGTGGCTGTATGGGTGAGTATGTGCTTGCGTTAGTGACTGTATAGGTGAGTGTGTACATGTGTTAATATATGTATGGGTAAGTGAGTGACAGTGTGAGTGACAGAATAAGTGAGTGAGTAAGTGTGTGAGTAGCTGTATGAGAGACTTAGTGTATGTGTGGCTGTATGGGCAAGTAAGTGGGTGCATGAGTTACTGTATGGGTATGTTAGTGGTTGCATGAGTGGCAGTGTGAATGAGTGGATGTGTGAGTGGCTCAATGGATCAGTGAGTGGGTGTGTGAGTACTTGTATGTGTCTGTGAATGGGGATCTGAGTGGTTGTCTGGGGGTGGGTGTATGAGCCATCTTATCGGGTGAGTGGATGTGTGAGTGGTTCTTTGGATGATGTCATTTGAGATATCATCAGTGATGTCACTGACCATGTCATGAGTGTTATATTATGAGATGTTATATGCAGTGCATTGTGGTGGCATTAGTTATAGTTAGCTCAGCTAACTATAACTGCTGAATTTCACTAGTTCTGTATGAGTGAAATCTGAGCCTAACTATAAAGTCCCTGTTATGATATGTTATGTTATGTTATGTTAAAAGTTTTTGTAAAGCGCGAGTACACCACAACGGTTTCATGGCGCTATTGAATAAGATGTAGCACAAGTATACTGGGCCAGAATGTTTATAGATAAGCCTGTGTGAATAAGAGAGTTTTAAGAAGGGCTCTGAACCGAGGAAAAGAAGTTTCAAGTCTGAGCTCAAGAGGGAAAGAATTCCAAAGTTGGGGAGCAAGGAACAAGAAGCTTAATCCACCGTGTTTTTTCCGCTTCAAAGGGGGGATGACAAGAAGGTTAGAGTGAGAGGAACGAAGAGCACAAGAGGGTGTGTAGCGGAGAACCAAAAGAGGAGATGAAGACAGGGCCGAGGCCGGCTAAAGCTTTGAAAATGGTGCAGCCCAGTTTGAAGATACAACGCTTGGGCACTGGGAGCCAATGAAGGCTCTTCAACAGGGGACGGACATGTTGATGTCGTGGTTGTTGGAAGATAAGACGAGCAGCTTGGTTCTGAACCAATTGAAGGCGATGCAGTTGGTAGGCTGGAATGCCGGGATACAGTGAGTTGGCGTAAACTATACGAGAAATGACTAAGGCCATGAGAACCAGAGTGAGGGCCTCGGTTGTTGGAAACCTCGAAATCTTGCGGCTTCTGCGAAGATGGAAAAAGCAGGATGAAATCACCGCACTGATTTGGGCTTTCATGGTCAAGTCATTGCTGATTATGACTCCGAGGCTTTTCACGGACTCGGTAGGTTTAGGGGGGTTACCTAATGTAGGAGGCCAAAAGTTGTTGTTCCAGGGATTGGAGGTGGCAGTCAAAACCAACTCAGTTTTATCAGGGTTGAGTTTGAGTTGATTGGCGTTCATCCAATCACTGATAAAACACAAGGTAGCCTGGAACCTAGTAACAGACGTAATGGAAGAATCGATTTTGAACACAAGTTGAAGGTCATCATCGTAGTTAAAGGAAGCTACCTCGAAATTATGAAGAGAGCGGATCAAAGGAAACATGTACAAATTATAAAGTAAAGGGGAAAGAGAGGATCCCTGAGGGACTCCGCAGGTCAGGCTGACCCTCTTGGCAGAAAAGGTGTCAAGGCGAACAGCCTGAGACCGATTTTTGAGAAAAGAGGAGATCCATTTTAGAGCTGTTCCAAGGATACCGGCATCCTTGACACGGTCGATCAAGAGATTATGATCGACCGTGTCAAAGGCGGCGGATACCTTTGTTGTTTTCAGTGAAAAAACCTTAGGTTTCAGGGACGTTATAGCTACTTGGACATTTCACTCGTACAAAACCATAGACATTTTCCCATTATACTTAGTTCAGCTATCTATAACTCGCGCCCCCGCAATGCACTGCTGATGACGTCACATATGACATCATTCATAACATGGTCAGTGACATCACTGATGACATCTCAAATGACATCACTGATGACATCACTGATGACATCATCCAGTGACTGTGTGTTTCTCTAAAGTTTAAATATGTTTTATATATATGCCAAGGTGTATTAAAGAATGAGTGGGTATATAGGTGTCTGGATGGAGGATTAGGTAGGTGCGTGACTGACTGTATAAGTGAGTGATTAAATGTGTCTTACTGAATGCATGGGTTAGTGACTAAACTGTCTGAATGTGTGTATCATTATGTCTGTTCTGTAAGCTGCTGTATGTGTTGGTAAGTAGCTACATGAGTGTCTTTATGGGTTATTGATTGGTTGCCTGAGTATTTGTATGGGAGACTGAGTGTGGGTGGGGGGTGGGTGGGTGGGAGGTGTGTGACTTTGTGCATAGATGGGTGAGTGGTTGATTCACTGGGTGGATGAGTTCAAGAGTGCATGTGGAAACAGCTGTATGGGTAGATGAGTGTGTGTATGGGTGTGTTGGTGAGAGATTGGATGTCTCAGTGGTTCATGTTCAAGTAACTACATATGTAAAAGGCAGTGTATGTGAGACTAGGAGTATATAAATGACTATGTGTGAGAGTCAGTGATTGTGAGAGTGGCTGTATTGATGAGTGTGTACTTGTATCAGTGATTGTATAAGGGAGTAAGCATGTGTTAGTATATGTTTGAATAAGTGAGGTGGTGTGTGTGTATAACTGTATAGGTGAGGAAATGGGAGTGTGATTGATTCTTTGCATGAATGACTAGGTGTGTGAGTAACTCCATGGATGCGTGGCGGTGTGTGAGTGTCTGTATAGGTGCATGAGTGCATATGATAGTGTTGTACTGATGAGTAACTGTATATATGAGTGATTTGTATGGGTGAATGAGTAGATGTGTGTATAGACCTAGGAATCAGTGAATGCGTATGTAGTAACTGTTATTGGTTTGTCGATGGTTTCGAAAATGGTAGTCTGTATTTTACAGTGGGTGTATCAAAGATTATATTAGAGTGTGCCGAGGTGCATCAGATTTT
This sequence comes from Triturus cristatus, assembly GCF_964204655.1. Taxonomy (NCBI): domain Eukaryota; kingdom Metazoa; phylum Chordata; class Amphibia; order Caudata; family Salamandridae; genus Triturus; species Triturus cristatus. The sequence goes on along the minus strand of NC_140591.1, from coordinate 1,288,787,508 downwards.
CACGTGGATGATGTCATCAGTGATGTCATTAGTGATGTCATTTGAGATGTCATCAGTGATGTCATCAGTGATGTCACTGACCATGTCATGAATGATGTAATATGTGATGTTATCAGCAGTGCATTGCGGGGGCGCGAGTTATAGTTAGCTGAACTAACTATAACGGGGGAATTTCTTTGGTTTGGTACGAGTGAAGTGTCCAAGTAACTATAACGTCCCTGAAACCTATGGTTTTTCAGTGAATTTCTAAGGTTTTTTAAATGCTAATTTCTAACTATAATGTGCCTGAAACCTATGTTTTTTTCAGTGAATTTCAATTTCACATTCACTGCACCCTGCCCATTGGGGTGCCTTGGGCCTACCATAGTGGTGCCTTACATTTAAGAAAAAAGGGAATATTAGGGCCTGACAAGTGGGTGCACTTGCTAGATTGACATGCCAGTTTAAAACTGCAAACAGACACTGCAGTGGCAGGTCTGAGAAACCTTTCCAGGGATACTCATGGGGGTGGCACAATCAGTGCTGCAAGCCCACTAGTAGCATTTGATTTACAGGCCTTGGCACACTCAGTGCACTTTACTAGGGACTTACCAGTAAATCAAATATGCCAATCAGGGAGAACCAATTGTAATACCAATTTACCCAGAGAGCAAATGTGCTTTCGCATTGATTAGCAGTGTTAAAGTGCTCAGAGACCTAAAGCCAACCAACACAGGTCATGAAAGAATTGGAGAAAGAAGCAAAACGTTTGGGGAGAACCCTGCAAAAAGGGGCAAGTGCAACACAAATCAAATGTGTTTCCAATTGTAATGCACATTGAAAAACAATCTGAAATCCTTAATGGATATGAATGCATCATTGATCTAATGGAGCATAATCTTATCTCTAGTGATTGAGATTCAAGGTTTCTTTCTTGTCATCTCTTGATAGGAGCAGAGTCCATGGTTCTCCCTTTTAAATTCCACAAATTGATTCTTTGCATGAATGTCTAGGTGTGTGAGTAACTCCATGGATGTGTGGTGGTGTGTGAGTGTCTGTATAGGTGCATGAGTGCATATGATAGTGTTGTTCTGATGAGTGACTGTATCTATGAGTGATTTGTATGGGTGAATGTGTGGATGTGTGTATAGACCTAGCAATCAGTGAGTGCGTATGTAGTAACTGTTATTGGTTTATCGATGGTTTCGAAAATGGTAGTCTGTATTTTACAGTGGGTGTATCAAAGATTATATTAGAGTGTGCGGAGGTGCATCAGATTTTCATGTGGATGATGTCATCAGTGATGTCACTGACCATGTCATGAATGATGTAATATGTGATGTCATCAGCAGTGCATTGTGGGGGCGCTAGTTATAGTTAGCTGAACTAACTATAACGGGGGAATTTCTTTGGTTTGGTACGAGTGAAGTGTCCAAGTAACTATAACGTCCCTGAAACCTATGGTTTTTCAGTGAATTTCTAAGGTTTTTTAAATGCTAATTTCTAACTATAACGTGCCTGAAACCTATGTTTTTTTCTGTGAATTTCAATGGTTTTTTAAACGCTAATTTCTAACTATAACGTGCCTGAAACCTATGGTTTTTTCAGTGAATTTCAATGGTTTGTTAAATGCTAATTTCTAACTATGCCTACAAAGTTAGGACATGTGAAGAAAGAGGAAGAAAAGCACAGAAAGAAGCAAGATAAATGCAGAAAGAGGCAACAGAAGTCCAGAAAGCCGAAGAAAAGTGCAGGAAGAAGCAAGAGATGTGCAGAAAGAACCAATAGAGTAAGTCCTCCTGTGCCCCCAACTTTTTTGTGACGGCTACTGGTGGTAACTGACTCTGACTACCCAGGAGCAGAGCCAGTGCTATGCTATAAGACACTTAGAATACAGTGAAAACACCTACATACACTAGGGACCACTATGTGTTGAGGTACACCTGTAATTAGCATGACCTCCTCTGTAATTACCTTGAGTTAGTGCCTGGGTCATTGCATGAGTATATGGGTAGTGACTGGATGATTAGAGTGCTGGAAGGACAGCGCATGGTGATTTTATAACTGCTTGGCTTTTGGCAGAGTGATTGGATAAGTACATGATGCTGGATAGCTGATTTGAGGTGTGCATGGCTAGTGACAGAGAGATTTCTCGAGTGCATGAGTACAACCTGGGTAATTGGAGGAGTGAATCAGTACTGTGTAGGTGGTTAGAGATCCGCATGGGTAGTGCACAGGGGATTGTAGCAGTGCATATGTTAGTGCCTGGGTCATTCCATGAGTACAAGGGTTCTGACTGGAAGATTAGAGTACTGCAAGGAGAGTGCATGGTGAATTTATAAGTGCTTGGGTTTTGGTGGAGTGATTGGATAAGTACATGGTGCTGACTGGGTGATTGGAGGAGTGCATGGGTAGTGACAGGGTGATGGCGGGGCTGCATGGGTACTGCTCAGGGTACTGTAGCAGTACAAGAGTTAGTGCATGGGTCATTGCATGAGTGCATGGGTAGTGACTGGATGATTAGAGTGCTGCAAGGAGAGTGCATGGTGAATTTATAAGTGCTTGGATTTTGGCGGAGTGATTGCATAAGTACACACATGTCACTTCAGGCTCCGACCCCTCCCTTCACCACTGTGCAAACGCGCCCCCTTGCGGGTTTTAATTTGGGGGATTAATTCCCCTTGAATCTCGAGGGTCCCTGAGGGCCAACTAGCCCACCAGGTACCTCCAGTAAGTGCCATAGAGCTGCATTGCAAAGAGGTGGTCCGAGGCCATGCCCCTTTTCACACCTCTCTGCAACGCAACTCTGTGGCGCTCCCTGGACATACCTGGTGGACTAGTTGGCCCCCAGGGATCCTCAGGATTCAAGGGGACTTAATTCCCCAACTTAAAACGTGCCACAGGGCGCATTGCACACTTTTCACATCAGGCCACACCCCCTCCCTGCACCACTGTGCAAACACACCCCCTGGTGCATTGTAAATTGGAGGATTAAGCCCCCTTGAGCCCTGAGGGTCCCTGGAGGCCATCTAGCCCACCAGCTACCTCCAGTAAGAGACACAGAACTACGTTGCAGAGTGGTGTAAAAAGGGGGCATGGCCTTGGACCACCTCTCTGCAACGCAGCTCCCTGGCACTTACTGGCGGTACCTGGTGGGCTAGTTGGCCCCCAAGGACCCTCAGGATTCAAGAGGACTTAATCCCCCAACTTAAAACGCACCACAGGGCGTGTTTGAACACTTGTCACATCAGGCCACGCCCCCTCCCTGCACCACTGTGCAAACGCGCCTCCTGGAGCTGTGTAAATTGGGCGATTAAATTCCCTTGAGACCTGAGGGTCCCTGGGGGCCAACTAGCCCACCAGCTACCTCCAGTAAGCACCACAGAGCTACATTGCAGAGAGTTGTAAAAAGGGCATGGCCTCTGAACACCTCTCTGCAACGCAGCTCCCTGTCACGTACTGGAGCTACCTGGTGGGCTAGTTCACCCCCAGGGACCCTCAGGATTTAAGGGGACTTAATTCCCCAATTTACAATGTGCCAGGGGGTGCGTTTGCACACTTGCTATGTCAGGCCCTGCCCCCTCCCTGCACCACTGTGCAAACGTGCCCCCCCTGACGCGTTGTAAATTGGAGGATTAATTCCCCTTGAGTCCTGAGGGTCCCTGAGGGCCAACTAGCCCACCACGTACCTCCAGTAAGCACCACAGAGCTGCGTTGCAGAGAGGTGTAAAAAGGGGCGTGGCCTCTGAACACCTCTCTGCAACGCAGCTCCCCGTTGCATACTGGAGGTACCTGGTGGGCTAGTTGGCACCCAGGGACCCTCAGTATTCAGGGGGAATTAATTCCCCAACTTACAACATGCCAGGGGGCGCATTTGCTGAGTGTTGCAGGGAGGGCACGGGGCCTGGCCACGATGCTGGCTTTTAAAAATAAAAATAAAGAAGGGCTTCTCTTTTTTGGGGCCCTGGGGACCCCATACCCCATGGCCTGACCCCTTTTTTTAAAAAAAATGTAAACGGGAAGGGGGCAGTGTGGCCCCCCTCCTGAGGCCAATTTTAGCCCTGGGGACACCATCCCCGGGGCATGGCCATCATTTTTTTTTTTTTTTTAATTTAGGAGGTGGGCTGCGTGGCCCCCTCCTGAGGCCTCTATTAGCCCCGGGGACCCCATCCCCAGGGCTTTGCCTCTTTTTTTGTTTTTTTATTTTTTTCTATTTGATGGAGAGGGTCCCCCTCCCAGGCCACTCATGGCCCATTCGTTGGGGACCGTGGGGGGTCCCCAATTCCCCCACGGTCCCGCCGTCTCCCCACTTCCTGCAGGAGCCGGCATTGCTTTTCCACACGGGGAGCTGCTGACATGCTGATCCCCGTGTGGAAAAGCAATCTGGTTTGGATTGTGTAAGTGAGAGCAGGAAACCTGCTCTCGCTTACAAAATCCAAACCAGAGTTTGCTATGACAGGGCGGGATCTGCATGGCTCCTGCCCTGTCATAGCAAACAGCATTGTCCCGAGGGTGGGCACCCTGGGACACTGCAGGAGCCGGCCCTGGGGGGTGGCGTGCCCGAGGGCCATGGAGGGCTCCAGGAGGGGGGGCCACATGGCCCCCCGCCCACCTAGTGCACAGCCCCAGGGAGGTTGTGGTCCCTGGGGCTCGGGGGTCCGTAACAGACCCCGCATTTGAATATTAGTGCCCCAGGGAGGTTGCGGTCCCCAGGGCATGTGGGGGGGCTCGAGCCCCCCCCCCCCACACAGGTATATTTCTTTTTTTTTTAAAAGCCCCGGGGGTGGCAGTCCCTGGGGTAGCAGGGGGACTGTGTGCCCCCCGCAAATAAATGATAAAAGCCCCGGGGGTGGTGTCCCCATGGCAGCAGGGAGCCTTGGAGGCCCCCCACACATAAAAAAAAGCCCCAGGGGGTGGTGGTCCCTGGGGCTGCAGGGGGGCTGCGTGCCCCCCCACAACTCATAAATCTTGACCTTGGGAGGTGGCGGTCCCCGGGGCAGTGTGGGGGGATTGGGGTCCCCCACATACATTTTTTTCAGTGCCCCCGGAACCTGGCCCACCCGGGGGCTTAAATACAATGAAGCGCTTTTTTTTTTATTTTCTCGGCCGGATTTGCGCACCCAGTGCGAATTAAGCCGATTTTTAAAAAAAAATGCTTTTTTGGCCCTGGGGGTCCTTGTGAGACCCCCTGAGCAGGCCTAGGGGGTCAAGGTGTTTCTTGCCTGCCCCCTTTTCTTTTTTTTCACCTTTTATTTCTGTTTTCTTGCGACTCGGTTCTACCAACACTTCCTGGGTTGGAGTGTTGACAGCCAATTAGAATAAAGCTCGTAGTCGGGAGGGTCCGCGGATCCACTGCGCCGCTAGATATCGATATTTTTATTTTTTAAATTTCTCAGCAACTACTGAACGGATTTACACCAGTTTTAAGAAGGTCACTTTCTGAGCCAAGCAGTACCTTTTTGCCAAATTTGGTGTAAATCCGTTCAGCAGTTCGGGCTGGAGGCTTGGTTAAAATTTCCTATGGAAATTAACATGGAGAAAACACTTTTTGGGACCCCCCTTTTCACTCAGTCCCCACTTGACAAATCACCCCCAAACTTTCAGGATGGGAGATGACCTGGATGAAACTATTTTTGGGAGAATTTCACGAATATTCGTCAAACGGTGCCAAAGTTATTGGAAAAATAAAAAATGCATTTCCTATGGGAACTAGGTTCTAACTATAACTACATACTGGCGACCGCCAGTGGGTACTATATATATATTCACTGAAAAAACATAGGTTTCAGGCATGTTATAGTTAGAAATTAGCATTTAAATAACCTTAGAAATTCACTGAAAAAACCATAGGTTTCAGAGACGTTATAGTTAGTTGGACATTTCACTCGTACAAAACCATAGAAATTCCCCTGTTATAGTTAGTTCAGCTAACTATAACTCACGCCCCGCAATGCACTGCTGATGACGTCACATATTACATCATTCATGACATGGTCAGTGACATCACTGATGTCATCTCAAATGACATCACTGATGACATCACTGATTACATCATCCAGTGACTGTGTGTTTCTATAAAGTTTAAATATGTATTATATATATGCCAAGGTGTATTGAAGAATGAGTGGGTGTGTAAGTGTCTGGATGGAGGATTTAGTAGGTGCGTCACTGACTGTTTAAGTGAGTTATTACATGTGTCTTATTGAATACATGGTTTAGTGACTAAACTGTGTGAATGTCTGTATCAGTCTGTCTGCTGTTGTATAAGCTGCTCCAAGGGTTGGTTAGTAGCTACAAGAGTGTCTATATGGGTTATTGATTGGTTGCCAGAGTATTTGTTTGGGTGCCTGAGTGTGTGTGTGGGTGCATGGAAGGTGTGTGGCTCTGTGCATACATGTTTGAGTGATTGATTCACTGGTTGTATGGGTTCAATAGTGCATTTGGAAACAGCTGTATGGGTGGGTCAGTGTGTATGGGTGTGATACTGAGTGAAAGGATGTCTCAGTGGCACATGTCCAAGTAACTACATATGTAAAAGGCAGTGTATGTGAGAGTTGGAGTATATAAATGACTATATGTGAGAGTCAGTGATTGTGAGAGTGGCTGTATAGATGAGTGTTTTCTTGTATCAGTGATAGTAAATGAGAGCAATTATGTGTTTGTTTCTGTTTGAATAAGTGATCTGTTGGCCCCCAGGGACCCTCAGGATTCAAGGGGGCCTAATCCCCCAACTTAGAACACGACACAGGGCACGTTTGCACATTTGTCACATCAGGCCATGCCCCCTCCCTGCACCACTGTGCAAACGCGCACCCTGGAGTGTTGTAAATTGGGGGATTAAATCCCCTTGAATCCTGAGGGTCCCTGGGGGCCAACTAGCCCACCAGCTACCTCTAGTAAGCGCCAAAGAGCTGCATTGCAGAGTGGTGTAAAAAGGGGGCATGGCCTTGGACCACCTCTCTGCAACGCAGCTCCCTGGTGCTTACTGGAGGTACCTGGTGGGCTGGTTGGCCCCCAGGGACCCTCTGGATTCAAGGGGACTTAATCCCCCAACTTAAAATGTGCCACAGGGTGTGCTTGCACACTTGTCACATCAGGCCACGCCCCCTCCCTGCACCACTGTGCAAATGCGCCCCCTGGAGCATTGCAAATTGGGGGATTAAATGCCCTTGAGTCCTGATGGTCCCTGGGGGCCAACTAGCCCATCAGCTACCTCCAGTAAGCAACACAGAGCTGCGTTGCAGAGAGGTGTAAAAAGGAGCGTGGCCTCTCAACACCTCTCTGCAACACAGCTCCCTGGCACATATTGGAAGTACCTGGTGGGCTAGTTTGCCCCCAGGGACCCTCAGGATTGAAGGGGACTTAATCCCCCAATTTACAATGTGCCAGGGGGTGTGTTTGCACACTTGTCTCATCAGGCCACGCCTCCTCCCTGCACCACTGTGCAAATGCGCCCCCTGGAGCTTTGTAAATTGGGGGATTACATCCCCTTGAGTCCTGAGGGTCCCAGGGGGCCAACTAGCCCACCAGCAACCTCCAGTAAGCGCCACAGAGCTGCTTTGCAGAGAGGTGTAAAAAGGGGCGTGGCCTCTCAACACCTCTCAGCAAGGCAGCCCCCTGGCGCATACTGGATGTACCTGGTGGGCTAGTTCGCCCCAAGGACCCTCAGGATTGAAGGGGACTTGATCCCCCAATTTACAGTGTGCCAGGGTGTGCGTTTGCACACTTGCTATGTCTGGCCCGCCCTCTCTCTGCACCACTGTGCAAACGCGCTGAAACCCCCTGAGCAGGCCTAGGGGGACAGGGTGTTTCTACCCTGCCCCGTTCTCTTGTTTTATACCTCTGTTGTCTGGTGACTCGCTTCTAGATGGCTGCCAACACTTCCTGGTTTGGACTTAGGCTCCGCCCAGATATCGAAACTTTTATTTTTCTAATTTCTTAGCAACTACTGAACGGATTTACACCATTTAAAAAAAAGGTCGCTTTCTGATCCAAGCACTACCTGTTTGCAAAATGTGGGGTATTTCCGTTCAGTTGTTTCGGCTGTAGCCTTGCACAAAGTTTCCTATGGGAAATAGATTTTTTTACTCTTATTTTTTTAATTTCTCAAAAACTACTGAGCGGATTTACACCATTTAAAAAAAAGGTCACTTTCTGAACCAAGCTCTACCTTTCTGCCAAATTTGGGGTAATTCTGTTCAGCAGTTCGGGTTGTAGCTCGTTGCAAAATTTCCTATGGAAATTAACATGTGGAAAACGCATTTTGGGACCCCCCTTTTTTCTCAGCCCTCGCTTGAGAAATCACCCCCAAACCTTCAAGATAGGAGCTGACCTAAAAAGTGCTACTTTTTTGAAAATTTCATAAAGATTTGTTACACGATGCCAAAGTTATAAGCAAATCAAAAAATGCTTTTCCTATGGAAACAAGGTTGTAACTATAACTACCTACTGGCAACCACCAGTAGGTAATATATATATATATATATCTTCAATCTTCGCTCTTTCCTCACACCATATCCTTTTGTAGAAAGCAGGCGCAGACCACAAGTTAGTGCAAATAATCCTTGCTTATTTGTCGGCCATCCCGAGTTATATATATATATATATATATATATATATATATATACGTCAAAAACCAAGATATATGTTGACAGTAACTATACAAAGGTAAATATAGAATTACTTATTTTAACAAGATAATTTTGAATTAAATGAGACAATTGTGAAGTTCTAGACACCTCTGTTCCTTTTTAAGACAATAAAATTAATTTGATGTTTTTTCCTCCAAACCACTTTCATGCGTAAAATTGTCACATGAGTTATATTGGGCAAGATATTCTATTCTACACCAATACTACTGAACTCATATATAATTGAACTTTGGAGGCTTGTTACTGCTGAATCTACCTGTTGACCTGGTTATAATTATATAGTACATCCTATTGTAAAGCTACTAACTCATCCCAATTTTAGGACAGACGTTTTGCCATAGTGGCTGCCACAGCATGGAAGGCAATATCATTTTAATGAAAGCACATATTGTTGAGACCCAGTAAGCAGGCACAGAACCACAACAAAAGTCCAAAAAGAGAACTATAAAAATGTTTAAAGACTTCTGACAAACCTTGGGGCAGATTTATGTTTCCTGGCGCATCCCTGCAAATCAGCAAGGATGCGCCAGGAATGATGCGTCACGCAAGTTTACCCTTGCGCCACACATGATGCGCCACATTTACAATGCGGCGCATCATGGCGCAGGAATAAACAGATGCGTGACGCATCCGATGGCGTAAGGTTGGCACAGTGCTTCAGTTGCGTCGCAAGCGCGACGCAACTCCAGCACTGTTCCAACCTACCCTATCCCTAACATGGTGCGTCAAGCCTTACGCCTGCTTCAAGCAGGCGCAGGGTTTTGGCGCATCAGCGTTGGGAAAGTGACTCAGTCAAATCTTGAGTCACTTTTCAGGGGCGTTCCTGCGACGGAACGCCCCCCCCTCTGTCGACACGCCCACGTGAAATCTCACGCAGGTTTTACGTGGCGCAGGGCTTTACATCGTGACACATCTCCATAGATGCGTCACGATGTAAATATGGCGCAACGTGGCGCAGGGTTTACACCGCCGCTGTGTCAGAAAAGTGACGCAACGGCGGCGTAAAAGTGGCGCATCTCCAATATAGATCTGCCCCCTTGTTCTCCCATAGCTCAATTGTACGACCCTTGTGATGGATACAAACAGGAGTAGGATCACTTTTGCTTAGACTTTATGCTAGACAATTTGTTCCCTTGTTACCACAATTTTTCCAGGTATAAAGTCTGACATTACTTTGACAAAAAGGAGTAACTCACACATGTGATGCTTGTACCTAGCTACAAAAGCATTAATACAAATATGAATCTATGAAATAAATGTGCATAAATTACTTAGGCATAAAATTAATATAGGGGCTTATTCACAGTCGTAAGATTACATCTGGAGATCTCTGCATGTGTAGTTGTATAACTACAGTGAAGTGTAAATCTCCTCATGGATCAAATGTACTAGTCCCATATGCATATCTCCACCTAGATGTAAACTTACAAGTCTCCACCTCCTCAAATGAGCAGTGGACGCTCCTATGACCAATTCTACAACCTTGAGGTCATTATTAGTACCTTCACAGCTGTTTGTGGAGATCTCTGCCACCAGGTCAAACTTCTCCCAATAGAAAATGAAAAGGAATTGCAAGGAAATTAATTTTAAATAGACGAGAAAATATAACTAGTTAATATAACCGTGGTGGCGCAAGGATTGAGATGCGTGTCGCAAGTTTCCTGGCGCACCCCTGCTGATTTGCAGGGATGCGCCAGGAAACGAAAATCTGCCCCCTTGATTTTTGAATGTTCTGCTTTGCTGGTTTATTTACGGCTTATTTCAACTATGGCAATATTGCGATGTGAAAATCTGTAATAATACATTCTATGGTAATCCTCTATTGGTATTTTGACGTACACATTAATGGAGAAGGTATGCGTAACAGGGAGAAGTGCCTACATGAATGCACTTCTTTGAGTTTACAATATGGGGAAGACAGGCCTTATGCCAGCACTTCGTTTGGAATCTACATCGATGGCTTATGAGATACGCGTGTGGAGGCATTGAAAGTAATTTAGGTCTGAACAATGTTTGTTCCTGTCCTGCCTTAATCATGGCCTGCAGTCATAGCTGGAAGCCTTGCCTTTTTCTTTACACAGACTTCAAATAAGACTTGGTAAATAATAGAGTAGAAACCTCATTAATATATTTCATGAGAATCGCCACTGTTTTATATTTTCCCAGTAAAAAAATAAATACCGGCTTTTCGCATTTGTAAATGACTTTTCTTTTGCAGGATTTTGGGGCATATCAACAACAACAGGCGATAATTATCGCTCAGCGCTCTTAGCGTGAGGATAATTATCGCCGGCTAGCCTGAATTTTTATCGCTGAGATAGCGTGCTGTTAGCAACGCTTATCTCAATAGCGATAAAAATCTACACGCTAATAGGCTAACGTGAGATTATCGCTGGAAACCCAGCGATAATCACACGTTACCTTGTTGATAGGGACAGGCAAACTTAGCCATGATATCCCCCTTCCATAGGATATCATGGCTAAGTCTGAAAATTAGCAGACGTAAAAAAGCAGCGTTAACCGCGGTTAGCGCTGCTTTTTTTGTCTCTAACAGGGTTAGCGACATTCTTGATAATAGGAGAAATGTCGCTTAGCGACATTTCTCCTATTATTTTTCTCTGGAACGCCCCCTTTGCATCTCATTAGAGATGCAAGGGGAAGCGTAGAGTAAAAGGGTGCTAACATGCAAATTTGCGTGTTAGCACCCTGTTGTTGATAGGGCGCTAGTTTTATCTCTGCTTTTTTGGCTTTTAAAGCCAAAAAAGCAGAGATAAAGCCCTTGTTGATATGCCCCTATGTAGGCCCCCTAAAGAAACTGAAACACAAAAACACTGGGACTTTCGCCACTTTTGCGTCACTTTTAACATGGGAAAATTGACACAAAAGTGGCGCACGGGGCGTGTAAATTTGCCCCACTGTATTTAATTAAAAAGGAAGGTCGAAAACCGTTTCTTGACGTCATAATTTGCAATCAGCTCTAAAAAACGGTTGTTTGGATTAAAAGTCTTGCAGATTTGAAGTATCTCAGGAATGAAGTTATTTTTTGCAAGCCCTATATTTTCACTCCAGTTATCCCCTCACACTGGCGGCCATACATTCCAACCTCATTACTGTAAGGCTATCCAGGTTAGAGTTATATAATGCACATGCAAAGCTGAAGTACACTTTAACAGGTCAATACAGAGCCCCTATAATAGTGAAACATGCATACAGGAGCCCCTGGCGTATTGTGGTGCAATCTGTGTGCACACCGTAAAGGTAAAAAATCTAAGCAGTGAGGCTGCTTCAAATTTACAAACGCACGAGGCTCGCTATTCTTCCCACTCAACTCGCGCGCTTATTACATCACGTTTTTTTCTAACATTGAAAACTACGACAACATGCAATAGTTCTCCCATGTGTAAGAAAACCACTGTCAACTCTAAAGTGACAATGTAGGATAATATGGTCCATATGATACATTACAACGTTTTTTAAATCCAGTGATGATGCACAATTACAACTCAAACTATAACAAAGGGTATCTCAGTACAAAATGGGCGTTTGTTTACAAACAAATGGAAATATGGCACTAGTAAGGAGGAAGCATTCATAGAAGTTTATCCCTGAATATCTGGTGTGCCAACAGTCTGCTGTGTATTTTTGCTTGAGAACTCACTGGTTGATTTTCAAAGGCATATTGTGTGAAAAAAGCATGATAATGGTTTTTAGGCTTAGAAAAAAATAGGCAAACCTTGGGCTTAGTTCATACAATTAACAGAGAGATTTTAAGGTGCGTGAGAGGTGTACTTGGCAAAGTCAGATATTCTCCGCCATATTACAAGTTACATAGGGTATAATGGACTTGTCCAATGGCAGATGGGATATTTGTCACGTTAGTGGCGGAGTAGCCCTGTCTGCCAAGATCGTAATCAGGCTGTTAGTTTGCAGGTAGCCCCAGCTTTGGTCAATGAGTAACTACAATTGTTGATCTAGCTTTTCTTTTAAGAGCAGATGGAAAATGCTGGAAATAAAGCGCCTGATGCAGGTTGTCTATGAGCCATCTGCATTAAATGGTGAGTTGGATGGTGAAGTGGGCCTCAGTAGTACCAGAAATCAAATCACTCTTAGGACTCAATTAAGTAGGGCCCATTTAGGTGGAGATACTCCTGGTGGACAGCATTTATGATTCCAGATGATATTTCCTCATCTAAATCCACATATTATGAGTTATTCCCCACATGATGGAACCATATTGACACCTTTTTTTGCAGGTCAAATTTTGCATGATATTTCCTTCTATGTGGGGATTAACCTCTCATTCACCACTTAATTTGGGCAATAAATGAGAGGATGTAAAGAGGGTGACAGAGGGAAGGGTAGCATGTGGCCTAGATGATGGATCATTGCATGTTTCCCTGTGCCCAAGAAAGCAGCTGGAGGTTAGATCAACTTGCTCCACTTGCCGCCCAATCTAAATGAGATTATAGCAGAAAGATTTTCCAGAATGTAAAGTCGGGTCCAGTGTTCCCATACTAGAGACATCTGTGTGCAGAACAGTTGACCAGTTGTAATTGGGCTGAGAGGTATCCCACTCAGTGATTCTGATTTGCTCAATGAGTAAGTGGGACCTTAACCCCTTCCCCGCTCATGACGGAACCACTCCGTCATGAGCCACGGTTGCGCTGTGCTCATGACGGAGTGGTTCCGTCATGCTGCGGCCGTTGGCGGCTGCTCCACCCACGCGGCGCTAATTCCCCGCCTGTGCGGGCGATTAGCGCAGTGGGCGGAGACGTGACGGAACCACTCCGTCATGAGCACAGCTCAACCGTGGCTCGTGACGGAGTGGTTCCGTCACAAGCACAGCGTCACCGCAACTGCCCCCAAACCCCCCCCCAGCGCCGTGGCGGAATTCCTGCCGCGGCGATGGGGTTAATCAGAAATTGCATCAAGTTAATATACTACTATTCATGGCAAAATATATTTTTTTTAATGACTGGAAGATTTTATCAACTAACTGATTTTGAAAAGGTTCTGCAGTGATTTTATGGTGGTAGATAATGAGCGCATTTTATTGGTATTCAAGTGGTTATTGCAGACCTCTCCAAAATACTCCAGTGTTGAGAAATAAACGTCCTCAAAAATCTTCTTGTGTACCGCACACTGTGGTGTGAGTGTCCATCATTCTCTTTGGAGGCTTTTTAAATTATGGGTCTCTTCTCACAGTTTTGTTGCGCCTTGGAAGGATCTGCAATATGTGTATTTTCCCAAGAAGCCTATTGCTTGAACAATATTCCACTTACATTTTCTTTACATACATGCATGATTTGGAGGTTAGGATTCACTAGCCATGAACGCTGTGGCTACTCCCTAATATGGAAAAGGAGTTGTTCTTTACGTAGTGAAATCCTATAAAAATCAACTTCTTATTTTAAATAAAACGTAAAGGAAATAGAAACTCAACTCATCATATTCAAGTCAGTAGGTTTAATGTGCTCTCCTGGCCACACATCCAACCACATGACATCACTTTCATTTTAGAATGTTAAGGAAACTCGTAACAGGTGTGTGTTCAGTTGATTCTTTTTCAAAGAAGAGATTACTTGATTTTTCTTCTTTATTTATTAAAAGATGTGTTTATCACAATAAATTGCACACTTTTTAATTATGTGCCAGAAAGCATTTATAAAAGAGAATAAAGCTGCTTTACGCGAGGTGTCTGAGAAAGTCTATTTCTCCTCACTAAAAAATGGTTCGCCAAGCAATTCTGGAATATGTGTGGAATACTTATATGGTTAGAAACTAGTAACCTAAAGTCAACCCCCTTTTAGCTTGTTTTGTGTGTGTGAACTGTTCCATTGTTATGTAAAGCATTCCATTGCCCCTGTGTTTGAGCACATACTATACATATCCCTTAAATAAATACATTGGCAAAAATCACATCCCTCTTGAACAGTAGTGGGGACATGTAATCCAGAAGGTTACAGCAAACTATTACAGTTGTTCACAGTGGTGAAAATTAATGGATTTAGCTGGTTTACAAAGGAGACCACAAGCCTCTTTACATGAATGGGCATGCCACTGTGAATTGCATCTTAGTAATTTTCTTCCCCTTGGGGCTATGTTTTATTTATACAGCAGCAGATGGGCATGCCACTTTACAGTGATAGCCAATCAGTGGAGCATTGTCAATTATAAGGTGACACAGTTCTCTGTTCGGGAATGTCAGTCTGAAATCTGTCTTCTTGCAGGGCAATCATTTCATATTATCCCACAACTTATTTTCCTTCACAGAATTCTACAGGTGGACCTCCTATGTACATACCGACTCTCAAAGGTGTTGCCAAACTTTGGTTTCTTGATGCTTCAAAAAGCTGAAGTTACTTCTGGAGAATTCGGTATCCAACAATTTTCATCTCCCATGAGTTCAGGTTAAGGGCCTTTCTGTTCTTGTTTCACCCATTGTTTTGTGTCAAAAGCAATGCGTACAGCATAGTGGCTCAAACGTCAGTGGATACAGCAGTATGACAGTAAAGTTAAGGTTGTGGCTTCGTTCTATAACATGCTGATCTTCAAATCTATGTATATATTTTATCAAATAAGTAGAAGATTCACACATGGAACTGTAATGAATAGCATGCAATGGAATAAATATGGAATGGAATTAGGAGTGCGAGTAGCAGTGTAGTCATATTTATATAACACTACCACCGATGAGGGGTTAAAGCACTTTACACTTGGCAGCTCCAGAACCCAATGTTAGTGGCTAGTCCAGTCCTAAAATGTATTGTAATAAGTCTTGTGCACTCAAGCAAACCATTTCATGCATTTAATCCAGTTTATTTGTGGTAGATTACTCTAATAGGAGTTGGATATGATCATTAGTGGGAAGAGAGTATATGAGTTAATTCAAATCATTGTTGGGGTTATTAATGAGCTAGAGGAGATTAGGTATTGTAAAGTAGAAGGGATAACACCTTAAAAAAGGAGAGATTGTGATCTTTGCAGAAAGACCTTAACAGACATTAATGCAACGGTGTATATGACTTACAGCGGTTGGGCTCAGAGAGAGGAGGCGTATCAGTGATCGAAGGAAAGTAGAGGGCCATTTGAAGAAAACAAAAAGAAAGGCGACAATTCGAAGTGTTAAGTTAATGTTTTTTTTCCCATGCAGAATTTAGAACTATTGAGGATGCTTTTTGAGATAGCATGCCATTTGAGGATGCAAGACTGTAGAGAGAAGCAGCTTAATTTGCATGCACATATGGTGATATACAATGCACTTTTAATAGACGCTAGAATCAGACTAGCAGTCTGTTCACTGATAGGTTAACGTGACACCACAGCTCTAGCATAGTCATCGGATCAGCCCATGGGTGTAAGCATAAAGAAATTACTTGCTGCATGTACTGGGAAATATCAAGATTTGTAGGCTGTGCTCAAAGGAAGCAATAACTTCACGATCATAGCAATGCAAGAAAGTATACCGCTAACTTATAAAGATATTGAGAAGGAGATTCTGTAAATGTTAGAGTGAATGTCTTATGATGTTCATCCCTAAGTTAGGCCCACAGTATTAATTATAAAGCAAAGAAGGATCCCTTTGGCTGTAGCATGACACAACATGGACGGCAGGAACATCTTCCCCAGATAGCAGAAGTATATTCCTATGGCTGACGGGTAAAGATTCAGACATGGGGGTGAGGAGGATGGTACCTGGGCTCCCTTTGTCAGCAAGGGATTGCTGATTAGACTTCCTGAAGCAATGTTCTTTGGTAGATGATAGAGGAAAGGGTGGGACTGCAGAGGCTGTTTATTCAAGGTGAATGGTACCCTTTAGTTGAGGCCCAGAGTTCTGTCTTTCTTGATCAAAGCCAAGTACAGAAAGTCACATCTCTTTGTGCATGCTCTAGGACGCAGACTACCCGGCTGTGAAGGACATTGCTATACAAAGACTGTATCTGGAGAGCAGCCAGGAAAGGACATTCACATTCTGGCACAGTAATGACTCTGTCTCATTTATAATTAAGGCTTCAAGTTGCAAGAAGAAAAGGGAAATATCAATTTAGAATACAGCAACAAGAAGTTTAAAATGTGATATCCCATGAAATAAAACATCACAATGCTACATTCTGTGGTGCATGGGGTTCAAAAGGACATATGTTTATATACTGACCTTAAACACATATCAGTTCAAATAACTATTTATAAGTACCAGTCAACTGATATTTTCACTAGGGTTACTAGACTTTTTAAATAAAGCTTCAAGCTTGAGGACGTGTATAAGTCAGTATTACTAAGGGTGACAACAATTGAATACATGCAAAATGTTAGCACTCTCCAAATCAATAGACATGTACATAAAATGATGTTAAATTGCTAAACACGCCTCTGCTACATTTCGTACTGCTGTAAACAGTGAGGGATAAAGGTATTTACCTTTGAGTTAGGAAATAATTTTCCTTCAAACTTTAAAAGCCAATTCTATCTTTGTGAAGTTTGCAATTTACTTGGGAAACAAAATTGCATTAACTTTTAATTTACAAAGTAAAATGAACGCTACATTTGGCATAACACAGTCTGACATGCTCTGCTAAACATTAAAAAATAAATTAGAAATTAAGCAAGTTGACTATATTGATCAGATAAAACGGCGGGGAACGCAGTTGCTTAAGCCCTCCCTGGCATAAGTTCCTCTGGTTTACTTTACAGAAGGCTGGAGCCACTGGGAGAGACCACTCTGTTTGAACAGTGGCAGTAGCCGGCTGCCGAGCATCCTTATCTTCAACAGGCATTTCTCAGCCTCAGGCAAAAGGTTGGACATAAAGAAAATGCGTGTAAGCATCCAACACCCCAAGGGGACGCGGTTGCAAAATTGTTTCAGCTTGCAAGAGTAAATAAAAATATCTGAACATGCATTACTTTTTTTAAACCAACACAGGAACTGTTTTAAGCCCCAAGCCTTTGATTTCATATTTCTACACGGGCTGCCCGCTATGCGGCTACAGATCAGAAACTCTGCAGCACATTGTATGTATCTACCCTAACTTACTGAACCTGAAAAGAAAATATATTCATCAAACCTTTATTGACAATAAAGTATAATCAGTCAAGGAAGCAATGAAAAGATGTTTCTTGCTACAGCCGAACTGTTTTTATCAGCAAACTGGTAAAATACCTTTACTCTTCATAGGAGAGGCTCACCTCCACAGATGCATGCTGCACTTTAACCTGAAACTTGAGAGACCACTTGAATGAATTTATGCTTAATGCATTTGTAGTGCTTGTGAGTTAGAGATGACTCGACCCTTTTGGTTCCTGAAAGACTCTGTAGAACAGTGACTTAAGTGAGAAGATGGGGGTCATAGAATTCATGATATAGAATGTTCAGATCACCATTATATGCTGATGAATAAAGACGTGTAATGCCAAGCTCTGTGTGTGGCGTGATCATTTACAAGTACCTGGGCTGAGGAAGAACGCTGGAACTGGCAACGAGGATGGGTTTGTGTAAACTCTGTGACCCGAAGAACCGAGAGTGCTCTCCGGGAGAGTTTGCCGTGGTCCAGCAAACTGCTCGTGCGTGCCTCATGCCTCAGTCAAAGTGAAAATCATCAGTTGGCATATGTGGAGTGAAAACAACACTCCAGCCAGAGGCAGGCCTGTGAAGAAAGTGAAGCCCTTACAGAAAGCGTTTGTCGTTGGTGAAGCAGAGATGTTATCTTTCATCTATTTATGACAATTTTACACATAAATAGATTCTGGCACTGTTTTACATGATAATGACAAAATGTGTGTTAGGTTCCATGTTTCAAGAAACACACAAATAAAGTTCTGATCTAGATACTGCATCGTAAAAGCATGCTGAATGTTAGACTTAGATTGCTGATAGCACACAATAGTCAATGTGATGTGGACATTTTAGTAATATATGTTCTTATGTTTAGGTAAGCTTGGTAAATAAACAATAACACAGGGAATTTCTATGTAAGGAATAAAATTGCTTCATGTGTTAGAAAATAGATAATAACACTAGAATGTGTAACATGAGCACTGACATTGATAAGAACGTAGGTGTTACATGTGGTTATGTTATGACTTGCACTTCGTAAAAGTTCATTTCTGATGTGCTTTTGAATTCTGTATGATGTATTAAAATATAGTGTACAAAAGAGACTTACAAAATTATGCATGAAATGATAGCAAGTATTAACAACATGTATGAGTACCTTATACTTACATAAACTAATTGAAATTCATAATTAAGTAAAATTAACATGCTTAATAGAAGAACCAATGCACCATTCTATGTAATGTGGGATTCATATTTTAGCACAAAATCACAGTGCATGAGATGTATTAAATTAAGGCCTCAAACTTTGTTTCCTTTCCTAGAATGAACTTATGAACTGAATAGTCTGAAGCCTATTGAAACCTTTCGTAAAGTTACCACTTATGTTCTAACATTCAATCATCTTTTTTCATATTTGTAGCTTATTTGACTAGATTTGCAACAAAAATGTTACTTATAGCACATGCTTGGGAATGGAGTGACAAGGGATCAGAGCATGAACTCGCCTACTTTCCATATGCTACAACCAATCATATCACTAAATTGACTAAATTATAGCATTCCTAAGGAAATTGCTAGTAATGGATTACTTAATTCTTCAGGATTTGTATACTTTTACCTACTACATCATCATTTGTATACTTTTACCTACTAATTCATAATTTCATCCTATCATGGGCAACCAATGGAACAGAGTGATCCTACAAATTTGGTGATGTCAAGTGGTGTAAATCTGGAATCAATAGAGCATAATTGTCTAAATTTTGAACTAAGGGGTGTCACCCTGTGAATTACTGCCGGCTGGTATGCTAACGTGGTGGTACCTTTTTTGTTGAAAGGGTTCATGTCAGAGCAGCTGTGGTATTGACGCTGCAGTAAAGACAGAGGTAGACGATTCTGTCCATGAACTGAAACTGGTCATTTAGAACTCACTGAACTTACCTAATAGGGTTGGTATGAGGCACAAATGGTTTCCCTATTAATTAATTTTCTCTGGGATAAATTCTCCCACGGCTGAGGAAGATAGTTTTCTTCATATTTGGATCTTGCAGAGTATGCTAATGCTTATTAAATCTGAACAAATTTAAATTTAGGTTGCAAGATATTTATTTGAAACTGAAGAAATGCAAATTTAGGTACATTTCTCTGCTGCATCTGCCTCATTATTTCTGGTGGCTAAATTCAATTTGATATAGTGATTATTTAAACTGTTCAGGGGGATTACCTTGAATATTAGAAATTATCTTATTCCAGGTCCTCATATGATAATTGATCGTCCTCTAAAATATTCCAGTCCCTTTCAGCACAGAGAAAATTCCGTCAGAGGACCTAAGAGATTTTGAGGTGGTAGCTGAGGTTAGAATTGAGAGAGAATAATTAAACAAAAAATAAATAAATGTATGAGGCCCAACACATTAATGCTCCATCATCGTAGGCTAGAAATCTGTTCATAAATTCAAGACAAGAGGTAAAGCCCCACAGCACTACATCGAATGGTCATTCATAAAGTACGATAATGCTAAAGGCAGAAGACGACCAGGTACAGACAATCGCTAGAGGCTTTGCTAGCCAAGTGCAAGAAGGAGCTAAAAGCAGAGACATTTCTAACATCAAGAAATGCTAAAGGCAGTTACAACTAGGTACAGAAAGTGCAGCGGGAGGCGACAACCAAGCTTAAAGAGAATACATTCACACTTACCAGAGCTTGAGTAAAGAGAGTCATCCTACCACAGCACCAGACACCGTTACCCAAGCAAAGCACCGGGGTTGTGTTTACGAAGGCTGGTGAATCATGGTGGACCAACTGAAAGGCCGTGATCTGCTGTTGACTTGTCACATCTTCCAACGGCTGTTGAAAGTCAAGCAATATATGGCGCCGGCTCATTCTTGAAACCACCACCTACCTTCGATATCACCAAAGAGCAAAATATTGGTGACAGGTGGACTGCCTGGGTCGAAATCTTCAATGTCTCAGCGTATTAAATGGTTGCCTCTCTGATTCCTTTAGACAATGAATGCTGAAAGAGGCACTCAGCTTGGAGTGAGTACTTATGGCTGCCTGAGAAAGAAGAGAGCTGGCAGACAGGTAGCTAACATGGAGGCCGGAACGGCCCAAAATGAATCAGTGCTGAGTGTGAAATGTCAGTCAGAACCCAAGGCCGAAGGCCATAAAGTAATGTCTCTAAGGAAAAAGAAGTTGTGTTTCCGATGTGGATTTTGCTTTCCACATGAGTGTAGATGTCCCGCCATTGGACAGTTATACAAAGACTGCAGGAAAAGAACCATTTTGTAGTAGTCTGCAAAACACGGGAAAGATAAAATGCATCAAGCCGAGAAAATAAAATGGATGCAGGAAAGTTCCAGACACGATGTTCTACGCACACTCACAAAGCTAAGCGGCAACATCAGTTGAGGTAAGTAGAAAGTGAACAATATTGATTGTCATCCAATTCTTCATCTAAAAGTTCATCACTGTCATTGTTGAGTGACAGTTAGGAAGATTGGTATGCAATGTCAACATTGACTGCCAGACGAGGCAAGACGATGTGCACATGTACGGTTAGCTTATTGCAAAGAAAAATGCCAGTCAAAACTAGGCCGACAAGTGAAAGTGCGAAATTCATTTGGACACTGTCCCAAGATGACACTAAAAGTGAATGGTTACTTTCATACCTTTTATCATAGACAGTGGAGCAATGATTATGCCGATGGAGAAATACAATGAACTGATGCTCCTTTTGATACTGACAGACTGAGGGGTGTGTGACCAGCAAAGGATACATGGTGACTGCTCACCATCCTGGAAAGTCCATTGCACTAGATTCTTCACATGTCAATCACCTGCCTCAATCTTCACCAACGCAAGAGGTCAAAAGTTAGACTTATCCATCTGAGAATCCATCTCAGGATCCAGAGAGCCCAATGACTGTACAGATGTTTCTGTCTCCAATGCCAGTCATTGACCCTTCTTCAATATCCCCTCAGCCTCACATGATCAGAGTTGTAATGTATATATGCATTATTGGTACATTTTATTTAACAAAGGAGAAATGCAGTGTCTTGTTAGATAGAGAAGAAGGGACCCTTTTGGTTCCTAATGGATTCTGTGGAACAGTAACATAAGTGAGTGGGTGTGGGTCATAGAATTCATGATATAGAATGTTCAGTTCACGATTACATGCTGAAGAATAAAGATGTGCAATACCAAGCTCTTGTGTGTGGAGTGATCATTTACAAGTATGCAGGCACCGACAAGATTCCACAGTATTGTCTAAGGTTTCTATTTGTTATGCGCCTTTCAATTATTGACGTGCACATTGCTTTCAAACTTATGATGGATTTTGTAATTGTCTGATTTTAATACAATATACATACTACTTCTGCTACTGGTTGAGTGGTAGCTGGTGTTAAATCTTAGTCACAGACGAGACCTCTGGTATGATCGATATCCCAATCAATTCATCTTGAGAAAGAGATATGGAGAGGCTCACACCAGTTTCAATGTCTCTCTCTGTCCGGATATCTCTTCCCAACACCCCTGGTACTCTGCCTGGCTTCCACCAGGCCATTGCTGCACGGCCAGGTCGGTGGCATGCTAGCTGCAGACGAGGAGTTTATACACACAGACAACTGCAGCAGAGCGGGATCTAGCCACCTATGAGCTCCAGTCCTGCCTGCCCATTAAGCAATTGCAAGCAAGAAGCACAGGGGTGACACTGCAGGAAAGTGCTGGAGCCCAGTGTAGAACTTTACAGTGACTTCAGGTGAGGCTGAGAGCAGAGAAGGTAAATAGTATCAGCCACTCATTTATTTCTAAACAGAGAGACTTTTTCGGATTGTGGGGAACCTCAGATTCAACTGCTTAAGAGGTGCTGGGGACAGAATGCTTCAAAGCACTTTCTGTGAACAAAGAACAACCATGTATGTAACAGTCGTGGCTGGCATGACTCGCGGGTGGGTGGACGGGGGTTGTGCGGGGGTCGCTCATCGGGGGTAATTTCTCTTTTTTTAAATTACCATCGACTCCGGTCGCGCGTCGCGCCACCGCTCTATGCTCACAAGGAGCAGAAGGAGGCAGCCTCACTCTCATGCCCTAAACCAATCACAATGCTGCGATGGCAGCGTTGTGATTGGCTGAGACGCCGACAGCACAGGCATCTATGTGGAGGCCGTTTTCTCAATGAGTGTGCATGACTGGTTTGGTCGGCCCTGTGGCCGTCCAAACAGTCAGCGCCCATAACATTTGGCTTGCCACTCCTCCTCGACCTGTCAAACCAAACCCTTCTTCTGTTTTCTCGCGGTGCGAGAAGCAGAAACCTAAAATGGTATTTATGCCATTTTATGTTTCTGATTCTCACACTGTGAGAATGCAGTGGGGGGACTGTGGAAATATGGATTTTTCTGGTCAGTTATGTCCCCTATCTTGGACCCCAACGGTTCTATGTGCATGTTACAAGTACATGTATGTTCCCTCCAGTTCCAGTTATGAAGACGCAAATACATGTGCGTCCACCGTCAATATGTCCTCTTTCAGATCCGCCATGAATGGGCTGGATATTCGATTCCTAAGTACGAAAGGCCACCGACTTTATATGGCTTAGTTATGCCATTTCACAGTTCAGACGAGTAGGCCCTGATTCTGCCATCAAGCTTTCCCTGCTTTCTGCCTCTGAAGCTCCAGTCTGAGCCTGCATCTGTGACCATGAACTTTGTCTCATTCCCTGCGCGGCTCACGATGCCTGACATCAGCCTGTTGCCTGCCAAGAAACTGTATTTCACCTTCGAAATTATCTGCTCCGCTCCCTGCCCAATGCATTCCTATCTAGTAGTTTAAGTAAACATTCTTCCAGCTACCGAGCAAAGGCCCGGCTTCTCTGTCTTTATGCAAGTAATTCATAGCCCCGTTACCATGGAAGACTTCTGCCCTCGCATCTAGTGTAGACACTTAGACGCTTGTACACGCACTAACAGTCAGTATAGTCAGTATAGAATAAGATTCTACTCTAAGAGACCTCTCTTTTGGATAACATAGTTCTTTAAAACATAGGATGTTAGATATGATTTGGGATTAGGTTGACTTGACCCTCCAGACATCTGTCGCCACATGTAGAGCTAAATGTCAAGTCCCCTTCACCCCCTAGTTGCACGTCAATCATACGTCATGCTGCTGTGCGCGCATTTCTGCCAAGTATTTCTGCTGACATTGCGAAATTATTTCATAAGTCCACCCATATGTGACATCACAACCAATGACGTTTCCTTGTTACTCCCAATTACGCCTCCTTCAGCTACGCATGTGAAATGTTATCTTTGCTATCAATTGTTACGCCTCTTGCATTTGCCTCACTGTAATGCCTATTGTATAAAAGTGATTAATTATCAATAATGTATGTACTTCACTTCCTGAACCTTCGTGGTGATGGAACTTGGAGCAACCGATTCGAATCGTCCATTGGAATAAAGCCCATTCCGAACCTCTAATACCACGGATTCTGCCTCTTATTTACTGAGCTATTTCTATTATGTTTCTGTATCAAATTAAGTCCCGGTAATTAAATTATTTACCACATGAATGGCGCCCGAACAGGGACACTTTCTCATCTCACGCGCCGGCGGTGCGTTGCAGGCCCGGTCTCCTGCCACAGCTGGACGGACAACAACGCGTACCAGCAGGATTTCCTGTATCTCCCTCCGGCCAAGCGGGGGCGACTGAGGCTGCGATCAACACCCAGACGAGGCGGTGAGAAGTGCGAAGTATCCCGACCAGAGCCTAGCTGAGAGAGCAAGATCCGAGGTATACAGAGGCCCACCAGGTTTCCGAAGCTCAGAAGTGTCCGAAGTTGTCGAGTCGAGTCCAGTCCGGTCCAGTTCAGTTCAGTTCCGTTCCGAGGCCTTCCGTTCCGAGCTACCCGGTGAGTACCATTACTGGGGAGGCGTTCTGACGTGCACATAAGTTGTGCCGGTCCAGACGGGTTTGGGTACACAAATCCGGTCTGCACTGTTTTAGCAGTGTATCTGTACTGTTTAGCAGTATATCTAGTATATCAAGTATATAAATTCAGAATAAATTCAGTTAATGCCGAGTATTATGTTTAGTGATTAAGTTTCCTTAGATCGTCATCATCCTCGTTGCTCAGTTAAATGTTAAATGTTAAATGTTTTTAATACGTTCTGCATATTGTGGTGTGAATGACTGTTCATTATCGTGTTTTATTGTATTAAGTTTGTTCAAAATCAAGTACCAGATCAGTTCTCAATATGCCGCTCTTTTCGAAATTAAGACAGATCACAACTAGAAAAGGGGTACTCGAAGAAGCTGTTCCCATTCCTCCTAGGGACACTCCAGGGTACTTCATGTATCATAAACATGGCCTAGACGCCATATTATTTCTTGATCTATGGGTAGACTACACTAAGGAATTACCAGAAAGTCAGAGGTGGCCCGCAGCTGGAACCTGGGATGCAGAATGCATCGTGAAAGTAGAGGAAGAATTATGGAAAAAGAAAGCTAGACAATCACAGAAAGACGCCATTGAATTATGGCGTAAAGAATCGTATAGACGTACAGAAAAAGCACGTAGACAGGAAGAGAAGAGTAAAGAGAATTCAAATAAAGTCCGAGAAAATCTATTAATTGAAGAAGGTACACGAGTTAAATCAGAACAAGTAGACAGACAAAGAAATGCCCTTATGAAGGGTATGTATCCCCTTCTGGCCGAGGGATTACCTAAGGCTACTCCAGAGATACCAAAAGACTTGCCACCCCCATTATTTCCAATAAAAGTACATCCTAAGGGGCATCCTAGAACAGCAGAAGATGTTTTTCTTTCCTCATATTTAGATGACGCAGCTCCCGAGTATGCTAACCCCGCCCCACATAGACCGTCTGCCGGGGAGGTTCAACGCCAAGATCCTGTATCTGCATCTCTACAACAACGAACCCTGACCCCAGTTCCGGCAAGCACATCTGTTTCCACGTCTGTTCCTACAGCTGCTTCCACAGCTGTGCCCACACCTATAGTTGCTGTATCGCGTTCTACGAATCCGTTCACGCCCGATACCCCAGACGGTGCTACGGGAGGTGCTACCAACATTTTTTCTACGCCACCCAGAATAAATAAACTTACTTTTCAAGAGTCAGCACATCCACGTACCCCCAAACTCATAAATGCCCGCACGCTTAAGGAACTTCTTGTAGATTGTAGATATGACCCTGTGCCCGGCAAAGAGGACGAAATGATCATGGCATCATTACGTATCAGACGAGCCGCGGTGTATTTAGGGAAATTACCAGGAATGACTATGCATCTAGATAATATATATCATTTTGTCCAAACAGGGCGAGATTCTGAATGTATTAACAGAGCTATGGAATACCAGAAAGTGGAGATACAGGGGGAACTGTTACGTTTCCTCATAAATTGTGTGATCAGAAATCAAGACCGACCGGGGGTAGACCCGGAAGCAATGCAAATTCTTACTAGATGGAGCCAGAATATATCAGAAGGGAGACATGATAAGCAAAAATGTATAATAGCCATGTGCAGAAAGATCCGTAAAGAAATAGAACGCCTACACGAAGAGAGATTAGCGGTAGACCAGTTTGAACAAAACGAGGAGGAGGAAGGATCAGGACTGCCCACAGGACAGTCAGAAACCATAGCCTATGTAGGTAGAGGAAGATCTTGTAATAGTACTAGATGTTTTATTGACCCGATACGTCCGATATGTCCAGATAATAACAGGAATTTCCAAACACCTATAATAAATATAAGGTCCCCCGAGCATTCGTTCCAAGCCGCTGACAAATTACTCCGAGAACGAAGGGGTTATCATTTTCTCGATTCTATGGATGAACAAGAATTAGCCAGGTCAGCCGTTCATTGGATTGACAGTCCCGGAAAGTATGATGATGATACAGTAGCACACACATTTTTGAATCTCACCCCAGATGAACAGCGTTTAGCTGGGATTTATATGATTCAACAACTTCTTATACTATATAAAAGCCAACATTCAGATCCTGGTCCCTTACCTGATATATTGACTGAATTACTCACGAATAGATGGAGAGGTTCAGGTACTAAGCTAATTAATGAAATACTAGAATCAAGAAAGCAGTACATTCTTTTTGTATGCCCAGAGCATGTCTCACTGCCCATCAAGGAAAGAACGACGTATTACATGGACAGACAGAATCCCTTACGAGAAGTACACCCAATAAAGGGCGAGGACAATCAGTTTAAACGTGTATTTGTATATACGCCCATATCGAAAATAGAATTGTTAGAAATGAAGAAAGTGGTACCCAGTCATGACAAAGACCCAGCGGGTTTCCACCGAGAAATTAAAGACATGTTACTCATGGGAGAGTATACCTATCCCGACATTATGACAATATTAAAGGTATTAATGCCTACTGGCATTTATGAAAAACTCAAGGAAAAAGAGTGGGAGGTGGGAGACCAAAAGATAGACTGGACAGCATTAGAAAATGAAGAAAGGGCCCGAGGTCCAGGTTCGGGACTTGGGGACAAAACTAAAGCACTACCAGGTTTACTAGTACAGGTACTGCCACGTTTATTAACCACGAAAAAGGAAGACTGGGGTGCAATCTCAGCCTGTAAACAAAAGCAAGATGAAGACACTAGTGATTTCTATGCCCGATTCGAAAAATGTTTTGGTATAAATAGTGGTATAAAAGCAAGTAGCGAGTCATACCCGCATCTGTTTGTGACAAAATTAGTTGAAAATTCCTTACCCCAAGTGAAGAATAGAGTATTAAAATTCGAGAGTACCTGGCAAGGTAACACCCCATCACAAATGTTACAAATGTTACAGTATCATCACAATAGAATTAGAGAGGAACAAGAACATGAACAAAGACGCATGAAAGACACGAAAATGAAAATGCTAGTCTCCCAGACAGTTCCAGCTGAAGGACATTAAAAGGGTACGACACATTCCGGTGATTCAGCAGGACCTGTAAAAGGGACATGCAACTATTGTAAACAACCAGGTCATTATATACACGATTGCCCAGTCCTGAAGCGTAATATCGCCACAGGTATTACAAAAGAAAGACCACGGCCACCTAGACAGGATCAGAATGAACAAGGAGCCCCGCAGCATGCACAGTCCATGCCAGCTCCACAACAGTCTATACAGTTTGTGCCAGCTGCACCAGCGCTGCCGGTTGCTGCCACACAAACCACGACACGACAGCTGTACCAGACCGCACAGTACGACTATCCTGATTATCAACGATACGCATGAACAAGCCTAGAGAGGGAAGTTGACTTACCCCTTATCGAGGTCCCGGTAGACCAAGAAGGACCTTATGTACATAGTGAATTATTAGGCCAAGATAGAAAATTTTTACTCGATACAGGGGCAAGTCGAACAACCATAAAACGTAGTGAAGTTCCAGGGGCACCCCTCTCAGGCTCACAGAATATTTCCCTTGGTTTTTCCGGAAAACCTATTGTTAATGAAGTATCACAGCCTCTTCCACTTACGATAGGACCCTTGACCAGAACTACAGATTTATTGCTTACTAAATCATGTCCAGAAAACTTGTTAGGTATAAAAACACTGAAGGCTCTAGGAGCTATAATATGTTGTTCTCCGGAAGGAGTAAGATTGTTTTTACGTGATTTCAAAGGTCACTATGTGTCTAGAGACATGGATCCCCGACTGCAGACTTTACCTACACATCTATGGGCACAAGGCCCTACTGATGTTGGTTGCATGAATATTACACCATATCGAGTTACACTAAAGGCAGGAGTGGTACTACCACGAATGCGACAATACAAGTTACCACCAGATGCTGTAGTGGCTTTACTACAAATCATTGACGAGCTCATTGCCCAAGGAGTGGTTGTGGAAACAGACTCCAATGTATGTAATTCCCCGATAATTCCGATTCTTAAACGAACAGATCCAAAGGCCCCGCCAGTATATCGATTGGTTATTGATCTGCGCGAATTGAACAAATGCATTGTGCCACAATTCCCTGTGGTCCCAGATATCTCGTCATTACTGACAGCTATTGATTCTGAAGCAACATTCTTTACTGTAATTGATCTCAAGAATGCCTTTTTCAGCATCCCTATAGATCCGGAAAGCCAATACTTGTTCGGATTTAGTTTAAATGGACGTAGCTTTAAAATTCTCACGCGCACCCCAAGGATTTACAGAAAGCCCCAGCATCTATAGCCAAGCACTGAAACGAGAACTCGACAGTATCCACATGCCAGTGAACACTGCCCTGCTTCAATATGTCGATGATCTGCTGATCACCGCTAGAAGCGAACCTGAATGTGAGAAAGCATCACTGACAGTTTTACAATTTCTAGCCGAAAAAGGGCACAAGGTGTCCCCTTCTAAGCTGCAATTCTGTGTCCAGCGAGTTGTTTATCTTGGACACTCGCTGTCCAAGGAGGGAAGGCAGCTTACACCCGACCGCATTCAGTTAATAGCTAACATGCCAATACCCAAGACACAAAAGGAGGTGCGGGCTTTCATAGGCCTCACTTCATATTGTAGGCAGTGGATCCCTCAGTATGCATTTCTAGCAAAACCACTCATTCAATTGACAACACAGGAGGCAGCCACATCGACTGTTCTCCCTTGGACTCAGGAACATACACAAGCTTTTGAAAGTTTAAAGAAAGCTTTATGTCAAGCACCTGTCCTAGCAACACCATGTTACAGCAAACATTTTACACTCTTTGTTACAGAACGCGAAGGTACTGCCTTGTCAGTACTCACACAGGAACAAGCAGGATCACACAAACCGTGTGCTTATTTTTCTAGTACATTAGATCCCGTAGCTCAGGCTTTGCCTGCATGCCTAAAATCAGTGGCAGCAACAGCTTTAGCAATCAGACAAAGCGATGCCATAGTGTTAGGACATCCATTGACAGTACAAGTACCACATGCAGTAGAGGTTCTCGTGAATCGAACGCAAACACAACACTTAACTATAGCGCGACTTACAGGGTATGAATTAACATTGTTCCAGCAACATATAGAAATCAGACGTTGTAACACATTGAATCCTGCCACACTTTTACCCGTAATTGGAACAGACCCACTAGCTCATGACTGTATTGACGTTATTACAATCACGACGAAACCCAGACAAGACTTGACAGATGTCCCATTGTCAGACCCAGACCTGACGTTGTATGTAGATGGTTCATGTATGAGAACAAGTACAGGAGAGTTAGTGGCCGCTTACGCAGTCACAACAGACACTGAAATCATTGAAACAAATTGCATAAATACCTTGTCAGCTCAAGCCGCAGAGCTCGTCGCTCTGACACAAGCCTGTAGTCAAGCCACAAATAAGAAAGTCAACATATACACTGATTCACGTTATGCATTCGGAGTTGTACATGACTTCGGCGTGCTGTGGCGAGAGAGAGGTTATTTAACTTCTCACGGTGCCCACATTCAGCACGGACCCCTCATTCATGCCTTATTAGATGCAATACATCTACCCACTGCAATATCAATTATGAAATGTAAAGCTCATACAAAAGTTACTGATACCATTTCTCAAGGCAATGATCTAGCTGACAGAACAGCTAAACAGACTGCTCAAACTCAAACATCCGACATGACAAAGACAATAGTCCCGACGCCAACACATTGCATGATGGTTAAGGATCCCGCTCTTGACGTAATTGACATACAGACACATGCTACTCCAGACGAAATAAAGAAATGGACTGAATTAGGAGGGATCCAAACGGATCAAGGATGGATGACAAAGGAAAAATCTGTGTGGTTCCTTCCTGATTCAATGGTCCAAGTCATTATTAACACTGTCCATAGTCCAGCACATCTAGGAGAAAAAGCTATGCTGGACAGCATTCAACACATTTGGGTCAACAAACATTTACGAGCAGCAGCTAAACAAAAAGTCCGTACCTGTATGATATGTTGTCAGTTTAACCCAGGTAAAAGCATCCCCGTAGAGCAGGGTGGATTTCAGCCTCCTGATCACCCTTTTGAAATCCTCCAGATGGACTATATCCAGATGGAACGATGTCGAGGATTCAAATATGTTCTCGTAGTTGTCTGTGCTCTTTCCCGTTGGACAGAGGCATACCCGGTTTCAGATTACACTGCCCCGACTACTGCCAAACAGTTAGTTCGAGAATTCTTCCCACGATACGGTTTACCACGTGCTGTCTACTCAGATAACGGCCAGCCGTTCTCATCCGAACTGATGAAACATGTTTCACTTCTGCTAGGATATCAGTGGAAGTTTCATTGTGTCCGACACCCCGAGGCAGCAGGTCTCGTGGAACGACATAATCAAACTTTGAAAATCAGATTGTCCAAAATATGTAGAGAGAAAGGTGTTGACTGGGTAGTAGCTTTACCAGTTGCACTCTTTTACATGAGAATGGTAGCACACTCTCGAACAGGGCTATCCCCTTATGAAGTGATCTTCGGTAGACCACCAAATATGTGGGGGACGCCTATACCACGTAAAATAACTGATGTTGACTGTAATATGCTGACAGATTACTTGGCTTCCTTGATGTCTGCACTACAATCTTGTCGTTCACAGGTAGCTGCAGCCTTTCCTGACAACACTGAGGTGAAACCCCATGACGTAATTCCAGGGGATCTCGTTTTAGTGAGGAACTTTGATCGAAAGACTCAGCTGGATCCTAGGTGGAAGTCGCCGCAATTGGTCCTGCTCACCACAAGGACAGCCGTGAAGATCGAGGGCAGAAAAGGCTGGATACATTCAAGTCATATCAAGAAATTTCATGGACTACCATCGGATATAAATGCCACACCTCGTGTGTCTTCACCCATTGACTCAAAACTTCCTTTTGTTGAATCAAGTAGTCACGAACAATATAAACTAAAACTCAGATCTAACCAGTCGGGAAATTTGATTGTTTAAGTCCTCTCCAAGGTGAAGCGGTTGAATTTGTCCCTGACATGTATCCCTTAGATCTGAATAGAGAAAACACCCGAAAAATGTTGAAACGACATGCATACTGTAAATCACTGCGTAGTCATTGCACAGTGACGTTATTAATTTTGTTTTTCTTAAGTCTTTTAATAATTACTGCAAGTATATTGTTGCACATATATTATCCTATTTCTAGACATGTTTATAATGTTACTGCTGAACATTCTTTTAGTGAATTACCTCCGCATGAGTTGTCTTATAGATTTGCGCTGCGCAATAATACGTTTATTAGTATGTTACATCATTCCCATCAGGTTAGCAATGCTACAAATTGTTGGATATGTGGCCGACTCCCTCCCTATCAGAATTATAAAGGAATTCTACCTCTCTTTCCATACCCGTTCACACACAACGGCTCCTGTGGAGCATGGTTTAGTTTAATTAATTCCCTAGATTCAAATTCTGCAGTTTATCAAGACAACTGGGTATGGGGAAATTTGAACTTAGTTTTACTTAAAGTCTGCTACCCTAACAAGGAGGGACTTCCCAAGAGAACAGGAACTGATCTAGAAAATGAAGTATATGGATTAGGTAATTTTACGCTTAATCTTATGATCCTAAATGTCGAATCCGAAGCTACTCCAATTTTATCCGCCATGTCAGTATTTCCAGTAAAAGGTGAATTATGTGTAAGAAAGAATGGTTCCATACATATGGGCCATAGTAGATGCACCACTGTGATAGAATTTAGTGATCAGGGCAAGTCTACATTTAGAGCTTCCCGCCATTCCTATTTCATATGTGGTCAGACGGCATATGTACGTTTGCCTCTAGATTGGGATGGTACCTGCTACATTGGATTCCTTTTGCCACCTGTTTTTCTAGCTCCTCCTGATTATCACAGAAATACTCATTTAGTACACAATAGAGAAAGGAGAGATCTCCCAATAGTCGATTACACTGAAACAGCATGGGAAAAATACACAGATTTCAATAAAGGTCTCTTTCCCTATATAGGTACAGTTACCAATAGTAAGCTAATACGTAGATTAACCAGGACTCTTGAAGCTGTAGTGAATGAAACTATTTCCGCCCTAGGCAATTTGACAGAGGAGCAGTCTGCGATGAGGATTGTTGTTCTTCAAAATCGTCTTGTCCTTGACGTCATCCTGGCCGATAGGGGCGGAGCTTGTAGGGTCATCGGATCAAGCTGCTGCGTATTCATACCAGAAAATTTGCCATCTGTATATAAAGCTATAACTCGCCTTCATAAGATTGTGAGCCAGATACACCAGAATCCAGGCACTTGGACTTGGTCCGGGTGGTTTTGGAGCGTGTTATCAGCCTGGGGATGGAGAGTTCTATCATTCCTAGGTATTGGCCTTCTTATACTATTCAGTTGCTGTCTATGCCTACAATGTGGACCAGCGATTTGTGGTCTGTGTGCCACTTCGTGTATTCCACATCAAGATTTTCATTCAAGATCCCAGAAGAAAAAAGAAGAACAAATGATGCTATATGAACAGATCAATGGATTGATGAAGATTGATATCTCTTGACGGGCAAGTAGGGGACAAGGAGGGAATGTGGAAATATGGATTTTTCTGGTCAGTTATGTCCCCTATCTTGGACCCCAACGGTTCTATGTGCATGTTACAAGTACATGTATGTTCCCTCCAGTTCCAGTTATGAAGACGCAAATACATGTGCGTCCACCGTCAACATGTCCTCTTTCAGATCCGCCATGAATGGGCTGGATATTCGATTCCTAAGTACGAAAGGCCACCGACTTTATATGGCTTAGTTATGCCATTTCACAGTTCAGACGAGTAGGCCCTGATTCTGCCATCAAGCTTTCCCTGCTTTCTGCCTCTGAAGCTCCAGTCTGAGCCTGCATCTGTGACCATGAACTTTGTCTCATTCCCTGCGCGGCTCACGATGCCTGACATCAGCCTGTTGCCTGCCAAGAAACTGTATTTCACCTTCGAAATTATCTGCTCCGCTCCCTGCCCAATGCATTCCTATCTAGTAGTTTAAGTAAACATTCTTCCAGCTACCGAGCAAAGGCCCGGCTTCTCTGTCTTTATGCAAGTAATTCATAGCCCCGTTACCATGGAAGACTTCTGCCCTCGCATCTAGTGTAGACACTTAGACGCTTGTACACGCACTAACAGTCAGTATAGTCAGTATAGAATAAGATTCTACTCTAAGAGACCTCTCTTTTGGATAACATAGTTCTTTAAAACATAGGATGTTAGATATGATTTGGGATTAGGTTGACTTGACCCTCCAGACATCTGTCGCCACATGTAGAGCTAAATGTCAAGTCCCCTTCACCCCCTAGTTGCACGTCAATCATACGTCATGCTGCTGTGCGCGCATTTCTGCCAAGTATTTCTGCTGACATTGCGAAATTATTTCATAAGTCCACCCATATGTGACATCACAACCAATGACGTTTCCTTGTTACTCCCAATTACGCCTCCTTCAGCTACGCATGTGAAATGTTATCTTTGCTATCAATTGTTACGCCTCTTGCATTTGCCTCACTGTAATGCCTATTGTATAAAAGTGATTAATTATCAATAATGTATGTACTTCACTTCCTGAACCTTCGTGGTGATGGAACTTGGAGCAACCGATTCGAATCGTCCATTGGAATAAAGCCCATTCCGAACCTCTAATACCACGGATTCTGCCTCTTATTTACTGAGCTATTTCTATTATGTTTCTGTATCAAATTAAGTCCCGGTAATTAAATTATTTACCACAGGACGCTCCTCTGCCCACGTGGAGGAGCTGCTCCTAGTATGCAATAATGTAACACATACGGTTACAAAGCAAACCACTCATTTTTTTGGGATGGGGTGTTGTGAGGGTTTAGGGGTGCCAGAGGACGTTGCTAAGTTAACTTTAGTTTTTGCTTTGCATCCCCGCCATCTTGCCACTAATGCACACGACACTACATGCCTTTGTTCCCGTAAACACTCTTGCTCGTGCTGCTTCACATGGGAACTGTCTACCTTTCACCATTTCGGCTGTGCTCTGTGTTCTAGTCTGTACAACCTGTTCAAGGACAAAAACCAACTTCACTGGTTAATCGGCTTTGGTCCGTCCCACACACATATAGACATAACATAGAACACAGCTGCGCTACTGACTTTTCAGGTGTTTTTAATATGGCAGGAGATGCAAGTTAACAACACTTAGAGAAAACCTTTCCAGAAGAAGAGCTGTGCTTGTCCGGAGATGTAAATCCTATCATCTAAGACTTAAGGTAGGGTGTTCCGCTGTCCAAGCCCAGAGGTCTTCCACTGATATAATAAACATAGCTTGTAGCACGGGGAGGGTGGTAAAGCGCTATAAGGCTTCATCCACTGTCATTCTAATATGCTGTCCCTGTTCAATTATATGGTATTGTAACTATGCTGATTTAAATGGTTTTATGCATTTATTTGCTAATGTTAGCACGTGTACTGCATTACAGAGCATGTTAGTTGAAATAAACATTTTAAACTATACAGTGTCTCTAGTTACTCACATTATTTAAATTTACATCATGCATCATGAAACATTTTCCCCTAGGATGCTACGAACCATTGGGAAACTCGTTCCTTCATGAAGTTTGGTCACTCCCCATCACGTTTAGATGTTTGCGTGATGACACAGAGGTGTATCTGACTGGTGAGTCTTGCGATTCTTCCGTTGGACACTCCTTGCAAAAATATACAATTGCACGGCGCTTGTAATTTAGAGGCGCCTAATTTAGCGTGCATTATAAAAGGAAAACCGGTCCCCTCGATTAAGCCAACATTCACACTGTTGTCTAACAGCAGTTATTTACTTCTGAATAATGAAAAATGCTGTGGCATGTTAATAGGCATACTGTACATTGTGACTGTGTCACAACGTGTAGTTTGCTGCAAAAATGTACTGTTTCCTCCACCTCGTGGGAGTCCCTATATCTCAATTTGGCCTTCCATTCCACCTTGAAAGCAGAGTTCGACAAGCTGAGCCGAATAAGAGCTTTAATGTCCCAGAAAGAAGTTTCTCTCACTTCTGCCCGTGAGAACAATGTCCTGCAGGTGGCTAATACAAGAACAGAAGTTCAAGCACTTTTAAACACTGACCTTCCACAACATTTTGGTGAGCTAATTCATTCTATCTTCAATAGAACGCATACAACGGGGCAGGCTAATTTTTTTTTTACTTTGGCTCTGGCCTTGTAACATATTTTCAAACTATTTTTGGTGTGATCCCGGCTTTTATACATTCTATTTTTTCCAGCGTCTTCGGCGGGTTGCCGCTAATACTGGCCTTAGCTGCCGGGGTCTTCCTGTTGAGTTGCCTGCTCAGAAATGGCTGCCCCTCTTGTGGTCATTCACAACCCGGCCCAGCTACAGCTGCTTTGTAACCGTATGCTTCAGTGCTACAGTACCTTACCACTGGCCACTCTAAGCGTGGTTTATAATCTGTCTTTCCGATTTCCATGGTACACTTGCGTGCAACCAGTTTTCTCATGCTTGGAGTGTCCTTTTCAATGGGCTTTGGATCTCTGCCTCACAAACACAGCGTCTCCTGACCTGGACTTTGCCTTACTGATGAGCCCCCTAGTGTCTCATGACCAGGACTGTTCCGGTATGGGTCTGATGTACTGTTCAGCCGCGCTCGGAGTTTTAGCTCAGTGGGATATCGGTGCAGCAGCACATGATTTCCTGCAATGGAGTTATATCGAGTATCACTCAAGTTGCCCACCATTGGTGCTGGAAGCACCCATCATTAATGAGCATGTTTGCTCCTTTGAATTACTAAACTGGATGGCGTCTACTTTTTCAGACGATGACAATGATTTCCTGTTGGAAGCTGTCACCACTTTTTGCCCTTACACAATGATGGATTGATAAGACCAGGCCACCCAGACATTTCTTTTCCTCTTTTTCTCATTCCATTTCATTATTTTTATTTTTTTCTCTTACTTCCAAAAGGATGTTTTTAAAGATGAAAAGACCATTTCTCTTTTTCACACCCAATTGACATTCTCTCTTCCAGGTTGCATAAGCTCTTGTTGCTCAGACTTTTTGAGCTCTGTGTTCTAGTTTGATTACTGTTTGTAGGACTGACCAAGGGGAGGGTGACGTGAGGGTTTAGGGGTGCCAGCGGACGTTGCTAAGTTAGCATTAGTTTGTGCTTTGCGTCACTTCCATCTTGCCGCTTATGCACATGACACTACATGCCTTGGTTCCCGTAAACACTCTTGCTCGTGCTGCTTCACATGGGAACTGTCTGCCTTTCACCATTTCGGCTGTGCTCTGTGTTCTCGTCTGTACACCGTGTTCAAGGACAGAAAACAACTTCACTGGTTAATTGGCTTTGGTCCGTCTCACACACATATAGACATAACATGGAACACAGCTGAGCTACTGACTTTTCCGGTGTTTTAATATGGCACGAGATGCAAGTTAACAACACTTGGAGAAAACCTTTCCAGAGGAAGAGCTGTGCTAGTCCGGAGATGTAAATTCTAGCATCTAAGACTTGAGGGAGGGGGTTCTGCTGTCCAAGCCCAGAGGTCTTCCACTGATATAATAAACATAGCTTGTAGCACAGGGAGGGTGGTAAAGCGCCAAAAGGCTTCATTCACTGTCATTATAATATGCTGTCCATGTTCAATTATATGGAATTGTAACTATGCTGATTTAAATGGTTTTATGCATTTCTTTGCTAATGTTAGCACGTGTACTGCATTACAGAGCATGTTAGTTGAAATAAACATTTTAAACTATACAGTGTCTCTGGGTACCCACATTGTGAACAGGTATGAGTATCTAAGCGAAAGAGTTTCTTGTTCCCACGAATTCTAAGAGGACCTGAGTCGTTTGTTCTAGGATATGTAATCATTGGTAGCTCCGCTGTAGTACGGAGAACTAATGGGATACTATAGCTAGCCGGATAGGGGTTCTGGGCACTGAGGCATGTTTTTGGTACACCACAATACACCGAGCTCCTGGTTTCCTGTGCATAGTCCTGTGTATGTGCAGAATCCCTGCAACAGGTGGAGTAGACGTCCTTCAAGTTCTTTCATACCAGGAATGCATGACTTGCACAGTTCTGTTTCTATCCTTTGCTTTGCTGTAGGAATGCAAATAATATTAGGAAATCAAAACTACAACTCCCAGATTTCAAAGGATTAAACTTAAACTAAGATGCACGCTGAGCACAAGACAACAGACTCTCTCTGACCTTTTGAAACTAGATTTGGTTTATCTTCCACTATTTATGGCCAAACGAGATAAGCATGCGACATACAGCACTTGCTTCTTCTGAAAACTGTATGACCTAAAATAAGTACTCCGTTACTTAATGCTATAAGCATAGATGGCAGGAACTTAAATAGGTTAGACAGCAAATAGGATGAGAGCACACTCGGCACCCTCATCCTAAGCCGCTAAATGAATGAAACAGATGGGCACAATATACTTTTAAACAGAATTAAAACATAAACGACCACCACATTTATTAGTGCCATAAAATTTCATAAATTACCACAAAGCCGCATACAAGTATAAACAAAACCTTTTAAAAGTAAGATAATGGTAAACAAATGTTTGGAAAGTCACATTCAGTCCTTCTGGTGCAGTCTTCTGTACAGAGACAAACATGAAAAAAACATGAATGAAGTGAAAGGTTATACTGAATAATAATGAAAAGAAAGTGCACTCACCAGTTGGTTTTGAAAGGTTTAATGGATATATAAAGTGGGGAGCAGGAAGAGACTCTAGATGGCAGAGCAGGCTGAGGTGGTGCGGATTTCAGCACAACTTGCTTAAGGCTCTCGCTACGGCTGAGGCTTCCGGGAATGCCTGCCTGTGGGTCATCGGAAGAGGAAGCAAACCAGCAATTGGCTGGCCTGGGGCACCCCACCCTTGAGACCTTTTAAGTGGGCAAATGCCCGACATTGCTCACAAAACCAGATTATTTTTCCCATGTAAGAGCTGAGCGTTCTTAGCAGAAACCTAGGACCAGATTTAGTAAGAGTTTGCGCATGGGCAAAGTCATGCAAAGTGACACAAAGCAAGGCAAACTCATTGCACTTTGTGCTGAGAAGATGCCCATCTCTCGGTGCAAATAGTGCTTTGTGCAGCTTTCCACCACTTTACATCAAGGGGTATTAATTGGGTGTAACTTGGGCAGATATGCGCAAGCACCCATGGTTTTTTGCCACAAAGCCTGATCTGTTAAGATAGCCTTTGAATAAAAAATAACACATCTTTGAAGCAGATGCTAAAATGAGGAAATGTTTCACTTCTCCAAACTTTCTAGACATTGCATGTGGGCTGCACTGTACAGCACACATAAAATGTGTGAAATGTTTAGAAACTGTCTAGGCATATGGTTTTGTACCATTTATTTATTTATTTATTTATTTATTTATAAAACGAGAACTAATACCCGACGGTGTCTAGGTGCTAAAATCCTAGGCTGAAAACCAAAAACTAGCATCACTCAATCCTCACGTTATGGAAGAAGGACTAACAAGAGAGAAGCCAGGTCTTAGGCCCTTCCTGAAAGAAAGCAAGTCAGAGAAGTTTTTTTTAAATTGTAGAGAATGCAGTAGCATAATTTAGCAGTGTTAGTAACAAAACTTTTGCTCCCCCCAGCTACAAGCCGAAATATAGGAACCTCCACCAACTTTAGAGACGATGACCAGAAGAGGGCTGAACATACCAATGGAACTGGTGCTTTAGGTATTCTGATCTGTGATTGTAGAGGGCTTTAAAGCAATACAGAGGGCCTTAAAATCAATCCTTTTCTCCACAGGGAGTCAGTGGAAGGATTTAAGAGCATGTTTAGCTGAATGATGTCTGGAGATCCCTAGTAGTAGTGGAGCCGCCGCATTCTGAAGAACCTGTACTTTGTTAAGAAGACCCTTCTGTAGACTAACAAAGAGAGCGTTACAGTAGTCTAAGTTAGATGAGATGAACGCAGAGACAACCGTTTTTTTAAGATTAAGAGGTATAAAATGAAAGACTTTCCTTAGAATTTTTAGTGTAAAGAATGTAGATTATGTAATGGAATTTACCTCATTTTTAAAACACAGGGCTGTGTCACAGATAACTCCCAGTTTTTTCGCCTTTGTCACTTGACTAGGGAGCGAGCCGAGCTTCTGAGGCCACCAGTCAGGGGAACAAAAGGCAGTGTTACTTCCAAAGAGCAATACTTCGGTTTTACTTGAATTTAACTTCAGGCAATTCTCCAACATCCACTTACTAACCTGTTGCATACAGCTTTGAATCTTAGAAGCTGTATCCTGGATATTTTTGTGACAAAAACAATGATCTGCGTGTCATCGACGTACGACACCATGGTAAAGCCAAATGAATTAATAAGCCTGGCCAGAGGGGTGACATAAAGATTAAAAAGAAGGGCTAAGCGAAGAGCCCTGTGGAACCCCACATGGGAGTTGAAGGTATCTGATGGATAGCTGTCAATTTCCACAAATTGCTCAAGCTCAGTTAAAAAAGAGTTAAAAAGAGAAAGAGCTACACCATCTATGCCAATCTTTTGGGGATAACTTATCAGTAAGCCGTGGTCCGCTGTATCGAAAGCCGCCGAGAGGTCCATTAAAATCAGAGCATCATTTCCTCCTTTTGTTGACCGCACGTCTAACCTTCTCTGTAGCGGTAATCAGGAGGAGTTCCGTACTGTGCTCACTCCTGAACCCGTACTGGGTAGAATCCAAAATATGGTTGTTGTTGATAAAAGTAGTCAACTCTTGATTTATGAATTCTTCAAAGGTTTTTGCCAGCAAGGGCAGCCGGGAGATCAGGCGATAATTACTGAGGCTCAGAGAATCAAGGCTGTTTTTTTTTAACAGAGGCAGAACGGAATTTTTTTTCCAAATTTTAGGAAATATTCTTGTTTTGAGGAAAAGATTGAAAGTTTCAGTGAGTTGTTGCGCAATACAATCCAGAGCTGGATGAGCTATTCTAGGAGGGCAAGGCTCTACCAGGGAGCCAGCTTTTGCTGTGCGAAGTAGTTTGAGAACCTGATCATAGGAGTTGAGAGAGAAATTATAGCTGACTTGAATTAGCTACTGATGGGCCATTTTGGCCTGACTGATTAACAAAGTCCCCTATGCTCTCAGCAGAAGGACTGCTAATTTCCAGAGAGTGACTCAAGGAGAATGCGTCGTAGATGCTATGTAATTTTTCCCAGAAAAAAGTAACAAGAGTATTACAAAAAGTCTGGCCAATGTCCCAATTTCTGGTCTCTGGGGTTCTACTTAATTTCTGAACAGTGGCAAATAATTCTTTAGTACTGTTATTTGCCAATTTTATTATATCAGAAAAATAGATGTTTTTTTTAATTGTGAATCAGTTCTTTGTATTCTGCAACCCATACATTTCTTTCTCGGACGTGGCTTAGTTTTGTCTCCACCACTGTTCTTGCTGGCGGCATTGTCTTTTTAAAAGCCTAAGTTCCTATGAGAACCAGGGCTCAGTAGGGGAAGCTCTGTTTGCCTTACCCATTTTCCAGGGCACTAGGACCTGTACTGTTGAGCCAATCCAGAAGTGATAATCCAAGGAAATAGCAGTTTTCCAATAGAGCATTGAATTCGGTGGCAGCTAAACTATGCCACTGGTGCCGCTCGTATTTTATGGCTGAAATGCTCATATTGCAATAGGCAATGAGTACGGCTAGAGTATACAGAACAGTAGAGTGATCCAACTAGGGTAATTGAAGTACACTCCTCGATTCTAGACATGGTCTGTCTTTAAAGACGGCATCAGGCAGATGCCCTGCCCTATGAGTAGGGCCCCTTATAATCTGTTCTAACCCTATACTAGTCATCAAATCAGTAAGATCACTAGAATCTTTATCCTGCAAATTATCCAAATGGAAGTTGAAGCCGCCTGTGCTGTCCTCAGAGTTAACCTTATACTCTAGTAACTGGTCAAGAGTTTGTATAAAGTTGGTTCTAGTGCCTGGTGGGCGACAGATGAGAATTCCATTGAATGAATAGGTATAAAGGTATGCTTCTAGTACACATCCTATGCTAGAAAGCATGCAGATATCTCTTCTGTTGAAAATGGCCCTTTCTGCAAGGTCATCCCCAATCTAATTGCCTTCCTCCTCCCCTTTTTTCTGAATTTGTTTTCTGTTGACTTTAGTACACTGTGCACTTTACCACTGCTAAACAGTGTGAAAGTGTGTGTGCTCTCTCCTTAAAACATGGTAAAATTGGCTTATACCCAATTGACATATCTAATTTATTTACGACTTGTGCCCAGGGCCTGTAATTTAAATGCTACTAGTGGGCCTGCAGCACTGATTGTGCAGCCCACTTAAGTGGCCTTTAAGATGTCTTAGGTCTGCCATTGCAGAGCTTGTGTGTGCAGTTTAAACTGTCATTTTGATCTGTCAAAATAAACCTTTTGCCAGGACCAAACCCTCCTTTTTAAGACTGTTAGAAATGGGATCTCTGGTTGGCTAAGGCTTGCGCCAAAGCCAGGCAGAGACCACCAATCTAGTCAGGGCAAGGGAGTTACACGCCAAAGATAACCCCTGCTCACCCCCTTGGTAGCTTGGCACGAGCAGTCAGGCTTATCCCAGTGGCAATGTGCAAAGCATTTGCGCAACACACACAACAACAACATACTAGGCACACCACAAAAGGAACTCCACACAAGGTTATATATAAAAATAGCCTTTGTATTATCATAAAACACACTAGGATAGTAATCGCACAATATACACTGTGCCAACTGGCACTGGGCAATATTTACAGGGATTATATACACATGACAGGGCCACGTGGGCCACTGTCAGAATCATCACTTAGTAAAGATAATAAAAGTAAGACTTATCATAAACGTAGAACACAACCAGTAATTACTGGCAAACACTATACTCAGCATCATCCTGTAACATAAATCATATCATGCACAGTATCCTATCAGGCGAGAAAATATATTCTGCGCCAACCTCATAAGCCTAAACATATTAGACAATAACCTCCTAAGCATAACTCACATTAGGAAATACTCTTACTAACATAAACCGCAGTAGGTAATAACAGTATGGAAAACCTCATAATCATAAGAACACATTTAGAGGCATAAATCAGGGTGTGTAAAACATAGTATATAAATTACATTTCCTAGCACAACATAATCACCTTAGGGCCTGGCGCCCTATCAACCTAATAGTCCCCCTGGCCAACTGGCCATCTCAAAAGGGGCTCTAATGCCCTATGTCCAAAGAGTCAGGGCGCGCTACCAATGCAGGCGAAGTCAAGGGTGTGCAATTGCGCTGACCTAAACGTTGCAGCTGGCACTAAGCGCTGCGCAGCTGTGAATTTATGGGGCAAAGAAGTGCATCTCACTCCTAACTTCAAAAGACATGCCCCCAGAGCACTGTGGCCTAAACGATGCAGCTGCCCACTACTTGCTGGGCAGCTGGGAAGATCATCTGCAGGCTTGGGCTCTCACTGTGCCCTTTGATGAATTATTCAAAACATTGCAGCTGCCCTCTGCCAGGCGGGGCAGCTGTGAGAATGGCCAGATCTGGAGGGCACGGCCCCTCCGGGTCCTTAACAACAATGTGACCCCATGAAGCTCCTCTCTAGGGCTCTTATACAACAATGGCCCCATCGTTGCAGCTGCCCACTGTCAGGTGGGGCAGCTGGGAAAATCACCACTACACAGACCCTGGGCCCTCCGGACCCCCACGGCCCTAAAACAAATATGACCCATGTTGGAGCAGCCCGCAACGGCGGGTCCGCTCAAGGAAACAGACACGGTGCACTCACTGGCCCCACACTGCCCATCTTGAGCCCCCACTCACCGGGACTCACTGGCGCTGCTTGGGATCTCCTCGCTGGGACTTCACCTGGGCCTGCGAGGCTCCGGATGGCTGGGGCTGCACGCAGGGCTCTCTTCACCAACAGTGATGTCATCAGTGATGTCACTGACCATGCCATGAATGATGTAATATGTGACATCATCAGCAGTGGATTGCGGGCGTAAGAGTTATAGTTAGCAGAACTAACTATAACAGAGGAATTTCAACAGCCCTGAAACCTATGTTTTTTTCAGTGAATTTCTAAGGTTTTTTAAATGCTAATTCCTAGCTATAACATGTCTGAAACCTATGGTTTTTTCAGTGAATTTCGAAGGTTTTTTAAATGATAATTTTTAAATGTAATAATAGTTATATGTATTTTTTTGATACTGATTTTCTACAGTTTTTTAACAGTTTATTTTTACATGTCTTATTTTTTAAATTACATTATATATTATTAATATAAATGAAAATCAAAAAAAAAACTTAAATATTGAAACTGAAATATTGTTTTTTTTGGTTGAATATATAAGTGCAGAACTATAAGTGTGTTGGTTAGTTAGGGGACTGCATGCATAGTGGGTAGGGGTTTGAAGCAGTCCATGTGCTAAGGCCTGGCTCACTGAATTAGTACCTTGGTACTGACTGAATGATTAGAGTGCTGCAAGGAGAGTGCCTGGGTAAATTTATAAGTGGTTGGGTTTTGGCGCAGTGAATGGATTAGTACATGGTGCTGAATGGGTAACTGGAGGAGTGCAAGGGGAGTGACATGGTGCTTGCTGCAGTGTATGTATACTGACTGGGGAATTGAAGGTGTGAAAGACAAGTGTGTAGGTGGTTAGAGGACTGCATGCATAGTGGATAGGCGTTTGAAGCAGTCCATGTGCTAAGGCCTGGCTCAGTGCATGAGTACATGGGTATTGATTGAATGATTAGAGTACTGCAAGGAGAGTGCCTGGGTGAATTTATAGGTGTTTGGGTTTTGGCGCAGTGAATGGATTAGAACATGGTGCTGAATGGGTCACTAGAGGCGTGCAAGGGGAGTGACAGGGTGTTTGCTGGAAGTGTATGGATACTGACTGGTGAATTGAAGGTATGAAAGACAAGTGTGTA
This sequence comes from Triturus cristatus, assembly GCF_964204655.1. NCBI lineage: Eukaryota > Metazoa > Chordata > Amphibia > Caudata > Salamandridae > Triturus > Triturus cristatus. Next base: position 1,288,742,921 of record NC_140591.1, on the reverse strand, counting down.
GGTGGTTAGAGGACTGCATGCATAGTGGATAGACGTTTGAAGCAGTCCATGTGCTAAGGCCTGGCTCAGTGCATGAGTACTTGGGTACTGACTGAATGATTAGAGTACTGCAAGGAGAGTGCCTGGGTGAATTTAGAAAGTGTTTGGGATTTGGCGTAGTGAATGGATTAGCACATGGTGCTGTATGGGTCACTAGAGGAGTGGAAGGAAAGTGAAAGGATGTTTGCTGGAACTGTATGGATACTGACTGGGGAATTAAAGGTGTGAAAGGCAAGTGTGTAGGTGGTTAGAGGACTGCATGCATAGTGGATAGGCGTTTGAAGCAGTCCATGTGCTAAGACCTGGCTCAGTGCATGAGTACTTGGGTACTGACTGAATGATTAGAGTACTGCAAGGAGAGTGCCTGGGTGAATTTATAAGTGTTTGGGTTTTGGCGCAGTGAATGGATTAGTACATGGTGCTGAATGGGTCACTAGAGGAGTGCAAGGATAGTGACAGTGTGTTTGATGGAGGTGAATGGATACTGACTGGGGATTATTAGAGTACTGCAAGGAGAGTGTGAATGTAAACAAAAATCCGATTGGCCGCACTCTGCTAGTCCTACCAGCGTGTTACCCCAAAGAATTGTTGTCCATGAAGTAGCGTCGGCGGGTACGCCTATGCCAAAAGTTTAAAATGAAAAGTGTCGCGTTAGCCATCCCTGGACACGTGTTTCAAGGTAGTTGCCTCTCGTCAGCAGGGAGTAGGTATGTGTGTAGGGTTGCTGCGTAGGCTGCCAAAAAATATTCTCAGGTAAAGTACCACTCAAGGCGCGCAGGTGCGTAGCCATGGGCTCGTCAGCCCCACCAGGTAAAAGGGAGCCTGAATGTAAACAAAAATCCAATTGGCCGCACTCTGCTAGTCCTACCAGCGTGTTACCCCAATGAATTGTGGTCCATGAAGTAGCGTCGGCGGGTACGCCTATGCCAAAAGTTTAAAATGAAAAGTGTCGCGTTAGCCATCCCTGGACACGTGTTTCGAGGTAGTTGCCTCTCGTCAGCAGGGAGTAGGTATGTGTGTAGGGTTGCTGCGTAGGCTGCCAAAAAATATTCTCAGGTAAAGTACCAATCAAGGCGCCCAGGTGCGTAGCCATGGGCTCGTCAGCCCCACCAGGTAAAAGGGAGCCTGAATGTAAACAAAAATCTGATTGGCCGCACTCTGCTAGTCCTACCAGCGTGTTACCCCAAAGAATTGTGGTCCATGAAGTAGCGTCGGCGGGTACGCCTATGCCAAAAGTTTAAAATGAAAAGTGTCACGTTAGCCATCCCTGGACACTTGTTTCGAGGTAGTTGCCTCTCGTCAGCAGGGAGTAGGTATGTGTGTAGGGTTGCTGCATAGGCTGCCAAAAAATATTCTCAGGTAAAGTACCACTCAAGGCGCGCAGGTGTGTAGCCATGGGCTCGTCAGCCCCACCAGGTAAAAGGGAGCCTGAATGTAAACAAAAATCCGATTGGCCGCACTCTGCTAGTCCTACCAGCGTGTTACCCCAAAGAATTGTGGTCCATGAAGTAGCGTCGGCGGGTACGCCTATGCCAAAAGTTTAAAATGAAAAGTGTTGCGTTAGCCATCCCTGGACACGTGTTTCGAGGAAGTTGCCTCTCGTCAGCAGGGAGTAGGTATGTGTGTAGGGTTGCTGCGTAGGCTGCCAAAAAATATTCTCAGGTAAAGTACCACTCAAGGCGCGCAGGTGCGTAGCCATGGGCTCGTCAGCCCCACCAGGTAAAAGGGAGCCTGAATGTAAACAAAAATCCGATTGGCCGCACTCTGCTAGTCCTACCAGCGTGTTACCCCAAAGAATTGTGGTCCATGAAGTAGCGTCGGCGGGTACGCCTATGCCAAAAGTTTAAAATGAAAAGTGTCGCGTTAGCCATCCCTGGGCTCATGTTTCGAGGTAGTTGCCTCTCGTCAGCAGGGAGTAGATATGTGTGTAGGGTTGCTGCGTAGGCCCGCCAAAAAATATTCTCAGGTAAAGTACCACTCAAGGTGCGCAGGTGCGTAGCCATGGGCTCGTCAGCCCCACCAGGTAAAAGGGAGCCTGAATGTAAACAAAAATCCGATTGGCCGCACTCTGCTAGTCCTACCAGCGTGTTACCCCAAAGAATTGTGGTCCATGAAGTAGCGTCGGCGGGTACGCCTATGCCAAAAGTTTAAAATGAAAAGTGTCGCGTTAGCCATCCCTGGACACGTGTTTCGAGGTAGTTGCCTCACGTCAGCAGGGAGTAGGTCTGTGTGTAGGGATGCTGCATAGGCTGCCAAAAAATATTCTCAGGTAAAGTACCACTTAAGGCGCGCAGGTGCGTAGCCATGGGCTCGTCAGCCCCACCAGGTAAAAGGGAGCCTGAATGTAAACAAAAATCTGATTGGCCGCACTCTGCTAGTCCTACCAGCGTGTTACCCCAAAGAATTGTGGTCCATGAAGTAGCGTCGGCGGGTACGCCTATGCCAAAAGTTTAAAATGAAAAGTGTCGCGTTAGCCATCCCTGGACACGTGTTTCGAGGTAGTTGCCTCTCGTCAGCAGGGAGTAGGTATGTGTGTAGGGTTGCTGCGTAGGCTGCCAAAAAATATTCTCAGGTAAAGTACCACTCAAGGCACGCAGGTGCGTAGCCATGGGCTCGTCAGCCCCACCAGGTAAAAGGGAGCCTGAATGGAAACAAAAATCCGATTGGCCGCACTCTGCTAGTCCTACCAGCGTGTTACCCCAAAGAATTGTGGTCCATGAAGTAGCGTCGGCGGGTACGCCTATGCCAAAAGTTTGAAATGAAAAGTGTCGCGTTAGCCATCCCTGGGCTCGTGTTTCGAGGTAGTTGCCTCTTGTCAGCAGGGAGTAGGTATGTGTGTAGGGTTGCTGCGTAGGCTGCCAAAAAATATTCTCAGGTAAAGTACCACTCAAGGTGCGCAGGTGCGTAGCCATGGGCTCGTCAGCCCCACCAGGTAAAAGGGAGCCTGAATGTAAACAAAAATCCGATTGGCCGCACTCTGCTAGTCCTACCAGCGTGTTACCCCAAAGAATTGTGGTCCATGAAGTAGCGTCGGCGGGTACGCCTATGCCAAAAGTTTAAAATGAAAAGTGTCGCGTTAGCCATCCCTGGACACGTGTTTCGAGGTAGTTGCCTCTCGTCAGCAGGGAGTAGGTCTGTGTGTAGGGTTGCTGCATAGGCTGCCAAAAAATATTCTCAGGTAAAGTACCACTTAAGACGCGCAGGTGCGTAGCCATGGGCTCGTCAGCCCCACCAGGTAAAAGGGAGCCTGAATGTAAACAAAAATCCGATTGGCCGCACTCTGCTAGTCCTACCAGCGTGTTACCCCAAAGAATTGTGGTCCATGAAGTAGCGTCGGCGGGTACGCCTATGCCAAAAGTTTAAAATGAAAAGTGTCGCGTTAGCCATCCCTGGACACGTGTTTCGAGGTAGTTGCCTCTCGTCAGCAGGGAGTAGGTATGTGTGTAGGGTTGCTGCGTAGGCTGCCAAAAAATATTCTCAGGTAAAGTACCACTCAAGGCGCGCAGGTGCGTAGCCATGGGCTCGTCAGCCCCACCAGGTAAAAGGGAGCCTGAATGGAAACAAAAATCCGATTGGCCGCACTCTGCTAGTCCTACCAGCGTGTTACCCCAAAGAATTGTGGTCCATGAAGTAGCGTCGGCGGGTACGCCTATGCCAAAAGTTTAAAATGAAAAGTGTCGCGTTAGCCATCCCTGGACACGGGTTTCGAGGTAGTTGCCTCTCGTCAGCAGGGAGTAGGTCTGTGTGTAGGGTTGCTGCATAGGCTGCCAAAAAATATTCTCAGGTAAAGTACCACTTAAGACGCGCAGGTGCGTAGCCATGGGCTTGTCAGCCCCACCAGGTAAAAGGGAGCCTGAATGTAAACAAAAATCCGATTGGCCGCACTCTGCTAGTCCTACCAGCGTGTTACCCCAAAGAATTGTGGTCAATGAAGTAGCGTCGGCGGGTACGCCTATGCCAAAAGTTTAAAATGAAAAGTGTCGCGTTAGCCATCCCTGGACACGTGTTTCGAGGTAGTTGCCTCTCGTCAGCAGGGAGTACGTATGTGTGTAGGGTTGCTGCGTAGGCTGCCAAAAAATATTCTCAGGTAAAGTACCACTCAAGGCGCGCAGGTGCGTAGCCATGGGCTCGTCAGCCCCACCAGATAAAAGGGAGCCTGAATGTAAACAAAAATCCGATTGGCCGCACTCTGCTAGTCCTACCAGCGTGTTGCCCCAAAGAATTGTGGTCCATGAAGTAGCGTCGGCGGGTACGCCTATGCCAAAAGTTTAAAATGAAAAGTGTCGCGTTAGCCATCCCTGGACACGTGTTTCGAGGTAGTTGCCTCTCGTCAGCAGGGAGTAGGTATGTGTGTAGGGTTGCTGCGTAGGCTGCCAAAAAATATTCTCAGGTAAAGTACCACTCAAGGCGCGCAGGTGCGTAGCCATGGGCTCGTCAGCCCCACCAGGTAAAAGGGAGCCTGAATGTAAACAAAAATCCGATTGGCCGCACTCTGCTAGTCCTACCAGCGTGTTACCCCAAAGAATTGTGGTCCATGAAGTAGCGTCGGCGGGTACGCCTATGCCAAAAGTTTAAAATGAAAAGTGTCGCGTTAGCCATCCCTGGACACGGGTTTCGAGGTAGTTGCCTCTCGTCAGCAGGGAGTAGGTCTGTGTGTAGGGTTGCTGCATAGGCTGCCAAAAAATATTCTCAGGTAAAGTACCACTTAAGACGCGCAGGTGCGTAGCCATGGGCTCGTCAGCCCCACCAGGTAAAAGGGAGCCTGAATGTAAACAAAAATCCGATTGGCCGCACTCTGCTAGTCCTACCAGCGTGTTACCCCAAAGAATTGTGGTCAATGAAGTAGCGTCGGCGGGTACGCCTATGCCAAAAGTTTAAAATGAAAAGTGTCGCGTTAGCCATCCCTGGACACGTGTTTCGAGGTAGTTGCCTCTCGTCAGCAGGGAGTAGGTATGTGTGTAGGGTTGCTGCGTAGGCTGCCAAAAAATATTCTCAGGTAAAGTACCACTCAAGGCACGCAGGTGCGTAGCCATGGGCTCGTCAGCCCCACCAGGTAAAAGGGAGCCTGAATGGAAACAAAAATCCGATTGGCCGCACTCTGCTAGTCCTACCAGCGTGTTACCCCAAAGAATTGTGGTCCAAGAAGTAGCGTCGGCGGGTACGCCTATGCCAAAAGTTTAAAATGAAAAGTGTCGCGTTAGCCATCCCTGGACACCTGTTTCGAGGTAGTTGCCTCTCGTCAGCAGGGAGTACGTATGTGTGTAGGGTTGCTGCGTAGGCTGCCAAAAAATATTCTCAGGTAAAGTACCACTCAAGGCGCGCAGGTGCGTAGCCATGGGCTCGTCAGCCCCACCAGATAAAAGCGAGCCTGAATGTAAACAAAAATCCGATTGGCCGCACTCTGCTAGTCCTACCAGCGTGTTGCCCCAAAGAATTGTGGTCCATGAAGTAGCGTCGGCGGGTACGCCTATGCCAAAAGTTTAAAATGAAAAGTGTCGCGTTAGCCATCCCTGGACACGTGTTTCGAGGTAGTTGCCTCTCGTCAGCAGGGAGTAGGTATGTCTGTAGGGTTGCTGCATAGGCTGCCAAAAAATATTCTCAGGTAAAGTACCACTCAAGGCGCGCAGGTGCGTAGCCATGGGCTCGTCAGCCCCACCAGGTAAAAGGGAGCCTGAATGTAAACAAAAATCCGATTGGCCGCACTCTGCTAGTCCTACCAGCGTGTTCCCCCAAAGAATTGTGGTCCATGAAGTAGCGTTGGCGGGTACGCCTATGCCAAAAGTTTAAAATGAAAAGTGTCGCGTTAGCCATCCCTGGACACGTGTTTCGAGGTAGTTGCCTCTCGTCAGCAGGAAGTAGGTATGTGTGTAGGGTTGCTGCGTAGGCTGCCAAAAAATATTCTCAGGTAAAGTACCACTCAAGGCGCACAGGTGCGTAGCCATGGGCTTGTCAGGCCCACCAGGTAAAAGGGAGCCTGAATGTAAACAAAAATCTGATTGGCCGCACTCTGCTAGTCCTACCAGCGTGTTACCCCAAAGAATTGTGGTCCATGAAGTAGCGTCGGCGGGTACGCCTATACCAAAAGTTTAAAATGAAAAGTGTCACGTTAGCCATCCCTGGACACGTGTTTCGAGGTAGTTGCCTCTCGTCAGCAGGGAGTAGGTATGTGTGTAGGGTTGCTGCGTAGGCTGCCAAAAGATATTCTCAGGTAAAGTACCACTCAAGGCGCGCAGGTGCGTAGCCATGGGCTCGTCAGCCCCACTCAAGAACTTCATGTACCAGCTTCCCATGGGGCAACCCGGAGGAGGAGCTAGCGGTGTGCGCTCCATTGCGGTTGTTTATATAAATGGCTCCCTTGAGCGTTGAGCTGACGAGCTCCTGGACGACGCACCTGCATGCCTGTGCGGGCACTGAGGCCCTTGACGGTTGCTTGGCGGCCCTCTCTTCCACCCCTAACTATTTTCTCTACTGAGGAGGGAAGTTATCTCGAAACCCGAGCCATGTCTCGGGCGATATTTTAAAACCCGGGACATGTATCGGGTCTAGAGATTATCCGTTTAACAAGTACTTACTTGCACCCACTGGGGTGAACCACTCAAGAACTTCATGTACCAGCTTCCCAGGGGGCAACCCGGAGGAGGAGCTAGCGGTGTGCGCTCCATTGCGGTTGTTTATATAAATGGCTCCCTTGAGCGTTGAGCTGACGAGCTCCTGGACGACGCACCTGCGTGTCTGTGCAGGCACTGAGGCCCTTGACGGTTGCTTGGCGGCCCTCTCTTCCACCCCTAACTATTTTCTCTACTGAGGAGGGAAGTTATCCCGAAACCCGAGCCATGTCTCGGGCGATATTTTAAAACCCGGGACATGTATCGGGTCTAGAGATTATCCGTTTAACAAGTACTTACTTGCACCCACTGGGGTGAACCACTCAAGAACTTCATGTACCAGCTTCCCATGGGGCAACCCGGAGGAGGAGCTAGCGGTGTGCGCTCCATTGCGGTTGCTTATATAAATGGCTCCCTTGAGCGTTGAGCTGACGAGCTCCTGGACGATGCACCTGCGTGCCTGTGCAGGCACTGAGGCCCTTGACGGTTGCTTGGCGGCCCTCTCTTCCACCCCTAACTATTTTCTCTACTGAGGAGGGAAGTTATCCCGAAACCCGAGCCATGGCTCGGGCGATATTTTAAAACCCGGGACATGTATCGGGTCTAGAGATTATCCGTTTAACAAGTACTTACTTGCACCCACTGGGGTGAACCACTCAAGAACTTCATGTACCAGCTTCCCAGGGGGCAACCCGGAGGAGGAGCTAGCGGTGTGCGCTCCATTGCGGTTGTTTATATAAATGGCTCCCTTGAGCGTTGAGCTGACGAGCTCCTGGACGACGCACCTGCGTGTCTGTGCAGGCACTGAGGCCCTTGACGGTTGCTTGGCGGCCCTCTCTTCCACCCCTAACTATTTTGTCTACTGAGGAGGGAAGTTATCCCGAAACCCGAGCCATGTCTCGGGCGATATTTTAAAACCCGGGACATGTATCGGGTCTAGAGATTATCCGTTTAACAAGTACTTACTTGCACCCACTGGGGTGAACCACTCAAGAACTTCATGTACCAGCTTCCCATGGGGCAACCCGGAGGAGGAGCTAGCGGTGTGCGCTCCATTGCGGTTGTTTATATAAATGGCTCCCTTGAGCGTTGAGCTGATGAGCTCCTGGACAACGCACCTGCGTGCCTGTGCGGGCACTGAGGCCCTTGACGGTTGCTTGGCGGCCCTCTCTTCCACCCCTAACTATTTTCTCTACTGAGGAGGGAAGTTATCCCGAAACCCGAGCCATGTCTCGGGCGATATTTTAAAACCCGGGACATGTATCGGGTCTAGAGATTATCCGTTTAACAAGTACTTACTTGCACCCACTGGGGTGAACCACTCAAGAACTTCATGTACCAGCTTCCCATGGGGCAACCCGGAGGAGGAGCTAGCGGTGTGCGCTCCATTGCGGTTGTTTATATAAATGGCTCCCTTGAGCGTTGAGCTGACGAGCTCCTGGACGACGCACCTGCGTGCCTGTGCGGGCACTGAGGCCCTTGACGGTTGCTTGGCGGCCCTCTCTTCCACCCCTAACTATTTTCTCTACTGAGGAGGGAAGTTATCCCGAAACGCCGAGCCATGTCTCGGGCGATATTTTAAAACCCGGGACATGTATCGGGTCTAGAGATTATCCGTTTAACAAGTACTTACTTGCACCCACTGGGGTGAACCACTCAAGAACTTCATGTACCAGCTTCCCATTGGGCAACCCGGAGGAGGAGCTAGCGGTGTGCGCTCCATTGCGGTTGTTTACATAAATGGCTCCCTTGAGCGTTGAGCTGGCAAGCTCCTGGACGACGCACCTGCGTGCCTGTGCGGGCACTGAGGCCCTTGACGGTTGCTTGGCGGCCCTCTCTTCCACCCCTAACTATTTTCTCTACTGAGGAGGGAAGTTATCCCGAAACCCGAGCCATGTCTCGGGAGATATTTTAAAACCCGGGACATGTGTCGGGTCTAGATATTATCCGTTTAACAAGTACTTACTTGCACCCACTGGGGTGAACCACTCAAGAACTTCATGTACCAGCTTCCCATGGGGCAACCCGGAGGAGGAGCTAGCGGTGTGCGCTCCATTGCGGTTGTTTATATAAATGGCTCCCTTGAGCGTTGAGCTGACGAGCTCCTGGACGACACACCTGCGTGCCTGTGCGGTCACTGAGGCCCTTGACGGTTGCTTGGCGGCCCCCTCTACCACCCCTAACTATTTTCTCTACTGAGGAGGGAAGTTATCCCGAAACCCGAGCCATGTCTCGGGCGATATTTTAAAACCCGGGACATGTATCGGGTCTAGAGATTATCCGTTTAACAAGTACTTACTTGCACCCACTGGGGTGAACCACTCAAGAACTTCATGTACCAGCTTCCCATGGGGCATCCCGGAGGAGGAGCTAGCGGTGTGCGCTCCATTGCGGTTGTTTATACTGCAAGGAGAGTGCATAGGTGAATTTATAAGTGTTTGGGTTTTGGCGCAGTGAATGGATTAGTACATGGTGCTGAATAGGTCACTAGAGGAGTGCAAGGGGAGTGACAGGGTGTTTGCTGGAAGTGTATGGATACTGACTGGGGAACTGAAGGTGTGAAAGACACGTCTATAGGTGGTTAGAGGACTGCATGCATAGTGATTAGGCGTTTGAAGCAGTCCATGTGCTAAGGCCTGGCTCAGTGCATGAGTACTTGGGTACTGACTGAATGATTAGAGTACTGCAAGAAGAGTGCCTGGGTGAATTTATAAGTGTTTGGCTTTTGGTGCAGTGAATGGATTAGTACATGGTGCTAAATGGGTTACAAGAGGAGTGCAAGGGGAATGACAGTGTGTTTGTGGAAGTGTATGGATACTGACTGGCGAATTGAAGGTGTGAAAGACAAGTGTGTAGGTGGTTGGAGGACTGCATGAATAGTGGATAGGCATTTGAAGCAGTCCATGTGCTAAGGTCTGGTTCAGTCCATGAGTACTTGGGTACTGACTGAATGATTAGAGTACTGCAAGGAGAGTGCCTGGGTGAATTTATAAGTGGTTGGGTTTCGGCACAGTGAATGGATTAGTACACTGTGCTGAATGGGTCACTAGAGGAGTGCAAGAGGAGTGACAGGGTATTTCATGGAAGAGTATGGATACTGACTGGGGAATTGAAGGTGTGAAAGAGAAGTGTGTAGGTGGTTAGAGGACTGCATGAATAGCAGAAAGGCGTTTGAAGCAGTCCATGTGCTAAGGCATCGCTCAGTGCATGAGTACTTGGGTACTGACTGAATAATTAGTGTACTGCAAGGAGAGTGTCTGGGTGAATTTATAAGTGTTTGGGATTTGACGCAGTGAATGGATTAGTACATGGTGCTGAATGGGTCACTAGAGGAGGGCAAGGGGAGTGACAGGGAGTTTCCTTGAAGTATATGGATACTGACTGGGGAATTGAAGGTGTGAAAGACAAGTATGTAGGTGGTTAGAGGACTGCATGCATAGTGGCTAGGCGTTTGAAGCAGTCCATGTGCTGAGGCCTGGCTCAGTGCAAGAGTACTTGGGTACTGACTGAATGATTAGAGTACTGCAAGGAGAGTGCATGGGTGAATTTATAAGTGTTTGGGTTTTGGCGCAGTGAAAGGATTAGTACATGGTGCTGAATGGGTCACTAGAGGAGTGCAAGGGGAGTGACGGGGTGTTTGCTGGAAGTGTATAGATACTGACAGGAGAATTGAAGGTGTGAAAGACAAGTGTGTAGGTGGTTAGAGGACTGCATGCAGAGTGGATAGGCGTTTGAAGCAGTCCATGTACTAAGGCATGGCTCAGTGCATGAGTACATGGGTATTGATTGAATGATTAGAGTACTGCAAGGAGAGTGCCTGGGTGAATTTATAAGTGTTTGTGTTTTGGTGCAGTGAATGGATTAGTATATGGTCCTGAATGGCTCACTGGAGGAGTGCAAGGGGAGTGACAGAGTGTTTGCTGGAAGTGTATGGATAGTAACTGGGTAATTGAAGGTGTGAAAGAGAAGCGTGTAGGTGGTTAGAGGACTGCATGCATAGTGGATAGGCTTTTGAATCAGTCCATGTGCTAAGGCCTTGCTCGCTGCATGAGTACTTGGGTACTGATTGAATGATTAGAGTAATGCAAGGAGAGTGCCTGGGTGAATTTATAAGTGTTTGGGTTTTGGCACAGTGAATGGATTAGTTCATGGTGCTGAATGGGTCACTAAAAGAGTGCAAGGGGAGTGACAGAGTGTTTGCTGGAAGTGTATGGATAGTAACTGGGTAATTGAAGGTGTGAAAGAGAAGCGTGTAGGTGGTTAGAGGACTGCATGCATAGTGGATAGGCGTTTGAAGCAGTCCATGTGCTAAGGTCTGGCTCAGTGCATGACTACTTGGGTACTGACTGAATGATTAGAATACTGCAAGGAGAGTGCCTGGGTGAATTTATAAGTGTTTGGGTTTTGGCACAGTGAATGGATTAGTTCATGGTGCTGAATGGGTCACTAGAGGAGTGCAAGGGGAGTGACAGAGTGTTTGCTGGAAGTGTATGGATGCTGACTGGGGAATTGAAGGTGTGAAAGACAAGTGTGTAGGTGGTTAGAGGACTGCATGCATAGTGGATAGGCATTTGAATCAGTCCATGTGCTAAGGCCTGGCTCGCTGCATGATTACTTGGGTACTGACTGAATGATTAGAGTAGTGCAAGGAGAGTGCCTGGGTGAATTTATAAGTGGTTGGGTTTCTGCGCAGTGAATGGATTAGTACATGGTGCTGAATGGGTTACTGGAGGAGTGCAAGGGGAGTGACAGGGTGTTTGCTGGAGTGTATAGATACTGACTGGGGAATTGAAGGTGTAAATGACAAGTGTGTAGGTGGTTAGATGACTGCATGCATAGTGGATAGGCGTTTGAAGCACTCCATGTGCTAAGGCTTGGCTCAGTGCATGAGTGCTTGGGTACTGACTAAATGATTAGAGTACTGCAAGGAGATTGCCTGGGTGAATTTATAAGTGTTTGGGTTTTGGCGCAGTGAATGTATTAGTACATGGTGCTGAATGGGTTACTAGAGGTGTGCAAGGATAGTGACAGGGTGTTTGCTGGAAGTGTATGGATGCTGACTGGGGAATTGAAGGTGTGAAAGACAAGTGTGTAGGTGGATAGAGGACTGCATGCATAGTGGATAGGCATTTGAATCAGTCCATGTGCTAAGGCCTGGCTCGTTGCATGAGTACTTGGGTACTGACTGAATGATTAGAGTAGTGCAAGGAGAGTGCCTGGGTGAATTTAGAAGTGGTTGGGTTTCGGCGCAGTGAATGGATTAGTACATGGTGCTGAATGGGTCACTGGAGGAGTGCAAGGGGAGTGACAGTGTGTTTGCTGGAGTGTATAGATACTGACTGGAGAATTGAAGGTGTGAATGACAAGTGTGTAGGTGGTTAGATGACTGCATGCATAGTGGATAGGCGTTTGAAGCACTCCATGTGCTAAGGCTTGGCTCAGTGCATGAGTACTTGGGTACTGACTAAATGATTAGAGTACTGCAAGGAGAGTGCCTGGGTGAATTTATAAGTGTTTGGGTTTTGGCGCAGTGAATGGATTAGTACATGGTGCTGAATGGGTCACTAGAGGAGTGCAAGGGGAGTGACAGTGTGTTTGCTGGAAGTGTATGGATACTGACTGGGGAATTGAAGGTGTGAAAAACAAGTGTATAGGTGGTTAGAGGACTGCATGCATAGTGGATAGGCGTTTGAAGCAGTCCATGTGCTAAGGCCTGGCTCAGTGCATGAGTACTTGGGTACTGACTGAGTGATTAGAGTACTGCAAGGAGAGTGCCTGGGTGAATTTATAAGTGTTTGCGTTTTGGCGCAGTGAATGGATTAGTACATGCTGCTGAATGGGTTACTAGAGGTGTGCAAGGAAAGTGACAGGGTGTTTGCTGGAAATGTATGGATGCTGACTGGAAAATTGAAGGTGTGAAAGACAAGTGTGTAGGTGGTTAGAGGACTGCATGCATAGTGGATAGGCGTTTGAAGCAGTCCATGTGTTAAGGCCTCGCACAGTGCATGACTATTTGGGTACTAACTGAATGATTAGAGTACTGCAAGGAGAGTGCCTGGGTGAATTTATAAGTGTTTGGGTTTTGGCGCAGTGAATGGATTAGTAGATGGTGCTGAATAGGTCACTAGAGGAGGGCAAGGGGAGTGACAGGGTGTTTGCTGGAAGTGTATGGATATTGACTGGGGAATTGAAGGTGTGAAAGACAAGTGTGTAGGTGGTTAGAGGACTGCATGCATAGTGGATAGACGTTTGAAGCAGTCCATGTGCTAAGGCCTGGCTCAGTGCATGAGTACTTGGGTACTGACTGAATGATTAGAGTACTGCAAGGAGAGTGCCTGGGTGAATTTAGAAAGTGTTTGGGATTTGGCGTAGTGAATGGATTAGCACATGGTGCTGTATGGGTCACTAGAGGAGTGGAAGGAAAGTGAAAGGATGTTTGCTGGAACTGTATGGATACTGACTGGGGAATTAAAGGTGTGAAAGGCAAGTGTGTAGGTGGTTAGAGGACTGCATGCATAGTGGATAGGCGTTTGAAGCAGTCCATGTGCTAAGACCTGGCTCAGTGCATGAGTACTTGGGTACTGACTGAATGATTAGAGTACTGCAAGGAGAGTGCCTGGGTGAATTTATAAGTGTTTGGGTTTTGGCGCAGTGAATGGATTAGTACATGGTGCTGAATGGGTCACTAGAGGAGTGCAAGGATAGTGACAGTGTGTTTGATGGAGGTGAATGGATACTGACTGGGGAATTGAAGGTGTGAAAGACAAGTGTGTAGGTGGTTAGAGGACTGCATGCATAGTGATTAGGCGTTTGAAGCAGTCCATGTGCTAAGACCTGGCTCAGTGCATGAGTACTTGGGAGCTGACTGAATGATTAGAGTACTGCAAGGAGAGTGCCTGGGTGAATTTATACATGTTTGGGTTTTGGCACAGTGAATGGATTAGTACATGGTGCTGAATAGTTCACTAGAGGAGTGCAAGAGGAGTGACAGGATGTTTCCTGGAAGTGAATGGATAATGACTGGAGAATTGAAGGTGTGAAATACAAGTGTGTAGGTGGTTAGAGGACTGCATGCATAGTTGATAGGCATTCAAAGCAGTCCATGTGCTAAGGCCTGGCTCACTGCATGAGTACTTGGATCCTGACTGAATGATAAGAGTACTGCAAGGAGGGTGCCTGGGTGAATTTATAAGTGGTTGGGTTTTGGCGCAGTGAATGGATTAGTACATGGTGCTGAATGGTTCACTGGAGGAGTGCAAGGGAAGTGACAGGGTGTTTGCTAGAGTGTATAGATACTGACTGGGGAATTGAAGGTGTGAAAGACAAGTGTGTAGGTGGTTAGAGGACTGCATGCATAGTGGATAGATGTTTGAAGCAGTCCATGTGCTAAGGCCTGGCTCAGTGCATGAGTACTTGGGTACTGACTGAATAATTAGAGTACTGCAAGGAGAGTGTCGGGGTGAATTTATAAGTGTTTGGGATTTGGTGCTCTGAATGGATTAGTACATGGTGCTGAATGGGTCACTAGAGGACTGCAAGGGGAGTGACAGGGTGTTTGCTGGAGTGTATATATACTGACTGGGGAATTGAAGGTGTGAAAAACAAGTGTGTAGGTGGTTAGAGGACTGCATGCATAGTGGATTGGCATTTGAATCAGTCCATGTGCTAAGGCCTGGCTCGCTGCATGAGTACTTGGGTACTGATTGAATGATTAGAGTAATGCAAGGAGAGTGCCTGGGTGAATTTATAAGTGTGTGGGTTTTGGCGCAGTGAATGGATTAGTACATGGTGCTGAATGGGTCACTAGAGAAGTGCAAGGGGAGTGACAGAGTGTTTGCTGGAAGTGTATGGATAGTAACTGGGTAATTGAAGGTGTGAAAGAGAAGCGTGTAGGTGGTTAGAGGACTGCATGCATAGTGGAAAGGCGTTTGAAGCAGTCCATGTGCTAAGGTCTGGCTCAGTGCATGACTACTTGGGTACTGACTGAATGATTAGAGTACTGCAAGGAGAGTGACTGGGTGAATTTATAAGTGTTTGGGTTTTGGCGCAGTGAATTGATTAGTACATGGTGCTGAATTGGTCACTAGAGGAGTGCAAGGATAGTGACAGGGTGTTTAATGGAGGTGAATGGATACTGACCTGGGAATTGAAGGTGTGAAAGACAAGTGTGTAGGTGGTTAGAGGACTGCATGCAGAGTGGATAGGCGTTTGAAGCAGTCCATGTGCTAAGACCTGGCTCACTGCATGAGTACTTGGGTACTTACTGAATGATTAGAGTACTGCAAGGAGAGTGCCTGAGTGAATTTATAAGTGTTTGGGTTTTGGCGCAGTGAATGGATTAGTACATGGTGCTGAATGGGTCACTAGAGGAGTGCAAGGAGAGTGACAGGGTGTTTGCTGGAAGTGTATGGATACTGACTGGGGAATTGAAGGTATGAAAGACAAGTGTATAGGTGGTTAGAGGACTGCATGCATAGTGATTAGGTGTTTGAAGCAGTCCATGTGCTAAGGCCTGGCTCAGTGCATGAGTACTTGGGTACTGACTGAATGATTAGAGTACTGCAAGGAGAGTGCCTGGGTGAATTTATACGTGTTTGGGTTTTGGCACAGTGACTGGATTAGTACATGGTGCTGAATAGTTCACTAGAGGAGTGCAAGAGGAGTGACAGGATGTTTCCTGGAAGTGAATGGATACTGACTGGGGAATTGAAGGTGTGAAATACAAGTGTGTAGGTGGTTAGAGGACTGCATGCATAGTGGATAGGCGTTCAAAGCAGTCCATGTGCTAAGGCCTGGCTCACTGCATGAGTACTTGGGTCCTGACTGAATGATAAGAGTACTGCAAGGAGAGTGCCTGGGTGCATTTAGAAGTGTTTGGGTTTTGGTGCAGTGAATGGATTAGTACATGGTGGTGAATGGGTCACTAGAGGAGTGCAAGGGGAATGACAGGGTGTTTGCTGGAGTGTATGGATACTGACTGGGGAATTGAAGGTGTGAAATACAAGTGTGTAGATGGTTAGAGGACTGCATGCATAGTTGATAGGTGTTTGAAGCAGTCCATGTGCTAAGGCCTGGCTCACTGCATGAGTACTTGGGTACTGACTGAATGATTAGAGTACTGCAAGGAGAGTGCCTGTGTGAATTTATAAGTGTTTGGGTTTTGGCGCAGTGAATAGATTAGTACATGGTACTGAATGGGTCACTAGAGGAGTGAAAGGGTTAGTGAGTCCTAGAGCAAGTGCTATGCTAAAAGACACTTAGAATACAGTTAAAACACCTATATACACTACGGAACACTATGCGTTGGGGTACCCCTGTGATTAGAATGACCTCCTCTGTAAGCCCCTAGTACATAATAGGGCAGGGGGATTAAAACGACCTCATAAAACGCGCCACAGGGCGCGTTTGCACACTGGTGAAGGGAGGGGGGCTAAACTGACATGTTCAAACACAGCCTGTGGCCATTTTAATTTGGGCGATTAAGTCCCCTTGAATCCTGAGTGTCCCTAGGGTCCAAGTAGCCCACTAGGTACCTCCAGTAAGCGCCACAGAGCTGCATTGCAGAGAGGTGTAAAAAGGGGCACGGCCTGGGCCACCTCTCTGAAACACAGTGCAGTGGCACTTACTGGGAGCACCTGGTGGGCTAGTTTTCCCCCTGGGGCTCTCAGGATTGAAGGGGACTTATTTCCCCAACTTAAAACGCGCCACAGGGTGCGTTTTCACATGTCACCTCAGTCCCCATCCCCTCCCTTCACCACTGTGTAAACGCGCCATGTGGCCTTTTGAAGTTGGGAGATAAAGTCCCCTTTAATCCTGAGTGTCCCTTGGGTCCAACTAACAAACTAGCCCACTAGGTACCTCCAGTAAGTGCCACAGAGCTGCGTTGCAGAGAGGTGTAAAAAGGGGCACAGACTGGGCCACCTCTCTGAAACACAGTGCAGTGGCGCTTACTGGAAGCACCTGGTGGGCTAGTTGGTCCCCTGGGGCTCTCAGGATTGAAGGGGAATTATTTCCCCAACTTAAAATGCGCCACAGGGCGTGTTTTCACACGTCACCTCAGGCCCCATCCTCACACCCTTCACCACTGTGTAAACGTGCCCTGCGGCTGTTTTAAGTTGGGAGATTAAGTCCCCTTGAATCCTCAGGGTGCCTAGGGTCAAACTAGCCCACTAGGTACTTCCAGTAAGCGCCGTTGCAGAGAGGTGTAAAAAGGGGCACGGCCTGCACCACCTCTCTGCAACGCAGCGCAGTGTCACTTACTGGAAGCACCTGGTGGGCTAGTTGGCCCCCAGGGGCCCTCAGGATTGAAGGGGAATTCATTCCCCAACTTAAAACACGCCACAGGGCGTGTTTGCAAATGTCACCTCAGGCCCCGTCCCCTCCCTTCACTGTGTAAACGTGCCCTGTGTCTGTTCTAAGTTGGGAAATTATGTCCCCTTGAATCCTAAGGGTCCCTATGGTCAATCTAGCCCACTAGGTACCTCCAGTAAGCGCCACAGAGCTACGTTGCAGAGAGGTGTAAAAAGGGGCGCGGTCTCTGAACACCTGTCTGTAATGCAGCTCCCTGGCGCATACTGGAGATACCTGGTGGGCTAGTTGGCCCTCTGGGACCCTCAGTATTGAAGGGGAATTAATTTCCCAACTTACAACTCACCAGGGGACGCGTTTGCACAATGGTGAAGGAAGGAGGCGGGCCTGAGGTGACATATGTGCAAACACGCCCTGTGGCGCATTTTAAGTTGAGGAATTAATTCCTCTTTAACCCTGAGGGTCCCTGGGGACCAACTAGCCCACCAGGTACCTCCATTAAGCGCCACAGAGCTGCGTTGCAGAGAGTTGTAAAAAGGGGCGTGGCCTCAGAACACCTCTCTGCAACGCAGCCCCCTGGCCCATACTGGAGGTTCCTGGTGGGCTAGTTGGCCCCCAGGGACCCCCAGTATTCAAGGGGAATTTTTTCCACAGCTGCAAACGCGTCAGGGGGCGCGTTCGCGTCAGGGGGCGCGTTTGCAGAGTGCAGCAAGGAGGGGGCATGGCCTCTACCGTGATCCCGTGTTTTTTTAAAATAGTTTTTTTAAGAAGGGGGCTGTGTGGCCCCCCTTCTTTTCCAAATATTATTGGCCCTGGGGATCCTATCCCCCAGTGCCTACCCCCAATTTTTTTTTTTTTTTTACTTTGGGAAGGGGGCTGCGTGGCCCCACTCCTGAGGCCAAAATCTGCCCAGGGTACCCCATCCCCCGGGGCATGGCCATATTTTGTTAGATTTTTTTTTGGAGAGGGGCTGCCTTGCCCCCCTCCTTAGGCCATTTATGGCCCCGGGGACCCCATCCCCCGGGGCCGGCCTTTGTTCTTTTTTTCTTTTTTTTATTTGGGGAGGGGGACTGCGTGGCCCCCCTCCCGGGCCACATGTAGCCACAGGGACCCCATCCCCGGGGCTGGCCCTCTCCATTGGGGATCGTGAGGGGGTCCCCAATCCCCCCACAGTCCCGCCGGCTCCCCGCGTCCTTTGGGAGCCGGCATTGCTTTTCCACATGGGGAGCTGCTAACATGCAGCTCCCCGTGTGGAAAAGCAATTTGGTTTGAATTTTTTCCTGCTCTCTCTTTCAAAATTAAAACCAAGTTTGCTATGGCAGGGCGGGAGCCGTGAGGCTCCCGCCCTTCCATAGCAAACTACAGTGTCCTGGGGGTGGGCTCTCCGGGACACTGCAGGAGCCAGCCCTGGGGGGTGGCGGTCCCCCGGGCCAACAAGGCCTCCAGGAGGCGGGCCGCACGACCCACCTCCCAACATTTTCAAAGCCCCGGGGGTGGTGGTCCCCGGGGCTTGGGGGTCCTTAATGGACCCCCAAATTTAAAGAGTTAGTGCCACGGGGAGTTGGCCATCCCCGGGGCGTTTGGGGGGGCTCAAGTCCCCCACACAGAATTATTTAATTTTGTGGCGGTCCCCGGGGCTTGGGGGGGCTTGGATGCCCCCCCCCCACATTTAAAATTAAAGCCTTGTGGGGTGGCGGTCCCCGGGGCTGCGGGGGGTCATGAGCCCCCGCAAATATGTAAATAACGCCCTGGGGTGGCGGTCCCAGGGGCTTGTGGGGCCTTTGTGCCCCCCACCCATTTCTTTTTGTAGCCCCGCGGGGTGGCCGGTCCCCAGGGCTTGGGGGGGCTTGGATACTCCCCACGTTAAAAATTAAAGCCTCGGGAGTGGCGGTCCCCAGGGCTTGGGGGGCCTTTGAGCCCGCCACCCAATAAATTCAAAAGCCCCGGGGGGTGGCGGTCCAAGGGGCTGGGGGGGCTGTGAGCCCCTCCACATAATGTTAACCATATTAGTGCCCATTGAAAATCCTTCAGTGCCAAGCCATTTAATGACTTTTTGGAGTGCTTTGCTTCAACATGCTGTAGTTTGTGTAATTATGATTATAATGTTGGGAAACTATATATTTTTGGTTTCAGTACTTCTTGTGCTATTATTTTATATATAAAACTTACATTTATAAAACACCCTGAAGTCACATGACACAATTCAAGATGGCCGCCAGGTGACTGTGAAAATGATAAGAAGAAATGACCGCGTTGGTAGGGTAATAACAAAAATAGTGTTTTCCAAAAGCAGATACGCAGAAATATTTATTAGTCTGTTTGCTCACCTGGTAATAGGACAGATTTTGATTTTAATTTTGTTTTTGTGTTTTTTATGGCTCTTTGTCATACAATGACATAGATATAAGGCACATACATTTTTCATGTTTTTCTATTGTTGTGCAGAATCTAAACTTATATAAGCCTAGCAGAATTGGTTCACAGAAGTAAAATGGATGTTTCAGAGACTACTGTTAGTAAATATATGAAAATACATATTTTTCCGCCTTTCACAGCACTTTACATGCTACAAAATGGCCGACATGTGGTTTCGTCTGTTGATGTTTTTCATATAATGATCTTAGTCTTGTTATTGGACACATGTTCAACACCTCAAAATGTATTTTCTGACTTTTATGCACACTAGTGATGCATATTTTGTGAATAATTGGCATATGATTTCATGTATATAACTCCTGAAGGTCACAGTCCTTGACCTTTGACCCTAAATGGTAGCTCCTGGAAGGGTACAAAGGATATATCTTTGTAACAGTGAAATTGTTTTTGCAAAGTGAGGTATCTTCGGAAAGGTCATTGTCTGGTCTCACAGGTCAACTAGTCAAATTTTATAAGAGGTGAAAAAAACTTGACCTTTGACCCCTAAATACACATTTTTTTAACCTTTTTTCTCTTTATTCTGTTACCCTTGGATCAATTTCAACAAGTGGGGCATTATTGGACTCAACATGCAAAGTACTATTTTTTTCCTTCTTCAAATTATTGTAGAGGTCATAATATTTGACCTTTGACCTCTATTTGCCATCATTGTAGGTGTTTTAAGGTGTTTATTCCATTATGGTGAGACCATTGTTTACAAGTGTTGCAGTGTTTGAATTGTAATGATAAGTACTTACATTTTTGTTCATTAAATTGGTGGGAGGGGGTCATGTAATTTGACCTTTGACCTCTATTTCCACTGTTCTAAGTGTTTCATGGTCATTAATCCATTACTGTTAGATCATTTATTACAAGTGAGGCATTATTGGAATTGTAATTATGAGTACCTACATCCTCCTTAGTTACTGTGTTGGAGGAGGTTATGCTTTTTGACCTTTGACCTCTATTTATACTTGTTTAGGTGTATCAAGGTCGTTATTGCATTACCCTTGGATCATTTGTTACTAGTGTTGCATTATTGTAATTGTCTTGATAAATACTTGCGTTTTCATTGGTTTAATTGGTGTCGGGGGATCATGTCTGTTGACCTTTGACCTCTAATTACACTTTTCTAAGTCTTTCAATGTCATTAATGCATTACGACTGGATCCTTCCTGCCCCTATGACCCCCTACACCTCTACTTAACTCTGCTATCATTGGTCTCTCGCCTGCAACCTCCAGTACCACACCTGTAAACTGTTTGTCAAAAAAAGAAACTCCATTGAGAAGCATTGGGCGCCTGGCGTTTAATTGGCACCCTGCACTTGGCAACCCTATGCCCCTGGTGGTGTATGTTTGGTTCTGCTTTGAAGTCCCCCGTGCTTGAGCTAACCCCCAAAGCTTGGCACCGGCAACTGATCTACTTATCTGCAAGCAGTGTGGCTCTAGGCACTCCCAGTCTCCATTGGAAAGCATTGGACCAACCTTCAACTTTGACCTCTGCAACCAGCCGCCCCTGTGCCACTGGTGGTGCAGTTTTGGTACTCTCCTTACCCTTTGCCCTAGCTGACCTTTGGTCCCGAAGACTGAAACTGCAAATGTGGTACTTACCTGTTTTACTGCTATATTGTTTTCACCATGGGATATTGAACTGTTCTGAAAATATTCTGTCAACTTATGAAAGTGAAAAGTATTTTTATTTATAAACGTACTTACCTGATTGTGAAGATCTTAGTCTTAAAATAAAATACAAACAAAGTATATTTTCTAAAATTGTTGTGGATCTCCTTTTTGAGTCATATGTCCTTTATTGATCACGGTTGTGCAATACATGTTTTACAGTCCTCTGTGTTAGGCCTAATGCTGCTTGCTAACACTTCACTAATAGAACATTTTGGGTTCAACATTGAGCCCTGTACTCTTGGAGACCCCTTGGACTCTCTGCATGTTATCACCTAGTGGCAATATAACATACGGAGCCAGCTTCCTACACTTTTTCACATAATTCACTTTGAAAACTCCTTGCACTTTGCATTCAGAGAAAGAAATATAAACACCAATTCTGCAGCAATTTGTCAGAAGAGATAGCCAGACATTTGACCTCTGCCTTTAAAGCACTTGCAGAGGTGACAAGTTAAACACAGAACTTAAAGGCATCTTTATTTTTTCTAGGACTTTCCCAACTTTCCAAAATGACACAAAGTATGATTGAGGATGACACCTTTTCATTGGGCCATTCACTTATGCCTACAATCAAACACCAATGTGAACAGACACCCATAGATCCCACTGCTTTAGACATACCTACAAGTTGAATATTGTTGACAAATGAATTGCTTGATTTATCCCTACAGAGAACCCTTTCTTTGCAATATTGTTAAATGCCCAGGTTTTAGACAGGTTATTCACCCCCCCCCCTCTAATTTGCTTAATATCATCCCATTTAGCAGTCAGGTATGCAACTCCCTCCAGGTGTCAAAAAGCACCCACACCAGGCAACATGTCACAATTCCCACCAAAAATGTCCACAGACAGATTGAACATCACCCTGGACCGATTGGTATAGTAGTTTGCTTCAGGTACATAAGAGTTCACAGGTGGCCTTATCACCTGCGACAGCCTTCAGAGGCTGAGACAGGAATAGTCTTGCTCTGTGAAGGTAGGGTGATGCAGTTGTACAACACAATCCCTATGTCAATTCAATGCCACCCTTACCCATGGCATGCGAAGCCGAGTTGAAAGCATTGTCAGCCATATCCAGATAAGAATCAAGCAAAGGTAGCTATAGTGTCCCTAACACAACACGTCACCAAAAAATCTTTTCACAATTGCTTCAGGTTTTCCATATCTTCTGAGGGTTGCAGAACAGAGCTCAAAAAGTACTTGTGCCAGGATCGTGTTTATTTAGGTCAGGTGAAGCTGAGTGCACTAACTCAAAGCACAGAATCATGATTGACTCTCTACTCCACTAGATCCCACTCTGTCAGGCGATCTTGTTCAAACACGTCTCCCTTCACGACCTACTTTCCACTTGTAACTCAACTTTCAAACCAGTCTCTTTTAGCACACGCCATATTTGCTTGTACCTCCAATTCACCTCTCCTGCAGCTCCACCTTGTCTTTTTGTACTCCCACTCTAGATAGCTCGTTGGAGGATAAGGAGAAGATTAGCTGGGTGTTATCCGCCTAAGAAAAGATAGACAACCCAGCTTCTTCGGCAATTGTAGCTAGCGGGTTAACATAGAGATTAAATATCACTGGGCTAAGGATCGAGCCCTGTGGTACCCCATACAGAGACGCATGGGTCTTAGAGCTAGAAGATGGGGAAAAGACCTGAAAAGGCCGACTGGTGAGAAAATCTTTAATCCATTTAAAAGCTGAGTGCTACGAATATATGATTGGAATGGATGTTGTAAACTGGCAATAAAAATATGTTAAAAAAATAACATTCTTGGCAGAGTCAGGAGACACAAAACAAGAGCGAGGTTGCCTTGAACCAACTGTACAAAGTGGTTCTGTGGCTCTGCTGGCAGCAAACGCACCTCAGTGAGGGCATTACCTCAAGGAAAGCTGCAAAGCATGGACCTACAAGCTGTCCCTAGGCTAAACATGTCTAGTTGACGGTTGTCGAAGTTCTGGTCCACCTAGAAGGGGAAAAAGAGAGAGAGTGTGCCTACAACCTGTCCCTGTTCTAAACATTCATGGCAGAGCCAGGTGATACAAAACGAGAGGCAGGTTGCCTTGAACCAACTGTACAAAGTGGTGCTGTGGCTCTGCTGGCAGCAAACGCACCTCAGTGAGGGCATTAGCTCAAGGCAAGCTGCAAAGCATGTACCTACAAGCTGTCCCTAGGCTAAACATGTCTAGTTGACGGTTGCCGAAGTTCTGGTCCACCTAGAAGGGGAAAAAGAGAGAGAGTGTGCCTACAACCTGTCCCTGTTCTAAACATTCATGGCAGAGCCAGGTGATACAAAACGAGAAGCAGGTTGCCTTGAACCAACTGTACAAAGTGGTGCTGTGGCTCTGCTGGCAGCAAACGCACCTCAGTGAGGGCATTAGCTCAAGGCAAGCTGCAAAGCATGTACCTACAAGCTGTCCCTAGGCTAAACATGTCTAGTTGACGGTTGCCGAAGTTCTGGTCCACCTAGAAGGGGAAAAAGAGAGAGAGTGTGCCTACAACCTGTCCCTGTTCTAAACATTCATGGCAGAGCCAGGTGATACAAAACGAGAAGCAGGTTGCCTTGAACCAACTGTACAAAGTGGTGCTGTGGCTCTGCTGCCAATAAACGCACCTCAGTGAGGGCATTAGCTCAAGGCAAGCTGCAAAGCATGTACCTACAAGCTGTCCCTAGGCTAAACATGTCTAGTTGACGGTTGTCGAAGTACTGGTCCACCTAAATGGGGAAAAAGAGAGAGAGTGTGCCTACAACCTGTCCCTGTTCTAAACATTCATGGCGGAGCCAGGAGACACAAAACAGGAGCTAGGTTGCCTTGAACCAACTGTACAAAGTGGTGCTGTGGCTCTGCTGGCAGCAAACGCACCTCAGTGAGGGCATTAGCTCAAGGCAAGCTGCAAAGCATGTACCTACAAGCTGTCCCTAGGCTAAACATGTCTAGTTGACGGTTGTCGAAGTTCTGGTCCACCTAAACAGGGAAAAAGAGAGAGAGTGTGCCTACAACCTGTCCCTGTTCTAAACATTCATGGCAGAGCCAGGAGACACAAAACAGGAGCTAGGTTGCCTTGAACCAACTGTACAAAGTGGTGCTGTGGCTCTGCTGGCAGCAAACGCACCTCAGTGAGGGCATTAGCTCAAGGCAAGCTGCCATAAACCTGCAAGCTGTCCTTAAGCTAAACGTGTAGTTGACTATTGTTGAAGTTCCTGGTCCACCTAGGAGGGAAAAAAGAATATGTCTATAACCTGACCCTATGCTCCTCTTGTTGAAAGAGTAAAAACTAGATCCGGATTCCTAGAGTGTATACCAAGATGCTTCCCAGGAGGTCCACAGATTTGGTATACCTTCTAGTCACCGACTTACCTGAATGATGTTTCTTTGGCAACATCCAACAGTCTTTCCAGCGTGACGTGATTGTTCATCTTCTTCACCTTCATCGCAGACACCATCAAAGTGTTCTCATGAGTAAAGTTTCCACCATGTGAAGAAAATGATTAAATACTATTAGTTACAAATCCCCACAAACACCTACAATCAGCCCCACCAGCCAGGTAAAAACATTCACACCACACACCCTAAACAGCTAAATAGCGTCCCAATGGCCCTGAAGACACTACGATACACTCAGAGACACCCTCATACACCCAAAGGAACAAAGACCAAGACCTCAGACATGACCAACATCACAGACGTCCACATGCATATCCACAGAGAACAACACCAAGTCTAACATATCACAAACCAGTAGATATAAAGCAACACTTATGAAAACTCAAATACTCTCACAATGAATATACTGTGCTATTTGTAATGGAAATCACCTTCAGCATAAGGGTAGGAAGAGGTTGATGGGGCGAGGCACAAGATCACAGAAACTCACCTGAGTGATAAAACCACCTACCTTTTCACCAGACTCTCCTTACACAACACAGCCTTGTGAATACATAGCGCCTTCCAACCCAACAAGGTCTGAAAATTTTAGTTGGTGAGCATGTTTCATTTTTGAAAAAATGCTCGATTCCCACAATAATACATTTTCGAAACCTGGGAAAAGTGCAGGTCCAGCCTGACACGTTTCCTTCAAATAAAAACATAATACTGCAAAGTGTACCTTGAAAATATGCAGCAGGAGAATCCGGCTGCCCATTTGTTTCATTCAAATTGTAAATATGCCTTCAATCAATCAATCAATCAATCAATCAGGCTTTTGTTAAGCACAACAACTCACCCGCAAGGGTCTCAAGGTGCTGGGGGTGGAGGGGTGCAGGTTCCAGTCCATCAAGGAGGGGGACCGTCAATGAGACAAGTTTGAGGTTTCTTAGGAAATTTGGAAACGATGTTGTCTGTCTGAGTTGGAGTGGAAGGGCGTTCCAGGCTTTGGCCAAGTGGAAGGAGAAAGAGTGGCCCCCTGATCTGGTTTTTCTGGTGCATGGGACCATGGCATAGGAGAGCTTGTGGGAGGTGGGGGGTTCAGTCTTCCCACCTGACTGCCCTATTCTCTCTTTTTAATGTACATGCAAAAAAGCCTTTGCCAGGCTGACAGCAGTTTCGACTGAGCTGTTGTCAGCACAGAAAGTTATACCCTGCCAGGTCTGGGTGCATACAGAACTGTGGCTGAATGGGAAGACCGTCATACAAGCACTCACCGCTAGCAGGCTAGACAATGGTACGGCAACACTCTCTATGCTGGAATCTCCAAACAACTCCTACACAGTCTCCAGACCATCCACAACACTACTGCAATACTCATACTCGACCTTCCCCATCACACGCTCCTAAGGAAGCTTCAATGGCTCCCCATTCACAAACGCAGTCAGTTCAAACTTCACACGCACACATACAAAGCCCTACACAATGAAGGACCAGAATACCTGAACAGACGCATACACTTTCACCAACCCACCAGACACCTACGCTCTGCCTCACTCGCACACATTTCCCGTATCTGCTAAAGCAAACTTGGAGGTCACTCAATCACCTACATTGCACCCAAGATGTGGAACGACCTCTCACAACGCATCAGAGCCTCCTCCTCACTTCTAAAGACATGGCTCTTTGTATAAGCACTTTGGGGCCCACAAACCTACACACCTTCCCAAGCACCTGGGTACCCTCTCAGGTGATTAGTACATTATACAAATCAATATGACATAACATAACATGATAATTGAGTGTATGCTGGATTGCATGTGCGTGCCTGTGGATGGTACCTAACATGAAGACGTGACCTGTGGGTTTTATTTTGGAAGCCCATGGCCTGCAGAGGACTACAACCCTCAGATTGGAGATGTGTACTGCTGACATTCTTGAGAGCTGGGATGGGGGACACATGCACACACACACTGAAGAAAGAGGAGCAGGACATACTCTGTGCACATCAAGGGGCTATTTGATTCCAGGAAGAGATACCGGGCAGTGGGGCCTGGGTTCATTGTCAGGGATATGGTGGGACTGAGAAGGCTGGCATTACCATGGAATATGATAGAGAAGGCAGCTTAGTCCTTTGAACTTTAGGGGGCATATTTCATGTTAAGGCTGGCAGCCAGGGGCAATCCCTGGTTACTCCCTTGGCCTGTGTTGTGGGTCACTCAGAATTAGAGCCATGTCTTCTGATGCAGACTGTCCTTTTGACAAAGGCAATGCAGAGGAGAAAGAAATTCAAAGGAGTCAACAACCCCAAAAAGAACTCTAAAGGTGAGACACAAAATCACATGTGTGTCTGAGTATAAAGTTGGGAGCCCATGCCCCAAACTTTGTTGAATAGCACCGCCTCATCAGGAAACGAAAGATCACCAAGACTTCTTGCTACTGAAATCAGGACCAAGGCGTGTCAGTCTCCCATAGAGGTGAGGGGCCATCGCCCATGAACCAAGAATACATGCCCTGTGCCTGGAACACCGTCAGGCTGCCTACCAAGACCAGCGGATACTGTGAGGAAAAGGAGAGAACCTGGAGGGAGCGAGGCCCAGTTGGCACCCTGGCAAGTGGATCTAAGTCAACAGAGTTTGATGCACCTGTTGCAGTCAGGACTGGTATTGTGAGATAGTCTTTTGTTCTCTTGTGGAATTCAGCAACTACACCATCACTGGTGCAGTGAAGTAGCGGGCAGTTACCCGGTAGCACTTATCTTGTTGAGGTCATTGCCTACATCTGTGACCCTGTGTGGTGGGCCATCGTCCATACAACTGAGATTTTGGCTGTTGCTCATTCAACTGAGACTGTGGGCTATCACCTGTGTCTGTGATCCAGCTGAACAATGGGAAGGAAACAGTGAGAGCCTCTTGGTGTGGAGCACAGGCTCCTAGAGTCGTCTGAAGACCGCGGTTGGTGTAAGATGGAAGCAGGGCCATAGTGAGAGACTTGTTAGAGCTCGTCGATGATTTGGAATCTTTCCAGGCCAAAGTCAGCCTTTGATGCACATCACTAGTGTGGGCAGCACCTGGGGTTACCTCCTAGAATCTGCCAGAATATATAAAGAAAGCACAGTGGGAGTACCCATGGGGGAAGCACCGCTCTAACAAGTTCTAGCCTTGAGCGGATACTGTGTGGATTATTTTGTGTGCTGTAGTCAGGTAACCCCTGTCACAGAAGAAGAGATAGAAGAAATGAAGTGTGATACCATCCCTTCATGAATCTCTCCCCTCCTATATTTACAGTCCCCCTTCGCCAATTGGCCTTACTACTATCAGCAAGACATCAAGGAAGAAAAATGGGCAAGCAGCTCCTTTAAACAAGGAGCAAGCAAAGACCAGATGACTGACGTCATGTGCGACACGCCTCAGGACGGTGAAGAGAGCACGTTAAAAAGACTTCTGGGAACACAGAGGGCGGCGGGCGAAAGCAAGAGCATTTGCGAAGAGGAATCGTGAACCGAGGAAGAGACAGCACCTTTGGGGAAGAAGACTCCGGATCGGAGTGAAGTGTGGAAAACCCGAACCTGACGGTGGTGAGAAGACCGAAAGAACAAGAAGCCAAACAGCACAGAAGAACGCAGAGACTCCTTGCCGCGGTCCCGGAGGGACGTGGCATTCCCAGGTGCGTGGGCACCTGCGGGGATATTGGAACGTAGGGATTCAAGGAGAGACGTGAGGGGGATGGGATGAGAAAAGAGACCTAAAAGAAGGGACAGCCTTAAATAATAAAAAAAGGGAAAAAACAAGAAGAGTTAAAAGGACTTTGAGAACTTCATCGCTATTGATTATTTCTTTCTTTTTAGTTACTCCATCCACCTATTCCTCTCACATTATACTACAGTTTCTTTTGTCCCCCACACCCTCCCCTTTATAATCGAGAATACGCAAAAACACTTACCTGAGCCTTTCTTTTGTCCGAGGGACAACGGCAGCCAGGACTCCACCTCCAAGGGCCTTAAGCAGAAGACCCTGCAGAAAGAGGAGACGGAAGAGAAGCAAAGAAAGAAGGATGCATTAATGCCTCATTGTGCCAATAAAACTTAAACAGAAAAGTAATATCACTCGTTTTATGTCCCCTTCGTTACCAAAAAGTCTATAGCTGTCTAACAAACGAAATAAACGCTGCTTTTTACTCTAAGTATTAACGTTGGACTGCATAATCATCATATTAGAGTCACTGGTGAGTTTTTTAAGACATGAGCCTTGGTTTATCCTGCATCTACTGCCCACGAGGAGCGTTGGACTGCTCGGCCACAGCGATCACAGAGTCAAGTGCTAAAGGAGTAGTGCTTGGCCCAGTTACTCTGGACCCATAGTATGTTGGGTCCTGAGCATAAAAGTAAAAGGTCACCGGCACTGCCTCCATGGTTGTGCCCAGTAGCTCACGCTTACCCTTTGGCCCTCTGAGAGGGGTTCTGACAATAACAAAAAGGATAGAAAGAAATAAAAAAACACGCTCACACACATACCAAACAATAAGAAAACATAATAAAAAGATTGAAGCAAGAGACATAATAAAGTATATGTTATAACAACTGAAATATAATGGTAAAAAATTACAAACAATGCAATGGAGAGGATGTTCTACCACATAACTTAACAGTACCAAATCACAACTAAAAAGTGAAGATACATAAAAAAAAAAATATTGCAAGTTAACTTATTAGTTTTCACCCAGTGTGGAACAATTCACAAGTTATAAGTGGCTGAATTCCCTACCAGAATTCGATGTATTAATTTATGGTCTCATTGCTTTTATACTACACAACTCACTAGATTTACCCTGCAGTGTTCACAGGACTCAAAACTCTAATAACAAAATCAAATAGTCCTTGAAGTAAAATAAACTATGTTAACACAAAGGTTTTCAGTTGTGGAAAAAAATGAATTTTGACCACCTTATTAAGAATATTGCGCCATAATTTTTTGTTTCTGTTTTACCGTTCAAGTAGTGGTGTACCTTTTGGCAATTGTGGTCTCAGTGGTACCTGTACTCTGGACACACAAGACAGTTATGATTCCGCACTCATCTTGCATCAAGCTCAACCTACCAACATAGACTTTAGCCTCGGTTAGCCTTACCTCTGTCTGCCATTGGCAGCACTAAGCTGTCCGAGACCGGGGCATTGAATGACACTGGCCTGTTTCAAAAGATCACAAGCCATTCTTCCTTGTCCTACCATGATGGCCTGTATGCCTCAATCCTAGATAGAGAATGGAATCGTCAGAACCCAGCATTTTGAATGGTATAGCTGGCAAGAAGATTAAGTCATATCGGTCTATGGTGGTCCCAGAGGTCTTTCAAAATTGTAATAAATGTTCCGAAAAAATGTGAAAATTAAAGATTACACACTGCAATTATCGTGTCAATCGTAGTATGTGGGATTCTTGGGGAAAGCAGTCCTACATATCTGTAAGACAGGCACAGCACTGATGTTCACATTAGCTGTATAGAGACATAGGCATGTGGCATAAGGGAAGCTCAGGAAATGTAGTTCTGCATACCACTTCATAGATAACAGATGCGTCATCATTATTGGTCCACTTTCTAACGACATATCACACAAGTGTCAGGTATTAAAACTTCATTGCCGTGTTTTTGTGGCATTCCAGCAACAAAAACATGGCAATGTACAGGGCCGGCTTTAGTGCTGGTGGCGCCCTGTGCGACAATGTTAGTTGGCGCCCCCCCAATGACCACCTCTGCCACGGATTCCCTCATTAGCACCCTTTAACAGTCACCAAGTCACCATAACCTCACTCTCTCAGATACATTGAATTAGTTATATAGTGCCACTCATACCAGTGTAGGGTGTCCAAGCACTTTGCATCACACACACATTACACAGAGACAATCAATCATACGTGTGTAAATCAGTGTATAGGAAATGTTACATAAGCCAAAGGACTGAAAATGTAGGAGTCACATGTCATCCATACTGGTAGGCAGTATAGTTTAAGAGTGCTTGGTGTGGAGAAGCACAAACGCAGAGTCGATAAAGAAACAGCATAGTTGGGAGTTTTCTTTAATAATAGGAATTGATTTCTAGCCAAATTAACCCTTTTTGCAACATTAATCAATGTTCTAATAATGTATACTTTGCAGTGTGTATGCAGTTCTGGGATGAAAGTTAATAGCTCACTATTCTATATTAGGACTTTAAGTTATAAATGGCAAGTAACAGAAGGATGTCTCTTTTGAAAGCAGTAATCTGTTTACATCATATGCACTCTGTAATCTACTTAGTACACGTTCTTTGCAGCAGGCATATTAACCCTCTGCACTAACTTCACACAAGTCAAAACCTCAACTATACAAAATGCTGCTCTCTCTCCAGGAAGATAATTAATCACTCCAGTTTTCTTGACATTTATGTGAGGCCTGGTAATTGAAACGCTGCAGCAGGTGCTTCAAAAGCTTAGTAAACTTGCAAACACGGCGCCCCCAGGAAGCCAGCACCCGGTGCGGTGGCACCGGTCGCACCGCCCTAAAGTCGCCCTAAAGCCGGCCCTGGCAATGTAGATTTAATTTCTCGCACTTCGGCACTTGCTTTACCTCTCTGCAAGAAATTAAAACTACAATGCCTCGTTTTGTGGTATACCAGCAACAAAAACACAACGATGATGATTTAATTTCTTGCACTACGTCACTGTGCTTACATCTCTGCAAGAAATTAAAACGACATCGCCGTGTTTTTGTGGCATACTAGCAACAAAAACACAGCAATGTAGATTTAATTTCTTGCACTAAGTCACTGCCTCTACATCTCTGACGACTTTGGAGCTGGGGTTTGAGACTCGGCTTCGGCTCATATGCAAATCACAATTTCCCCGTGCCTAGCAATAAAATAATGCGTGCATGTCTAATGTTACTGGTTCTCATGTAAAATACCTTTTGGGAAGAGTTCATCTGCAAATAATAAAAGCAGATCATGGTATTTATGCTCTCTTGCCTGTTCCGTGCTGCATGTGGTGAAGTAGTCGAACTTACTGTGCAGGTGTCCCTCGAATTGGAAGCAGGCTCAGTCAGCACTGTGACCCAGGCTCTTCAGAGGGGTGGCGCAGGCTGTTGTGCTCCTGCAGTGGCGGTGAGATGAGACCGTGACTGCAGGCCTCGTCGTCAGCCGGCCTGTGCAAAATTGACTTCAACAGCCCTAACTCAGATAAAGGCTCAATGCAATTTTATTACGTTCCGGAAGGCTGAAACTAACAGGAGAGTGCTCCAATTGGCAAACAGGAGCACACATGGAGCAGCGGACTGACCCCATATTAGTAACGGTGGCCTGTCTCAACAAAGAAATGGAAATACGAGTGGGAGTATTTGGAGGGTGGGGCTAAAGAGAGGATAATACAAAAAACGGACAGCATGTTTACAGCAGAGTCTCAGTGTCACCAAAGATATTGTTTATGTAAAATAAAATGAGCCGTACCTGCGCTAGTTTTAAAATTGTCTGCAGTTCAACCCCAAAACTCACAGTCACGATCCAGTCAAGTCACGCGCCCACACTGCACTGTCTCTGGGGCTCACGGCAGATTAGCGCAATGTCTCTATGTGCGCCCTCTAGTGGCGCAAAAGGTCCTATGCAGCTCTGAGCAGCCTGGTTTCCTTTCCGTGAACAAGATTTCGCCGCAACTTTTATAACGTAAAATATCTGCAACTCGGCCAGAATATGCAGAACTAATGCTCAGTGAAGAAAGAGGGATGTGTTCTTGAGGGGAATGAGAGGTTAGTGTCCATTTTTAACAGGCATAGCAGGGAATAAACCCCTCCCGAATGAATGTCAGCTCATGGGCCGATCAGATCGGCCTGAGCGCTTTCACTTTTTACACAGGGCCGATTAGATCGGCCCGTGGCACTTCTTAGGTTAAAAAGCACCAGGGGTGGTGGTCCCCAGGGCCCCCATCACAATTAAAACAATGCCCCCAGGATTTGGCCCACCCGGGAGCTAAATAGCAACGAAGCGCGGGAGCCTGCGCTCCGTTTAAAAAAAAATATTCACCCGAAATTCGCGCTGCGTGCAAGAATCTCACCGATTATTTTTTTTAAAGAAATGCTTTTTTGGGCTCTGGGGTTCCTTGTGGGACCCCGTAAGCAGACCTAGGGGATCAGGGTGTTTCTACCCTCCCCCCTTTTTGTGTTTTGCGCGTTTTTTTCTCTGCTTTCTTGTGCCTCGGTTCTACCGCTGCACAGGATGGCTGCCAACACTTCCTGATTTGGAGTGTTGACAGCCAATTAGCATACAGCTCGTGATCGGGAGGGTGCACGGATCCACCGCGCCCATAGATATATATGTGATTTTACTTTTTATTTTCTCAGCAACTACTGAAAGGATTTACACCATTTAACCAAAAGGCATGAGTGTGAACCAAGGGCTACCTCTTTGCCAAATTTGGTGAAATTCCGTTCAGCTGTTCGGGCTGTAGCTGCAATTAAAGGTTCCTATGGAAAATTGCATGGGGAAAACATGTTTTGGGACCCCCCCCTTTTTTCTTGGCCCCCGCTTGACGAATCACCCGAGACTTTCAGAATAGGTGCGGAACGGAGTGCCTCACCAGTTTTGAACATTTCGCGCACATTCGTCAACCGGCGCCAAAGTTATTCCAAATAGAATGTTGCGGATTTCCTATGGATAATAGGTCCTAACTATAACTACCTACTGGCAACCGAAAAAAACATAGGTTTCAGGCACGTTTTAATTAGTTTGACATTTCACTCATACAAAACCATTGAAATTCGGCCGATATAGTTAGTTCAGCTAACTATAACTCGCGCCCCCGCAATGCACTGCTGATGACATCACATATTACATCATTCATGACATGGTCAGTGACATCACTGATGACATCTCAAATGACATCACTGATGACATCACTGATTACATAATCCAGTGAATATGTGTTTCTGTAAAGTTTAAATATGTTTTATATATATGTCAAGGTGTATTGAAGAACAAATGGGTGTATAAGTATCAGGATGGATGATTTTGTAGGTGTGTGACTAACTGTATAAGTAAGTGAATAATTGTGTCTTACTGAATGCATAGGTTAGTGACTGATACAGATATTCACACAGTTTAGTTTGTCAGTTGGTGTGTAAGCGGTTCCATGGGTTGGTGAGTACCTAAATGAGGATCTATATGGGTTATTGATCAGTTGTTTGAGTATCTCTATGGGTCCCTGAGTGTCTGTGTGGGTGGGTGGGGTTGGGTGTAACTCCATCTATAAATGTGTGAGTGGATGATTCACTGGTTGTACAGGTTCAAGAGTGCATCTGTGAAGACCTGTATGGATGGTAGAGTGTGTGTATTGGTGTGTTCGTGAATTAATTGAAGCCTCAGTGGTACATATGTGAGGAACTGCAAATGTGAAATGCAGTATATGTGAGTGTTGGAGTGTATAAATGACTATATGTGAGAGTGAGTGATTTTGAGATTGGCTGTATGGATCAGTGGGTGCTTGCACTAGTTATTGTATTAGAGAGTAAGTATGTGTTAGTATATGTTTAGATAAGTGAGGTGGTGTGTGTATAACTGTACAGGTGAGTAAATGGGAGTGTGGTTGATTATTTCCATGACTGACTAGGTGTGTGAGTAACTCTATCGATGAGTGGCAGTGTGTGAGTGTCTGTATAGATCTGTGAGTGCATATGATAATGCCGTATTGATGGCTGACTGCATGTATGAGTAACTGTATGGGTGAATGAGTAGATATGTGTGTAGAGGTAGGAATTTGTGAGTGGATATTTATTAACTGGTATTGGTGTGTTGATGGTTTTGAAAATGATAGTCTGCATTTTAGAGTGGGCGTATCAAGGGTTGTATTAGGGTGTGATGAGGTGTATGAGATTTTCACGTGGATGATGTCATCAGTGATGTCACTGACCATGTCATGAATGATGTAATATGTGATGTCATCAGCAGTGCATTGCGGGGGCGCGAGTTATAGTTAGCTGAACTAACTATAACGGCCGAATTTCTATGGTTTTGTACGAGTGAAATGTCAAACTGACTATAACGTGCCTGAAACCTATGTTTCTTTTCAGTGAATTTCTAAGGTTTTTTAAATGCTAATTTCTAGCTATAGCATCCCTGAAACCTATGGTTTCTTCAGTGAATTTCAAAGGTTTTTTAAATGCTAATTTCTAATTATAATGTTCATTAAACCTATGTTTTTTCTGTGTTTTTAAATTATCATCCCATTCTCAACGTAGTGAAAACTGCCGATCTCGCTAGTTTTCCATCGATAGCTTCTGCCAAAAAAATTGCCAGAAATGAGTGCGACAACTAACGCTAATGATATGCAGAGTAGGCGTTCCTATGCAAAAAAAACACGAAAACACCACTTCTCTATATTTTCAACGACCAGCCATATCTGCGATGCGATCCAAAAACGGGCGATAATCCGCGTTAGCAGTATGAATTTAACATCAGCCTTTTAATGGTGTAAAGCAGGACAACTACCTACAGTATGAAAGGGAGCCCAGTCCAGAGCCACATCTAAAGACCAACATGTCATAGAGCTACTGATCATGCAACTCTGACACCCAAGAAGATCACAACATCCACTGCCACCACCCCCAGGACCTCCCCCGGACCACACCTCCCCTACTACCACTGAGGCAGCGCAGAGCAGGACATTGGACCTTCCCAAAATGACATGGCCCCTCAGCTGCACAATAGCTGAATGTTGAGAGATGTGGGAACCAAGTCTGTGTGAAAGACGCAAGTCACCCATGAATAACAATGCACTCAATGCCAAGTGTAGCGGTGATGTGCTTGACAGACCTCACTCTGCACAGCACAGACCTCTCCATGTGTGGTTGTAGTGTTGTGGACAGTGGATGTAACCATGTTACCTTAGGCAATGGGGAAGATCTCGATCATGTAGCTGTGTCGTTCCTCCCTGTAAGTGGAAGCGGAGTGGGCTGGTCCAACGTACGCCACTCCAGCATAGGAGTGTGAATAAATATGCCGGGGATGTGGGTGTGGTTCACTTCTGGGAAGCAAAACACAAAACATACAGAGGGGTGAGAGTAATATCCCTCATCGACCTCCCACTCAGGACTAGGATATCACAAAAAGAAGAGGGAAAAAAACAACCAAATACCGAGAGACCAATCAGTGAGTGGGAAATACACCAAATTTGTAAAACTGCCCTCACACACAGCAAGCTGTGTCATGCTTCATCATAGGGCTGCTACAACACCTCCACGCCAGCCAAACGCCTGGAGGTGGAGCAATAGGGAGGGGAGACAAACAAACAACGTACAAAATAATGTGGAACCAATGGTGAGTTTAAAGTGCAGAACCAGTGATAGAGAGTGATTAAAAACCAATACTGGGAAAACCTTAATCCAGTTTTAATATTAGGTGCCCAGTTTGGAATTAGAAAAATTAAAAAAATCAAAAAACGCGGGTGATGGGTTTGGAGAGCTTATAATGAGGTTCCAACCCCCCCACTCTGAATGGATGTCGACATGTTTCAGTCAGTACTAAAAATTAACCCAACTTTCCTCAGGACTTCTCACCACTGTTGTTCCCAGGTGTGAAACCTTCCTACTCCCAATTTGGGAAGTACAAGGAAAAAATACCTCAAATGAGGTCTCTCGCCTTTCGAGAGGGACCTGTAGTGGTATATGAAACAAAACATATGTAAAGAAAAAAACATAATACACCACCACCCCTATATATACTACAGAATATCATATAAAATGGCGATTACTGCCCAACCACAAATTTAAAAGTCTCCACGTCAGCATACTCAAACTTGCCCCAATAGAGATATAGTTGGTTGCTTATAAATAAAAAGCCAATGCAATTCTTGGCTATGTACTCCCTCCAGTAAATGTACATATCAGGAGGTGTAATTATACCCAGTGAAAGATAATTAAAAACAAACAATTGCTCGAAAGACACCACAACATCTTGCCCTTCATGGTACACAACTTACCGAGTTTAAGTTTATAAACTCGAAATGGCGGGGGAGTGAGGACAGCCGCCCACACGCACTCTCTGGGAACAAGAAAATGCCAGAAAACGAGATTTAGATATTGAGTTTTTAAGTTTTAAAGCAGAAAGGTATGTATTATGTACACAAACCTCAACTCTCAAGCACTTGACCGTATATTAGCACATATATTATTATTTTGCAGGCGTCGTCTCATAAAAACATGTATTTCTCTTCATCTAGGAGGTAACTTCATTGCCCATATTTATATTATTATATGTAAACAAAGGCTTTTAATTTAAAATTGCCGCAATGTAAATCAACAGCGCCACAATTTTCACTATGATCTAAAGAAAATGATTCCTCCGATATTATTTTCAGAGACTACTCAAATCAATGGGGAATGACAAACCCCTTTCATTTAGGATTACAAAACCTCTATTAATTATCTCCTCTGACATGATGCGTTCTTAAGTATATATTAACAGCCTCACGCATTCTACTCCCAGGCTAACCCCCTTGGGGACCCCCTTACTGCTTTCTAGGGCTGCTGTCTGCCAACGTATTTCGCCTCCTTCAGTGCCGTGCAGGGTGCTCAAAGCGGCGTATCCTCCTTGTTTTTGAGGACGTCCCGGTAACGCATCTCAACGTGCGTCGTCCCACGTGATCCGTCACATGTAGCGATATCACGTGGAAACACTAGACCGCGTAATGTACAATAGAGAAACTTCTTCCCTCACCTGCCTGCTCCCGGGATCCCAGTTCGAGACCCCATGGCGGCACCTCCTAATCAAAAGGGGGTTGTTAAAAGACATGTCTACGCAGAGAAAATTTTAAGTATATTTGAATGGAATTACATGCTTAAAGTGTGTAATAACGTGGCAACTCATGATGAGGCAATGCAGCTGGAAAATCGAGTTTTTGTAAAATCGTACAGAATGCCATGTTGCCCATTGCCTCTCATACCACTCATCCAATCAGCACTTCACAGTAAGAATTCCGCAAAATAGCAGAGTAATTAATGCATTTGTTGCTTGTAATATGACACAAATATCACAGAGAATCATGAAACTGAAGTAAAGATAATGGGCAAAGGAGGGTCCCGTGGAGATCCATATAACGCGGCCCTCAATATGACCCAAATGAAAGATCAGACAGAGAGTATTTAAGGTCTTGTTATTTATTCATCCAAATATTAGGGGATAAAACAGAGAACCAAATAGAGACAGACCCTGGCCTTCCATCTCTAATGATTACATATCTCTAATGATCCCCCTGGAGTAAAAAGATAGGTGTGTGGACCATATAGGAACAATTTCCAAATGCAACGAGGAATTCAGGAGACTATTCCAGGGAATATCATCATTCAGTCCCCTTGTTGAACTCCCGACTCGATAGATCCATTTCTGTTCCCGTAAGAAAAGGGCTCTTTCAGGATCACCACTACTTAAGTTGATGTTTGGTTTGTCTAATACTGTCCAGAAGAAGTCCTCCGTCGAGTGCTTCTTATCTTTGAAATGGTTAGTCAAACAACTTGTTGTCCGTTGACATCTGAAGGTAGACCTATGCTCCATGATCCTTATCTTAACCCGTCTGGTTGTCATGCCAAGGTATATTAAATCACAAGGACACTTCAGTAGATAGATTACATAGGCAGAGTTACAATTCGTATGGCTATGTTGTTCCCAAGGATAAGAAAGCCCCAGTTCTATACTTTTGGTGTTGGTGGTGAGATGGCAGACATCACACATCCCACATCTGGTATGCCCTGAAACTGGAAGAAGAAAACCTATCTGGTTCCCTTCATTTCCTTCCACTTGCCTTTTTCTGGTAAGTCTCGGTCTAGTATGGACCAGGATATCCTTGATATTTTGGCTCCCTTTAAATGAAAACAGTGGCTTCTCCAAATCGAGTCCCTGGGAATTTAAAATTCTCCAATTCCGTAAGACGATTTTCTGAATGTTATTGGAGGATGTATTAAAAGTAGTCACACACACTGTTCTTTCTGTAGGTGTTTTTACTTTGGACTCCAGGAGTACCTCACAATGGCAATTAGATGCTCTTTTCTTAGCCCTACGCACTACTCTCGCAGGGTAGTTTCTTTGTAAAAGCTTCTTTTCTAAAGTCTCTGCTTCCGACTTAAAGTCTACACGATTAGAGCAATTGCGCCGGAGTCACAAAAATTGGCCTACAGGAAGATTTTCCCTAAGGGATCTTGGATGGAAGCTCTTAAATGATAACAGACTATTCCTATCCGTAGGCTTATGAAACATTCTTGTCTGGAGG
This sequence comes from Triturus cristatus, assembly GCF_964204655.1. Lineage (NCBI taxonomy): Eukaryota > Metazoa > Chordata > Amphibia > Caudata > Salamandridae > Triturus > Triturus cristatus. The sequence goes on along the minus strand of NC_140591.1, from coordinate 1,288,704,234 downwards.
CAGCCACCTTCACAGAAAATGGTCAAATCCAAGAAAGGCAAACTCTCCTTAGATATGGTAGAAGTGAAGAGGAGTAGGAGATTCCTACTATTCAGCCACATTAAGAAATCATCAAGAGACTCCCTATTGCCCTTCCATATTAGGAGTACATCATCAATAAATCGCCTCCATACCTTAATGTGATCAGACCAAGGGCCCTCCAGGGGGTAGATGTACTGGTCCTCAAAGGCCGACATATACAACCCAGCTAAGCTGGAAGCAAAAACACTCCCCATGTAAGTCCCAAGGGTCTGAAGGTAGTAGGTGCCTTGAAATTCAAAGAAGTTTTTTATCAGGGCTATCTCAGCCAGGTGTAAGATAAAAGGTCTAGGGGTACTGTACTCCCAATCCAAACTGTATAGGATGTCTTCGACCACCCTTAATGTCTCCATCTGAGGTATGTTGGTATATAAGGACTCCACGTCCAGACCTACCAAATAATCCTCTGTAGGGTCATATTCCAAAGTATTTAGTAGTTTTAAAACTTCCGTTGTGTCTTTCAGATATGCTGGTCTGGATTGTAGAATGGGTTTGAAGAAAAAGTCACAAAACTGTGACAATGGCTCCAAAAGTGACCCCATACCCGACACAATGGGCCTCCCTGGAGGGGGTCTCGTATGTTTATGTACTTTCGGGAGAATGTAAAAATAAGGGGTCACTGGTTCTGTTTGACAGAGGAATCTACCCTCTTTCTCAGTAATCCAATTATTTTGAATAGCTTCTTCAACCATTGAGGTGATTTTCTTCTTAATATCCTCAGTGGGATCCTGTTCTAATATCCTGTAGTTTCTTCTATCGGAAAGGAGTCTCAGACATTCTTTTTCATAGGCAATTCTGCTCATCACTACCGTAGCTCCACCCTTGTCTGCCTGCTTAATTACAATCTCATTGTTGTTTTTCAACTAATCAAGGGCCCTTCTTTCTTTAGTTGATAAATTCATAAAGGTAGCGGATTTCTGTCTGGATAACAATTCTACTTCATGAATGATAGCTTGTTCAAAAGCCTCTACCTCAATAGGAAGTTGTCCTAATGTAGGTGTGAATTTAGACTTTGGGCAAAAGTTGGTGTCACCCCTCTCAGGTTCCTTTATATTCTGGTCACCAAAGAATACTCTCAGACGGATATTCCTAAATAAACTGGTTAGTTCTTGCCTGATCTTAAAAATGTCTAGTGTATTAGTAGGTACATATCCCAATCCCTTCTCCAATACTATGATTTGGGTGTCTGACAATTCTGTTTCTGACAGATTAATCTTTAGGGATATCCTTCCCGGCTTGTCCCTGGAGTTGGTTCCTTCGCCATACTCCTGGTTACCCTCTGTTCCAGGTCTTACCATTGCGCTCCGGGGGTACCCTTCTGCTTGCCCCTCCCTCTCCCTCAGCCCCTCCCTAAAAAAGGAGGGTTTGGCATTTGGGGAAATTGTGTCATGGGTCCTCCCTGCACGCCTGGGAACTGTGGTGGATATAAAGAAGGCGAACCAAAATTATTATTAGGATAATGAGGGTATGGTGTAAACTGAGGATGGGGCCCTCGAAAGACTCCTCTCCCTCTCCCCCTCCTTCTCCGGGGTCTGCTCTCATAGTCACTGTCCTCACTACTAGAGCTTGTTCTGTCTGGAGTTCTACTATCCCTATTGTTGCCATTTTTCATATCTTTTTCTGTGCGTATTCATTGGTAATGTAAGAGTAGACTTTCTCTTTTGAGAACCTTTTCAGATCCTTCTGGAGTTTGTTCACTTTCGATCTAAGTAGATAATCCTTGTGCTCTGCTATGTCATTATTTATTTCCTCCAATTTCTTTTTGAAGGATCCCGATAGAATTGTAGTTTTTATTCCTTGTCATTTTCCTGGATTTTAATGTAATGGGAAGACCAACGTGTCTGCAAGAGCGGCGGCCCTCACCCTGCCACGAGGCCGCCGCTGTAACTGCCGGCCTCCTCGACACAGGCCCCCTACGAACCCAGCGGCACAGTACCGCAGAGTTACATCGTTACAGACTACTGCCTTTGATCTACACTGCGGACAGCAGGTCTCACAATTCAGATCGAGTCGCTATTGCAGATGACGCAGTCCAGTAGGCAAGAGACATTGCTCCCAGTGCGGCCCACCCGGACCACGCATCATTGCAGGGTGCGCACACACTGAGTGCTTCAGGTGCCACTAACTCAGTGCACCACAAGTCATTGCCACGTAGCCTTATTAAGGCAGAATTCAGTAGGCAAAATACATTGCTACCTGTGTGGCCCACCCGGACCATGCATCATCGCAGGGTGCACACATGCTAAGTGCTTCAGGTGCCACTAACTGTGCAGCTCAACTCAACGTCATGTGGCTATGGGCCCATCCTGACCCCTGCCTCAGGCCTACACTGGGGTTAGCATGGCTCACAATTCAAGATTAGTATAGTTGCAAATTGTGTAAGACACTATAATCGGTTAAGAAGACCAAATGCTCCCAATCTGTGCAGCTCAAGTCAACGCCATGTGGCTGTGGGCCCTTGCTGACCGCTGCCTCCTGCTTACACTGCGGACAGCAGGGCTCATAATTCAGATCGAGTCGCGATTGCAGATGATGCAGTCCAGTAGGCAACAGACATTGCTCCCAGTGCGGCTCGCCCGCACCACGCATCATCACAGGCTGCGCACACATTGAGTGCTTCAGGTACCACTAACTTAGTGCACCACGCATCATCGCCACGTAGCCTTATTAAGGCATAATTCAGTAGGCAAAGGACATTGCTACCAGTGCGGCCCACCCGGACCACGCATCATCGCAGGCTGCTCACACGCTGGTTGCTTCAGGTGCACCTAACTCAGTGCACCACAAGTCATCGCCACATAGCCTTATTAAGGCAGAATTAATTAGACAAAAGACATTGCTACCAGTGCAGCCCGCCCAGACCATGCATCATTGCAAGGTCCGCACATGCTGGTTGCTTTCAGGTGCCACTAACTGTGCAGCTCAACTCAATGCCACATGGCTGTGGGCCCTTGCTGACCGCTGCCTCCGGCCTACACTGTGGTCAGCAGGGCTCACAATTCAAATTCAATCTTGATTCATTAATTGCAGAGTCCAGTAGGCAACTAAGTATAACGTACCTCAAACCTACATAATATCCTTTTAGTGTCCTTGCTTCAAGAACTTGTTTTATATCAGATATAGCTTTACTGCAATGACCAAATTCATCTTACAAGTCCAAACGAACACTGAATGGCAGTCTACACTACGGACAGCAGAGCTCACAACTTGAATTCAGTCTTGTTTTATTAATGGCAGAGAGAATTGTGCTCTATGTCCTCGGATTTTGTTAAGAGGATTTGACAAAAAGCATCCCTCAATGTCTGTGCTGACTACTGCCTTCGATCTACACTGTAGATAGCAGGGCTCACAATTCAGATCGAGTCGCAATTGCAGATGACGCTGTCCAGCAGGCAACAGACATTGCTCCCAGTGCGGCCCGCCCAGACCACACATCATTGCTGGCTGCGCACACGCTGAATTCTTCTGATGTCCCTACCTCAGTGCACCACAACTCATGGACCCTTTATGATGCAATGTTTTATGTATAATTTCACATCTGCTGTCCCTACCTCAGTTTACCACAAGTCATGGACCCTTTACGATAGAATCTTTTGTGTATTATTTCACATCTGCTGCCCCTACCTTAGAGCAGCACAAGTCATGGACCCTTTATGATTGAATCTCTGTGTGTGATCCGATGATTACTGTTGTACTTGTTGCCAGCACCAACCATTCGCGGAGGGATGGCTTACACTCACCCCACACGCATCCAGCACAGACATCACTGGACATGAATCCTGGTAATAAAAAGGAGTTGAACGCACGTGCCTGTACCCAGTTCCACTCTCTATCTGTGTCCGTGTGTTCATTATGTATGTAAGATGCTGCCCCTGGCCCTACCACATTACATTGTGCTGTGGACATCGTATGCAACCATGTTACCTCGGGCAGTGGGAAAACTTTGGTTATGTAACTTTGCCTTGGTCATTGTACAAGCACGTACGTAGAGACTGGATCACTAGAGTACTGCAGGGAGAGTGTATAGTGAATTTATAAGTGCTTGAGTACTGGCGGAGTGATTGTATAACTACATATGTTGGTGCAGCCTAACCCCCGAACACAAGCTTGGCTCTAATTGGCTGCCCTCCATGTGCCAAAAATGGAAATTTGGGCTTTGCATGGCCCTGTATTGCTACAGCTGCAGCACTCCACTAAATGTGCAATAAACTTTCATATCCACACAGATGTGTCATGTCCACCATCTTTCATGTGTGGAACTATGGATGAATGTAGGGTCAGTGATTCCCCATACCTTCCATGTTGGCCATGTTGTGGGACTTGGCTCACAGAGTGACACATTGGTGCTTGCGACCCGGGTGGCGGCAGCACTACAACACGGACACCCGCATCAGTTGATTCCTCATACAGCTCACGACAGAGCCACGCCCATAGCTCTAGAGTCATTCTTCGCAGCCTCACACAGGACTGGCATACAACAGGCCAGCCCCACTCCGCTTAAGCTTACAGGGAAGGAAAACAACGCTACATGGCCCAGGTTTTCATTGCAGTGATCTGCTGGTCACAGGCCTAGTTGGCAGTACGCCACAGCCACTGCCTCCCGGCTGGTATACACCCACACCACACCCTTCTAGCACAGACATCACAGGACACGTGACCCTGCTAATAAAAAAGACCGGGCACACGTGCTCTACGCCATTTTGGAGTTGCTCGCACCGGATGCACTGCGGCCGGCACAGGCACACTGGCACGGGACGGTGACTTTCTGTCCACTGAGGTATGGGTACCGTAACTGCTGAGCGGGTGTGCAGCCTGCAGTGATGGCCCGTCCCGGCGGTCTGGACAGCTCAGGCTTTGTGTGCCCTGCTGGACCGCAGTGTAGGCCTGAGCCATCAGACAGCGCAGGCCTACTGCCACGTGGCGTTGTCTCGCTGGTCACAGAGTTAGTGGCACCGCAAGGGCTGAGCGGGTGTGCAACCTGCGATGATGACGGGTGCACTGGAATGTCCTCTGCCATGGCGATATCAAGAACCAGCACCAAATGTTAGACCTGTTGGCCTCCGGAATGGGGCTGCATGATATGCTGGGTGCCCTTTCCGCAGGCCCCGGGCTTGGGGCTTGCAGCGGCACATGGTAGGCCCTCTTTTCTACACGCAGGTTGCGAAAGGTGAGCAGAGAGGCTTGTTTGCGCAGGAGCGGGCAGTCCCCTCTGGGCAGTGGGAGTGGATGGGGTGCAGCAGCCAGCGTGCGCAGCAGCGGGCAGTCCCCTCTGGGCAGTGGGAGTGGATGGGTTGCAGCAGCCTGGGTACGCAGCAGGGGGCAGACACCTCTGGGCAGTGGAAGTCGATGGGATGTAGCAGCCTGGGTGCGCAGTGGTGGGACAGCGATTTAGGCGTGTGCAGTTGTATATACTTTGCCATTACTGATTCCGTACTACGTTTCAGATGAGTAAGCTTAAGGACTCCACTATGTCCCGGCACATGGTTGGAGACACACTGGTGGTGGAAAGGTGAGCTGTGAAGGTTTTGTCCACAGTGTAGGCACTCACTGTCCCTCTACAGCTCTCCTTTCTCTCCCTCACACTCTTTCTCTCTCTCTTCCTCTCTCTCACACTGTTTCTCTCTCTCTCTCTCTCTCTCTCTTCCTCTCTCACTCTTTCTCTCTCTCTTTCTCTCTCTCTCTCACTCCTCTGTTTCTCTCTTCCTCTTCCTCACACTGTTTCTCTTTTTCTCTCTCTCTTCCTCTCTCTCACTGTTTCTCTCTCTCTCCCTCTCCATCTCTCTCTCACTCTTTCTCTCTTTCCCTCTGTCTTCCTTTCACTCTTTATTACTCTCTCTCTTTATTACTCTCTCTCTTACTCTTTCTCTCTCTCTCTCTCTCTCTCTCTCTCTCTCCTTTGATGGACGCATGACGCACAATCTTATCTTGCTTTTTGTCTAGCAGGCCGTGATTCACAGATTGACGACTCCCCCCGACACGGACCTCCTGCCACGAGGCGATGACTTCAGTTCTACTGAGTTAGTGCCACCAGAGCTGACATGTGTGCAGCCTGCGATGATGCGTGGCCATCCTGGCAATCAACATTTATATTGATTTGTGAGCTCGGCTTGACTGCGTGTATACAACGGCTGAGGAGGTTGCTTCAGTACGTGGTGGACCCTCTTAGACACACGCCAGTGGCGGAAGGTGAGCAGAGAGGCTTGTTTGCGCAGCGGCGGGCAGTCACCTCCGGGCAGTGGGAGTGGATGGGGTGCAGCAGCCTGGGTGCACAGGGGCGAAACAGAGAATTAGGCGTGTGCAGTTGTATGTACTCTGCCATTACTGATTCTATACTATGTTTCAAATGACTAAACTTGAGGGCTGCGCTATGGCCCGGCAAGTGGTTGGAGACACACTGGTGGCAGAAAGGTGAGCTGTGAGAGTTTTATCCACAGTGTCAACACTCATTCTCCCTCACCATCTCTTCCTTTCTGTCACTCACACTCTTTCTCTCTCTCTCTCTCTCACTCTCTAGCTCTTCCTTTCTCTCTCTCACACTGTTTCTCTCTTTCTCTCTCTCTTCCTTGTATCTCACTCATTCTCTCTTTCTCTCTCTCTCAATCTTTCTCTCTTTCTCTGTCTTCCTCTCACACTTTCTTTCTCTCGCTCTTCCTGTCTCTCACTCTTCCTCTCTTCCTCTCTCTCTCTCTCTCCTTTGATGGACGCATGACGTACAATCTTATTTTGCTTTTTGTCTTGCAGGCTGTGATTTACAAATGGTCCAGAGATGACACGCCATGGCTGCACCTAGTTTTATTTGTTGTTGTTTTGTTTAAATAAAATGTTTTATCTGTAAATCCATACATGACTGATTCTTATTTGTCCAACCTCACATGCATCTTCTTAATTATAAGTGTGCAACATCAGCCAATTTATTACATTCCAAATTTCCTATGGTTGCTGTCACATTTGTTTGTGGGAGGTGGGGGTAGGGGTGAGGGGGGGTGGTGGACAAGGGGCTGGTGGTGGGGGGTGTCAGAGCAGTGTTGGGTGTCCGAGCTGCATGATCGTTGGCTCTATTGCATCTGTTGTCATTCAGGTGTGGCTCTGGACTGGCCTCCCTTTCATGTTGCACCCCGGGACACTGCAGGAGCCGGCCCTGGGGGATGGCGGTCCCTATGGCCATCACAGGCACCAGGACTGGGCCGCACAGCCCCCCTCCCAATATAAGTGAGGTGGTGGTCCCTGGGGCTGCGGAGGTCCCAGCGAGCCCCCACTATAATTTTTTAAGAAATGACCCGAGGACCTAGCCCACCCCGGGGCCTCATTAAAATAAAACACGGGAACCTGCGCTTCATTTTTTTTAAAAATGTTTCTTTTGGCCCCGGGGTCCTTCTGGGATTTCCTGAGCAGGCCTAGGGGATCAGGGTGTTTCTACCCTGCCCCCTTCTCTTGTTTTATATCTTTGTTTCTCCGTTTTCTGGTGACTCACTTCTACCGAGTCATAAGATGGCTGCCAACACTTTCTGGTTTGGACTGTTGACAGCCAATTAGAATGAAGCTTGTGGTCATGGCAGCCAATTAGAATGAAGCTCGTGGTCGGGAGGGTTCTCGACTCCACAGCTGCCCTAGATATCGAAACTTTTATTTTTTGAACTTCTCAGCAACTACTGAATGGATTTATACCATTTTACAAAAAGGTCGCTTTCTGAACCAAGCACTACCTTTTTGCCAAATTTGGGGTAATTCCGTTCAGCAGTTTCGGCTGTAGCCTTGCCCAAAGTTTACCATGGGAAATTGATTTTTGACTCCGATTTTTTGAATTTCTTAAAAACTACTGAACGGATTTACCCCATTTAAAAAAAGGTCGCTTTCTGAACCAAGCTCTACCTTTTTACCAAATTTGGGGTAGTTCTGTTCAGCAGTTCGGGCTGTAGCCTGTCTCAAAATTTTCGACGGAAATTAACATGGGGAAAACACATTTTGGGACCCCCCTTTTTTCTCAGCCCCCGCTTGATGAATCGCCCCCAAACTTTCAGGATAGGGCTGACCTGGATAGACTTTTTTTGGGGAGAATTTTGCGAAGATTCGTCAAACGACACCAAAGTTATTAGCAAATCAAAAAATGCTTTTTCTATGGAAACTAGGTTCTAACTATAACTATCTACTGGCGACCGCCAGTAGGTAATATATATATATATATATATATATATATATATATATATATATATATATATATAGATATATTATCTACTGGCAGTCGCCAGTAGATAGTTATAGTTAGGACCGAGTTTCCATAGGAAATCTGAAAATTCTATTTTGAATAACTTTGGCGCCGGTTGACGAATCCTTGCGAAATTTTCAAAACTAATGTGGCGCTCCGTTCAGCTCCTACCCTGAAGGTCTCGGGGTGATTCGTCAAGCGGGGGCCGAGAAAAAAGGGGGGTCCCAAAACATGTTTTGCCCATGCATTTTTCCATAGGACCTTTAGTTGAAGGTACAGCCCGAACGGCTGAACAGAATTACTTGACATTTGGCAGAGAGGTAGTCCTCAGGTCAGGGAAGTGCCTTTTGCAGGTCTTGTGTCAATCTGTTCAGTAGTTCCTGAGAAAATAGCATTTAAAAGCATATAAATATCTATAAGCGCGCACCGTGCGCGCACCGTGCGACCACCCTAACGTGCGCGAGCATAATTCTGATTGGTGGTTACATGTTAGTCAACGTTCGAATCGGTCGAAATCAGGAAGTGTCGGCCGCCATTTTGTTTGTTTTCAGTGCGAGAGTGAAAAAGGAAGGTGGCGAACGTGAAAATGGGGCAGGGTAGAGAGTTCCTGACCCTCTAACCTTTGTCAGGGGGTCCCTGAAGGACCCCGAAGGCAGAATTTTTTTTTTTTTTTTAAATTTAAAATCGCGGGGGGGTGCGCGCATCGTGCGCGCACGGTGAAAAAACAAAACAAAAAAAATAAATTTTTAATATGTAGTTTATTGTAAAATAAATATATAAAAAAAATAATAATACATAAATAAATTAGTATTTCAAAAAAACGTACAAATTCACTGAAAAAACCATAGGTTTCACACACGTTATAGTTAGGAATTAGCATTTAAAAAACCTTGCAAATTCACTTAAAAAACCATAGGTTTCACACATGTTATAGTTAGGTGGATATTTCACTCGTAACAAACCAATGAAATTCCCCCGTTATAGTTAGTTCAGATAACTATAACTCACGCGACCGCCACTCTATCACAAGGATGATGTCATCAGTGATGTCATGAGTGATGCCACTGACCATGTCATGAGTGATGTAATATGTGACGTCATGAGCAGTGGATTGCGGGCGCGCGAGTTATAGTTATCTGAACTAACTATAACGGGGGAATGTCATTGGTTTTTTACGAGTGAAATATCCACCTAACTATAACATGTGTGAAACCTATGGTTTTTTAAGTGAATATAGATATATGTAGATATATATGTATTGTATGTTACAGGGATGTTATAGTTGAACTGTATTAAAAAATATGAAATATAATTAAAACACCTAAGAAATTTACTGAAAAACCAGAGGTTAAAGGAATGTTATAGTTAGACTAAATTTCACTCATACAAACCAATGAAATTCAGCAGTTACAATTTGTAGTGTAGTTCCTATATCCCTAATAGGCTCTGCACATTAGAATTACATACACTATAAATTTGACATAGGACTAAGGTCAGTATGTCTCTATCGAGTATATTAAACCTAATTACTTGTGCGTGCCAGCTAACTCAGAGGTCACTAGACACTTCTCAAATATTCAAGAAGGGATTAGTCTCTGACAACCGCATAAACATGACAACTTTGTTTCCTTTTAGAATCGGAACAATCTCAGAATCGTGGAACCAATAGATAACAGTTTCACTCAGTCAATCGTGCATGCTTCGTTTCTACAGAGTTGCACAGAAATAGAGAGACGGGTGTTTCAATAAAAGGGTTTATTGAACAGTCTTATTTCTCATGCAAGAGATATAAATTGCTACAATCGTAAGACAGACTGCAAAGTACAATATGTATGAAGTTAGCAGTAAGAGAAAATACTGCAATAGCATGGTTTGTAGCTATGACATATATTAACCCCTTGTGTGCCCCGCCCTGTGCCGGGTGTTGAATTAGCGGGCGGGGTTCATGACGAGATAGTCTCGTCATGGGCACAGCGCAACCGCGGCCCATGACGAGACCATCTCGTCATGGGCCCTCAAGGGGTTAATCAAAATACATACATAAATAACATAAGCTAAAATGTGATACTCATCTGATGCTTCTAAATTGTTCTACCCCAGTGTACCTAACCTAAGTTCAGTACAAGGTTTGATGTAGGTGCCATTTCTAAAGTATAGCTAGCTATATTTTAGTTTAGCCAAGAGTTGCCAAAAGTTACTCTAAGTTCTAGTCAGCTCCATAACTTGGAATGAGAGAGGATGGAATCTCTTTTCTGGACTCGATATTCTAACCCCCGCAAGGGAAGTCAGAGAGCACTGGAGCTGGATTCTCTGTGAGGAGGATGGCAGCATCACTGCATCAGGCTGGAACTCGATCTCCTTCCGAACTTGCCGTGGCGAACCGCGTAGGCTGGGTTGGATCGAATCTTCCGGGAACCACAATTTGCCGGGGCAAGTGCTGGTATATTTATACCTTGAAGGTGTCTAGGAATGCCAGTATTTATGTAAAAGTCGGACAGAGGAACGTCATCAATGAACTCCTAAGGAATAGATGTTCATGCATACTTAATGAGTTCTTGGAGAAATCAATATTCAAGCTGAGGGAAATTCCTAAAGGCTTAAGGGTCTGGTTTTCCAAGAATTCGTTGTGACGTAGATGGACGGATGTAGGTGGCCATGCTTGTATTTGATTTGTATGGACAATGTCTAAATAAGGGCCGGATTTCTATGTCCAAATAAGGGCAATGTGAATTGTACCTATATAAGGGCATAAATCTGGAAACCTATGTACGGAATCTAAATCTGCACACAACAAGTTAGCTGAGCTAGCTATAACTTAGGCCCTCGCAATGCAATGCTTATTACCTCACATATTATATCAGTCATGACATGGTCAGTGACATCATTGACGTCATCCCTGATGACATCTCAAATGACATAACTGATGACATCATCTAGTGAGTGTGAGTGTTTTCTAAATGTTTATAAGTGTTAAACATATATACCATATATACCACGGTACAACAAAAGTTAAAGTGTGTACTTTTTGAACTACTAAGGAGTGATACGATTTTTTAACATATATCATGTGAGTGTCTGTGTGACTGTGTGAATGGTTCTATGGATGATGCCATCAGTGATGACATTTGAGATGTCATCAGTGATGTCACTGACCATGTCATGAGTGATGTAATATGTGAGGTCATACGAAGTGCATTGCAGGGGTGTAAGTAATAGTTAGCATAGCTAACTATAACTGCTGAATTTCACTGGTTTTCTACAAGCGAAATCTGAGCCTAATTATAATGTCCATGTAACCTTTGGTTTTTTTCTGTGAATTTCTAAGGTTTTATAAATTCTATTTCTCGGCTAAAATGTCCCTGCAACCTTTGGCTTTTTTCAGTGAATTTCTATGTTTTTTATGTTGTTTCCTAACTGTAACATCCCTGTAACTTTTGGTTCATTAAGTGAATTATTAAGGTTTCACCCCTCTTCAGCCAGGAGAGCTTGATTTCAGTGGCATGGAGAGCACAGGGTCAAGACTGATTTGCATATGGCTGGGTTCAAACTGGAATGGCATGGTGAGCAAAAAAACGATGGATTTAGGACCAGATCTCTGTACTGGGGTGAATGTATGACATTGTTCTGCATTCTGTCCATCAATTGTTCTTTTTAACGTTTTTTCTTTCCCATATAATGCTGGATCTGCTTTCTTATTTTCTTACACTTACTCGTATGATACTGAACAAGCTGTGAGATTGACAAAGTTGCACTCCTCTTATCATTTACTGTGCTGTCATTTGAAATGTTACAGCCTTCCATAATCATTCATATTAGATGTAGCATAGCAGTCTCTATAGACTTTTCTTGTCAATTTTGCTCAAACTGTCCACTAAATCCATCTCCTTCAAGTTGAAAAATGTCTTTTGGAATAATAGCAGCTGCATTGGCCAGGCCGATGATATCCTGAAGAGCATTTTGTTTACAGATACTGAATATATTTTGTCCTGTATCGTTTTTGCGTATTACAAGAATAGCTTTACCTTTTTATTCAGCTGTAAGTTCTGGTATGAACGCATGAATCCTTTATTTTAATTGTGTACTGTGTACATACTTGTCTGCATTTTCTACACCTAATTCTGTCACATAACAAACTATGAGTGATTTGATGTTAGACAAAGTAAAAACTGGTGATACTACATAATTTTGAACTGCATCTTCAAGATAGTTTAAATGTCACCTAATACCATGCCATAGATTAATGTCAATTTTTTGTCTTTCCTTTTCTCTATGTTCTGTATTTGACGAAGCCGGTTATTAAAATTGTCAAGACACTTTTTGTGGTACTTTGGTTTGGTCACAACCATATCAACACTTAACTGGGCGAGTACGCACATTTCTAAACTCTGCCCCTGACTCTTAGTAACGGATGAAACACATATATTTCAATTCACCAAATATAAATGCACCTGTACTCACTCGATAACTGTCTTGAACTAGTATTTTTTTCTTTTTGATAACCTTGCAGGTTTGTGTTTGTCAAATTTGTTTCTACATGTTTTATGGCATTTTCCAGAGTTTTCATTTATCAGTTGTTCAACTACATCAAGATTTTTTAACAGTTTTGTCTTATTGATTGATGGAAGTCCTTTTATTTTGTCAAAAGCTAGAAGATCGTCAAGCAAACATTTGTAACCAACTCCTTTATCAGAACATTTACTATTAGCTGGACACACTAAAACATCTGGTAAATCTTGTTGACACAATACACACAGATCTCAATCAATCTCAGTTCCAACATTATGGTGCCGATCACGATCCGGTAAAAACCGGGTATGAACCGTTGGACAGAGCATATTCTCCGTCCGACGCGTACCCGGTCGACAAAATATACAAACATGGAATTACGATTCGCACGGAAACACCATTTCCGTACAAATCGTACAAAACCCCGACCGACGAAAATAAACATACAAATGTGATCCGGGAAAGCGCCGACGTGGCGTCGGGACACACGCAGCCTGCCATTCACGAACCAGGAATCACGATTCTCACCAACGTCATCCCGCACGGTGAATATTTTCCGGCTGCCAAAAACTGCCGGGAAATCAGGACGACGCGAACAAGGAGTACCTGTACGCGACGGACAGACATGGACCCGAACCTACGTGTCATCCCGGCCCTCATAGCAGTCGACCTCCTCTACAGGTTCGGACGCAGACGCCGCAGAAGGTCAGAACAACAAAAGGAGGGGGGAAAGGGGGGGGGGCAGGACCAGGGGCAGGCCACCAAACCCCCACCAAAGTCACACAGCACACATGCCCTGGACATACCTGACCCCCAGGCCCTGGTCACTACGAGGGGGTGGCGGCGTGTCCAGCAAAGCCAGCGTCCGCCACAACGGAAGTGCTTGACGATGCGAACCGGCAACACAACAATACAGGTACGTCCCGTACCCACGCCTTAAGAGCGTGGGTACGAGTCGTACCACGCCCACACCTACGTCATCCCAACAATGGCGGGACGGCTGTACCCACATGGCAAAGGCCTGGGTACGGGCCGCACTAGCATCACATAGCGTGGGGACGCATATGTACGGACCGTACCCCCACCCCCGTATGCATGGAGCGTACCCCACCCCAACAGTGTAAGTACGACCCGTACCCTCACCCGCGTATGCATGGAGCATACCCCCCACCCCAACGACCCGTACCCTCACCCGAGGATGTATGGAGCATAACCCCCACCCCAACAGTGTAAGTACGACCTGTACCCTCACCCGCGGACATATGGAGCGTACCCCCCACCCCAACAGTGTAAGTACGACCTGTACCCTCACCTGCGGACATATGGGGCGTACCGCCCACCCCAACAGTGTAAGTACGACCCGTACCCTCACCCGCGGATGTATGGAGTGTACCCCACCCCAACAGTGTAAGTACGACCCGTACCCTCACCCGCGTACGGTACGTATAGAGCGTACCCCTACCCCAACAGTAAGTACGACACGTACCCCCACCCACGTACGTATGGAGCGTACCCCCCACCCCAACAGGGTAAGTACGACCCGTACCCCCACCCGCGTACGTATGGAGCGTACCCCCCACCCCAACCGCATATGTACGACCCGTACCCTCACCCGCGTATGCATGGAGCGTACCCCCACCCCAACCGTGTATGTACGACCCGTACCCTCACCCGCGGACGTATAGAGCGTACCCCCACCCCAACAGTGTAAGTACGACCCGTACCCTCACCCGCGGACGTATGGAGCGTACCCCCACCCCAACAGTGTAAGTATGACCCGTACCCTCTCCCGCGTACATATGGAGCGTACCCTCACCCCAACAGTGTAAGTACGACCCGTACCCCCACCTCGTATGCATGGAGCGAACCCACACCCGTGTATGTTCTAAGCGTACATATCGTGAAATAGGAGGGGTGGGTGCAGAGTCCTCCCAGCAGTGCCCAGAGACAGGAGGGGTGGGTGCAGAGTCCTCCCAGCAGTGCCCAGACACAGGAGGGGTGGGTGCCTATCACTCCCAGCAGTGCCCAGACATAGGAGGGGTGGGTGCAGAGTCCTCCCAGCAGTGCCCAGAGACAGGAGGGGTGGGTGCAGAGTCCTCCCAGCAGTGCCCAGACACAGGAGGAGGGGTGGGTGCCTATCACTCCCAGCAGTGCCCAGACATAGAAGAGGTGGGTGCAGAGTCCTCCCAGCAGTGCCCAGAGACAGGAGGGGTGGGTGCAGAGTCCTCCCAGCAGTGCCCAGACACAGGAGGGGTGTGTGCAGAGTCCTCCCAGCAGTGCCCAGAGAAAGGAGGGGTGGGTGCAGAGTCCTCCCAGCAGTGCCCAGAGACAGGAGGGGTGTGTGCAGTGTCCTCCCAGCAGTGCCCAGAGACAGGAGGGGTGGGTGCAGAGTCCTCCCAGCATTGCCAAGAGACAGGAGGGGTGGGTGCAGAGTCCTCCCAGCAGTGCCCAGAGACAGGAGGGGTGGGTGCAGAGTCCTCCCAGCAGTGCCCAGAGACAGGAGGGGTGTGTGCAGAGTCCTCCCAGCAGTGCCCAGAGACAGGAGGGGTGGGTGCAGAGTCCTCCCAGCAGTGCCCAGAGACAGGAGGGGTGGGTGCAGAGTCCTCCCAGCAGTGCCCAGAGACATGAGGGGTGGGTGCAGAGTCCTCTCAGCAGTGCCCAGACACAGGAGGGGTGGGTGCCTATCACTCCCAGCAGTGCCCAGACATAGGAGGGGTGGGTGCAGAGTCCTCCCAGCAGTGCCCAGAGACAGGAGGGGTGGGTGCAGAGTCCTCCCAGCAGTGCCCAGAGACAGGAGGGGTGGGTGCAGAGTCCTCCCAGCAGTGCCCAGACACAGGAGGGGTGGGTGCCTATCACTCCCAGCAGTGCCCAGACATAGGAGGGGTGGGTGCAGAGTCCTCTCAGCAGTGCCCAGACACAGGAGGGGTGTGTGCAGAGTCCTCCCAGCAGTGCCCAGACACAGGAGGGGTGGGTGCAGAGTCCTCCCAGCAGTGCCCAGAGACAGGAGGGTTGTGTGCAGAGTCCTCCCAGCAGTGCCCAGAGACAGGAGGGGTGGGTGCAGAGTCCTCCCAGCATTGCCCAGAGACAGGAGGGGTGGGTGCAGAGTCCTCCCAGCAGTGCCCAGAGACAGGAGGGTTGGGTGCAGAGTCCTCCCAGCAGTGCCCAGAGACAGGAGGGGTGTGTGCAGAGTCCTCCCAGCAGTGCCCAGAGACAGGAGGGGTGGGTGCAGAGTCCTCCCAGCAGTGCCCATACACAGGAGGGGTGGGTGCCTATCACTCCCAGCAGTGCCCAGACATAGGAGGGGTGGGTGCAGAGTCCTCCCAGCAGTGCCCAGAGACAGGAGGGGTGGGTGCAGAGTCCTCCCAGCAGTGCCCAGAGACAGGAGGGGTGTGTGCAGAGTCCTCCCAGCAGTGCCCAGACACAGGAGGGGTGTGTGCAGAGTCCTCCCAGCAGTGCCCAGACACAGGAGGGGTGGGTGCAGAGTCCTCCCAGCATTGCCCAGAGACAGGAGGGGTGGGTGCAGAGTCCTCCCAGCAGTGCCCAGAGACAGGAGGGGTGGGTGCAGAGTCCTCCCAGCAGTGCCCAGAGACAGGAGGGGTGTGTGCAGAGTCCTCCCAGCAGTGCCCAGAGACAGGAGGGGTGGGTGCAGAGTTGTTGGACAGGCCACACGAAGGGCTTGCTCCCTCCCCGCACGACAGGGCCCAAGCTCCGGCCCGCCAGGCGTGACCCACGAAAAGCACCTGCACCCCGTCTCCCGACGGAACTTCTGCCCTCGGACCTCCATGCATCACGGGCCCCAGCCCCACCGGCTTCCCCGGCAGGGTCAAGCCGCCATCTTGGGCCCTGCACCACGAGGCCGCGTGGCCTCCCCCCGACCCTAACCCTGGGCCTGGCCGGCCCCGACATCCCGGCACCACCATCCACCCAGGAGGTGAGCGGACCACTTGGCAGGTCAATGGGAGAACGAAGCGTCAAGAGCTCTTCCCCCGCCAGGTGCCGATCGCCTCCAGCTCCCCCAGGCGCTGGCTCCACCCCCTGCTGGGTGTCTGGACACCTTCATCCCGGACCCTCCGACCTCCAAGTGCGAGGGCCCGGACATCAAAGGGCGCCTGCCCTATAACTGGAGCAGCTCCGGAGCAGGATGGCAGTTGTATCCTGGAGTCGAGAGACACCGAGAGAACTCAGCCTTGACGGACTACTGGCGCTGCCGTAGCCCTATCTTGCGAACTATCGTCCTGCCTGCTGGCGCTGCCGCGGCCTTCTGCAACATCCATCCTCGTCGGGACCTGCTGGCGCTGCCGCGGCCCGTTGTAACGACCATCCTCACCGGGACCTGCTGGCGCTGCCGCGGACCGTACATCGACCATCTTCACTGGGACCTGCTGGCGCTGCCGCGGACCGTGTATCGACCATCTCTACCGGGACCTGCTGGCGCTGCCGCGGCCCGTACCAGCTACACCACCAAGCTCGAGGATTGTGAGCTAACCATCATCTCATCCGAACTACCTGACTGGTAAACAGACTGTCCCGCTACCCCTTCCCTATCCTTAGAGACCTAAATCGAGGGGACCCCTGAGTCCAGACCTCCTTGTACTATTTCATCGTACCTTAAGAAGTGCATATAAAGAACGCTAAATCTTATCCTTGTGTGGTGTCTGTCTGTGGGGGGGAAGTTACTTGTCTGTACGATCGCTGGAGACGGCTCTCCCCGGAGACCTCTCCCCCTGACCTCGGCCGACCCTCCCGGTCCGTCTAACATTGGTGGCCAGCGGCGCGATCCGAATCAACGCGTAATCGTACAGAGAGTAGCTCACCCCACGACAAAACCACGATGTCAGCCAAAGATAGCGGTTCCACTGAAAAATTCCACATGGATAAGTTAGAAGAATACAGCCACCGCGAACTGAAACAATTCTGCATGGAACTAGGCATTGCTACCACCGGCCTGAGTACCAAAGATGATTTGAAGCACGCCCTTGAGTCGTGGACAGAAACTGGGATCGCCGGGCCCTCCGACCGAAACAGTGTCGCACCAGAGGGGAACGCCACGGCTCCCGAGGAGCGGGGAACGGGCCTCTCGCAGGAGGAGATCCAGGAAAGAGAAAGAACCAGATTACACGAGTTGGAAATGGCACGGCTCAAGATGGACGGTGAACTCAAGTTAGCCGAGCAGAAACTAAATCTAGAGCATATGCGGCTCCGAGAAGAACGAGAAGAAAAGCAGAGACAGAGAGAGCTTGAGGAAAAAAGAATAACACTCGAACACGAGCGCAAACTGGCGGAAATAGAACTTCGGAAACAGAATAAAGAGACGGGGGTGCCTGAGCGACCGCACACCCCGGGGCCAACAGAGAAAAAAGTACACATCCCCAAGGATGTTGTCCGCGAGTATGTCCGAGAAGACGACATACAACAGTGGTTCAAAGCCTACGAGATCGCCATGACCTCCCACCGGATCGACCGGAGTGATTGGGGAGCCGGACTATGGGGGAGGTTCGTCAACGAAGGTCGCGATGCCCTGCTACAGCTCCCAGATCACCAAATGTCGTCCTACGACCACATGAAGGCTGCCCTCCTCACCCGCTACGGCCTCACACCCGAGATGTACCGCCAGAGGTTCAGAGATTGCACCCGGATCCCGGGCACAACTTGGGTGGAGTACGTTAACTATTTCAGCCGTGCCTTCGAGGGTTGGATCAAGGGGAGCCATGTCACGACCTACGAGCAACTCTTTAACCTTATGGTATGGGAGCACCTGTCGAACAACTGTTTCGTCGAGCTCAGGCAGCACCTCCTCGACAGCAAGCTGACTGACCCCCGGCAGCTCGCCGCCGAAGCTGACCGATGGGAAAGCACCCGAGTGGGCCGGAGAGGGCCACACGAGCAGAACCGAAGCAACCAAGGCCAGCACCGTCCTCGGGGAGGAGGAGGAGGCCAGGGGCGAGGGAGAGACGCCTTGCCGGCAACACCCGTGGCCACCACCCCGCCTCCGGCCGGCCGGGGCAACCCCCCGATGCGTCCTGGGTTCCGAGCCAACGTCACGTGCCACCGATGCCAGCGAGTCGGCCACTACGCCAATGACCCGAGCTGCCCGCAGAACCAAACACCCAAGCCCCGCCAGGTAGCTGCCGCCGCCCTGGGGGAAGAGCAATTATCGGAGGAACAGGAAGAGTATGAGCCGGCCCAGCAAGAGTGGGAACCGGCCGCCATGGTCCTGGCGTGCCTAGGGGGAAGAGACATGGTCCCGCGGGCTCCCCTACCCGCTAACACCAGGAAATACGGTCAGTGGGTGACCATTAATGGACATCGGGCCGAGGCCTTGCGTGACACAGGCGCCAGTGTGACGGCCGTCCGCTGTCACCTGGTGAAGCCCGAGCAGATCCTGCCGAACATTTTCTGCCCCGTCCGCTCAGCCGACAATTCTGAAAGTATGTGTCAAATGGCCTGCGTCCCATTCGAATGGGGAGGGGTCTCCGGCCTGTTGAAGGTGACGGTCCGGGACGATGCCCCCGTGGACTGCCTCCTGGGGAATGACCTCGAAAGTTCCCCGTGGGCCACCGTCGAGAGAAGAGAGCACCTGGGGATGCTGGGCCTCCCGGACTGGGCCTGCATAACCACCCGGTCCATGGCCGCCCATGCCGTCCCCCGATCAGAAGAACCGGAATGGCCAGCACCTCCGCCCCCGGTCACCCCAGTAGAAGACAACGACGAGGCCAGCCCCCCAGAACCAACGACCGAAGGGGACGCGCAACCCCAGGACTTTCCCGGCCTGGCTCAGTGGCGTCAAGAAGGGGGGCCCACCCAAGAACAGTTCTGCCAGGAACAAAAGACCTGCCCCTCCCTCGAGGGACTCCGCCAACAAGCCAGCGCCCAGAACGCAGGGGACTCCACCGGATCTCACTGGGTCTACTGGGATAACGACCTGCTATACAGCGAACAAAGAATCGCAGAGCTAGGGGCCGGTCGAGTGCTGGTGGTACCTCTCCGCTTCAGAGACTTCCTACTCAACCTGGCCCACGATGTCACCCTGGCTGGACACCTGGGCCAGGACAAAACTTACAGTCGCCTAGTGACCCACTTTTTCTGGCCGAAAATGAGGAACGACGTCCTGAACCACTGCCGGCCCTGCCCCACATGCCAAGCCAGCGGGAAGAGTGGTCGGAAGCTGAAAGCCCCTCTGCAACCCTTCCCTGTGGTCACCACCCCGTTCGAAAGGGTAGGAATAGACATTGTGGGGCCTCTGGATCCCCGCACGGCACAAGGACACAGGTTCATCCTGGTACTGGTGGACCATGCCACCCGCTACCCCGAGGCGGTGCCCCTACGGACCGTGACAGCTCCGGTGGTTGGCCGGGCCCTAATGGGGATCTTCTCCCGGGTGGGCTTCCCCCGAGAAGTCGTCAGCGACCGAGGCACGAACTTTATCTCCAAATACATGAAGTCCCTCTGGCAACAATGCGGGGTCAACTACAGATTCACGACCCCCTATCACCCCCAAGGGAACGGACTAGTGGAGCGTTTTAACCGCACTCTCAAGGGGATGATTGGGGGATTGGAAGAGCCCCTCCGTCGCCAGTGGGATGTACTACTCCCGTGCCTCCTCTTCGCCTACCGAGAAGTCCCCCAGAAGTCCCTCGGCTTTAGCCCTTTCGAACTCCTGTACGGGCACCCTGTGCGAGGGCCCCTCAGCCTAGTCAAGGAAGGTTGGGAGATGGCCCCCCTAAAGAACCCTCCAGACGTCTTCAAATACCTCCTGGCCCTACGCAATCAGACCCGGCGCTTCAGAGAGATGGCCAAGGCGAACCTCGAGGCCAGCCAGGAGGACATGAAGAGATGGTATGATCACAATGCCTCCTCCGTTGAGTTCGAGCCTGGTCAACAAGTGTGGGTGATGTCCCCCACCGAACCATGTGCCTTGCAAGATAAGTGGACGGGGCCCTTCAAAGTGGTCGAGCGCAAAAGCCCCGTCACTTACCTCATCGACATGGGGACCTCCTGAAACCCCCTTCGGGTCCTCCACACCAACCGACTCAAACCACACTTTGTGCGCTCAGAACTCAGCCTCCTGATGGCTACGGACAGTGGGGCAGAGGAAGACTCCGAACCCCTCCCGGATCTCCTGAAGACTCAGGAGAATGACGGCTCCGTGGACGGGGTCCGGCTCTCTGACGCCCTCACCTCGGAGCAACGCCAGGGCTGCCGAAACCTCCTGCTGCGGTTCGCTGCACTGTTCTCCCTCACCCCCGGGGTCACCCCTTGGTGTTTGCACGACGTGGACACCGGGGACAGTCCCCCTATTCGACACCGGGCCTACCGCGTACCAGATCGGGTACGGGCCTGCATACAGGAGGAAGTGGCCAAAATGCTCACGATCGGGGTCATCGAGCCCTCGGACAGTCCCTGGGCCAGCCCGGTTGTATTGGTTCCCAAAGCCGCTGCCCCCGGCACCACACCTGAACTGAGATTCTGCGTCGACTACCGGGGCTTGAACGCTGTCACCCGGACCGACGCTCATCCGATCCCCCGAGCGGACGAACTGATCGACCGGCTGGGGGCCGCCCGCTACCTCAGTATCTTCGACCTAACAGCGGGCTACTGGCAGATCGGTCTCACACCCCGGGCTCAAGAACGGTCAGCCTTCTCTACCCCCGATGGCCACTACCAATTCAAGGTCATGCCCTTCGGCATGAAGAATGCCCCCGCCACGTTTCAACGCCTTGTGAACCAGGTCTTGGCGGGGCTCGAAGAGTTCAGCGCTGCCTACCTGGACGATATCGCTGTATACAGCCGCCACTGGTCCGACCACCTCCTCCACCTCCAAGAGGTCCTACAGGCCCTCCAGCGGGCCGGCCTCACAATTAAGGCCGGCAAATGCCAAATTGGCCAAGGGTCCGTGACCTACCTTGGGCACCAAGTGGGAAGCGGGCTGGTGGCCCCGCTGCAACTTAAGATTGCTGCCATCCAGTCCTGGCAGCCCCCCGTCACCCAGACTGAGGTCCGAGCCTTCTTGGGGCTCACCGGCTACTACCGGCGGTTCGTGAAGGACTACGGCAGCATCGTGGGGCCCCTCACAGGTCTCACGTCCAAGAACCAACCAAAGCGGATTAACTGGACCCCCGATTGTCAAGCGGCCTTCGAGAAGCTGAAGGCCGCCCTGTGCACCGCCCCTGTGCTCCAGGCCCCCGATTACAGTCGGGAATTCGTGGTACAGACAGACGCCTCCGACCACGGCATCGGGGCCGTTCTTTCTCAATTAAACCCCGAGGGTCATGACCAGCCGGTGGCCTTCATCAGTCAACGTCTCCTGGCCCGAGAACAGCGCTGGAGCACCATCGAGAGGGAGGCCTTCGCAGTGGTATGGGCCCTCAAAAAGCTCCGGCCTTATCTCTTCGGTACCCACTTCCGGGTACAAACCGACCATCAACCCCTGCAGTGGCTGATGCAGATGCGGGGGGAGAACCCAAAACTATTGCGCTGGTCCATTTCCCTGCAGGGAATGGACTTCACCGTGGAGCACCGACCGGGCCAAGACCACGCCAACGCGGATGGCCTGTCACGATTTTTCCGCCTCGACGAGGAGAGTCCCCAAGAAGATGGGTGACTCTCCCCGCCTTCAGCTGGGGGGGACGCATGTTGGACAGGCCACACGAAGGGCTTGCTCCCTCCCCGCACGACAGGGCCCAAGCTCCGGCCCGCCAGGCGTGACCCACGAAAAGCACCTGCACCCCGTCTCCCGACGGAACTTCTGCCCTCGGACCTCCATGCATCACGGGCCCCAGCCCCACCGGCTTCCCCGGCCGGGTCAAGCCGCCATCTTGGGCCCTGCACCACGAGGCCGCGTGGCCTTTCCCCGACCCTAACCCTGGGCCTGGCCGGCCCCGACATCCCGGCACCACCATCCACCCAGGAGGTGAGCGGACCACTTGGCAGGTCAATGGGAGAACGAAGCGTCAAGAGCTCTTCCCCCGCCAGGTGCCGATCGCCTCCAGCTCCCCCAGGCGCTGGCTCCACCCCCTGCTGGGTGTCTGGACACCTTCATCCCGGACCCTCTGACCTCCAAGTGCGAGGGCCCGGACATCAAAGGGCGCCTGCCCTATAACTGGAGCAGCTCCGGAGCAGGATGGCAGTTGTATCCTGGAGTCGAGAGACACCGAGAGAACTCAGCCTTGACGGACTACTGGCGCTGCCGTAGCCCTATCTTGCGAACTATCGTCCTGACTGCTGGCGCTGCCGCGGCCTTCTGCAACATCCATCCTCGTCGGGACCTGCTGGCGCTGCCGCGGCCCGTTGTAACGACCATCCTCACCGGGACCTGCTGGCGCTGCCGCGGACCGTACATCGACCATCTTCACTGGGACCTGCTAGTGCTGCCGCGGACCGTGTATCGACCATCTCAACCGGGACCTGCTGGCGCTGCCGCGGCCCGTACCAGCTACACCACCAAGCTCGAGGATTGTGAGCTAACCATCATCTCATCCGAACTACCTGACTGGTAAACAGACTGTCCCGCTACCCCTTCCCTATCCTTAGAGACCTAAATCGAGGGGACCCCTGAGTCCAGACCTCCTTGTACTATTTCATCGTACCTTAAGAAGTGCATATAAAGAACGCTAAATCTTATCCTTGTGTGGTGTCTGTCTGTGGGGGGGAAGTTACTTGTCTGTACGATCGCTGGAGACGGCTCTCCCCGGAGACCTCTCCCCCTGACCTCGGCCGACCCTCCCGGTCCGTCTAACAAGAGTCCTCCCAGCAGTGCCCAGACACAGGAGGGGTGGGTGCCTATCACTCCCAGCAGTGCCCAGACATAGGAGGGGTGGGTGCAGAGTCCTCCCAGCAGTGCCCAGAGACAGGAGGGGTGGGTGCAGAGTCCTCCCAGCAGTGCCCAGAGACAGGAGGGGTGGGTGCAGAGTCCTCCCAGCAGTGCCCAGACACAGGAGGGGTGGGTGCCTATCACTCCCAATAGTGCCCAGTAGGAGGGGTGGGTGCAGAGTCCTCCCAGCAGTGCCCAGAGACAGGAGGGGTGGGTGCAGAGTCCTCCCAGCAGTGGCCAGAGACAGGAGGGGTGTGTGCAGAGTCCTCCCAGCAGTGCCCAGAGACAGGAGGGGTGGGTGCGGAGTCCTCCCAGCAGTGCCCAGACTCAGGAGGGGTGGGTGCCTATCACTCCCAGCAGTGCCCAGACATAGGAGGGGTGGGTGCAGAGTCCTCCTAGCAGTGCCCAGACACAGGAGGGGTGTGTGCAGAGTCCTCCCAGCATTGCCCAGAGACAGGAGGGGTGGGTGCAGAGTCCTCCCAGCAGTGCCCAGAGACAGGAGGGGTGTGTGCAGAGTCCTCCCAGCATTGCCCAGAGACAGGAGGGGTGGGTGCAGAGTCCTCCCAGCAGTGCCCAGAGACAGGAGGGGTGGGTGCAGAGTCCTCCCAGCAGTGCCCAGAGACAGGAGGGGTGTGTGCAGAGTCCTCCCAGCTGTGCCCAGAGACAGGAGGGGTGGGTGCAGAGTCCTCCCAGCAGTGCCCAGAGACAGGAGGGGTGGGTGCAGAGTCCTCGCAGCAGTGCCCAGACACAGGAGGGGTGGGTGCCTATCACTCCCAGCAGTGCCCAGACATAGGAGGGGTGGGTGCAGAGTCCCCCAGCAGTGCCCAGAGACAGGAGGGGTGGGTGCAGAGTCCTCCCAGCAGTGCCCAGAGTCAGGAGGGGTGGGTGCAGAGTCCTCCCAGCAGTGCCCAGACACAGGAGGGGTGGGTGCCTATCACTCCCAGCAGTGCCCAGACATAGGAGGGGTGGGTGCAGAGTCCTCCCAGCAGTGCCCAGACACATGAGGGGTGTGTGCAGAGTCCTCCCAGCAGTGCCCAGAGACAGGAGGGGTGGGTGCAGAGTCCTCCCAGCAGTGCCCGGAGACAGGAGGGGTGTGTGCAGAGTCCTCCCAGCAGTGCCCAGAAACAGGAGGGGTGGGTGCAGAGTCCTCCCAGCAGTGCCCAGACACAGGAGGGGTGGGTGCCTATCACTCCCAGCAGTGCCCAGACATAGGAGGGGTGGGTGCAGAGTCCTCCCAGCAGTGCCCAGACACAGGAGGGGTGGGTGCAGAGGCCCCCAGCATTGCCCATGGAAAAAATAAGGGTGGAGTACCCACAGATCCAATTGCCATAATTGTCAGTCAGGTGCACAAAGACCCTGCAGTACATGTAACACATGTGTGCGAGGCTGGGAGTACACACATGCATACAGCCTAAAAGGGAACATGTCCACATGAAGTCATGTCAACAGACTACATACACAAGTACAGTGATCACCAAGGATGCCACGAATGATGCAGGTGGAGACATTGCTCTGCATGCATGGCCAAAGTTGAAGGGGTCCGTCACACACCCAGCTAATGTAGACACAGCTCAGCACTAAATTTTGGGAACACCCTGCAGGGAAGATATCAGGGTACACAGAGGAAGGAATACACCTTGTGACAATTTCACCATGCAGTAACTGCTTACATGAACAGAGAAACCTAGCTAACACCTTGTGATGGCACACAGATGCCAGGGTCCCCCCTATGACCAGCACACTACTACATTTCCCACACACCCAACACATGACCACCACCCAAAATCATGTAGCAGCCCCACCAACAGCAACACCACAAAAGCAGTAGTGTTCTAAGGAAAAAAGAAAAGGCTTTATTCAGCATTTCCAAATAATGTGTGTGTGGATCAAGTTCAATATTTACAAAGCCCATAGGGCAGTCCATGAGTCACAGCTGGATGGGGGACACAGTGGGACGCGTGTCCCCTAGCTTGCCTGCACAGTCAAACTCCTTCGTCTTCCACAGCGGGGAGGGCATCATGTGGGGGGAAGGACCAGGCACCGCAGGGACATGAGGGCGAAGGGTAGGTGTCGTGGGTGCAGGTATGGAGGACTCCACCACAGGGGGTGGGGCAGGGCCAAAGGCGGAGGCCAGGATGTCGCTGCACACCTTAGCAAGGTCCTCCAGCGTCTCCCCTGCACCCGAAGGAACCACAGGCCCCAAGGAGGGGGGGTGGCGGAGGGATGGGTCGCAGCGCCACTGGGGGAGGGTGTGGACAGGGGGGGGACTCAACCACCCTGACCGGGGACTCCCTTGACCGCTTGCGGGGTGGTGTCACAGTGGGGCTCAGGGACAGAGCGGCCATGGATGAGTCCTTGCCGGACATGTGGCCAGGAGAGCTGAGGGGAGGGGATTTGGAGGGAGTGGATTGGGTGGAATGCGGACTCCCACTCTGGCTGCATGACTTACGTTTGCCCCCCGACCCAGTGGGTGTGCCTACTTCACCCTGTGTGTGCGTGCCAGGAGGTGCCTGTGTCTGTTGTGGTGGGTGCATGCTGATGTCTGGGTGTACGTGGGACAGGCATGGGAGTGGGAAGTGTGGATGGGGCAGGGGTAGGGGGTGGGACGTAGCGCTGCAGGAGACCCACTGCTGCAGTCAGTGTCAAGTCTATGGACCTCAGCAACTGGCGTTGGTCAGCCTGCGAGGAAAAAATGCCCTCCAAGTATGCCTCCATGTTGTGCAGCACTTGGCTGTGGCCATGAAGGACATTAAGGATCGCAGCCTGACCAACCTGCAACTGCCGCTGGATGTCCACAGACTCGGCATTGGCGGCAGCAGTGGAGACAGGGGCAGGGGGTGCGGTGCCTGGCAGGAAGGAGACATGTGGTGACCGGGCACGCTGGGAAGGGACACGAGCAAGTGGGAGGCGGCTGATGGCAATGGAGGGGGCGGGGTGCGATGTTGTGCCACTGTCAGCTGCTGGTGCAGCCTCCGCCCACTCGGAGAGATCATCCTCGGACCCGTCAGCTTCTTATTCTGTCGTGCCAGTGGACAGGTCCTCGGCCTCACTCTCCTCCGCCTCAGTACCACTCAATGTGCCAGCCACGATGTCAACGCTGGCACTGGTGCTCGGTCCCTCCGCTTCGTCTGTGCTCATGTCTCCCTCCGTGTCCCCCGACGATGCTGTGGGCAAGGTGAAGAGACAGCAATTAATCACACACCTGTATACATATGTCACATGAGTCCAATCTACATAGGTTACAGTGCATAGCCTGCAAAGAAAGATCAGTAACATCTACAAAACAAGGTACAGATGTAGGGCATGCAACACACAGGTGGTTGACCCACCATGCCACTGAAAATCCATGGAGAGCATGACACAATAGCAAATGACATGAAATGGAGTTTGACATAGGAGCCAGGCCCTGGGGACAATCCAGCACTGCATCTGCACCACACAGCGGTGCCTAAAATAGGGATGAGGAGGGACCATATCCATGAACTTGAGGCACATGCTGCATAGGTAATACTGAAAACATGCCCACCATGACTGGCTCACTGCACCTTGAGTGTATGTCCAGACAAACATCACACACTGGCCAGACCTAGCAAGGAGAATCCTGGTTTTGACATGTAGGCTTGGCCCGCACCAACCACCCCCTACATGAGACAATTTGTTGAGACACAGGTGGCACTTACATCTCTTAGTCTGGGTGAAATACACAGGGGCTGCATAAATGCAAGATTGGACGCCAAATACCCAAGGTGCGCCTGTCCAAATAATCATGTACAAATGGCCATCATCAGATGATTGTAACAAGACACACAGGCACTGGCCACTGTGAGTATGAACAAGAAAATCAGGTCAGGCTGTACAGTGGACACTTGTACTACATTTCACGTCAATATACATGGTGCCAGGGGACAATGGCACAGAGCACAACCTATGCTGTAGACACTGAGAGTGTCCACGTTTTGTGATGACACACATAACACCTATGAAAACATGCCCCAGGGGACAGTAGTGGCCACACAACTCCATGGTCTCGCACACTCATGCATGTCACAGGCCATCGGTCTCCACAGATTTACAGCGCGGGGATGCCTTCGGGTCACCAGGCGCTTTACAAATCGCAAAATAATAAATAATAATAATAATAATGACACTTGAGAGACTAACTCCCATGTCTGGACTCAGCATCAGTGCCAACTGACATGGAACCCACATGTACTGAACTGGACAGGGCACAGGCAAGGTCCCCAAACCTGTTACACACCACCCCCACACATGATGCTACAGGCATAGTTCACGTTGAGAAAGCGCCAGCCTACATTACCTTGTGAAGGAGTGACTACACACAGACCAGGGAACACATTGCAAGGAGGGGAAGGGAGGCAGGAGAGCACAGCTATACTGTGGATAACTGGATCTGCACAGCACCTTTAAACCCTGGCAGTGTATCCATGCAACTGTGCACTTACAAATGCTGGTGACACACAACAAACACACATGTACCTACCCCCTTCCTGCTGCTGCTTCTCCTGTAAGCGCCTCTCCAAGTCTGTAAATACCACTGTCAGCACACGCTTGTGGATGTGGGTCAGACGGCGGCGCCCGCGGTTCTTATGGGTCTCAGGTGAGTCCCCCAGCAGGACCCGTGCGATCCTCCGCGTCCAGCACCGGATATCCTGCCAGCGTTTCCTCACCTGGGCCAGGCGCCGCTTCCGACCATCCGCACTCCTCACGGCACTGACGGCGGTCAGCCATATCTGCTTCTTGGCAGAGGCGCCTACCTGTGAGGATAAACAAGTGACACTACATCAATACACCAGGCACATGTCACAAAGAGACATATTAGAACAAATTTGCTGTTTACAACGAGGCATAGTATGCATCCAACGCATTGCACCTTTGTCATAGGGACATGATCCTCTGGGGAAGGGCAAAAGCAGTACGTGCCATTGAAAGTACACAGGTGGAATGAGGGCAACTACACAATCAATGATCCAGGCTCACACTGTGCATCACAAGCTACACCAGGATAATGTG
Source organism: Triturus cristatus (assembly GCF_964204655.1). Taxonomy (NCBI): domain Eukaryota; kingdom Metazoa; phylum Chordata; class Amphibia; order Caudata; family Salamandridae; genus Triturus; species Triturus cristatus. The sequence continues at coordinate 1,288,675,606 of NC_140591.1, read as the reverse complement.
CAGCACCTCTAAGCAGTCACATGCCACAGGCCACTGACGCTACCGCAGCAGTGTACACAGACACACACAGGCACAGGACATTCACCTGCCATTGCCAAATGCAGCCACAAACCTCACTCTGCACATGTGCCACTAGACGGGGGGGGTCACAGGTGTGGGGCTGGCTCTGCACGTCAGACACACAGCACTGCTCCCTGCTCACATCACATGGGCAGGGTATATCCATCCCTCATGCAGCCCGGGTGCTACACTCCACATATGCACCCACCCACATGACAGGGGACTTACACACACACCGATGTCCAGGGTACGAACACATCATGTGGACACTCTCAGTACAGGTACACAGAACTAACACACATCTGTGGGTACAGTCACCTGTCACACTGGGCTGACCACATAATAACATGAGGACTGTAGAGGCTACATTCCCAGGAGGACAAGACAGGCAGAATGTGGCATGCACCATGCAGTGATTGTCACAGTAAACACAATGCTAGTGAGGACGGCAGACATGCACCACAGCATGCTCTGGCTGGGAGACATCAGGCATTCCCCCCCTGGGACCCCCCCTACAGTACATAGCATGTGTGTCACACCTGGACACAATGGCAGAAGTCACAGTCACAAAAAAGGGACACAGTCTGTGCTAGTGGACTCTGCACTCACCTGATACCCTGGTCGCCCATACAGCAGGGGGTACTGTGGAAATGTGGATTTTCCTGATCAGTTATGTCCCCTATCTTGGACCCCAACGGTTCTATATGCATGTTACAAGTACATGTATGTTCCCTCCAGTTCCAGTTTCTAAGACGCAAACATATGTGTGTCTACCGTCGACATGTTCTCTGTCAGATCCGCCATCGATGGGCTGGATATTCGATTCCTAAGTATGAAAGGCCACCGACTTTATATGGCTAAGTTACTACATTTTTACAGTTCAGGCAAGTAGGCCCGACTCTGTCCTCAAAGCCTTTCCCTGCTCTCTGTCTCTGACAGCTTCAGCTTGAGCTCGCATCTGTATCCATGAACTTTGTCCTACTCCCTGTGCAGCTAACGGTGCCTGCCTCGGCCAGTTTTCGCCTGCCTGCCAAGAAGCTGTATTTCACCTTCGAATTATCTATTTTGCTCTCCAGCCGATGCATTCCTGTCTAGTGATTTAGGTAAACATTTCCTTTAGCTCACAAGCAAATGACTCAGCCTTTCCGTCCTCCTGCAAGTGATTCATAGCCCTGTTGCCATGGAAAGTTTTCTGCCCCTCGCATCTCATATAGACACTTAGACGCTTGTACACGCACACACAGTTAGTATAGAATAGATTCTGTCCGAGAGTCCTTCCTTGTGGATAACATAGTTCTCTAAACATAGGATGTTAGATATGATTTGGGATTAGGTTGACTTGACCCCCCAGACTTCTCGTCTCCACATGTAGAGCTAAATGTCAAGTCCCCTTCACCCCCTAGTTGCACGTCAATCACACGTCATACTGCTGCGCACGCATCTATGTTAAGTATTATCGTATAGATCCACCTATGTAAGATAACCAGAGCCAATCATGTTTCTTTTTGCTCCTTATTACGCCTAGTTTCAATTACGTATCACTATGTTAATTTATCTTATCAATCGTTACGCCTTTTTTTGCATTTGTTTCATTGTAAGTGTATGACCTATAAAAGTTACTTCTTGTCAATAAAGTATTGTACTTCACTTCCTGAACCCTCGTGGTGACGGAACCTGAAGGCCGCGACTCGAGTCGGCCATTTTTGATGGAATAAAGCCCATTTAGAAAACCTCTTATACCACGGATTCTGCCTCTTGTTATTCTGAGCTATTTTACTTTATTTTAAAGATTCCGTATGAAATTCAGTTTAGGTAAAAAAGAATATTTACCACATAATGGCGCCCGAATAGGGACACTTTCTCATCTCACGCGCCGGCGGTGCGTTGCAGGCCCGGTCTCCTGCCACAACTGGACGGACCATAAACGCGTACCAGCAGGATTTCCTGTAAGCTCCCTCCGGTCAAGCGGGGGCGACTGAGGCTGCGATCAACCCAGACGAGGCGGTGAGAAGTGCGAAGTATCCCGACCAGAGCCTAGCTGAGAGAGCAAGATCCGAGGTATACAGAGGCCCACCAGGTTTCTCGAAATCCCGATGTCCAGAGGGTCCGCTGTCCGCAGTCATCGAGTCCTGTCCTTTCTCTGAGGCCTTCCGTTTCAAGGAGCTACTCGGTGAGTACCATCGCCGGGGAGGCGTGTTGACGCGCACATAGGTTGTGCCGGTCAAGACGGATTTGGGTACACAAATCCGGTCTGCACTGTTTAGCAGTGTATATGTACTGTTTAGCAGTATATCAAGTATTCCGAAGTATTCAGTTACTGTCAAGAATTCAGCGTGGTGATTAGTTAGGCAGACTGTCATCATTGTCGGTCATCGTTAAAATATTTAATGTTCAATATTTAAAGTGTTTAAATGTCTTGCATATTGTGGTATGAATGATTGTTCATTGTTCACTGTTCATTATTGTGTTTTTCGTATTAAGTGAATTCAAGAGTAAGTATCAGATCAGTTGTCAATATGCCGCTTTTCTCGAAGTTAAGACAGATTACCACCAGAAAAGGGGTGCTTGAAGAAGCAGTTCCTATTCCTCCTAGGGACACTCCAGGGCATTTTATGTACCATAAGCATGGCTTAGATGCCATATTGTTTCTTGATCTATGGGTAGATTATACCAAGGGATTGCCGGAAAGTCAAAGGTGGCCCGCAGCGGGAACCTGGGATGCAGAGTGCATCATGAAAGTGGAGGAAGAGTTATGGAAAAGAAAGGTCAGACAGTCACAGAAAGACGCTGTTGAGTTATGGCGTAAAGAATCTCATAGACGTACAGAAAAAGCACGTAGACAAGAAGAGAGGAGTAAAGAAAGTTCAAATAAAGTTCAAGAAAATCTATTAATTGAGGAAGGTATCCGAGTGAAATCAGAACAAGTAAATAGACAAAGGAATGCTCTTATGAATGGTATGTATCCCCTTCTAGCCGAAGGACTACCTAAGGCTGTTACAGAGATGCCAAAAGACTTGCCACCCCCATTATTTCCAATTAAGGTACATCCAAAAGGGCATCCCAGAACCGCAGAAGATGTTTTTCTTTCCTCATATCTAGACGATGCAGCTCCCGAGTATGCTAACGCCACACCACATAGACCGTCTGGCGGAGGGGTTCAACGTCAGGATCAGGTATCTGTACCCGTGCAACAGCAAGTCCCGACGCAAGCTTCGGCAAGCACATCTGTTTCCGCATCTGTCTCCGCAGTCGATTCTACAGGGGCGTCGACGCCCATAGTTGCTGTGTCACGTTCGACGAACCCATTCACACCCGACGCCCCAGATGGGGCCACGGGAGGTGCTAGCAGTACCTTTACACCACCCAGAATAAATAAACTTGTTTTTCAAGAGTCAGCGCATTCACGTACACCTAAATTCGTAAGTGAACGTACGCTTAAAGAACTCCTTGTAAATTGTAGATATGACCCGGTGGTTGGTAAAGAGGATGAAATGGTCCTGGCATCATTACGTATCAGGCGAGCCGCAGAGTATTTAGCGAGGTTACCAGGGATGATTACGCATCTAGATAACATATATCATTTTGTTCAAACAGGACGAGATCCAGGATGTATTAACAGAGCTATGGAATTCCAGAAAGTAGAGATACAGGGGGAACCGTTACGTTTCCTCATAAACTGTGTGATCAGAAATCAAGATCGTCCGGGGGTAGACCCGAATGCAATGCTTATTCTTACAAGATGGAGTCAGAATATATCAGAAGGGAGACACGATAAGCAAAACTGTATAATAGCCATGTGCCGAAAAATCCGTAAAGAAATAGAGCGTATTCATGAAGAGAGATTGGGAACAGACGAGTATGAGCAAGATGAAGTGTCCGAATCAGGGAATTCCGCAAGACAGTCAGAGACCATAGCCTATGTAGGCAGAGGAAGATCCTGTGATAATGCTAGATGTTTTTCTGATCCCATACACTCTGTATGCCCAAATAATAGCAGAACGTATCCGACGCCTGTAATAAATCTGAAGTCTCCTGAACATTCGTTTCAAGCCGCAGATAAAATACTACGAGAACGAAGGGGTTACCACCTCCTCGATTCCATGGATGAGCAAGAATTAGCCAGATCAGCTGTTCACTGGATTGACAGTCCTGAAAAATACGGTGATGAGACCGTAGCACACACGTTTTTTAATCTCAGTACAGATGAACAACGTTTAGCTGGAATCTATATGATTCAGCAACTCCTCATATTATATAAGAGCCAACATGCTGACCCTGGTCCTTTACCTGATATATTAACGGAACTACTCACAAACAGATGGAGAGGTTCTAGTAACAAGCTAATTAAAGAGATATTAGTGTCACGTAAGCAGTATGTCCTTTTTGTAAGTCCGGATTCTCTCTCGCTGCCCCGCAGAGAAAGAGCGCCGTACTATATGGATAGACAAAATCCCTTACGAGAAGTGCACCCAATAAAAGGCGAAGACAATGAGTTTCACCGTGTATTTGTTTACACACCCATATCAAAAATGGAATTATTAGAAATGAAGAAAGTAGTACCTAGTCATGATAAAGACCCAGCGGGTTTCCACCGAGAAATTAAAGACATGTTACTAATGGGAGAGTACACCTTTCCTGATATTATGACGATATTAAAGGTGCTTTTGCCTGCTGGCATTTATGAAAAACTGAAAGAAAAAGAGTGGGAAGTGGGAGACCAAAAGATAGACTGGACAGCATTAGCAGAGGAAGAAAGGGCCCGAACTGCAGGTTCAGGGCTCGGGGATAAAGTTAAACTGTTACCAGGTTTACTAGTACAGGTACTGCCACGTTTATTAACTACAAAAAAGGAAGATTGGGGTGCAATCACAGCCTGCAAACAAAAGCAAGATGAAGACACAAGCGATTATTATGCTCGATTTGAAAAATGTTTTGGTATAAATAGTGGTATAAAAGCAAGTAGTGACTCATATCCACATCTATTTGTGACAAAATTAGTGGAAAATGCATTGCCCCCAGTGAAGAATAGAATATTGAAATTCGAGAGTACCTGGCAAAGTAACACTCCGTCGCAAATGCTACAAATGTTACAGTATCATCACAATAGAATTAGGGATGAACAAGAACACGAGCATAGACGCATGAAGGATACAAAAATGAAAATGCTAGTTTCTCAGACAGTACCAGCAGATGGTCACAAAAAGGGTGTGACACATTCTGGTGATTCTGCAGTTCCTGTAAAAGGAACCTGCAATTACTGTAAACAACTAGGCCATTATGTACACGATTGTCCAGTCCTGAAACGTAATATAGCTACAGGCATTGCAAAGGAGAGACCACGATTAGTTAGACAAGATCAGAATGAACAAGGAGCTATGCAGCATGGACAGTCCATGCCAGTTCAGCAACAGTCCATGCCAGCCTCACAGCAACCCATACAGTTTGTGCCAGCTGCACCACCGTTGCCTGCTACTGCCACACAAACCACAACACGACAAATGTATCAGACTGCACAGTATGAATATCCTGAGTATCAGCGTTACGCATGAACAAGCCTAGAGAGGGAAGTTGACTTACCGCTTATCGAGATTCCTGTAGATCAAGAAGGACCTTATGTACATAGTGAATTATTAGGTCAAGATAGAAAATTCTTACTCGATACAGGGGCAAGTCGAACAACTATAAAACGTAGTGAAGTTCCAGGGGCACCCCTCTCAGGCTCTCAAAATGTTTCCCTTGGTTTTTCGGGAAAACCTATTGTTAATGAAGTATCACAGCCTCTACCACTTACGATAGGACCTTTGACACGAACTACAGATTTATTGCTTACTAAATCATGCCCAGAAAATCTGTTAGGAATTAAAACTCTGAAAGCACTAGGAGCCATAATATGTTGTTCTCCGGAAGGAGTAAGGTTGTTTTTGCGTGATTTTAAAGGTCACTATGTGTCTAGAGACATGGATCCCCGACTACAGACTTTACCAGTACATCTATGGGCACAAGGCCCTACGGATGTTGGCTGCATGAACATTACACCCTATCGAGTCACACTGAAAGCAGGAGTGGTACTACCACGAATGCGACAATACAAGTTACCGCATGATGCTGTAGTGGCTTTGCTGAAAATCATTGATGAGCTGATTGCCCAGGGAGTAGTTGTAGAAACAGACTCCAATGTATGTAATTCACCGATAATTCCGATTCTTAAACGAACTGATCCTACTGCCCCACCAGTGTACCGATTGGTTATTGATTTGCGTGAACTAAACAAGTGTATTGTACCACAATTCCCTGTGGTCCCTGATATATCATCATTGTTGACAGCAATTGATTCCGAAGCAACATTCTTTACTGTAATCGATCTCAAGAATGCCTTTTTCAGCGTCCCAATAGATCCGGAAAGCCAATATTTGTTCGGATTCAGTTTAAATGGGCGCAGTTTTAAATTCTCACGCGCTCCCCGAGGATTCACAGAAAGCCCCAGCATTTACAGCCAAGCACTGAAACGAGAACTTGACAGTATCCACATGCCAGTCAATACTGCACTGCTTCAATATGTCGACGATCTGCTGATCACCGCGAGAAGCGGACCTGAATGTGAAAAGGCTTCTCTGACAGTTTTACATTTTCTAGCCGACAAGGGGCACAAGGTGTCTCCTTCTAAGCTGCAATTCTGTGTCCAGCGAGTTATTTATCTTGGTCACTCGCTGTCCAAGGAGGGAAGGCAGCTTACACCAGATCGCATCCAGTTAATTGCTAACATGTCAATACCCCAGACACAAAAGGAGGTGCGGGCTTTCATAGGCCTCACTTCATATTGTAGGCAGTGGATCCCTCAGTACGCATTTCTAGCAAAACCACTCATTCAGTTAACCACACAGGAGGCAGCCACATCGACTGTTCTCCCTTGGACTCAGGAACATACACAAGCTTTTGAAAGCCTAAAGGAAGCTTTATGTCAAGCACCTGTTTTAGCAACACCATGTTATAGCAAACATTTTACACTCTTTGTCACAGAACGCGAAGGTACTGCCTTGTCAGTACTCACTCAGGATCAAGCAGGATCACGCAAGCCATGTGCTTATTTTTCCAGTACATTAGATCCCGTAGCTCAGGCTTTGCCTGCATGCCTGAAATCAGTGGCAGCGACAGCTTTAGCAATCAGACAAAGCGATGCCATAGTGTTAGGACATCCATTGACAGTACAAGTACCACATGCAGTAGAGGTTCTTGTGAACCGAACACAAACACAACACTTGACCATAGCAAGACTTACCGGTTATGAACTGACATTGTTTCAACCACACATAGAGATCCGACGGTGTAATACATTGAATCCTGCTACACTATTACCTGTAATTGGAACAGACCCACTAGCTCATGATTGTGTTGAAATCATTGAAATAAAGACGAAACCTAGACAAGACTTGACAGACGTTCCATTGTTAGATCCAGACCTGACGTTGTATGTAGACGGATCGTGCATGAGAACAAGTACAGGAGATTTAGTGGCCGCGTATGCAGTCACAACAGACACTAAAGTTATTGAGACAAATTGTATAGATACTTTGTCAGCCCAAGCAGCAGAACTTATTGCTCTAACGCAAGCCTGTATTCAAGCCACAAATAAGAAAGTTAATGTATACACTGACTCACGTTATGCATTCGGAGTTGTACACGACTTCGGCGTGCTGTGGCGAGAGAGAGGTTATTTAACCTCCCATGGTGCCCACATTCAGCACGGACCCCTCATTCATGCCTTGTTAGACGCAATACATCTACCCACTGCTATATCGATTATGAAATGTAAAGCACACACGAAGGTTACTGATATCATTTCTCAAGGCAATGATTTAGCTGACAGAACAGCTAAACAGACTGCTCAGAATCGCACATTAGACATGACAAAGCCAATAGTTCAGACACCAACACAGTGTATGACAATTAAGGATCCCGCACTTGACGTAATTGACATACAGACACATGCCACAGCAGAAGAAATAAAGAAGTGGACTGAACTAGGAGGGATCCAGACAGATCAAGGATGGATGACGAAGGAGAAATCTGTATGGTTTCTCCCTGATTCCATGGTTCAAGCCATTATAGCTACAGTTCACAGTCCAGCACATTTAGGAGAGAAGGCTATGCTAGACAGCATTCAGCACATTTGGTTCAACAAACATTTACGAGCAGCAGCTAAACAAAAAGTTCGTACCTGTATGATATGTTGTCAGTTTAATCCAGGAAAGGGTGTTCCCGTAGAGCAGGGTGGATTTCAGCCTCCTGACCATCCTTTTGAAGTCCTCCAGATGGATTATATTCAGATGGAACGTTGTCGAGGATTCAAATATGTTCTCGTAGTTGTCTGCGCTCTCTCCCGTTGGACAGAGGCGTATCCCGTATCAGATTACACTGCCCCGACTACTGCCAAGCAGCTAGTTCGAGAATTCTTCCCACGGTACGGTTTACCACGTGTTGTATATTCAGATAACGGCCAGCCTTTCTCATCCGAATTAATGAAACATGTCTCACTTTTGTTGGGATATCAGTGGAAATTCCACTGTGTCCGACACCCCGAGGCAGCAGGTCTCGTGGAACGACATAATCAACTTTTAAAAATCAGATTGTCTAAAATATGTCAGGAAAAAGGTGTGGACTGGATAGTAGCCTTACCAGTTGCGCTATTTTACATGAGAATGGTAGCACACTCTCGAACAGGGCTATCCCCTTATGAGGTGATCTTTGGTAGACCACCGAATATGTGGGGGACGCCTATACCCCGTAAAATAACTGATGTTGACTGTAATATGCTGACAGATTACCTGGCTTCCTTGATGTCTGCACTACAATCTTGTCGTTCACAGGTAGTCGCAGCTTTTCCCGACAACACCGAGGTGAAACCTCATGATGTAATTCCCGGCGATTATGTTCTCGTCAGGAATTTCGATCGGAAAACCCAACTGGAGCCAAGGTGGAGGCTTCCTAAGTTGGTCCTGCTGACGACCAGAACAGCTGTGAAGATCGAAGGGAGAAAAGGCTGGGTGCATTCCAGCCATATCAAGAAATTTCATGGACTTCCTCCTGACACAAACAGTACTCCCCGTGTGTCTTCCCCCATTGACTCAAAGCTACCCTTGGCTGAGGCCAGTAGCACCGAATTCTATAAGCAGAAACTCAGGTCCAGATCCAAACTGTCGGACGATTTGATTGTTTAAGTCCTCTCCAAGGTGAAGCGGTTGAATCTGTCCCGACATGTATCCCTTAGGTCTGAATGATGTAGAGTCCAGAATCATAATGAAACGACATGCTTATTGTAAATTACTGCGTAGCCACTGTATTGTGACTTTATTAATTTTGTTTTCCTTGAGTTTTTTAATAGTTACTGCAAGTATATTGTTGCATATGTATTATCCTGTTTCTAAACGTGCTTTCAATATAACTGATGAACATTCTTTTAGTGACCTACCCCCACATGAGTTGTCCTATAGACTTGCGCTGCGCAATAACACATTCATTAGTATGTTACATCATTCCCATCAGACTAGTAATGCCACCAATTGTTGGGTGTGTGGCCGACTCCCTCCCTATCAGAATAACAAAGGAGTTCTGCCTTTCTTTCCACATCCGTTCACACACAATGGCTCCTGTGGAGCATGGTTTAGTTTATTAAATTCCATAGACCCAGACACAGCAGTTTATCAACAACATTGGATATGGGGAAATCTGAATCTAGTTTTATTCAAAGTCTGTCACCCCAATAAGGAGGGTCACCCCAGTAGAACAGGAACTGATTTAGAAAATGAAGTGTATAAATTAGGTAATTTTACGCCTAATCTTATGATTTTTAATGTCAAATCCGAAGTTGAACTAATTCTGCCCACTATGTCTGTATTTCCAGTTAAGGGTGAATTATGTGTGAGAAAAGTTGGTTCCATACATATGGGCCATAGCCAATGCGTTACTACAGTAGAATATCGTGATCAAGGTAAATCTTCATTTAGAGCTTCTCGCCATTCTTACTTTATATGTGGTCAGACGGCATATATGCGTCTGCCTCTAGATTGGGATGGTACCTGTTACATAGCATTCCTTCTGCCACCTGTTTTCCTAGCTCCCCCTGATTATTATCGAAATGTTCATTTAGTACACAAAAGAGAGCGTAGAGATCTCCCAGTTGTCGATTATACTGAGACGGCATGGGACAAGTATGTAGATTTCAATAAAGGTATCTTTCCCTATATAGGTACCATATCAAATAGTAAGCTGATACGCAGACTCACCAAGACTCTTGAAGCTGTAGTAAACGAGACTATAGCCGCCCTAGGCAATCTGACAGAGGAACAATCAGTGATGAGAATTGTTGTTCTCCAGAATCGTCTTGTCCTTGACGTCATCCTGGCCGATAGGGGCGGAGCTTGCAGGGTCATCGGATCCAGCTGCTGCATATTCATACCAGAAAATTCGCCATCTGTATATAAAGCTATAACACGCCTTCATAAGATTGTAAGCCAGATACACGAAAATCCAGGCACTTGGACGTGGTCCGGGTGGTTTTGGAGTGTGATATCAGCCTGGGGATGGAGAGTTCTATCCTTCCTAGGTATTGGCCTTCTTATGCTCTTCAGTTGTTGTTTATGCCTGCAATGTGGACCAGCGATTTGTGGTCTGTGTGCCACATCATGCATTCCATATCACAGTTCTCGTTCAAAATACCGGAAGAAGAAGGAAGAAGAAATGATGCTCCATGAGCAAATCGATGGAATGATGAAGATTGATATCTCTTGAAGGGCAAGTAGGGGACAAGGAGGGAATGTGGAAATGTGGATTTTCCTGATCAGTTATGTCCCCTATCTTGGACCCCAACGGTTCTATATGCATGTTACAAGTACATGTATGTTCCCTCCAGTTCCAGTTTCTAAGACGCAAACATATGTGTGTCTACCGTCGACATGTTCTCTGTCAGATCCGCCATCGATGGGCTGGATATTCGATTCCTAAGTATGAAAGGCCACCGACTTTATATGGCTAAGTTACTACATTTTTACAGTTCAGGCAAGTAGGCCCGACTCTGTCCTCAAAGCCTTTCCCTGCTCTCTGTCTCTGACAGCTTCAGCTTGAGCTCGCATCTGTATCCATGAACTTTGTCCTACTCCCTGTGCAGCTAACGGTGCCTGCCTCGGCCAGTTTTCGCCTGCCTGCCAAGAAGCTGTATTTCACCTTCGAATTATCTATTTTGCTCTCCAGCCGATGCATTCCTGTCTAGTGATTTAGGTAAACATTTCCTTTAGCTCACAAGCAAAGGACTCAGCCTTTCCGTCCTCCTGCAAGTGATTCATAGCCCTGTTGCCATGGAAAGTTTTCTGCCCCTCGCATCTCATATAGACACTTAGACGCTTGTACACGCACACACAGTTAGTATAGAATAGATTCTGTCCGAGAGTCCTTCCTTGTGGATAACATAGTTCTCTAAACATAGGATGTTAGATATGATTTGGGATTAGGTTGACTTGACCCCCCAGACTTCTCGTCTCCACATGTAGAGCTAAATGTCAAGTCCCCTTCACCCCCTAGTTGCACGTCAATCACACGTCATACTGCTGCGCACGCATCTATGTTAAGTATTATCGTATAGATCCACCTATGTAAGATAACCAGAGCCAATCATGTTTCTTTTTGCTCCTTATTACGCCTAGTTTCAATTACGTATCACTATGTTAATTTATCTTATCAATCGTTACGCCTTTTTTTGCATTTGTTTCATTGTAAGTGTATGACCTATAAAAGTTACTTCTTGTCAATAAAGTATTGTACTTCACTTCCTGAACCCTCGTGGTGACGGAACCTGAAGGCCGCGACTCGAGTCGGCCATTTTTGATGGAATAAAGCCCATTTAGAAAACCTCTTATACCACGGATTCTGCCTCTTGTTATTCTGAGCTATTTTACTTTATTTTAAAGATTCCGTATGAAATTCAGTTTAGGTAAAAAAGAATATTTACCACAGTACTGTGGGAGGATCACATCCAGCAAAGCCAGGTTCTCCTCCAGGGTGAAAGGCTGTGACCTCTCCACAGACCTTGACATGGTTCCAGGGAATCAGTAGCAGCAGCTGGGTCGTCGAATACAAAGATGTGCAGGCAAGTGCTCCCTCATGGGACCTGGCTGCCTTATATCTGCCTTGCTGGCCTGTTTCATGCACAGGAGTACAGAGTGATTGGTCACTCACATTTGCATCCTATGTTTCCTCCAATCCCTTCAAACCTAGCACAGTCAGTGGGTTCTTATTGTGTTTTTTTCTTCAGCATGATGTCAACTCCAGAAGCACATTGCAACAAAGTAGATTCATTCAAACTGACTACTGCTGTGCGCCTGCTTACAAAAATTCGCACCGTACACACGCCTGTACGCTCACTATCACTATGAGTACGCATAGGCGAGAACACCCATAGTGATAGTGAGCGTACAGGCGTGTGTGCGGTCCGTACCACTATGAGTACGCGTACGCGAGAACACCCATAGTGATAGTGAGTGTACGCACGCGTGTATGGTCCGTCTCACTATGGGTGTTCTCGCCTATGCGTACTCATAGTGGTACGGACCGTACACACGCTTGTACGCTCACTATCACTATGCGTGTTCTCGCCTATGCGTACTTATAGTGATAGTGAGCATACAGGCGTGTGTACGGTCCGTACCACTATGAGTACGCATACGCGAGAACATCCATAGTGATAGTGAGCGTACAGGCGTGTGTACGGTCCGTCTCACTATGGGTGTTCTCGCCTATGCATACTCATAGTGGTACGGACCGTACACACGCCTGTACGCTCACTATCCCTATGGGTGTTCTCGCCTATGCGTACTCATAGTGATAGTGAGCGTACAGGCTTGTGTACGGTCCGTACCACTATGAGTACGCATACGCGAGAACACCCATAGTGATAGTGAGTGTACAGCCGTGTGTATGGTCCGTCTCACTATGGGTGTTCTCGCCTATGCGTACTCATAGTGGTACGGACCGTACACACGCCTGTACGCTCACTATCACTATGGGTGTTCTCGCGTATGCGTACTCATAGTGGTACGGACTGTACACACGCCTGTACGCTCACTATCACTATGGGTGTTCTCGCGTATGCATACTCATAGTGGTACGGACCGTACACACGCCTGTACGCTCACTATCACTATGAGTACGCATAGGTGAGAACACCCATAGTGATAGTGAGCGCACAGGCGTGTGTGCGGTCCGTACCACTATGAGTACGCATACGCGAGAACACCCATAGTGATAGTGAGCGTACGCACGCGTGTACGGTCTGTCTCACTATGGGTGTTCTCGCCTATGCGTACTCATAGTGGTACGGACCGTACACACGCCTGTATGCTCACTATCACTATGGGTGTTCTCGCCTATGCGTACTCATAGTGATAGTGAGCGTACAGGCGTGTGTACGGTCCGTACCACTATGAGTACGCATACGCGAGAACATCCATAGTGATAGTGAGCGTACAGGCGTGTGTACGGTCCGTCTCACTATGGGTGTTCTCGCCTATGCGTACTTGTTAGACCCGGCCTCGTAGCATGGCTCTTCCTGTCCTCGCACTACCTAACCTGGTACCAGGGACCCCAAGCACACGGCCCAGCCGATCCTTCCCACCAGAACACACACACGCAGCCCGGGCCTCCCCGTCCATGGCCTCTCTCCTTTCGTCCACCCCGGGCACGCGTGCCCACTTCGTGCACCAAGATGGCCGCCCGGCCCCAGCACAACCCAGGCCTAGAGGCGCCACTCCGACTGGAGGACATCACGCTTCCAGGGGATGAGAGAGGGAGGAGCGGTTTCTATCGCACCTCTGAACCCCCCTGGGACGATGGGTTTCGATCGGCCCTCCGGTCTCCCTAAGGGCTGGCTCCATGCCTGCTGGGTGTCTGGGACTCCTCCCGACCCGGCCCTGAAAGGATCAAAAGACAATAGCAGGAAACCTCGACAAGCGACCCCCAGGTGACAAGACCCCTGCCTGCACAGACTCCGGACATCAAAGAGGGGTCGACCTATAACAAGGGGTGCTCTGGGACTGTTCGGCAGATTCGCCTTGGAACATCTGAGCCCTGCTGAGTGACTCGCGGCTCCCCGAAGAACGTAAGACCTCCGAACCTATGCTTGAGCCCTGCTGAGTGACTCGCGGCTCCCTGAAGATCGTAAGATCTCCGAACTTGTGCTTGAGCCCTGCTGAGTGACTCGCGGCTCCCCGAAGAACGAAAGACCTCCGAACTTGTGCTTGAGCCCTGCTGAGTGACTCGCGGCTCCCTGAAGATCGTAAGACCTCCGAACTGGTGCTTGAGCCTGCTGAGTGACTCGCGGCTCCCTGAAGATCGTAAGACCTCCGAACTGGTGCTTGAGCCTGCTGAGTGACTCGCGGCTCCCCCTGACTCTCTTTGATCCCGCCGGACCCCACGACGACAAGCGTATCCCCCAGCTCGAGGATTGTGAGCTGTGCGCCGGGTACGCTCCTGCATTTGATCCGATCCCCCCAAAGACTGTCCCGCTACCTCCTACCCCCGCCAAGACTCTGTGAGCCCACTCTCTGCTTGTAAATATCTGCCTTGCTGATCATAAAGATCCTACCACTTCGATTTGATAAAGCTTGAATCCTAAGAACCCTCGGTGTGGTGTCTCTTTGTCGTGTGGTGCCAAGTGTACGATCCCAGGTACGAGATTCCTCCCCTGCGGAATCTCCCGCCAGTGCCCGGCTACGATACCTTGAGGGTGGGTCTCAGGACAGTCAGGGCCCCCTCCGGGCTCCCCTGAGGTCGCCTTCTAACATTGGAGGCAAGCGACGGGATTCGGGCCCATAACCTAGAGATCGTACCGTGAACGACTGACACTACCGACAAAGATGGCAGAAGGAAGCGCCATGAGCCCCGCAGAAACCAACACCAACAGGGTGTTCCGGGTGTAACAACTAGAAGAATACACGCACAAAGAACTGAAGCAATTCTGCAAAGAACTTAAAATCGCTACCACCGGTCTCAACACCAAAGAAGATTTGCAGAAAGCACTGAAAGCTTGGGTGGATGCCGGGGCCTCCCGCCCAGAAGGCATGGGGGAGCGACACGACGAAGCAGAACCCACCCAAGGCGAAAGCAGCAGCAATCAGGTGCGAGGCTTCGTGCCAGACGGGGGCCTTTCCCCGGAAGAGCTCGCAGACAGAGAGAGAAGTCGCAATCACGAACTCGAGTTAGCCAAACTCAAAATCGAAGGCGAATTGAAATTAGCAGAAAAAAAGCTAGCAGTAGAACAAATGCGCGTACAAGGCGAATTGGAGGAGAAGAAGCTCCAACGGGAGCACGAAGAAAGGAAGCTTCAACTAGAGCACCAACGCAGCTTGAAGGAGATCGAGCTCAAAGCCAGAAACGAGGAAGGGAGGCCCCCGGGGAACCGAGAGGGGACCTCCCCGGCGGAACAGAAGGTCCACATCCCCAAGGACGTGGTCAAAGAATATTATAAAAATGATGACATTCAACAATGGTTCAGGGCCTACGAGGTCGCCATGACCTCTCATCGGGTCCCGCAGAAGGACTGGGGGGCAGGGCTGTGGGGACGGTTTCTGAGCGAAGGAAGGGACACCCTGCTCGACCTACCCCTCTCCCTGCAGACCTCCTACAGCCACATGAAAGAGGCTCTCCTCACTAGGTACGGCCTCACCCCAGAGATGTACCGTCAGCGATTCCGGGACTGCAGGAAGATCCCGGGCACCACCTGGGTGGAGTATGTAAACTTTTTCAGTCGGGCCTTCGATGGGTGGATCAAGGGCAGCAAGGTCACCACCCTCGAGGAACTCACCGACCTCATGTTGTGGGAACACCTGGCGGCGAACTGCTTTGTGGAACTACGCCAGCATCTGCTCGACAGCAAACTCACCGATCCCCGGAAGCTGGCTGTGGAAGCAGACCGCTGGACCAACACCCGGGTCCCCCGGAGCAGTGTAGGAGAATACCCCCGAGCCAGTCAGGGACCACCCCGCCAGAGAGGGGGAGGGAACCAGGGAGGGCACAGAGAGTCCCAGTCGAGTCCCCCGAAGGCCCAACCTCCACCTTTCCCGGCGCCCCCCCCACCAGTCTCCGGACCCCCCGGGAGACGGGGGCACCGGATAACCATCACTTGTTTCCGTTGTCAAAGGCCCGGGCACTACGCCAATGACCCGGAGTGCCCCATGGCCCCCCAGGTTCCCCCTGCTGCAAACCCTGCTAGACAGATAGCCAACGTAGCCCTGGGGGAGGAGGTTGAGGACACCGGGGAGTGGGAACCCGCAGCTATGGCCCTAGTGTCCCTGGGAGACAGAGAGATGGTCCCTGGTAGCCTCCTGCCCTCCAACACGAAGAAGTACGGGCAGCTCGTCAAAATCAATGGCCACCAGATAGAAGCCCTGCGAGACACCGGGGCCAGCATCACCGGTGTCCTCAGGCACTTAGTCCCCGAGGAGCAGATCCTACCCAACGTCTTTTGCCCCGTAATTTCCGCAGATAATAGAGAGAGTATGTGTCAGGTAGCCCTGGTGCCGTTTGAGTGGGGAGGGGTGATAGGTAAACTGAGGGTTGCCGTGAGAACCTCCCAGCCGGTCGACTGCCTCTTAGGGAACGACCTGGAGAGTTCTCCCTGGAAGAACGTTGAGCACAAGGCCCACCTAGAGATGATGGGACTCCCCGAGTGGGTGTGCGCCACCACCCGATCTATGTCCGCCCGACTCACCCCCCTGGGGGAAGTCGAGGACCCCCCGACCGAGGGAGTCAGAGCAGTCCCCGCCGAGGGTCCTCCCGTCCCCCCATCGGGAGGGTCAGTCGCCAGCGACAAACCCTCCGACACCACCCCGGTCCCCGAGTTAAGCGATCTGGCCGAATTGGCCCCGTGGCGCCACGAGGGCGGGCCCACCCGGGAGGAGTTCTGCCGGGAGCAAGCCACCTGTCCTTCCCTGGTCGGACTACGGCACCAGGCCGAGGGCCAAGCCGCAGGCGACCAGACCGGAACACACCGAGTTTATTGGGAGAATAACCTCTTGTACAGTGAGCAGAAGTCGGTGGAGCTAGGATCCGGCCGGGTGCTAGTGGTACCCCTACGCTTCCGAGACTTCCTCCTGGGCTTGGCCCACGACGTCCCCCTCACCAGCCACCTGGGTCAAGACAAAACCTACAGCCGTCTCGTGACTCACTTTTACTGGCCTAGGATGAGAGTAGCTGTAGAAGCCCACTGCAAGTCCTGTCCCACGTGCCAGGCTAGTGGGAAGAGTGGGGGGAAGCGCAAGGCTCCCCTCCAACCCTTCCCGGTCATCAGTACCCCATTCGAAAGAGTCGGGATCGACATCGTGGGGCCCCTGGATCCCCCCACCTCCCAAGGTCACCGTTTCATTCTGGTCCTAGTGGATCACGCCACCCAATACCCTGAGGCGATCCCCCTACGCACCGTCACAGCTCCCGTGGTGGGCCGAGCCCTGATGGGGATCTCTTCCCGGGTGCGTTTTCCCCGCGAGGTCGTGAGCCATCGCGGCACACATTTTATCTCGAAATACATGACGTCCCTGTGGCAACAATGTGGGGTGTCCTATAAGTTCACCACCCCATACCATCCCCAAGGGAACGGCCTAGTAGAAAGGTTTAACCGGACTCTGAAGGGGATGATCCACGGCCTAGAAGAACCCCTCCGGCGTAAGTGGGACGTCCTGCTCCCCTGCCCCCTGTTCGCTTACCGGGAAGTCCCACAGAAGTCCTTGGGGTTCAGCCCGTTTGAATTACTATATGGGCACCCCGTCCGAGGTCCCCTCAGTTTTGTTAAGGAAGGGTGGGAGGCAGCACCCCAGACCCCCCCCACGAGATGTGTTCCAATACGTTCTGGCCCTCCGGAACCAGACCAGGAAGTTCCGAAAGCTGGCCGAGGCCAACCTGGAGGCCAGCCAAGAAGAAATGAAGCGCTGGTATGACCAGAATGCCACTCTGGTCGAGTTCCAGCCGGGCCAGCAGGTATGGGTCATGGCCCCCGTGAAGCCGGGCGCCCTCCAGGACAAGTGGACCGGGCCCTTCAAAGTGATTGAGCGGAAGAGTCCAGTCACGTACTTGGTGGACGTCCAGTCGCCCCGGGATCCCCTGCGGGTCCTACACGTGAACCGCCTCAAGCCTCACTTCGTACGGACAGAACTGAGCCTCCTGCTGGCCACCGATGACGGGGCCGAAGATGAGTCCGATCCCCTCCCGGACCTCCTGTGTGTCAAGGAGAAGGATTGCTCTGTAGAGGGAGTGAACCTCTCCCCATCCCTCACTGACCAGCAACAAGCGGACTGTCGCCAGCTCCTAGGACAATTCTCCGACCTCTTCTCCCTGATCCCCCGAGTCACCGACTGGTGTGTCCATGACGTGGACACCGGGGACAGCCCGCCAGTAAGACACCGAGCCTACCAAGTCCCTGACCGAGTCCGGTCCTGCATTCAAGCTGAAGTCTCGAAGATGTTGACCCTGGGGGTGATCGAGCCATCCGATAGTCCCTGGGCCAGTCCCGTGGTCCTAGTTCCGAAGGCAGCAGCCCCCGGTGTCGCCCCCGAGCTCCGATTCTGCGTGGACTACCGGGGGCTCAATGACGTCACCCGGGCCGATGCCCACCCCATACCCCGAGCCGACGAGCTCATTGACCGACTCGGGGCGGCCCGGTTCCTCAGCACCTTCGACCTCACCTGCGGATACTGGCAGATTGCGCTCACAGAGGAAGCCAAGGAGCGGTCCGCCTTCTCCACCCCAGATGGGCATTATCGCTTCCGCGTAATGCCCTTCGGAATGAAAAATGCCCCGGCCACCTTCCAGCGACTGGTGAATAGGGTCCTGGCCGGGATGGAACAGTTCAGTGCGGCCTATCTAGACGACATCGCTGTTTTCAGTTCCGGATGGAGTGAGCACCTCCAGCACCTCCGGAGAGTGCTAACCGCCCTGCGCCAGGCAGGCCTCACAGTAAAAGCCAGCAAGTGCCAGATTGGGCAAGGATCAGTAGTCTACCTGGGGCACCAGGTCGGGAGCGGTCAGGTCGCCCCTCTACAGCCAAAGATCGACGCCATCCTAGCCTGGGAACCACCCACCACCCAAACGGAGGTCCGAGCCTTCCTGGGCCTCACTGGCTACTACCGAAGATTCATCCGGGGGTATGGCAGCCTGGTTGGCCCCCTCACCGAACTCACATAAAAAAAACAGCCCCAGAGGGTGCAGTGGACGACTGCCTGCCAGGAAGCGTTCGATGCCCTAAAGAAGGCCATGTGCACGGCCCCCGTCCTCCAGGCTCCCGACTACTCCAAGGAGATTGTAGTCCAGACCGATGCCTCCGAGCATGGCATTGGGGCCGTCCTATCCCAGGTGAATGACCAAGGCCTAGACCAGCCCATCGCCTTCCTCAGCCGGCGGCTGTTGCCCAGAGAACAGAGGTGGAGCACCATTGAGCGCGAAGCATTTGCCGTAGTCTGGGCTCTCAAAAAGCTGCGCCCTTACCTGTTTGGCACCCATTTCAAAGTACAAACCGACCATCGGCCCTTGCGATGGCTCATGCAGATGCGAGGAGAAAACCCCAAGCTACTGCGGTGGTCAATCTCCCTCCATGGGATGGATTTCACCGTAGAACATCGCCCTGGTACGGACCACGCCAACGCGGACGGCCTCTCCCGGTTCTTCCGCCTCAGCGAAGAGAACCCCCCAAGATGATGGGTAGTTCTCTCCGGCTTTCAGCTGGGGGGACGCGTGTTAGACCCGGCCTCGTAGCATGGCTCTTCCTGTCCTCGCACTACCTAACCTGGTACCAGGGACCCCAAGCACACGGCCCAGCCGATCCTTCCCACCAGAACACACACACGCAGCCCGGGCCTCCCCGTCCATGGCCTCTCTCCTTTCGGCCACCCCGGGCACGCGTGCCCACTTCGTGCACCAAGATGGCCGCCCGGCCCCAGCACAACCCGGGCCTAGAAGCGCCACTCCGACTGGAGGACATCACGCTTCCAGGGGATGAGAGAGGGAGGAGCGGTTTCTATCGCACCTCTAAACCCCCCTGGGACGATGGGTTTCGATCGGCCCTCCGGTCTCCCTAAGGGCTGGCTCCACGCCTGCTGGGTGTCTGGGACTCCTCCCGACCCGGCCCTGAAAGGATCAAAAGACAATAGCAGGAAACCTCGACAAGCGACCCCCAGGTGACAAGACCCCTGCCTGCACAGACTCCGGACATCAAAGAGGGGTCGACCTATAACAAGGGGTGCTCTGGGACTGTTCGGCAGATTCGCCTTGGAACATCTGAGCCCTGCTGAGTGACTCGCGGCTCCCCGAAGAACGTAAGACCTCCGAACCTATGCTTGAGCCCTGCTGAGTGACTTGCGGCTCCCTGAAGATCGTAAGACCTCCGAACTTGTGCTTGAGCCCTGCTGAGTGACTCGCGGCTCCCCGAAGAACGTAAGACCTCCGAACTTGTGCTTGAGCCCTGCTGAGTGACTCGCGGCTCCCTGAAGATCGTAAGACCTCCGAACTGGTGCTTGAGCCTGCTGAGTGACTCGCGGCTCCCCCTGACTCTCTTTGGTCCCGCCGGACCCCACGACGACAAGCGTATCCCCCAGCTCGAGGATTGTGAGCTGTGCGCCGGGTACGCTCCTGTATTTGATCCGATCCCCCCAAAGACTGTCCCGCTACCTCCTACCCCCGCCAAGACTCTGTGAGCCCACGCTCTGCTTGTAAATATCTGCCTTGCTGATCATAAAGATCCTACCACTTCGATTTGATAAAGCTTGAATCCTAAGAACCCTCGGTGTGGTGTCTCTTTGTCGTGTGGTGCCAAGTGTACGATCCCAGGTACGAGATTCCTCCCCTGCGGAATCTCCCACCAGTGCCCGGCTACGATACCTTGAGGGTGGGTCTCAGGACAGTCAGGGCCCCCTCCGGGCTCCCCTGAGGTCGCCTTCTAACAGTACTCATAGTGGTACGGACCGTACAAACGCCTGTACGCTCACTATCACTATGGGTGTTCTCGCCTATGCGTACTCATAGTGATAGTGAGCGTACAGGCGTGTGTACGGTCCGTCTCACTATGGGTGTTCTCGCCTATGCGTACTCATAGTGGTACGGACCATACACACGCCTGTACGCTCACTATCACTATGGGTGTTCTCGCGTATGCGTACTCATAGTGGTACGGACCATACACACGCCTGTACGCTCACTATCACTATGGGTGTTCTCGCGTATGCGTACTCATAGTGGTACGGACCGTTAAGTTATTTGTCTGTACGATCGCTGGAGACGGCTCTCCCCGGAGACCTCTCCCCTTATCCTCGGCCGACCCTCCCGGTCCGTCTAACATTGGTGGCCAGCGGCGCGATCCGAATCAAAGCGTAATCGTACAGAGAGTAGCTCACCCCACGACAAAACCACGATGTCAGCTAAAGCTCCAAATGGATACGTTGGAAGAGTATAACCACCGCGAACTTAAACAATTCTGCATGGAACTAGGCATTGCTACCACCGGCCTGAGTACCAAAGAGGATTTGAAGCGCGCCCTTGAGTCGTGGGCAGAAACTGGGATCACCGGATCCTCCGACCAAAACAGTGTCGCACCACAGGGGAACGCCACGGCTCCCGAGGAGAGGGGAACGGGCCTCTCGCAGGAGGAGATCCAGGAAAGAGAAAGGACCAGATTACACGAGTTGGAAATGGCACGACTCAAGATGGACGGTGAACTAAAGTTAGCCGAGCAGAAACTAAATCTAGAGCATCTGCGGCTCCGAGAGGAGCGAGAAGAAAAACAGAGACAGAGAGAGCTTGAGGAAAAAAGAATAACACTCGAACACGAACGCAAACTGGCGGAAATAGAACTTCGGAAACAGAATAAAGAGACGGGGGTGCCTGAGCGACCGCACACCCCAGGGGCAACCGAGAAAAAAGTCCACATCCCCAAGGATGTTGTCCGAGAGTATGTCCGAGAAGACGACATACAACAGTGGTTCAAAGCCTACGAGATCGCCATGACCTCCCACCGGATCGACCGGAGTGATTGGGGAGCTGGACTATGGGGGAGGTTCGTCAACGAAGGTCGCGATGCCCTGTTGCAGCTCCCAGATCACCAAATGTCGTCCTACGACCACATGAAGGCTGCCCTCCTCACCCGCTACGGCCTCACACCCGAGATGTACCGCCAGAGGTTCAGAGATTGCACCCGGATCCCGGGTACAACTTGGGTGGAGTACGTAAACTATTTCAGCAGAGCCTTCGAGGGGTGGATCAAGGGGAGCCATGTAACGACCTACGAACAACTCTTTAACCTCATGGTATGGGAACACCTGTCGAACAACTGCTTCGTCGAGCTCAGGCAGCACCTCCTCGACAGTAAATTGACCGACCCCCGGCAGCTCGCCGCTGAAGCTGACCGATGGGAGAGCACCCGAGTGGGCCGGAGAGGACCGCACGAGCAGAACCGAAGCAACCAAGGCCAGCACCGTCCTCGGGGAGGAGGAGGAGGCCAGGGGCGAGGGAGAGACACCCTCCCGGCAACACCCGTGGCCAGCACCCCGCCCCCGGCCAGCCGGGGAAACCCCCCGATGCGTCCAGGGTTCCGAGCCAATGTCACGTGCCACCGATGCCAGCGAGTCGGCCATTACGCCAATGACCCGAGCTGCCCGCAGAACCAAACACCCAAGCCCCGCCAGGTAGCTGCCGCTGCCCTGGGGGAAGAACGACTGTCAGAGGAACAGGAAGAGTATGAGCCGGCCCAGCAAGATTGGGAACCGGCCGCCATGGTTCTAGCGTGCCTAGGGGGAAAAGACATAGTCCCGCGGGCTCCCCTACCCGCCAACACCAGGAAATACGGTCAGTGGGTGACCCTTAATGGGCATCGGGCCGAGGCCTTACGTGACACAGGCGCCAGTGTGACGGCCGTCCGCTGTCACCTGGTGAAACCCGAGCAGATCCTGCCGAACATTCTCTGCCCCGTCCGCTCAGCTGACAATTCCGAAAGTCTGTGTCAAATGGCCTGCGTCCCCTTCGAATGGGGAGGGGTCTCCGGCCTGTTGAAAGTGACGGTCCGGGATGATGCCCCCGTGGACTGCCTCCTGGGGAATGACCTTGAGAGTTCCCAATGGGCCACCGTCGAGAGAAGAGAGCACCTGGGGATGATGGGCCTCCCGGACTGGGCCTGCGTAACCACCCGGTCCAGGGCAGCCCGTGCCGTTCCCCGACCAGAAGAACCGGAATGGCCAGCACATCCGCCCCCGGTCGCCCCAGTAGAAGACAACGATGAGGCCAACCCCCCGGAGCCAACGACCGAAGGGGACGCGCACCTCCAGGACGTCCCCGGCCTGGCTCAGTGGCGTCAAGAAGGGGGGCCCACCCAAGAACAGTTCCGCCAGGAGCAAAAGACTTGCCCCTCCCTCGAGGGACTCCGCCAACAAGCCAGCGCCCAGAGCGCAGGGGACTCCACCGGAACTCACTGGGTCTACTGGGAGAACGACCTGCTATACAGCGAACAGAGGATCGCAGAGCTAGGGGCCGGTCGAGTACTGGTGGTACCTCTCTGCTTCAGAAACTTCCTGCTCAATCTGGCCCACGATGTCCCCCTGGCTGGACACCTGGGCCAAGATAAAACTTACAGTCGCCTAGTGACCCACTTTTTCTGGCCGAAGATGCGGAACGACGTCCTGAACCACTGCCGGTCCTGCCCCACGTGCCAGGCCAGCGGGAAGAGTGGCCGTAAGCTGAAGGCCCCTCTACAACCCTTCCCGGTGGTCACCACCCCGTTTGAGAGGGTAGGAATAGACATTGTGGGGCCCCTGGACCCCCGCACGGCACAAGGACATAGGTTCATCCTAGTACTGGTGGATCACGCCACCCGCTACCCCGAGGCGGTGCCTCTACGAACAGTAACAGCTCCGGTGGTTGGCCGAGCCCTAATGGGGATCTTCTCCCGGGTGGGCTTCCCCCGAGAAGTCGTCAGCGACCGAGGCACGAACTTCATCTCCAAATACATGAAGTCCCTCTGGCAACAGTGCGGGGTCACCTACCGATTCACGACCCCCTATCACCCCCAAGGGAACGGACTAGTGGAGCGATTCAACCGCACTCTCAAGGGGATGATTGGGGGATTGGAAGAGCCCCTCCGTCGCCAGTGGGATGTACTACTCCCGTGCCTCCTCTTCGCCTACAGGGAAGTTCCCCAGAAGTCCCTCGGTTTTAGCCCCTTCGAACTCCTGTACGGGCACCCTGTGCGAGGGCCCCTCAGCCTAGTCAAAGAAGGTTGGGAGATGGCCCCCCTAAAGACCCCTCCAGACGTCTTCAAGTACCTCCTGGCCCTACGTAATCAGACCCGGCGCTTCAGGGAGATGGCCAAGGCGAACCTCGAGGCCAGCCAGGAAGACATGAAGAGATGGTATGATCACAATGCCTCCTCCGTCGAGTTCGAACCGGGACAACAAGTGTGGGTGATGTCCCCCACCGAACCATGTGCCTTGCAAGATAAGTGGACGGGGCCCTTCAAGGTGGTCGAGCGCAAAAGCCCCGTCACTTACCTCATCGACATGGGGACCACCCGGAACCCCCTTCGGGTCCTCCACACCAACAGACTCAAACCACACTTTGTGCGCTCAGAACTCAGCCTCCTGATGGCTACAGACAGTGGGGCGGAAGAAGACTCCGAGCCTCTCCCTGATCTCCTGAAGACTCAGGAGAAAGACGGTTCCGTGGACGGGGTCTGGCTCTCCGATGCCCTCACCCCAGAACAACGCAAGGGCTGCCGGGACCTCCTGCTGCGGTTCGCTTCACTGTTCTCCCTCACTCCCGGGGTCACCCCTTGGTGCTTGCACGACGTAGACACCGGGGACAGTCCCCCTGTCCGGCACCGGGCCTACCGCGTACCGGATCGGGTACGGGCTTGCATACAAGAGGAAGTGGCCAAAATGCTCACGATCGGGGTCATCGAGCCCTCGGACAGTCCCTGGGCCAGTCCAGTTGTATTGGTCCCCAAAGCCGCTGCCCCCGGCACCACACCTGAACTGAAATTCTGCGTCAACTACCGGGGCTTGAACGCTGTCACCCGAACCGACGCTCATCCTATCCCCAGAGCGGATGAATTGATCGACCGGCTGGGGGCCGCCCGCTACCTCAGTATCTTCGACCTAACAGCGGGCTACTGGCAGATCGGTCTCACACCCCGAGCTCAAGAACGATCCGCCTTCTCTACCCCCGATGGCCACTACCACTTCAAGGTCATGCCCTTTGGCATGAAGAACGCCCCCGCTACATTTCAACGTCTTGTGAACCAGGTCTTGGCGGGGCTCGAAGAGTTCAGCGCTGCCTACCTGGACGATATCGCTGTATACAGCCGCCACTGGTCCGACCACCTCCTCCACCTCCAGGAGGTCCTACAGGCCCTCCAGCGGGCCGGCCTCACGATTAAGGCCGGCAAATGCCAAATTGGTCAAGGGTCCGTGACCTACCTGGGGCACCAGGTGGGGAGCGGGCTGGTGGCCCCACTGCAACTTAAGATTGCTGCCATCCAGTCCTGGCAGCCCCCCGTCACTCAGACCGAAGTCCGAGCCTTCTTGGGGCTCACCGGCTACTACCGGCGGTTCGTGAGGGCCTACGGCAGCATTGTGGGGCCCCTCACGGGTCTCACGTCCAAGAACCAACCAAAGCGGATTAACTGGACCCCCGATTGTCAAGCGGCCTTCGAAAAGCTGAAGGCCGCCCTGTGCACCGCCCCTGTGCTCCAGGCCCCCGATTACAGTCGGGAATTCGTGGTACAGACAGACGCCTCCGACCACGGCATCGGAGCGGTTCTTTCCCAAGTGAACCCCGAGGGTCATGACCAGCCGGTGGCCTTCATCAGCCGACGTCTCCTGGGCCGAGAACAGCGCTGGAGCACCATCGAGAGGGAGGCCTTCGCAGTGGTGTGGGCCCTCAAAAAGCTCCGGCCCTATCTCTTCGGTACCCACTTCCGGGTACAAACCGACCATAGACCCCTGCAGTGGCTGATGCAGATGCGGGGGGAAAACCCAAAACTATTGCGCTGGTCCATCTCCCTGCAGGGAATGGACTTCACCGTGGAGCACCGACCAGGCCAAGACCACGCCAACGCAGATGGCCTGTCCCGCTTCTTCCGCCTCGACGAAGAGAGTCCCCAAGGAGATGGGTGACTCTCCCCGCCTTCAGCTGGGGGGGACGCATGTTGGACAGGCCACACGAAGGGCTTGCGCCCTCCCCGCATGACAGGGCCCAAGCCCCAGCCCCCCAGGCGCGGCCCACGAGAATCACCCGCACCCCGTCTCCCGACGGAACTCCTGCCCTCGGACCTCCCTGTAGCACGGGCCCAAGCCACCACCGGCTCCCTCGGCCGGGTCAAGCCGCCATCTTGGGCCCTGCGCCACGAGGCCGCGTGGCCTCCCCCCGACCCTAACCCTGGGCCTGGCCGGCCCCGACATCCCGGCACCACCATCCACCCAGGAGGTGAGCGGATCACTTGGCAGGTCAATGGGAGGACGAAGTGCCAAGGACTCTCCCCCGCCAGGTGACGATCGCCTCCAGCTCCCCCAGGCACCGGCTCCACCCCCCCGCTGGGTGTCTGGACACCTTCATCCCGGACCCTCCGACCCCCAAGTGCGAGGGTCCGGACATCAAAGGGCACCTGCCCTATAACTGGAGCAGCTGCGGAGCAGGAAGGCAGTTGTATCCTGGAGTCGAGAGACACCGAGAGAACTCAGCCTTGACGGACTACTGGCGCTGCCGTAGCCCTATCTTGTGATCTATCGTCCTGCCTGCTGGCGCTGCCGCGGCCTTCTGCAACATCCATCCTCGTCGGGACCTGCTGGCGCTGCCGCAGCCCGTTGTAACGACCATCTTCACCGGGACCTGCTGGCGCTGCCGCGGACCGTACATCGACCATCTTCTCTGGGACCTGCTGGCGCTGCCGCGGCCCGTGTATCGACCATCTTCACTGGGACCTGCTGGCGCTGCCGCGGCCCGTACCAGCTAGACCACCTAAGCTCGAGGATTGTGAGCTACCCACCATACCACCTCCACTACCAGACTGGTAACCAGACTGTCCCGCTACCCCCTTCCCCATCTTGAGAGACTTGAACCAAGGGGACCCCTGAGTCCAGACCTCCTTGTACCTTTTCATCGTACCTTAAGAAGTGCTTATAAAGAACGCTAACTCATCTCCTTGTGTGGTATCTGTCTGTGGGGGGGAAGTTATTTGTCTGTACGATCGCTGGAGACGGCTCTCCCCGGAGACCTCTCCCCTTATCCTCGGCCGACCCTCCCGGTCCGTCTAACAGTGTCCTTGCCATTTGAAATCCTCAGTCTTTGTCAACATTGGTCAGACAGTGACCAGCAAGTCCATGTGGCAGAGAATGTCTTTAGCTGCTGTGCTGCTGTTGCTCCAGTGGGCCAGGTGCCAGGCCAGGTGTCCTGGGAGATGGTGCTGTTGCGCCGACCCTCACGGTCTTTTCCGTGGACGACCCGCCCTCCTGCAGGGACCCTCAGAAGCAGGCCGTGACGATGTTTGGGATGCTCCGTCGGATGTCTCCTCCTCCTGATCCCTCCCTGTGGGTGGTGATGTTCTACGCCTGATGGCACAGGGAGGGTTGCCCATGTTGTCGGCCATCCGACGGAGTGTACTGTGAATTCCCGTGAACACCGTCACGAGCTCAGCCTGTCTGTCCTCCATCCGCCGTTGGTGTCTCAGTAGACAGGCATGTTGCTCCGCATGTTGCTGGGCCTGCTGGGTCTTGATCTCCTCGAGGATGGACACAACCTGGGCCATGCCCGTGGTGTCCTGCCGGTATGTGTCCAGGATGTTTCGGACATGGGAATATACTGGTTCCCCAGCCAACAGGTCAGGCTCGCGCCTCCGCCGTCCTCCACTCCCACCACCCCTGCCCACTTGCACCTGGCCTGCCCTTGTGGGCACATCGGGTCTCCGGGACCCCTGAGGGGTGGCATTGGCGTTGTCGCCTGCCTCCTCATGGGTGCCCGGGACACCGTGTCCCTCCTGGCCAGCCTGGCTGCATTGTGGTGGTGGGGCAGGGAACCTGGGTGTCTCCTGGGATGTGACAGGAGTCGGGGTGGTGGTTGGCCCAGTTGTACCTGACGCAGGTGCTGCAGGTCGTTGGACACCAGAGGGGCCAGGTTGGTCGGGGTCGGGTTTGTCGAGTGGTGAGAGTCGTCGCTGCCGGTGGCTCCGTCATCCCGCCGAGCCGGGTCCTGTGAGTCTTCCACGACGTTGACCTGTGTGTGAGAGAGACAATGTTAATTTTGTTCCATGCAACATCCATGTTTCATTCGTTTCTAAGTTGGCACATTTCCTCGGGGAATTTGGATATGTCTTGCATTCCACTCACAGTGCACTTGTGCATGGGTATGTCCCTTGGCCACAGCTTTTGCGACTTTACCTATGTGTGGCACAGACTTACTTGCTGCATCAATTGTGACTGCAGTCAGCAGTGGAGTGGGCAGGTGTGGCGAGCCATGCATTGGCGCCTTCCGTGTTGCACTGTACGTGGGCACATGGAGTGGTTCCACACACTTAGATAATGCAGGTAGCTGGCGTTGTGCTCGTGCACAGGTTGTGACATGGCCCTGTGTTTTGCCATGGAGAAGAGGGGGGGTTCTGGCGCTGGCCACCCTTGTCTACATGCATGCAGTCCACCTGCTGACGAGCAGACATTCCCACACCCCACAAGGCTGAATTGGTCTCCCTGTGTGTCCCTTTCTCACTCCCTCTCTGTCCCCCTCTCCCTCCCTCTGTGTGTCAGCCTCCTCCCTCTGTCCGTTTCCCTGTGTCTCCCTCCCTCTCTCTCCCCCTCTCCCTCCCTCTGTGTGTCACCCTCTGTCACCTCAGCCCAGCTTCCTAGGCACACACTTTTAGCAGATCTTTGAATGGCCCTTGGCTTGTTGATGTGAGTTTGTTTCTGATCTCCAGGCAGCCATTGGGTGTAGTGTCTGTGTGTGCGCTGCTGCTGTGGTGGTGTGTGCTGCCACTCTTTCACAGTGTTGGCTGTTCATTAGCTACTGTCATGTGCAAAAAGTGTCTTCACCCCATGTGTTAATGCAAGGCGTGCGCCATTTGCTGGCAAGTCTTTCCTGTGTGGGGACACACTGTTTGTCTGGCTGTGACCTAGGCCATATGGGCAGAGGGCATTGTTGTCTGCTTCTGAGTTGCACTATGTGATTTTTGTGGCCCACACTCCCGCCATCCGGGTTACCGTGTCTTGTGTTGGTGTTTTCTGTGGCCTGTGACTTTGCATTGTCCAGCTGGGTGCATGGGGCATGGTGGCGCCAGTGGCATGTGCGTGTTCATGGAGTGTGGTTGAGTCATGCGATAGCTTGGGGTGGTTGCATGCCTGTTTGTGAGTTTGGTTGTGGATGACGTTCCCCCCATGTGAGGTGAGTTGTCTGTGTACTCACCCGGGTCTCGGAGTCTGTCTAATCCGTCTACTGCCACCACCGGCAATATGGCCATCACCCTCTCCTCCCAGGGATGGTATTCTACGCGTCTGCGGGGCGGCCCTCCTGCAGTGACGTTGGCCTGGTTGTGTTCGTCGGTCATTTTGGCTCGGACCCTCCTCCGCAGATCGTACCACCTGGCTTGGCATTCATGCCTGGTCCTTCTGGTGTCCGCAACAGCATTGACAGCATCGACAATCGTCTGCCACATGGCTGTTTTTTCTGAAATGCTGGTCTGTCTGACCAATGTTCCAAAGAGGTGTGGCTCGACTCTGAGGATTTCATCGACAAGGACCTCCAACTCTCGGCTAGTGAACTTTGGATTCTTGTTAGTGGGCATGGTGAGGGGTGTGGGTGTGGATGGTGGGGGGGTGTGTGTGGATGGTTGTCGGTGTGTGGGTGTGGTTGTGCAGGTGTGTGTGAATGTGATGAGGGGGTGTTTGTGAAGGTGTGTGTGTGAAGGTGTGCAAGTGTAAGGTGTAGTAAGGGTTCTAGTATGGTGCTGTAGGTTGTCTGTGGGGTCTGGCAGCAGTGAGTCTGTTGCAAAGGCTCATGGTTTGTGTGTGTGGGCCCTTTTTATTGGTCCATTGGTGGGTGTGGCTGTGTTTGAACTTTGGGTGGGTGTGTTATAAGGAGTGGTTGTGTTTTGGGCCTCTGTTTGGGATTTTGGCAGTTGCAGGTCAGTGAATGTGTTGTTTTTGTGGTTGTTGGACATGTTTAGTGGCTTTGTGCCATTCGAATGGTGTATTCTTGTGTTGTTTTGCTTTGTCCTGGTTGTGTACGTGCGTTTTTAACGTGTGTACGGTGTGTACTTCGGGCATTTTGTTGTACAGTGCTGTCCTTGTGTCTGGCTTGGTACGACTCGTACATGCGCGATGTTGTGTGAAGGTGCTGGTGTTGGGGCCTGGGGTGCGCTCCGTACTTAGAATGTTGGGGTGGGGGTACGCTCCATGCATACGCGGGTGGGGGTATGCATCGTACATACACGGTTGGGGTGAGGGTACAGGTCGTACATACACGGTTGGGGTGGGGGTACGCTCCATACATACGCGGGTGAGGGTACGGGTCGTACATACATGGTTGGGGTGGGGGTACGCTCCATACATACGCGGGTGAGGGTACGGGTC
This sequence comes from Triturus cristatus, assembly GCF_964204655.1. NCBI lineage: Eukaryota > Metazoa > Chordata > Amphibia > Caudata > Salamandridae > Triturus > Triturus cristatus. The sequence continues at coordinate 1,288,644,923 of NC_140591.1, read as the reverse complement.
GTACATACACGGTTGGGGTGGGGGTACGCTCCATGCATACGCGGGTGAGGGTACAAGTCGTACATACGCGGTTGGGGTGGGGGTACGCTCCATGCATACGCGGGTGAGGGTACGGGTCGTACATACGCGGTTGGGGTGGGGGTACGCTCCATGCATACACGGGTGAGGGTACGGGTCGTACATACACGGTTGGGGTGGGGGTACGCTCCATAAGTCCGCGGGTGTGGGTACGGGTCGTACATACACGGTTGGGGTGGGGGTACGCTCCATACGTCCGCGGGTGAGGGTACGAGTCGTACATACACCGTTGGGGTGGGGGGTACGCTCCATACGTCCGCGGGTGAGGGTACGGGTCGTACTTACACTGTTGGGGTGGGGGGTACACTCCATACGTACGCGGGTGAGGGTACGGGTCATACTTACACTGTTGGGGTGGGGGGTACGCTCCATACGTACGCGGGTGAGGGTACGGGTCATACTTACACTGTTGGGGTGGGGGATATGCTCCATACGTACGCGGGTGAGGGTATGGGTTGTACATACACGGGTGGGGGTACGACTCGAACGTACACGGGTGTACATACACGGGTGGGGGTACGACTCGAACGTACATGGGTGTACATACACGGGGGGTACGACTCGAACGTACGGGGGCTGGGGGGGGTCAGCGCGTACATACGGGGGCTGAGGGGGAGTCCGCACCGTACATACACGGGTGGGGGTACGACTCGAACGTACACGGGAGTACATACACGGGGGGTATGACACGTACATGGGTGTACATACACGGGGGGGTACGACACGTACACGGGTGTACATACACGGGGGGTACGACTCGAACGTATGGGGGCTGGGGGGGGTCGGCGCGTATGCGGGCACATGTCTCCATGGTTGCTATGGGTGTTCGGTGCGGACGGTGTTTTTTCCATCCGGTTGTAACATCGGACGCACTGGATGGATCGTGATTCCGCGGTCGGACTTCACTTTTCACATTTGTACGGTAAATCGTCCGGGGACGTGTCGGACACATTTCCCGACCCGAGGACGTGTGGGGAATTATTCCCAATGCGATTCGTATGGTCTTTTTCCCATGCGAATCGTAATTGGCAGTTTGTTCGGCACTTGTACGATTCGTACGGCAAAAAGACCGGATACGAGTCGTACGGGGAATTTTTTTACCGGCTCGTGATCGGCACCTATGTGCACTAGATATAAATGCTTCATTAATATTTGGAAAATAACATTAGGGCTCCCGGTTTTATGGTATTTATTTTTTTTACATTTCCATCTGTATTTATCCATTTTTTTTGTTGACTTTATCTGTATTTATCCATATTTTTTATGGGTCTGTGAAAAAAATAAAGCTGAAACTGGTATGTTTCCACATTTATTTAACCAATAAATATGCAGTCATGCTTGATTGCCTGCCAGGTTTCAGTGATATGAACACCTGCAGAAGACAAATCAATGCACTTATATGAAAATATGCACATTTCAGTATCAGCCTTGTGCATATCTACTGCTGTTTAAGCCTCTTTACTAAAATTCCTTTTCTTTAACCCCCTTACCTATTAATCTGCATAGTTATTGGCCTGGCAGTCATGGCAAAGTGTTTTTAGAATCACTCAAAAAGCACCCAATTTTTCTTTTTATCCACATTTAAAAATAAATACAGACAAGAAAATAAATGGTTTTCTGTCTGTATTTATCTGCAAAAATCAGTAAAAACGGAAAACAGGGAGTCTTAATTAACATTTTCTTTTGGAAACCATTTTTACTCATTGACAGTGGAAAATCTTTTCACAGTTTCAGAAACCTGAAATAACAAAACAACGCTAGTTTATAAGGGCAGGACAAAGTAAATTTGTATTTACATTATACGGTATGTACTTACTGGATCCATTTAAATTCCTCATACTTCGTATGAGGTGAACTAAAATGCAGAATGTGTAGCACTTTTGGCATTCCCAACCAGAAAAAAGTGCGAAATGATGTGATGTATAACTAACATTAGATTCATAATCGCTATACAAATAATAGCGGTGGCCATTTTCTTTTATGACGTTATACGGGCAAAGTAGCCCGATTTTTGTGGTCTATACTATCACTCATTTTTTACATTATTATTAAGCTCTATGCAAAGTTTTATGTTGGTATCACATTTTGCATGATTCTTACACTAAGCTACCTCACTATGAGTAATAAATTCGGGAACACCCAGACATCTGGTCCAACACTTCTTACAACTTGAAGCCTCTGGATCTAGAGGGTTGCACTGAACAGCCTCTTACCTTAGGGTATTTTTCTGATACTCATTTTTTGACAACCCAGATTTCTGTTGTGTGCAAGCTTTCAGTCTTCTCTCTAAATATTAATGACCTATGTGGTTACATCAGATGAATTAATGTACTTACATATTTAGCCACCATGAACTGGATATAGTACTCATGCACAAGACTTGTTTGTCAGAATCAAAAATGACCAAGCTGAATCGATACTGGGTGGGAAAAATGATCTCTCTAGTCGGTCCTTTGTATTTGACAGTGTGTTAGCTATCTTAGTTCACAAACAATTATCAGTATGAACTCATCAAATTGTTACAGCCTCGGCACCTCATCCATCAGGGCATCCAAATTCTGAAATACCTTATGTTGTTCCATGGTTCTCGGATGTCATAAAATGCTGAAAAACACTTGCAACTTGCTGATTGGGAATCTCACTCACCTGGGGTTGACTTCTCTCATGCTCCTGGTCTCATGGTTTCTTCTCCTCGCATCTCCATCTCCAAAATGGCATTCACCTGAGTGTTTGCAGCTTTCTTTTTAAAGCTACTCCACAGTTTGTCTAGATAAGGCTTTCTGGTTTTTTTCTTTTTCCATAATAAATCTCTTTCCTTTATTTCTTCCTCATATTTCCAGTTCAATATGGTTCCTGTTATGTGATGTTTCATTTAATTTCCGTTTCCATTTGTTTTGCTATATAAGGGCTTCAGTTTAGGTGGAGGGAACATCACAGCAAAGCTGCATTCCTTTGGTTGTTTCTGCCCTCCCTCCATTTGCTGATCCTGAATCTTCAGTCCAGAAGAATTCCATAGTTGGGTTTGTGAGTCCTGGTTTTCTTCAGTTCTTTAGTGCTTCATTCAGCAAGGTTGTTTACCCCTTGGGCTTTTTCCTTCTGAGAGGAAGGCAGCTTCTCTAGGACATTTGCCTACCAAATATACCAGTGTGTGTTGACATGTGCCTTCACAAAACGGTCACCCTTACCTCGGGCAGAGGAAGCTACAGATACGGATTGCAGCTAAGCATGCTACCTGGAACACTTTGTCTTGGCAAACGTTATCAATGACAAACACTCATCTTGCGGTTGGCTCAATAAATGCCTATAATAGACATATTTACAACTCTTAAAATATTTTATCATAGCTTGAAAAGACCAAGGTTTTGATCAAAAGTGACTGGAATATCATATAGGAGGCTGTCATTGACTGTTTCTCAAATCCAGAGAATGGACAAAATGGTGAAAGATGCCTAATATCAGATGTATAAAATCACCCACTAATTGCTCCTTGGCATCTTAACGATACCAATGACAGACAGCAATAATAATAATAATAATAATAATAATACTTTATTCGGTATAAAAAAATACCATAAAAGTGCAGATCAAATACATCATAATATAAAAACAAAACAATCAACAGCTTCAAATAATACATATTCGATCCTTCCATGAGTGGGAACCCCTTATCCCATGAAATTCATATTAAAGACCACTGAGAGGCTAACATCACGAGCCACAAAGGTACATATACAAAACATCAAAATTAAGAGAGGAACATAATAATTTGACAGCTTAGAAGTGAGAAGCTCCCATCACAATTTGTTCATCTGGTACCTCTTGTGTTTCTGAGTCTGATGGCTGCCCTTAAAAAGTTTACAGTGCAGAACAGGGAAGGGTGTCTGTAGACAATATTAAAAATAACAGGGCCACCTTTGCATGTTTAAATCTAGAAGTCTTTACAATACTTTTTAAAAACAAACTCTTGGTAGTGAATAAAAAGGGCATAATAAAACAAAGTGAAGGGTATCCTGAGGGGAATGATGGTCGCAGCCACACGGACCCTTCAACTCTATGGTCGTTGTGTATCCTGCCGGATCAGCTAGTATGTGGTGCAATAGATTGAGCCTAAACCGTGTCATTATAAATCTATCATGGGCATTATGGAAATAAGATAAATAGAGCTCGATACCCAAACATGATTTAGTCAGGAGGTGTTCTCTAACTGACTGTTTAACCAGTTCCCTATCTTCCCTGCATGATATAACATGCTTCTGGAACCGGGCTTGCACCAAGGTCTTGTCATGCACTGACATTTTAGTGGGGTTATCAAAAAGATCTGCGCATCCTATGGCTTCTAAAGTTTCCTTTACATACTTAAGCCATGGGATGTTCAGCCCCCGGTCGCGGGCATGGCAGTCTGTTATAATCTGCTTACTAAATGAGGCCTCTGTATTTGCCCATATTTTGGCCCAACATATTAGGGGTTTGGCTTTCAGCCTATCTCCAACATAACTGACACCCAGTTCTTCGTGAATGATGTGGGACGGTGTGCTCTGAGGCACTTTCAGTAGGCGCCAAAGGTACTTGTTTTCCTCGGTCTGCAGATGCTGCGTGTCAATAAAACCCCATACCTCGCTTCCATAAAGAATTTTGGCACAACATTTAGAGCTATATAATCTCAGTATTTGCTCCGGGGACCAACGGCCCAACCTTCGTGCAAAGTTCATGATCGACCCAGAGCAGCTCACTAATGTGCGGCATTTCTCTTCTAAAAGGGTCTTAAAATTAAGACGACTGTCAAATAGTATCCCCAAATAAGAAAAGGAGTGCACCTTCCCCAGGTGATGGGAACCAATCGAGTAAACATAGTTTTTACTCGGTTTTTTCCCTACTTCCATGATGTATGGCTTAGTTAAATTAGGGGACAGATCTAGGTTCTCCATAAAGGAAACAAAGCCGTCTATCAAACCCTAGAGCCCTTTGGATGTCCGCGCGAGGAGAACCGCGTCGTCCGCATAAAGCAGGATGGGGATCCCTCTTAAGCCAATCCGCGGGGTATCAACCATTAAAGTGCTAAGTGCCTGATCCAAGCCATTTATGTACAGGGTGAACAGAAATGGGGCCAGAATACATCCCTGTCTCACCCCACTTGAACATGGAAAAGGGTCAGTGGTACTTCCATCCTGATTCTATCTGACACTGGCAGTGGTGTTCTGGTGCAATGCCTTTAGAATGTTAATAAGTCCCGGGTCCACACCAAGACCTCCCATAATTGCCCATAATTTCCTACGGTTGACTCGGTCAAAAGCGGCCGTCAAGTCCATGAAAGCCAAGTACACTGTTTCTTGGCTGGCAATGGTGTACTTGGCTACCAGTAAATAAAGGTTAAGACATTGATCGGTGGTTGACTTTCCCGGCCTAAAGCCATATTGGGTGTCAGTGATAATCTGTCGATCCTCCGCCCAGTCCATTAACCGGCTGAGGCTAGCACTTCCTAGAACTTTCGCTAACACATCAATTAGGGAAATGGGCTGGTAGCAAAGTGGGCTGTCCTTATTGCCTTTTTTGAAAATGGGAACGATTATGGCTGTGAACCAAGATGGTGGCATACCCGTGTCTACTGCTGCATTAATGACCCTGGTCAGGATTGGTGCCCAAAGATCTACCTGGCACAAGAAAAGATCAGGAGGAATCCCATCAGGGCCCTGTGCCTTGTTTCGAGTCAGTCCTTCAATTGCTACCTTGATCTCCCCCAGGGTGAAACTTATCTGGTTGATAGACTGCTCCCCCCCTTCTGCTTCCGTCTAGGCCTCATTCAGGCAGTGATTGTAAAGCCCATGGAAATGCTCATTCCCATGATTCTGGCAGGATGTGATTAGCCACCCTTGATTTATTTGCCTCTTAGAAGCAAGAGTCATTTATAACTTTCCAGAAAGCAGTTGTGTTCTTTAGCTCTATCGCTTCCCTTAAGTCCTCCCAAGCCTGCTGCTGCAAACTAGTTTGACGGCATTTTACTGCCGATTTATAGTTTGCCCTACATAGGGTCACCCTCCTCTTATCTCTTGGGGAGGATTTTAATGCTAATTTCAGCTCTCTCAGGGCGCGGGAGCACTTTTGGTCGAACCACCTTGGGTCATTCGTTCTTTCTTTGTATGTTTTGGCCCTAAGCAAACCATCAATTAGATGGGCAATACCCTTGAATGCCATGACCAGTTCAATACCCTCCACATTTGGGTTTAGACAGTATACATTCCTCCATGCATCCACAGAGTAGATTGACTACTTAAAATGAGATACTGTAATGTAGTACACAGCAATATCAGGCCAATCTCAGAAACAGATTGAATTGAACCTAGAAGCATGTTTTCCTCTAAAGTGAAGACAGAATACCCACCAGGAAATTCAAGGGTCCTAAAGAAAAGAAAAAAGTTACAAAAGGTACCTGAAAGATTATAAATATGGCTTTGGACAAAATCTTAGTCACATAGAGGTAAACTTTGTGGGCTGAGTCAATATCCTACATGAAGGGTCAGTTGAGTTGATGGGGGACTTTGCTGTCTATACCAAAGCACAAGTAAGTAACAATTAGAACTGGAAAAGGATATCAACACACCCTATGACACAGTACCATTGCAGCCACTCTATGGTCGATACTGATGACCATATGTAAACTGAATGACTTCTATATCGGTATAGGCTGTTTTGCAGTACATGAAAACACTATTAGCTGAGTGAAAAAGTAATCCGGCATAGCAACCAATCCGATGACTCTCAAATCGATCAGTAGCAGCAACCATGAACTCAAATAGCTGCCTGATTATCAATCCTTTAAAGATTTTAAAACACATGTGCCTCTTTCATTTCCTTTTATACTTCTTTTGCTGAAAGCAAGCAACAACATAAACATGACTTCAAAGATCTCCCCCTTTTACAAGCTACCACAACTGACTTGCCCGAATAATACAGAAAGTGAAATATCAGAAGTATTTAAGACCGCATCATCAGAGAAAGCACTAGCAGCAAGTGGATCCTAATTATATTCTACTCAATTAATGCAACTCTGGTTGTCCCTATGGATTGCAAAGTCTTCAAATATGCAACAAAACAGAGTGTGAATTAAATTTAACAGAACTAATCCCAAAACCCAGTAAGGATTTACACTTGTGTGCCAGTATTTCTTTATTAACATAGCTGTAAAGATATTGGTAAAAAATCGTGGCTACCAGATTGTAGAAGTACATATCCCTGTTGATCCATAAATACCAAGGTTTTTTTTAATAAGTTCCTCTAATAATAATACAATAACACTCATATAGGACCGGTGAAGATGACAAACTTAAAAAGTAGTTGCATCCTTAGATGCTGAAAAGACCTTTGCCTGAGAATAATGGGAATATCTATTCACACCGCGGTCAAAGTTGTGGCAAGACCTAAGTTTATTCAAACGGATGTATAGCTCTATCAGCCCCTCCTCTCACCTCCACATCAGTAAAGTGTGGCGCTTAATTCCCAACATTTTAACGCATGCAGGGGGGCCTGGCAGTAAGTAGTGTTTCTTGTCACCCCTCCTTTTCTTCATGGCTCTAGAACCTCTTGTAATTGCATTTCAAAATTCAGCATAAGTTGAAGGTATTCTGATGGGATCACTGACGAAATATCGAGAAGAAGAATATCGAATTGCCAAAATATCGAAGGAAAAATATAGAATGCCAAAATATCGTAGCCCTATCTCCAAACAGGTAAGTACAAAAATATAGAATCCTAAATATCGTTGTTAAAAATATAGTCACAATATCAAATGTTTTTAAATGTCTTAAAATTAATGTAAAATTAATTAAATAAAACATATAATTAACTGAAACATACTTAAAAATGCTTAAATTACTTTAAAATTAATAAATAATTAATGTAAGTAAAAAAAAATGATAATAATACATATATATTAACGTAATATTTATTTTAAAAAAGCAATATTTTTTGCGTAGGATAGTGGGCGGGTAAAATTTACTATTACCACTCCAGTAAGTGCAATAGTAGGGAAAACGTTGGATAGCGGGAGGGTAAAAAGTACTACTCCACTCCAGAAAGTGCAACAGTATGGAAAGCGTTGGATAGCGGGAGGGTAAAAGTTAGTATTCCCACTCCAGACAGTGTAATAATAGGGAAAGCATTGGATAGCGTAGGGGTAAAAATTAATATTCACACTCCAGAGAGTGCAACAGTAGGGAAAGCGTTGGATAGCGGGAGGGTAAAATTTACTATTCCCACTCCAGTGAGTTCAACAGTAGGGAAAGCATTGGATAGCGTAGGGGTAAAAATTACTATTCCCACTCCAAACAGTGCAACAGTAGGGAAAGTGTCGGATAGAGTAGGGCTAAAAATTACTATTCCCACTCCAGAGAGTGCAACAGTAGGGAAAGCGTTGGATAGCGTAGGGGTAAAAATTACTATTCCCACTTCAGAGAGTGCAACAGTAGGGAAAGCGTTGGATAGCGGGAGGGCAAAATTTACTATTCCCACTCCAGTGAATGCAACAGTAGGGAAAACGTCAGATGGCGTAGGGGTAAAAATTACTATTCTCACTCCAAAGAGTGCAACAGTAGGGAAAGTGTTGGATAGCGTAGGGGTAAAAAATAATATTCCCACTCCAGAGGGTGCAACAGTAGGGAAAGCGTTGGATAGCGTAGGGGTAAAAATTACTATTCCCACTCCAAAGAGTGCAACAGTAGGGAAAGCGTTGGATAGCGTAGGGGTAAAAATTACTATCCCCACTCCAGTGAGTGCAACTGTAGGGTAAGCGTTGGATAGCGTGGGGGTAAAAATTACTATTCCCACTCACAGAGTGCAACAGTAGGGAAAGCGTTGGATAGCGGGAGGGTAAAAATTACTATTCCCACTCCAAAGAGTGCAACAGTAGAGAAAGCGTTGGATAGCGGGAGGGTAAAATTTACTATTCCCACTCCAGTGAGTGCAACTCTTGGGTAAGCGTTGGATACCGTAGGGGTAAAAATTATTATTCCCACTCCAGTGAGTGCAATAGTAGGGAAAGCGTTGGATAGCGTAGGGGTAAAAATTACTATTCCCACTCCAGTGAGTGCAATAGTAGGGAAAATAATAATTTAATATTTTATTAAAAATAAATAAATTATTAATACCAAATAAAAATATTAAAATTAATTACCAATCACACAATATTTAATAAATAATTTATTATAAATACCAATGTTTTTTATTAATAACCTATTAATAATTAATTAACAACCAATTAATTTTCAATACCAAAAATTCATAAATAAAATTAATACCAATTAATAATTAATTAAGAATAAATTAATTAGCAATATACAAAACGTATTTCAATAATTAATTATTTACAATTAAATTAATTCCCACCATATTCCCCTATAAACCCACAACCCGCTACAAATAATAAATTAATACAATTAACATAATTATCAATTAAACAATTAATACTAGTTAATTACCAATTAATACTAATTATTTACCAATTAATAATTAATCAACAACCAATTAATTTTCAATACCAATTAATAATTACCTAATAACAATTAAATTACTTCCCACCCTATTCCCCTATAAACCCACAACCCGCTACAGAACTAAAACGCAAAATTAAATTAAAAATAATTAATAATTCCTAAAAATTATTATTTAATGTACTATAATTAAATTACTTCCCACCCTAATCCCCTATAAACCCACAACCCGATATGGAATTAAATTACACAAAAATTAAATAACATAAAATTCATTACTTTAAAAATATTCAAACATACATTCCAAAATGTATACATACTTTTAACACATATACTAACACTTAAAACACTATAACAAAATTCGATATTTTTAACAACTATATTATGACTGTCGATATTACTTACTTCTATATTATTTAAATCGATATTTTATTTCTTACCTGATTTTCGATATTCTTCACCACTATATTTTGGCAATTCGATATTCTGTCCATTCTATATTAAAAACTCGATATTCTGTCCTATCGATATTTTGAATTCGATACTATGTCTGTTTACCATTCTGATGATTGCAGTTGAACCAAAAGTGTTTTCATATGCAAATTAAATTCTCATGGTGTTCTCATATCTGAATTTGTGTTCCAGGGTGTACTTGAGTTTAATTATGATGCTCTCAATTTTTAGGTTCCAGGATGAATTTAAACAAAAGCAAGGCTTTTTCTATGAACTCATACATTTCTCAATCTTCTATAGCTACCCTAACTTTTACATGGGTTAATGATAAACTACAGTATTTAGGCATTTTGTTTAGCTCACACATGCCCCCAATGATCTCAAACAATATCACCTCACTTCTGGAAAAAACAGTACTTGACTTTGTGAAATGGAACAAAATGCATGTAACGCTGCAGTGCAGGGTGCAAACAATAAAGATAGTGGTGCCCTTCCCTGTCCAACTACATATTTAGCATACAACCACTCCAGATCACTCAATCAAAACTGCACTCTATTAACTGTACTATTAAGGATTATGTCTGTAGCAACCCATGGCCAATATGAAAAGGTGAAAGCTAGATGCTGCCATGACAATGAGAGGTCTTAACCTCCCTCAAAATGAGATATACTATGAGGCTCACAACCTGTCACCCATGGCATTCCAGAGTGGGTGGTCTTTGAAAGACATCTAACAGGATGGCTTCCTGGATCCATATATATTTTTACAGTAGGAAAAACTCAAATGACCTAGATAATTTAGATTTTCCCAGCCTGCTGGGCAGAAATTCTGGATTTTATTAAGGACACATAGGCTAACATTATGCAAATCTCCTTTATTGCCACAGCTCAGCAGCAACAATTGAAGAATACAGAACTTCAATAAACATTTCAATGTGCTATAAAGTCCCCCCACCGGCAGCCATCTTCCTTCTTTGTTAAACTGCAAACAATATAAAACAACAAGTAGAGATCAAAACTCCAATTGAAGAACATTTTCCAAGTTAGATCCGGAGAAAGAAAGATTCTTATTCTGAAAAGAATGAATAGATTCCCGTAATATCTTCAATAACATCATAAACATCAGGATGTGAAAAAAGTAGATAATATTAGCCTCTGTGTCTTTAATAAAATCCTGATTTTCTGCCCAGCAGGCTGTGAAAAATCTAACTTTTATGGCATGACACGGAGGCCAACATTATGCAAGTTCAAAGTGCATTAAGAACATTATCAATCACATTCGAGATTGGTCTGAAATAACAACATTTGAACATACTATCGTTTGACCAGTCTGCTGCCCTAAGGATATCTTGCAGCCCCCCTGCCCCAAGGATTAAAGCTTTAGAAGCTGAGGCACCTCTAACGGAGTGTGCTCCAAAAATAGAGACATCTACACCACTTTCATACATGACTTCCTTCACCCATCTTGCCAAAGTTGGTGAAGAAACTCCCTTATGAGGAAATCTATGAGAAATTAATAATTGACTCTCATTCAATCTGAGACTCTCAGGTCTTTTTTCGTACTCTTTCAAGCATTCAATCACACACAGAGACTTTCGTCCTGAGGAAAGGAGGAGTAGTTTGGGTTCTTTTCTTGAGGTAAAAGCAAACACCCTCTGGTTGGAAAGCCCTGTAGGAAACATTTAGTACTTTGACATCAGAAGTTCTTCTGAACGATACTAGACAATAAAACAGTAATTTTATATGAAATGTGTTTTAAAGAAAGAGTAGAATTTCCGCCCCAGGAGGTTAAAGTTCGTAACACGTCTCTAACATCCCATAGAGCAGTATATTTAGCAGTTGAAGGGTATAATACTCTCATACTTCTCATAATTGTTTTAGTTAATAAATTCTGTCCCACAGAAACACCGTTTATTAAAGAGTGAACTGCAGATATAGCGGATCTGTAAACAATCACAGCTCTATTAGATAGACCTGATGTAAACTGTTCTGGAAGGTAGTTTATAATGTTCACTAAATCAGTTAAAAAAGGATCATAACCCCGTTGAAAACACCAGCGAACTCATTTGTTCCATGTCAGTCAATATGCTTTCCTTGTTCCAGATGCCCATGACTTGGATATGAGTCTGAAAGCATTTGTCGAAAGCCCTGGGATTCGCCACTGTCTCCTGAAATCTTCCGTGCTGTCAAGACCAGAAGACCCTGCTCCACAAGGAGATTGACATTTCCTTCTGGACCTAGGAGAATCTCTCTGAATTAAGGAATTAGAATTGGGAAGTCTCTGCTCATTTCCAGGATGATTGGAAACTAGGCTTGTGATCTCCAAAGGGGAGTAATTACTACCATGCTCTCTTTATAGTGACGAGCATGAAGTAGGCGAGGAAGCATGGCAAAAGGCAGGAAAGCATAGGGAGCTAAACCTCTGCAATCTTGGAGGAAAGTATCTACCTTCCGAGCTTGAGGATCCAGTCTCCAGCTCAAAAACTCTTTCAGTTGAGTGTTCAATTGGTCTGCAAACAAGTCTGTCCTGAAGGGGCCCCATCTGGATTGGATATTGAAGATTTTTTCTCTGTCTAGTCTCCAGGTGCTAGAGTTCTTGAAATTCCTGGAGAACCAGTCCGTTACACCATTGTTCAAACCAGGAATGTGTTCCTCTATAACTGAGACTCCTTTGCTCAAGCAGTATCCCCAGAACCCTTTGCCAGATTCGATAGACCTTTGGAATAGGGTACGCCCAGTTTGTTCACATATCGGACTGCTGATACATTGTCCATGCGCAACATTACACAGCATTTCACTGACTTTTCGATGAAGCAGCGAACTGCGAAGGAACCTGCAAGTAACTCTAAGCAGTTGATATGCAATTTCTTCTCTTGATCTGTCCACCGACCCTCTGTTGATGAGTTCCCACATCTTGCTCCCCATCCTTCCAAACTTGCGGACAATTGTATTAGTATGTCTGGTTCTTCCCCAAAAATGGCTCTGCCATTCCATGCCTCCACATTCTGCAACCACCAAAGGAGTTCCATCCTCGATTCCTGGTCTAGAGACACCATCTGGGAATACGATTGTGTTGATCTCAGAGCTCCTGGTTTTAGTCTCTGCAGTGCTCGATAGTGTAATGGACCTGGGCAAATAGCTTGAATTGTGGACGATAGAAGTCCCGGGATCCTTTCTAGAAATCTTAGGGGAAAGGACTTTTTTTAAAGTGTCTTTCTTAGTTCTTTTCTTACTTTCCTTACGTTGTCTCCTGGTAATTTCAGTTCTGCTTTTACTGTATCTATCACAAAACCCAGGAATTGTGTCTGTTGGCTTGGAACTGCACAAGATTTTTTCTTGTTTATAACAAACCATAGATGTTCTAAAAGTCGTATTGTGAGGTTTGTATGAAGGGAGACAGTCTGTTTTGATTGAGCCATTATAAGAATGTCGACAAGCTATATAACTAGTCTCACTCCACTTATCCTGAGCCAGGTAGTCACGGTGCGTAGTACCTTGGTGAAGCACCAAGGAGAAGATGAAAGTCCGAAAGGGAGACTGCAAAATTGAAATAGCTTTCCCTCCCATGTAAATTGAAGGAATTTCTAATGAGGTCCCCAGATTAGGATAGTCAAATAGGCGTCTTTCAAGTCTAGTCATGTCAGCCAGTCCCCTTTCCTTAGGATGTCTCTTAAAAGATGTATTCCCTCCATCTTGAAATGGTGGTAGATTACCCAATGATTTAAATCCTTTAAATCCTTTAGATTTATAACTGGTTCCTTGTTTTTCTTCTCTACCAGGAAGATATTGCTGAGGTAGCCTATTTGTGTGCCTTCTATAATTGCCCCTTTGTTAAAAGTTCCTTTACCTCTTGAGAGACCAGTTTCTTGTCTTTGGGTGAGAAAGAAATCTCCCGTGGGCGTTTTATTTGTGAGGGGGTGTCGAGAAAACCTATCTTGTATCCCTTCACTGTACTCAAGACTCAGGGATCTTGAGTTACTAAATTGTAATTCCCAGAGCATTGGCATACTCTCCCTCCCACCTTGGGAGGGGTATCTGAAATGTCATTTAAGGTTCCTACCTGAGGAAAAAGAACGCTGTCTCTGTTTGCCTCTGAAGGGTTGTCCACAGTTCCTTTGTCTTTGAGGGAAGAAGTGTTGGGTACCGTAGGTATTCTGGAATTTTCCACCACGCCCTGAAAGGGTCTTGAGGGAGGTAGTCCACGGCCGGGGAAACAACCCCGCATTCTCCCGGCCCTGCCAAAAGCTCTATCATGAAAGACCTTTTTTATTTCCTTTTGTGATTTTTAGATGGAGCTGAAGACTCCAACATATTTAGCCATCTCCTTAATAAAATCCTCTCCAAAGAGTAGACCCTGAGAACTAGGACCTCCATCTTTATTAGCTAACTCAACAAGTTTAGGGCCAATCTTAAGTAAGACCCCTTTGTGTCTCTCCGTGGAGATAGCAGTATTGGCATTTCCAATGAGGCATATTTCCCTCTGAACCCATTCTCTTAGCTGTTTAGGGTCGATTGAGGAATCCCCTAGGTATGCTGACTCGGCCATTTCAAATATCTTGGTGAATGGGTCTATAGTGTCAAGTAGATGGTCTTGACAGGACTTTAGTCCCTTGTCCATACCTTTCCTTGGGTCTTTAGCATTTTTGGAAATAAAGGCTACTACCTTGGGGTCAAATTCGGAGTCATAGCTACTTTGTTAGGCAATGATGGGCGTGGGCATTCGGAGCGAAGCTTGGGCCTAACTTTTTGGGGAATTTCTTTCCTCAACCAAGAAGAGAGGTAGTCAAACCACGTGTTGTGATGGAGCTCACTCCGGAGATAAGGGGTGTTTAATTAATAATGGATCGAACATTTCATCTCCAAACAGATCCACAATACCCATTTTGGATCCCAAGGCCTTGGATGCCTCCTCAGAGCTTCCCAATCCTCTTACTTTGACCTCTTCGACATCAGTGTCGAACTCAGAAGAGCAGGAGAGTTCAATTTTAGGCTCCAAATCATCATCGCTGTCGATGGCGATAGGGAGCTCAGGGCCTTTCTCTTGCCCAACTGGGGTGCCCGGGGAACCAATCTTGTCACCGCCTAGAGAGTATGATGAGGGCTTGGAGGTTTTGCTTTTCTTTGCCCCTTAGGTGAAATTCCTCCAGAAGCCTTCTTTCTTGGAGCCTTACTTGCCCCTTCTTGGCCACTAGTAGATGGCCGAGCTAAATTGGAAATGGATTTGATTTGTTTATTAATAGTTGCATCAATAGAGACCAAAACGTTTTCAAGTGCCTTGTTAACTAGCACCTCTAATTTGTCCTTGATATTAACTTGGGGTGGAGGTGTAGACATAATGATAATTGAGTTAAAATATATATTATGTAAGTAGGGAGATTAAATATGGAATTGTAAAATAAGGTTTTCAAATCCTTCATTTGACCTAACTTGCTTAGTATTTCTAAAATATAAGGTATGGGTATCCTAAAGCAGTCTAACTTGTTTTACTATGACAAAAAGCTTTAGTTGTGTTGTAATCCTACCTAGTTGGAGAAGCGAGTCGAGAAAAACAGCTGATCGTTAAAAGATCAACAGCTGAGTAGGCTCGGATCGAGCGGGTAGTTGCAACTGTCATTCGTTTTATTCCCAACAATGGAAAATGGAGGACGTATTGAATTTCACTATGTTCTCCCAATTACTTAAAATAGCTGCCACGCACGTATAAGACATGCGTGGCAGCCCGCTAATGTCATTTCCTCTAATCAGTCTTTGGGCCAGACCTCCTTGAGTGATATCAAACGCACTGAGGGGTCTGGCTTGGTGAAGAGGTTTGTTCGCCTTTAGTAAGGAGAGCGGGGCTGGGAGAAAGAAGCGAGCGGTGAGAAAAACTCAGAGTGAGGGGGAAGCGCCATGAGATGCATGTCGGCGCGTGAAGACCCTCGCGCATGCTGAAGGCCAGTGAGAGAGGTTATTTTTTTAAGCTGAACAACAAGAAAAAAGTTAGCATGAAATGTGGGGGATAAATTCCGGTTCAGAATGAAACCGGAGGTTTACTTATAGAATGACAAGGATGGAAAGATACATTTAAAGGAATTAGGACATAATTGAAAGCATTTTCACATTTGAAACATATAAAAAGGGGGAAAAAGAAAGATTAGCAGTACTCTAATAGTACTTAGATGCTATGTATAGAGAAATATAGAACAGCATTCAAAAAACATTAAAGTAGTAAAGTGAAAGATGCTAATCTCGTACAGGATAGTACTTATCTTTGAGAGCAGCAGCAACAAAGAAGGAAGATGGCTGCCTGTGGGGGGACTTTATAGCACATTGGAATGTTCATTGAAGTTCTGTATTCGTCAATTGTTGCTGTTGAGCTGTGGCAATAAAGGAGATTAGCATAATGTTAGCCTCTGTGTCATGCCATAAAATCCGATATTACAAGAAACATAACATCCATGGGCCTCTGTTTATAAAATGTAATTAATGAATTGTAATCTTAAGGCATCTCTACATTGGAACATATTCTACGAGATGTAGTGTTGAAACCTTTTAGCAAACTAGAGGCAGAGTTTCCCATCTGCATAGATATTGCCTTGGGATACACGTGGCTGAAACATTGGTAAGGGGAGTAAAATGCCTCTTAACAGCCAAGACTATCCTTTGCATTTCGAACTCTAGAGATCGTATGGTTTCAAATAAATCATATCTCATTGTTATTGTACTTTGAGGAAATTCATTCTAATGCAGCAAAAAACTCCTTTAACTCTCAAAATAGATATTTCTAAAAACTATATTGATAGGGAGTAGTGTACTCTTTTGGAAGCCAAACATTGAGGGCCCGATTCACAGAACTAACTTAAAACAAAATCCTAAACTTACTACCATTTTGGTATTCACAGAAGGCACTTACTCATTTCGGTATTCACAGAAGTTAGGAGTCCTAACTTTAGGACTCCTAAATGCCTTCTGTGAATACCGAAAGTCTTAAAATTAGAATTTTTCGCAGTTTAGTAGTAGTATAGTTAGGACTCCTAACTTTAGGACTCCTAAATGCCTTCTGTGAATACCGAAATTCTTAAAATTAGGATTTTTCTCAATTTAGTAGTCCTAAGTTTAGGACTCCTAACTTTAGGACTCCTAAATGCCTTCTGTGACTACCGAAAGCCTTAAAATTAGGATTTTTCTCAGTTTAGTAGTAGTATAGTTAGGACTCCTAACTTTAGGACTCCTAAATGCCTTCTGTGAATACCGAAAGTCTTAAAATTAGGATTTTTCTCAATTTAGTAGTCCTAAATCTAAACTTAGGACTACTAAATTGAGAAAAAAAGGTCGACATGTTTCACGCCTAGAATGCCCGGACGGGTCAGTGGCGTTTCATCAGGACCGAGGAGGAGTGAAAGGTAGTGCACGGTGAAGACGGGAGTGCCAGAGATTAGAAGGGTAACTCACGTCTTAGAAAAAGGTTAAAAGAGGTACGGGGCTGCGGGGTACAGTGACCTGGTCAACAAGGACAAGAAGAACGTACCAAACTAGTGTAACCCTCGTATTTCTGAACGGGGCTGCATAGGATCCGCCGAGGCTGCCAGCGCCCTATTTGGGCTGCCAGCGGCAGCCGCTGGCAGAGGGTAGGTGCTGACTGAGCCGGCCCCCGACGCAACCCAAATAGGGCGCTGGCAGCCTCGGCGGATCCTATGCAGCCCAGCATATAGCGGAGGGGCGCCCTTAGTCGCGGTACGGGCAGGAGCAGCCAAGGGTGGAGAGTCCTTCTTTGGTGTCGCCACAACACAGGGGTCGTGCCCAAGACATCATCGGTGACCGCCCAAGGGGGCAGCAGCTTTATAAGGCCCCGCAAGGCGAAGGATCGGCCTCTTTTTCCCTTCGCTGAGCACCGGGATCCATCACACCGGATTCGCACAACCACCCACCCACCCTGGCAAGAAGGCAGAATGTGGCGGAATTGGCGGAATTTCTTGCAGCAGAAATGGGGGCTACCCCAAATGTGACTGATTTACTGGACTTTCCTCTTGGAAGGGGATTGATTAATGCGGGCACTGGGCAGGCAGGAGGGGGGACTGACCTGCTGGTGGTCCTGGACCTTTCTGCCCTACCCCGGGATGCCATAAATTGAACATTTTGGGGGATTTGCCTAGTGGTATGGTAGGTATCCCCTGGCAGGGATGGACCGCGATGGTGCCCTGGAAGTTACTAATAAAGGGATGCCCTTGGTTGAAGGTGAGGGCGATGAATAGGTTAAAGGGGCCTGCTGGCACTTGACATTAACCTTTCTGAAATGTTCCTTTGTAAAGGAAGGTCGAGATACTGATGTGTTGCTTGCACAATCTATGAGCTGTTCATCTGCCCTATGTCCTGCTTTTCAAAACAATTATGTATGATCTGGTTGATCTTATGAACGGTGTTTTCATAACAATGTTTGCTTAACTATGGCAAAGGTTGTCACTTATCATTTCACAATGAGTGGTGTCTATGTGATTAAAAGGCTACGCCCTTGGTTAAACCACAGTAATGACTATTTTCCATCTACTTGGGAGTAATGCAGTGGGGGGCAGCGAGTGGCACGTGTGAGCGCACTATATTTTAGCGAGAGAAGCGGGTGACAGAGCTGGGTGCAGTGTTTCTCCCCTAGTTACCCAGAGGTTCTTCACCGTCTGAACTCTGTCTCACAACCCTTCTACTTCGCTCACTCCATGCATTGACCAGAGCAGCCGAAAGTTGCACTTATTAGGCAAGTCAGAAACAGCGCAGATACAATTTAATATTTTTTTGTGTGCAACTTTTCGATTTATTGTGCGATTGTTTTGGGAGTGTAACCCGATACACTTCTAGTATGAATTAATTGCTAAAATCTGGGAGTGCCATGTGAGTCATTTAAAAGCCGCGCGCTTTAAAAAAATATATATATCTTGTCCTGTGCACCCTTTTCCTATTCTATGCCTATATTGGCCGTACTTATTATGAGCCGGCTTGACAGAATCATACATCCAGGGCACAAGTCCTAAAAAAAGAAGTGGGGGGACTCTCCAAGTTAGGTGGGGTCAAAGGAAGTGACATCACAGCAGGAAGTGACATCACAACAGGAAGTGACATCACAGCAGGATGTGACATCACGGGCGGAAGTGACATCACAGCAGGAAGTGGCATCACAACAGGAAGTGACATCGCAACAGGATCAGGAAGTGGCATCACACATGAAGGGACATCACGGCAGGAAGTGACATCACATGTGCAGCAGATCTGTCATTTCCACATATTACAAGATTTAACATTGAAGCTGCTCAGTACTTAAGCCTGTGACTTAAGGTCCCTTTATGGAGAAATTAACAGCCCAAATGTGGATGAAATTTGGCGTCCAACTACATTAGTCAAGCCTCCCTATCCGTTCTGTGCTTCTTCCCCAGGAAGATGCTCCGTCTGCTCTGTGTTGCTCTCTCCCCCCTCTGTGTGCTTCTCCCCCTTTCACAATACGGCTCCAGAGTCCATCCTCTAAGTTATTACGTGTTAGTTGGTTTGTTGCAATCTTACCTGGTCTAGTGTCTAGTCTCATCTCTAGTGTAAACCTACCAGCCTTGCAAACTCACTTCTTGTACATCAGGGTCACAGTAATTGCAGGATTCTATGGCTGTGGCATTTTAAACACAGTTATGGATTTGCCACATAATCCATCAGGTGCAGATTTTCACCCAAAAATTGTGTCTAGCATAAACGGATCAAAAGTTACTAAAAACCAGTGCATTTGTGCAAGTTGGGTGTACACATGTGCACACTGGTTAGCGGCTCTTGAGGTAGTGGCGGGAAGCACATTTGCCCATTGTTTGGGATCTTGTCTTAGATACTGCAAAAAACATCTGATTGGTACTGCTGGGAGATAAAGCAGTCTACCCCAGATCTCACGGTTCCAATCCTCATACACCCAACAGAACCCTTCATCTCGATCCTGGGGTCTTTTGTGAAGTGGTCCTGGAAACGAGCCAGGCCCTGTGGCCAGGCAGCTGTGACTGGGGCTTGCCAGTGGGCAAGTCTAATGTGATGCTGCCAGTCTACGATAGAAACCTCAAATTCGCCAGGGAAGTCATCCCCGGATTTCCCAAAGTGCTGCTCGTCCACACTCACGGGCGACGGTGTGCTATAGAACAGTTAGATGGTAATAATATGTTCTATATTACAGTCTAATAGTAACAATACGTTCAGGGAAGCATATCATTTTAAAGGAGCACATTACTGAATAATGGAAGGAAGTGACAGCAACAGAATGCCCACAAAACACCCACAGCCCTACAAGGCAAGGCCAGTCACATTTCTCTCCCTCGGGCTAGCAACGATTAGCTGTTGCTGCATCCCGAAGCAATTGAGCTGCAGTAGTTTTTTAAATCTATTTTTTCAAGTAAGAGTGTGTGGTTTAAAAAGTACCTGCCTGATGTGTTTTCGAACTAGAGTGAATATCCACGAAACTAATTTTCGCGCTTGTCTTAATCGCGTGCTGCCACTCACTGAAGTGCTTTCAACTTGTTTCAAGGCCAACGCGAGGAGAATAAACAAAATACCTGTAGAACAGGGAATTTAAATACATAGGGGCAGATTTATGTTGCACTTGCGCCACTTTTGTGCCGCCGTTGCGTCACTTTTGTGACGCAGCAGCGGCGCAAATCCTGCGCCATGGTGCGGGGTATTTACAACATGACGCATCTGGGAGATGCGTCACGTCGTAAAGCCCTGCGCCACATGTAGGCGTTCCAGGGCAGGTGGGGGCGTTCCGGCGCAGGAACGCCTCCTAAAAGTGGCTGAGTGAAATCTACAAGATTTCACTCAGTCACTTTTAGGCCCATGCTGCGTCAAAACCCTGCGCCTGCTTGAAGCAGGCGTAAGGATTGACGCAGCATTGTACAGATAGGGCACCCCAGAGCCTTGCTGGAGCTGTGTCGCGCTTGCGACGCAACTCCAGCAATGCGCCACTTTTACGGCACAGATGCGTCACGCATCTGTGCCGTTTTTGCCCCATGGTGCGCCGCATTATAAATGCGGCGCATCCATGGTGGTGCAGCTGTGGCGCATAATAATTGGCGCATCCCTGCTGATATGCAGGGATGCGCCAGTTAACATAAATCTGCCCCATAATGTGCTCTGCGTCCAGCGCTCCATTGCCAAGGTTACAGCAGTAGCAGAGATTCTGCCGAGACCCTCAGCTCTCAAAGACGGGAGAGATAGCAAGTGGGAACCGGTACCTACGAGAAACCATCAGGGCACGAGTCATTCAGTAGCCCGAAAAATAAAGGGCATGGAGCTCGAGGGTGGGACTGCCAAGTTGCAGACACACCCATCCAGTGAGGTCTGCTACGAACACTGATTGGTCGCAGATCACAGAATCTACTGGTAGGTCCCCTGCAAGGTTACGAGGTGGTGGGGGCAGGTTCACAGAGCAAGAGCTGCGATAGGTAGTGCTCAAAATAGGTGGGCAAGTCAACCTACGCAAGTAGGTGCAGGGCGTGGTGACCGGCAGACCGAGGCTATCACCCAGAAATGCGTGGTTTAGTTGGCACGCACTCTTATCACGCTTTGGATGAGCAGGGCAGGGTGGACAGCGTTTTGATAAGCAGGGTGGACGGCGTCCACCCTGGATAATAAGTGGGGGAACGCCGTCTGCCCGCATGGTACCCCGACTCGTGCCCTGCATACATCTAAAGTAATGCGCATTAGAACGTTCCTGACACCTCCTTACGTGATATTTTTAATGAATGGAACACTTGTTATGCTTTGGCTACGATAAAGTATTAATTACGGCCAGTGAATGGCTTGTTGCCAATTAATCCTCGACGCCCTAATTAAACCCCTGGTGTCACTCTCTACATACACGCCAGTTCGTGTAAATGGCATATCTGCGTGCCTGTCAACCCTGAGGGTGACACCCTCTTTTATTAATGATATAATAAATAATCATTATTGTGAAGAGGATGTGGCCTAACGGCAGGGTGGTCGACCTTGAAGCTGCGGAACCAGGTTCGAGTCTCAGCAAGGACGCTCAAAATCCTCTGATTCTGTGCAAACCACTTAATCTACCCGCACCTCATATAACAAGCATTTGCAATGCAATAGGTCTTTCATTTACGCGGGTTTAAGCTATTGGCATTGTAAATGACAATGCCTTTTATTTATGTTTTAAAAACCAAAACATGTATAAAAGTCATTGTCATTTGCAATGCTAATAGCTCACACTCGCGTAAATGCAAGACCTATTGCATTGCAATTGCTAGTTTTCCTTTCAGCTGTTTTCTGCATTGATGCTGCTTCTTTATTAGCTGTTCTTTAGCGGCAGAACTGCAGTACTCCTCTCTGAGGAAATGAAACTGTCCATGCAGGACCAGAAGACTTGGTGAGGCTGAAGTTGCTTGCAGATTATATCTGTGCCAGAAAACATACAAGTTTATTATTTGCCTATTTTTGGTGTGGAAAGTGGGTTCCAGAGCCTTCACACCTTCTTTTCTCACAGTTTCTGAGGGAAGGAGGCCAAGCACTTGTTTCTGCATGACGACTAGATCATTGTGATGTCACTGCTCACTAATAACTAGAAATCTGTGATGTAATGTTTCTATTACAAGGACCTTCTGTTGTCAGAATGAACCAATATCAAGAAAATAAAGATGGGGGATTGTAAGGAAATAATATTGCCTCATATACTTCATTTCATTTCTCTCCTGAACTGCTGAAACAATCAGGCAAGCTTGATGGTGAGGACGAAGGTTATGCTGTTCCATATTCTGGGTGTGTAGATGGAGAAGGCATGTTTCTTTGGATATAGATTAAACTCTTTTTGCATTTTTGGTCTGCAGTTTGGTGGTGTTCCGTCTTCTTATTTATTGCCCCTATAGATCCATGCCAATTGCAGGTGACCCCACCTGTTTAGATCTTTGAAGAGAATATCTAATAACAGTAGGATATTCAACCTGCATAAGGCAATATAAGTGTTGGGGATCATTCCACCTTGATAAAAGACCGAGTTTGGATTGGAGCATATTCACCCCTCATCTATTTTTTTTTTTTTATGTTTGAAAGCTTTATTAAAGAATTGAAGCCAAAAGAGAGATATCAGCACAGATTGCAATACAAAAACTATTGAGAAACTTAATACTGCTAATATCAGCATTGGAAACCACAAAGCATTTTAGGAGGATTTTAAACGTTGAGGGGGGGCAATGGGAGGGGAAGAAAGGGGGAGGAAGGGAGGGGAAGAGGGAAAGGGGGATAGCAAGATAATAAAATAAACCATACAATATTCTACAAAATACGACACATATTCAGATTGTAAGAGTCGTAAAAAGTCAGCGATGCACAATTACCATCATAAAACAGGTAAAAATATTAAACAAAACTTATAGTGAATATCAAAGGAGAGAGTTCGAGGCGTTCAAGGAGGTTTAAAATTTTCTGCATTGAGACATATAGGTTTCTTTAGGGCCAAGCAGTCCAAATACGTGGTGAGAGGCAACCAGAAAAAATCAACATTACGAGCAGGTTTACAAGAGGAGGCAAAGGAAACGTCCAATCTATGAAAGTGGCATAATGAATTCCACCAGCCTTGTAGGGAAATAGAAGCTAAAGATTTCCAGTTGGAAGAAATATGTTGGAAGGCAAGCGCAAGTGTGAGGTCAAAGAGACCGTGTAGATGAGCAGGGAGATTCAAGGAGTCAGAAAGACTACCCAAAAAGAGAAGTGGGTGTGTAAAAGAGGAAGGAAGAGGGAAGATACGGGAGAGGCATGACCACACTTTCCCCCAAAAGGTAGAGACAACAGGGCAAAGAAAAAGCATGTGGAAAAGGTCAGCATCAGAAGAAGAACAAGTCCAACATTTGGAGTCGGAGGAGGGAGAAAAACGGGATAAAGAAAGAGGAGAAAGGTAAAGCCTGTGATACAAATAAAATAAGGATTGAGTAAGAGAAGCAGAGCGGGAGATTTTTAGAGATCTGGACCACAACTTATCCCAAAGAGTAGTTGACCAAGTACAAGAAAAATCAGTTTCCCAAGCGAGCTCCACTTTAGATTTGACACGATTGGGATTAGAAGATACAAGAGATTTATAGATGAGAGATGCTTTAGGGAGTGTAGCAAGAATATTAAGAAGAGGAGAAGGAGACGACGACGATGATGATGAGGAGGGAAGAGAGTAAAAACAGTCAAGGATAATGGCCATGAGGGTTGTGAATTTCCGCAAAAAGGAGCGAGGGCATTGAAATAAAAGTTGAAATTGGGGAAAAGAGCAAGGGGATATACCGTCAAAAAGTTGGTTGACCCATATTATGCCCTTTACCCTCCATGCTTTCCAGAAAATAG
Source organism: Triturus cristatus (assembly GCF_964204655.1). NCBI lineage: Eukaryota > Metazoa > Chordata > Amphibia > Caudata > Salamandridae > Triturus > Triturus cristatus. Next base: position 1,288,620,594 of record NC_140591.1, on the reverse strand, counting down.
GTCTATTTCTTAAAAGGATAAGAGAATTATACCAAATAGTAGAATTTAAGAAGGATGTACGTGTGACCTCGGAGGGAAGAACCAAAGGGCTTAAAAGAGAAGAGGTATGTTTGAATAGGGGACACAGAGAAAAAGGATTCCTGGAAGAGAATCGCATCACCTCGGCAAAAGAGAAGGGTAGTAGTAAAGATTGTTCAATAAGGAGCCAGAGAGGGGTGAAAGGAGAGAGAGTAGATGAGATCCATCTCGAGGCTTGACGTAAAGAGAAGGATCTATGATAAAGACGGAAATCAGGGAAGTTAACCCCACCATTGGATTTAGGCTTACGGAGGGAGGCAATGGAAATTCTGGATTTCTTACCTTTCCAGAGAAAGCGAGAAAGAAGAGAGTCAATTTTTTTAAAGTAAGACGTGGGGATGTGAACCGGTAGCATAGAGAGGGTGTAAATTAAAATAGGGGCGATCATCATTTTGATTGAGTCCAAACGACCCCACCAGGATAAAAATAAGGGATTCCAGGCTGAGAGTGACTGATCAATCCTGGAAATAACTGCCGAGAGATTCAATTTAACCGAGGATGAGATGGAGTTAGAAAACAGAATACCAAGGTATTTAATCTTGGAGCTACTCCATGCAAAACCAGTAGCAGAGAAAAGATGGGGAAGACAGGATGGGGTGAGAGGGAGAATTTCGGTTTTGTCCGAGTTGATCTTATAACCGGAGACCAAAGAAAAGGAGTGAAACTCGGATAATAAGGGGGGGACGGAAGATTCAGGGTCAGAAATAAATAGCAAGATGTCATCCGCATATGCAGAAAGTTTCAATTGATTAGAGCCATACGGGAAGCCAGAAATGGAAGTGTTATTGCGAATGGAGGATAAGAAGGGCTCGAGAGATAAAACAAAAAGAAGCGGGGAAAGAGGGCAACCTTGGCGAACACCTCTCTGAAGAGTAAAAGAGGGAGAGAGTTGTCCATTCACAAGCACCGAGGCCTTGGGGGCAGAATATAGGAGAGAGACAAGGGATATAAATTTGGAACCAAAACCATGCCACCGCAATGAAGCGAACAAAAAAGACCAGTCAACCCTGTCAAAGGCCTTCTCTGCGTCAACAGAGATAGCAGCAAGAGGGGTTGAAAGTGAGGGGGCTTTGTTTAGAACGTTAAGAAGAAGGCGAGAGTTATCCGAAGTAAGCCTGCCCTTAACGAATCCGCATTGCTCTTTGCCAATGAGGTGAGGCATAAGGGGGTCTAGGCGCATTGCAAGTAATTTGGCAAAGATTTTGTAATCTACATTGACTAACGAAATCGGTCGGTAATTTTTACAAAACTGGTGGTCGCGGCCTTCTTTGGGGATCAAACAGATGGAGGCATCTTGAAAGGTGCCTTCAGCCTTGCCAGAAGAGGAAAATGATTGAAAGAGGGCTAAAAGTTTAGGTAGTAGGATGTCTGAGAAATGCAAATAAAATTCCACAGGAAAGCCATCAGGGCCAGGGGTCTTCCCTTTAGTAAGGGCTGACAAGGCTGCAGAGAGTTCCTGAAGAGAGAGGACACGATCAAGATCCAGAAAATTCAGGTGAGAGTTAGACGGTACAGGGAGCTTCTCAAAATAACTCTGAATAAGGGAAGGAGCGGGAGGACACTCTGGGGTGTAAAGATTCTGATAGAACAACTGAAATTGCTCAAGGATTTCTTTGTCTTTGTGGAGAAGAGTGCCAGCAGAAGAATATATTGAGTCTATAAGAGTGCGTTCCTTACGGGATTTGAGATAATTGGCCAAAAGCTTACCAGATCTATTGCGACCTCCGTAATACCGTGCACTACTGCGAAGGAGAATCGAAGAAGCATTATCTGTAGTTAATTTGTTGAACTCTAGCTTAGCTCGCAGGAGATCCGGTGACATAACTTTATCAGAAGAGGTGTAAAACTGGTGCTCTAGAGTTTTAATATGAGCCAGGGAGGATTTCCGCTTTTGAATGAACTGTTTCTTCTTCCGAGAGACAAAGTCAATAATGAAACCCCTCGCGGAGGCCTTAAAGGAGTCCCACAGAGTGTGAAGGGAAATACTAGGGTCTGAATTGAGAGAGAAAAACTCCACAACGAAAGAGCGAAAAGAAGAAGAAAAATTGGGATCAGTGAGGAGTGCACTGTTAAAGCGCCAACGGGAAGGTTTAGGCTGTGGTGGGAGAAGGTCAAAAACTGTCACGATGGGAGCGTGATCCGAGATGACAATAGGTTCAATAGAAGAAGATAGAACATTCTGAGATAAAGAATTAGAGAGGAAAATATAGTCAAGACGAGAGAAAGATGAGTGAGGAGGAGAGAAAAAGGAATAGTCCAACGTGTCTGGGTGTGAAAGACGCCAAGAGTCAATAAGATGTGATTGTGAAATAGTATTAAGAAATTGTTTGTGGGGTTTGTGTGGTGTAAAACGGACTGTGGATTTGCGGTCAAGGAACGGGTCAACAATCTGGTTGCAATCACCTCCAAAAACAAATGAAACATCTTTATATTGAACACATTTCTCGGTAATCAAAGGCCAAAAAGAACAGTCTGCTTGTACAGGCCCATAAACATTAAACACAGTCAAAGGAATCGAGTTTATCAATAATTTAGCCAGTACCCAACGACCTTCAGAATCCGTCTCCTGGGACAGAACCGTACATTTAAGCCTCTTGTGACAGAGGATAGCAACTCCATTCTTTTTGTTGTCAGAGGGTGAAAATAAGACTGTACCCACCCAACTTCTTTTTAACTTCAGGGATTCAACATCATTAAGGTGGGTTTCTTGCAAAAGAGCAATGTCTGGGTTGTAGGAGGCCAAATGGGACAAAACTCTCTGTCGCTTGATAGGATTAATAAAACCTTTTACATTCCATGTAATAACTTTGAATTAACAAATAATATAGAATCAAGTAGGACAGAAGAAGTAAAGAAGGAGAGGCATACGCAAAAGACAAGTCGAAAAGGAGAAAACTGTGAAAAATATCGATGAAATAGGTTAAGAAAAGAGGAAAAGAGGTAAATGGAAACAAAGGGAAAAAGGAATTGATCAACCAGTACAGGGAAAAGAAAAGGATAAAGGAAAAGGGAAAGGAAAATAAGTACAAGGAGAGACAGCACATATCCCAAAGGGACGACTGAGGAGAACATACCTGAGGGGAGTACGAAATAGGACAACGGGGAAGTGGCGACACTCAACGAGACAGATCCCCCTAACGGGAGACCAGGCCGGATCGCACCGGAACAAAAGGAACATAACCGAAGAGCCAGGATGAGGGGGAGACGGTCCATCTAGATAAATGAATAAAGAAAGAGTAACAATTGAGAACATGAAGATATACTATGACGAACTAAGGATGAGAGTGCAAGTGTTGAGGGACAAAAACTGGACACAAAACTTAGAAAAGGTACGAGGGAGTCTGAGGTTAGAAACATGTGAGTAAGAAGAACATATTATAATCTAATACGAAGAATTAATAAACGGAGACAGAGGCAGGAACAGAAATGGATGACCTGTGAGGGAAGCAAAAGTTAGACATTACAAGTAATCAAAAGGTGTAAAAACAGTTAAACAGTCAGCCACAAGAAGAGGAGGAGGTCTCCATGGCAGAATTAGAACGGGTATGAATGAAATTTTTGAGTTCAGCAGGATCTTGAAAGGTCCAAGTCTGATTCTGTAACGTAACTTTGAAAGTGCACGGATGAAATAAACCAAATCTAGCACCAAGGGATCTCAGCGGAGCTCGCAGGGACAAAAATTCCTTCCAACGGGAGGCAGTAGCATTTGAAACATCCTGGGAAAGATATACTCTCTGACCCAACCAGGAGATCTGACGCTTGGCTCTGGACGCTGAAAGGACAGAGAGAAGATCTGTGAATTTCAGAAAAAGGATAATGACACCCCTTGGCCTGGTTGACGTGGATGAACGAGGACCAAGTCTATGCGCTCTCTGAATATTGAGGGAGGTGGTGGATGGCATGTCCAAAAGCTTCGGGAGAAAGGAAGAGAAAAAGAGCACAGGGTCGTCCCCTTCTAAAGCTTCCGGCAAACCATAAATACGGAGGTTGTTCCTCCTATTCCTATTCTCCAACTCCTCCGTGTGTTGCTGAAGCGCCAAAACAGATTTTTCTAGAGAGGAAACTCTCTGAGATGTAGAGTGAAGGTCTGAAACCTGTTGTTCCACAACTGTAACTCTGTTGTCGATAGATGACCATTTCTCCTCAAGAAACTGCATTTTACTATTAGTCTCCTCAACAAAAGGCCGAAGGGCACGAATTTCCTCAAAAAGCATCTCCATGGAAATAGGGGATGACGGTTTCTCTGGTGAAGAGGCATCTTGTTTAAGGCGCTTAGAAGATGAAGCTGATGGAGGCGAGGGTTTGCTTGAAGGAGGCTGTGTTGAGGAGGAGCGAGGGAGGGTTACTCCCGCCATTGGTGCTACCTTGGTAGGAGAGTCCGTCGGTAACTGAGGTGAAGAGGTTACCACAGGAGAGCTCCCCGAAGGGGTAAAGACAAACTTTGGATTACGTAGTTTGCCCATAGAAGCCAGTCAGGAGTTGACAAGCAGTAAACAAGAGGACGACTGTGAGGAAAGATGAAGGGGTTCAGTCGCATAGAGGTGGAGTAATAATCCAAGGAGAGCTTGTGGAGTGGGTAAAGGAATGTTCCAGAACGAGCAGAGACAAGCCAGTGCCCAACTAGGCAAAAATGCAGGGCCAGAAACCAACCAGGTCATAGACGTCCTCCGTCAGAGGCAGTGAGTGTAATCAAAAAGGAAGACAGGAACATCACAAAGAAAAAGTCATTAATCAGAATCTACCTCATTCCATCCATGTGGAGCAGCACAGGCTAGAAGATATCCATGTGGCAAGGCAGCGCCCAGAATGGATGATACCGCAGTCATGAGGCGTAGAATCCCAAAAAAAGGGCAATGTGGGGCAAATGCAGCCAAGCCGGTAGAAAAACGAACATCACGCCACAGACAAAATGGCGGCCGCTCTCTGAGGAGAGAACAACTGCAGCGAGAAAAGGGGCACCCCGGCCCTAAAAATGCGTCAAAAAGCGCTCACCAGAAGCGCGCTGCATTCCGACGTGTAAATCTTGTGTCTGCGGCGAAGAAATGCTCTCCGGAGGAGAAACGGGATGATTGATAAGCTCCGGTGCGTCGGAGGTCCCGTGTCAGGCGGCCATCTTGGTCGGCGTCGTGGCCACGCCCCCACCCCTCATCTATTGATATGGGGTTGAGTTGTATGGAGAGGATCAGCAACTCCCAAACCATGGGACATTTTGGAACTGTACTTAAAACCAGATTTCTTTGAGAATTTCGTGTGTTTATCAATTAAAGCCCTTAGAGATTAGACCAGGTCTGCCAGAAAGCAAATAATTTAATCTGCAATTGGGTAATTTTATAAACCCCATATTTCGTAGATTTTCCTGTTGTCGAGAGATTATGTTTTGAATTTAGTCTATTAAAGTCTCCATAGCTGAGGCAAAGATCAGGGGTGGATGAGGACACACCTATCTGTGCCTGCTGATGATTGGAATCTGGAAGTAATTCACTAAACTGAAGGAAGTCATTCGGTGGGCCTAAATTTGCTTTCTATTGCACTTTTCTCAGATATTGCCTGCCACACTAATGAAGACCTTCCCCACATTTACCAAGCAAAGGACTGTCAGAATGTTTTCTCCAGTAGCTGCACTAATCAAATTCATAGCAAGCCTATTATTGTTTGTAGTTTTGTGGCCATAAACAAAGCATTATTGCAAGGAGGATATTATATTTGGCCAAATCAGTTAAAGTCTATGGACTAAAATGTTGGCGATTATTTTGGGATCTTTGTGAAGGAAGGGCTAATGGGTAACATGATGGAAAAGTTTGAGGTCCTTTTTTGGTTTATGCAGAATGTTTACCATGGATTCTATCTTAATGTCTGATACTGTTCGCACATGCCCTATATTAATGAAGAGTCTGGTTAAGGGTTCTGCTAATATATATTTTGAAAAACCTTTACAAAAAAGTTAAAGAAAAGCCATTTGTGCCTGAAACTTCGTTATTAAACACAAACTGAATTGCACATTTGATTTTTAAGGGAAAATGGGGACCTTGTTTCTATAAAACCTGAAGTTTTTGGGGAAGCATTGCTTTTAAAAGTAAGAGTTTTGGAGGTTTTCAGCTACGGTCTTACACCCGTAAAGGGATGTGTAATATGTGACAAACCTTGCAAGATATCTTATTTTAAGACATGCAGAGACCCCCTCTTCCAAAGGCTGCCAATAAAAGTATCTAAAAGCGGGCTTCCCAATAAAATATATCTTAAAAGTCTTAAAAGTCATTATATTATTTGAGATCCCAAGCACTCAGAAAGCCACAGTGCTTAGAAAAAGAAAAAGATGTTTTGGTACATTATGTTTTAAAAAGAGACCAAATTGTTCCCACACGGAGAAGGCCAATTGTTTATGTGTTCCTAGTGAAAGATGCAACATTGCTGTTGCCCAGATCAGCATACATTCCCAAAGGTGCACCTCGTAGCATGTTTATGGAGCAAAGGTGATTCCATCCAGTTCCCACAGAAGCACATGTTCACACAAGTTGTCTGCAGAGCCATTGTTCACATCACTATCAATCAAAAAGTAAGTTCATTTAGACTATTGATCTTTAAACCACATAAAACACGACATTTTGTTTAAAATTCTAAAAATTATTACATGTTCATCATCTCATTCCATTATATGCAACTTATTTTCCTAACATCAATCTTAATTTTGTTAAAAACAATTCCATACATAATTTATGAACACATTCAACTATCGCATATATAATCCAAAATACTAAAATTCTGTTTTAAATCATTTAAAAATATACAACTTAAAATCTCTATTTATCATTACTCAGAAATTTTCACGGATTTGGGAACATTTTGCTGATTGTTAATTTGATGATGGATAGGGCCTTATATGTTTTGTTATTTAATGATCAAAATTTTGTATTTTCGATCAAGTTCGTAGCATTATCAAGTGTAAGTATTGTATGATTCTTGTTAGCTCTGCTCAATAAAAAAAAAAAATCATTACTCAGTCCAACCCTCCATTCCCTATTCCATAAGCAACCTTTTAACAGCCTGAAGAAACTTAGCCAAAGCTATTGCAAGATCGAGATAATGCATGTCCATAAGGAGCTCAATTGCTTGCGTACGTGACCTAGTACCATATTTATTTTTAAATGGTCGTAAAAACAGTTTTCGCTGGACTAACAATTTTTGACAATCCATTAAAATGTGTAAGCAATTGCATTTCATGCCCATTCTGCATGTGCATCTACCATCAGGTTGCATCAGTTCCCTTTTTATTTTGTCATTTGATCGAGCAGGATTAACACCAACTCTCACCCTTAATATTTCCATTCTGAGCCATTGATTTGGTAGGGTGTCTAGGTAAAGATACCAATTTACTTTCCTCCACCTATTTATCATGAATTGCACGGACTCTTTTTTTACCAGGTACTCCATGTCATTTAGTCTAGACATTTCCTTCTCTAAAGATTTGACTACAGTTTTTGATTGATTCATCAATATGCAAGGACTGTGGATCAATTTTCACCTTCAACTTATAACAGATGGAGTAGAGTAGCTTTCTTATTGCTTTCGCCCACTTTAATTCACTCAGCTGAATCTCCTTCATACACCATCGTGACACTTTCAAATCGTCTCCTGACCCCAGCCGTTTCCAAAACCTAAGTAAACTCACATGGACCTGGACATTCCATGATGTCACGTCTAGCTCCAGTCTAATTGCCTGTATCATTGATGAGCTAGGCAATGACCTCAATACTTTTAAACATTTCCCTTCCTCACTGTCCCAAGTACCTTTCCCTCCTAGACATAGAATTTCTGCTCCATACTGCAATTGTGGGGGGTTCATTGCATTGTAAGCCTTCAGCAAGGGTCTATGGGACATGGCACCATAACTACCATTGACATTTTTCAACCCGCAGACAGAGGCTACAGCTTTAGCTTTCTGGGCCTCTAGTTGCGTGCCCCATTTTAGACTTGTCAAACCATATTCCCAGATATTCATACTCGTTGACAATCTCTAATTTTGTTTGCCGCAAAAAAACAATTACATTTTTGATCTCTCTTCACTAAGCACATAATTTTTGTTTTTTCCATGTTCACTGTGAGACATTTGGGGGGCGATTCCGATCCTGGAAAAATTTTCCCCGTACGAATCGTATCCGGATTTTTTACCGTACGAATCGTACAAGTAGCGTACAAACTGCCAAGTACGATTCGCATGGGAAAAAGTCCATACGAATCGCATTGGGAAAATTTCCCCACACGTCCTCGGGTCGGAAAATGTGTCCGACACATCCCCGGACGATTTACCGTACGAACCGGAAAAATGAAGTCCGACCGCGCAAGTACGATCAGTCCCGTCCTTTCGATTTTACAACCGTATGGAAAAAACACCGTACGGACCGAACTCCTATAGCAACCATGGAGACAGGTGCCCGCATACGCGCCGAACACCCCACCCCAGGCCCCGTATGTACGCGCAGAACACCCCCCAAGCCCTCGTATGTACGTGCCAAAGACCCCCCCAGCCCCCGCATGTAAGCGCCAAACGCCCCCCGGCCGCGGATGTACACGCCGAACCCCCACCAGTGTATGTACGGAGCATACCCCCACCCGTGTATGAATGGAGCGTACCCACACCCCACCAGTGTATGTACGGAGCGTACCCCCACCCGTGTATGAATGGAGCGTACCCACACCCCACCAGTGTATGTACGGAGCGTACCCCCACCCGTGTATGAATGGAGCGTACCCACACTCCACCAGTGTATGTACGGAGCGTACCCCCACCCGTGTATGTATGGAGCGTACCCACACCCCACCAGTGTATGTACGGAGCATACCCCCACAGGTGTATGTACGGAGCGTACCCCCACCCGTGTATGTATGGAGCGTACCCCCACCCGTGTATGAATGGAGCGTACCCACACCCCACCAGTGTATGAACGGAGCGTACCCCCACCCGTGTATGTACGGAGCGTACCCACACCCCACCAGTGTATGTACGGAGCGTACCCCCACCCGTGTATGTACGGAGCGTACCAACACCCCACCAGTGTATGTACGGAGCGTACCCCCACCCGTGTATGTACGGAGCATACCAACACCCCACCAGTGTATGTACGGAGCGTACCCCCACCTGTGTATGTACGGAGCGTACCCACACCCCACCAGTGTATGTACGGAGCGTACCCCCACCCGTGTATGAATGGAGTGTACCCACACCCAACCAGTGTGTGTACGGAGCATACCCCCACCCGTGTATGAATGGAGCGTACCCACACCCCACCAGTGTATGTACGGAGCGTACCCCCACCCGTGTATGTACGGAGCGTACCAACACCCCACCAGTGTATGTACGGAGCGTACCCCCACCCGTGTATGTATGGAGCGTACCCACACCCCACCAGTGTATGTACGGAGCGTACCCCCACCCGTGTATGTACGGAGCGTACCAACACCCCACCAGTGTATGTACGGAGCGTACCCCCACCCGTGTATGTACGGAGCGTACCAACACCCCACCAGTGTATGTACGGAGCGTACCCCCACCCGTGTATGTACGGAGCGTACCAACACCCCACCAGTGTATGTACGGAGCGTACCCCCACCTGTGTATGAATGGAGCATACCAACACCCCACCAGTGTATGTACGGAGCGTACCCACACCCATGTATGATTGGAGCGTACACACACCCCACCAGTGTATGTACGGAGCGTACCCCCACCCGTGTATGTACGGAGCGTACCCCCACCCGTGTATGCATGGAGCGTACCAACTCCCCACCTGTGTATGTACGGAGCGTACCCCCACCCGTGTATGTATGGTGCGTACCAACACCCCACCAGTGTATGTACGGAGCGTGCCCCCACCCGTGTATGTACGGAGCGTACCAACACCCCACCAGTGTATGTACGGAGCGTACCCCCACCCGTGTATGTACGGAGCGTACCAACACCCCACCAGTGTATGTACAGAGCGTACCCCCACCCGTGTATGAATGGAGCGTACCAACACCCCACCAGTGTATGTACGGAGCGTACCCCCACCAGTGTATGTACGGAGCGTACCCCCACCCGTGTATGAATGGAGCGTACCCACACCCCACCAGTGTATGTACGGAGCGTACCCCCACCCGTGTATGTACGGAGCGTACCAACACCCCACCAGTGTATGTACGGAGCGTACCCCCACTGGTGTATGTATGGAGCGTACCCACACCCCACCAGTGTATGTACGCAGCGTACCCCCACCCGTGTATGTACGGAGCGTACCAACACCCCACCAGTGTATGTACGGAGCGTACCCCCACCCGTGTATGTATGGAGCGTACCAACACCCCACCAGTGTATGTACGGAGCGTACCCCCACCCGTGTATGTATGGAGCGTACCAACACCCCACCAGTGTATGTACGGAGCGTACCCCCACCTGTGTATGAATGGAGCATACCAACACCCCACCAGTGTATGTACGGAGCGTACCCACACCCGTGTATGATTGGAGCATACACACACCCCACCAGTGTATGTACGGAGCGTACCCCCACCCGTGTATGTACGGAGCGTACCCCCACCCGTGTATGCATGGAGCGTACCAACTCCCCACCTGTGTATGTACGGAGCGTACCCCCACCCGTGTATGTACGGAGCGTACCAACACCCCACCAGTGTATGTATGGAGCGTGCCCCCACCCGTGTATGTACGGAGCGTAACAACACCCCACCAGTGTATGTACGGAGCGTACCCCCACCCGTGTATGTACGGAGCGTACCAACACCCCACCAGTGTATGTACAGAGCGTACCCCCACCCGTGTATGAATGGAGCGTACCAACACCCCACCAGTGTATGTACGGAGCGTACCCCCACCAGTGTATGTACGGAGCGTACCCCCCACCCGTGTATGCATGGAGCGTACAAACTCCCCACCCGTGTATGTATGGAGCGTACCCCTACCCGTGTATGTACGGAGCATACACCCAGCCCCCCTGTATGTACGGTGCGAAACACCACCACCGATGGACGGTGCGGACCAACACCCTGCCCGTGTCTGTACGCACCCTACCCCAGGCCCCTAGACCAGCACCCTCACCCAACATCGCGCATGTACGAGTCGTACTAAGCCATAGCAAAGGACAGCACTGTACAACAACATGGCCCATGTACGCACCGTACAGACGCCAAAAACATTCGTACTGAACCAGGACAAACCAAAACAACACAAGGAGAGTCAATTCGATGCACACAACACCACAAAACATGTCCAACAAGCCCAAATACATCCTATACACTGACCTGCAACTGACAAACAGCTAAACAGAGGCCCAAAACACAACCACTCCTTATAACACACCCACCCAAAGTTCAAACACAGCCACACCCACAAATGGACCAATAAAAAGGCCCAACACACACAAACCATGATCCTTTGCAACAGATCCACTACTGCCAGACCACAGAGACAATGCACTGCACCATACTACATCCATCAAAACACCTTACACTTGCACTCCTTCACACAACCACCATCACAAACACCCCCTCATCACATTCACACACACACCTTCACAACCACACTCACACACCCACAACCATCCACACCAACACCCCCACAACCATCCACACCCACACACCACACCATGCCCACTAACAAGAATCCAAAGTTCACAAAGGAGGAGCTGGAGGTCCTTGTCGACGAAATCGTCAGAGTCGAGCCACAGCTCTTTGGAACATTGGTCAGACGGACCAGCATATCCGAAAAATCAGCCATGTGGGAGAGGATTGTCAATTCTGTGAATGCTGTTAGGTCCACCAGAAGGACCAGGCATGAGTGCCAAGCCAGGTGGTACGATCTGCGGAGGACGGTCCTCCGCAAAATGACGGACGATCACAACCAGGGGAACATCACTGGAGGAGGGCCGCCCCGCAGACCGGTACACTACCATCCCTGGGAGGAGAAGGTGATGGCCACGCTGCCGCCGGTGGGAGTAGACGGAGTAGAAGGAGTCCGAGAGCCTGGTGAGTACACAAACAACTCATCTCACATGGGGGAACGCCATACACAACCAAAATACCAATCATGCACGCAACCCCCCCAAAGCCAGAACCGGACACAACCACACTCCAAAAACACACACATGCCACTAGAGCCTCCATGCCCCATGCCCCAAACAAGGCCATGCCAAGTCACAGGCCACACAAAACACCAACACAAGACAGGATGTCCCCGATGCCGGGAGGGTGGGCCTCAAAACTAACATAGAGCAACTCTGAAGCATACAACAATGCCCTCAGCCCATATGGCCTAGGGCACAGCCATACAAACAGTGTGTCCCCACACAGTACTGTGTTGCCTGCAAATGGTGGCCGCGTTGCAGGATGACATGGGTATGAAGGCACAATTTGCACATAACAGCAGCTAATGAAGACGCATCACTCTGAAAGAGTGTCAGCACACACCGCCACAGCAGCAGCGCAGACTCAGACACTCCGCCCAATGGGTGCACGGAGATAAGAAACAAACCCACATGAACAAGCCAATGGCCTTTGAAAGACCTGCAAACTGTGTGTGCCCAGGAAGCTGGGCTGAGGTGACAGAGGGTGACACACAGAGGGAGGGAGAGGGGGAGAGAGAGGGAGGGAGACAGAGGTGGACACAGGGAGACAGACAGAGGGAGGGAGGAGGGTGACAGAGGGAGGGAGAAAGGGAGACAGAGGGAGACGGACAGAGGGAGGAGGCTGACAGAGGGAGGGAGAAAGGGAGACAGAGGGAGACGGACAGAGGGAGATGGCTGACAGAGGGAAGGAGAAAGGGAGACAGAGGGAGACCAAATCACCCTTGGGTGGTGTGGCCATGTCCGCTCGTCAGCAGGTGGACTGTGTGCATGTAGACAAGGTTTGGCAGTGCGTGAACCCCCCCTTTAACCTTTGATAAACACTGGGCCATGTGTCAATCTGTGCACAAGTACATCCGTGCTGCCGGCACAAACCTAACCTTACACCCAGTATACCCACCCACTGTGTTTGTCAGAACCCTGTCACAAATGCTTAAGTTATCTACCTGCATTCTCAAATAGCATGGAAAAAACACCATTTGGCCACGTACAGTGCAACACGTAAGGCGGCTCTGCATGGCTTGCTATGCCCGCTCACTACACTGCTGACTGCGTTCAAAAAAGATGCATCAACTAAGATTGTGTCACACATAGGTAAAGTGTCGAAATCTGTGGCCAAGGGACATACCCATGCACAAGTGCACTGTGAGAGGAATGCAAGCCAAATCCAACCACCCAGAGGAACTGTGCCAACTCAAAAATTAATGAGACATGGATGTCGCATGTAACACAATTAACATTGTCTCTCTCACACACAGGTCAACGTCGTCGATCTCCCCAACACTGGGGGGGAAGACTCACAGGACCAGGCTCTGCGTGAAGAGGACCCCACCGGCAGCGATGACTCTCACCACTCCGTGGATGACCCAGACCAACCTGGCCCCTCTGGTGTCCAACCAGCTGCAGCACCTGCGTCAGGTACAACTGTGCCAACCACCACCCCCATTCTTGCCACATCCCAGGAGACACCCAGGAGCCCTGCCCGCACACAACAACACAGCCAGTCTGTCCAGGAGGGACAAGGTTTTCCGGGCACCCAGGAGGAGGCAGGCGACACCGCAAATGCCATCCCTCAGGGGTCCTGGAGACCCGATGTGCCCACAACGGCAGGCCAGGCGCAAGTGGGCAGGGGTGGTGGGAGTGGAGGACGGCGGAGGACGGCGGAGGCGCGAACCTGACCAGTTGGCTCAGGAACCGGTAATGTCACACGTCACCAACATCCTGGACACATACCGGCGTGACACCAGGGGCATGGGCCAGGTTGCGTCCACCCTCACAGACATCAAGGGGACCCTCGAGGAGATGAAGACCCTGCAGGCCGAGCAATATGCCTGTCAACAGCGACACCAAGGACGGATGGAGGCAAGACAGGCTGAGCTTGTGGCGGTGCAAACGGACATGACCCGTGTACTCCGTCGGATTGCCGAAAACATGGGCAACCCTCCCTGTGCCACCAGGCGAAGAACATCACCACCCACAGGGAGGGATCAGGAGGAGGAGGATTCATCCGACGGAGCATCACAAGCATCGTCACGGCCTGCTTCTGAGGGTCCCCGCAGGAAGGTGGGTCGTCCACGCAAAAGACCGTGAGAGTCAGCGGAACATCGCCATCTCCCAGGTCACCTGGCCTGGCACCTGGCCCTCTGGCCCAACAGCAGCACATCATCACATGACATTCTCTGCCGCATGGACTTGCTCGTCACTGTCTGACCAATGTTGACAAAGACTGTGGCATAGACTCTGATGACTTCCAATGGCAAGGATACCAACTCCCCCTGTGAACTTTGGATTCTACACTCCCGCCAAGCACCTCTTGTCATCCCCCCAAACACGTACCCCACCACAAATAAAAATCATCACAATCACGAGATAATGCCGTCATTTTGCATTATTCCACTACATGTGTGTGTTGTAAAGTCAAACCATGCCTGATTTCAGAAGTAACTCCAACCATCCATACCCTGGGGTCTGAGTCTGGCACAGGACACACATGGGTCACAATGTATCATCCAATACAGACATGGAGCACCATACTCACCCGTGATGGGCCCAACCAGCTGAGGGGGTGCCCGCACAACTGTGCCTACAGACCTATTTAGAAGAGCAACAGTCATGCGCAGAGGTCAGGGATCATGTGGAGTGTCCTGTGGTGCTACTCCCAGGTATGTGTAGACACGTGGCAGAACCATGTCCTGCATGCTTGAGTCAGGTGGATGTGAAGAATGGTGGGCCGGCCAAGGTTGGATGCATGGAGATGGCACAATGGGGTGTTGGATCACAGTGCCACAAGGTTGTGTTGTGGTTGTGGGCTGCATCCTGAGTGTGTGCGTGGATTGAGAAGGTCATCCTGCAGCTGGCAGTGATCCATTCCCCCCCATCTCTGTTGGACGTTGATGTGGCTTGGTTGCCGGATGTAGAAGCAGAGCTGTGCAGATGCACCCTGGATGTGGACAAGTATCATGGGAGTTGTAACGCACATGTCCGTTGAGTGCATGGTAGGATTAGACACGGATGTTGTAGTTGACCTGGGGGATGGTCTCTCTTGCCTTGAGGCGGATGGAACTGGGGATCTTGTGCATAATGCAGAGTGTGCTGCAGCATGAGGCACAGATCCTGCTGATCAGCATAGCACATGTCAGCAAGCAATCTATGATGAACACCAGCTTGTTTGCGTGGACACTGGGTGCCCTTGCTGCAGGGCCTGCAGCAGCATGCGCCATGTCAAGAAAACAATGCCACAAGTTGCACACAAAGACAAGGATCTCAGCAAGGAACTATGCAAAAGGTGTATGTCAAGGAAGGAATGTCTGGTGCAACATGGCACACACACACACAATGGATGCACATGCAGCGCAGTTGCCGTCGTGGAGACTGACATGCCACAATACCTACACAGCCATGGACATCATGCACAATACAGATTCTAATCCCTGACAAACATCTTGCATCATGCTACTCTACACATAGACTCATATGCACTATCTCTGATGACTATGCCAGACATGCCGCATGCACAGTGGCAACAGACCACCATTGACAGAGATGAGGCACCTTGGAGGCAGAGGGACACCTTTATTAGTCATGTGTGTCGGAATGCTAATGCAACTCTGTCAACACATACACAGGTCATGTGGATGAACATGTGGGACCGACACTGGTACCCCCCCTTTGCACCACAGATGCTGGAAATCCATAGAACTGGCACACAAGTGACGGGTTACAGCTAAACACCCCCTGCTGCTCACGGAGAGGCTGCTATACACCATTGAGCCTCTAATGGGGAATTCACACACCATGTCAACCCGGTGCAACCCGTATGTTTCCGAGGGCAGTGTTACACACATTGATGGCTTCATCACAATCCAGTATCCCATTACAGATGACTGTCACCAAGTCTGACCATCAATTCAGGTGAATTCAGCTCCATGTCATGTGCCCCATGGTCATTCTACATGTATGCAAAGTAACCAAACATGAACAGGAGCAGTGCACACACATTCCAAACAAATACCACACCCAAAAAGCCGTGCTGCATCCCTTACCCTAAGGAGATTTTCAAACTTGTCCGTGCATGTAACGCTGAATCAGCACATGTTGCTGTGTTCATGAGGAATAGCAGGAGCACAACAATGCCACCAGCAGACAGCATGCGCAAGTACCTGTGGATGAGAGACACACAAGGAGTCAGCCAAAAGAAGCACATCCGCATGCATGTGCATGTACTCGACACGTATAAGGTTGTCAACATGCTAGGTGACAATGATGACTCTGGAAAAACATTCTTCTATTGCACCATCACTCGAGTGACACATCCAAACACACCTCTGACTCACTTTGCAGACATGCAGATGGACACACACATCGTAACACATGCCACACACGGCCCAATGCATGCACACTCAGACACTGGAACTCACCACTAAGCAAAGAAGTCACGTATGAGCCGACTACGGATGTCCTCCACCGCCTCCTCCTCCTCCACATCACTTGCCTCGTCACCAAGCCCTTCATCCTCCACGGGTGGATGGTCCTGCTCATCCGGATCCAGGATGAGTGGCACACCTTTCTCCACTGCCATGTTGTGCAGCATGCAGCACACGAGGAAGATCTTGCAGACCTTCACCAGTGCATATGGGAGTGCGCCACCGGTTTTGTGGAGGCAACGGAATCGGCTCTTCAGGAGGCCAATCGTCCTCTCTATCACTCGCCTGGTCCGCCCATGGGCGTTGTTGTAGCGGTGCTCGGCAGCAATGCTGGGGTTGTGGAGAGGCGTGATCAGCCATGGCATGTTGGGATAGCCAGCGTCCCCTACATGGAAACATCATGGACAAAAGTGGGTCAGGAGAAGCAGTAAGACAGGAAGATGACGCTAAATACAGGACTGCCAGAGTATACCCACCAACAATACATGCTCGTTCGTTGCGCACCTGCAGCATCATTTCAGGCACCCTGCTACGCCTCATGATGTGGGCATCGTGTGCTGATCCTGGAAAACGAGCACAGACATGTGATATCACCATGTTGGCAAGACACACCACAAGGGCATTAATGGAGTGGTAATGCTTGCGGTTCCTATACGCTACCTCCTGTGCCTGTGGTAGTACCAAAGCCACATGTGTTCCATCTATGGACCCAATGACATGGGGCATCCCTCCCAGGGCATAGAACTCACGCTTGACACCTGTCAACTGCTCAGGATTTGGGAATTTAATGAACTCATCCAGGTGATCCAACATGGCCTCTAAAAAATCATGCATAACACGGCTGAACATGGTTTGGGACATGCCACCAACATGAGCAATGGTATATTGATAGGTACCCGTGGCAAAGAAATGTAGGGCTACCATCACCTTTATCTTGGGTGTTAGTGCAGTAGGATACCTGTGTAGCGGTTGGAGGTGTGCTTCCAGCCGGGCGGTCAAGTCCTCAATCAACGGTTGGCTGAAGCGGTAGCGGCGTATACAGTCACGTTCCCTCAGGGCAGCCATGTCTGGCATTGGTCGGGGGAGAGGCGGAGCCCTTCAGGAAATTTGAAGGGACAACAAAGAGTGAGTACAGTACACCACCAATGTCAATGTACTGAGCACATGTTCAACAGGCAATACACATATGCTACATACAGAGTCAGGTCTGTGCAACATATCCTGGACACGTATGCCAGGCAGGTGACACTCCTACCAAGAGCCAGCCGCAAACGTGGATTCTCAAGCTCAACATGACATGGCATGAAACTAGCTGTGGGCCAGTGTGAGTGAACAGGCAGACGCATCACAGGAGTGCCAGACATCCGCATATGTGCAGAATTAGTATGTTAATCATACAGACAGGTTGCGGAACACTAGAGGCACAGGTCACATGTCATAGAAAAAGGACAGACCACAGACCTTGCCATGAAGGAGTACATGTCAAGACTGATCACACATACATTGAGAGTATGCAGATATGTCCTTGTTTTGAAACTCCGTGTCGATGCATACATACACACCTTACGTCGGATTACACATGTGGGCTTGTGTGCGTAACAGTGTGCCATGCCCATCTACACACAGACACATGTTGGTTGCAGCAACTGCCGATGCATTTGACTAAACACCTACAGCAAACCTATGGGAACACATGACATAGTTACAGCGTGCAACGCGGGCATTCACATCTCAGGTGTAATATTCCGTGTACCTGGCATCAGGGGACAGTTGCGGGTGTCGGTGACTGTGCCATGCCAGTGAGGCATGGCTCAACAAGTCTGTACTACATGCACACATGTCAAATGAGTGAAGGGGATGTGTGGCACATAGTGCACCATCACACATGACATGTGTACACAGCTCATCATACATTTATTTGCTTCACACCTCAGGAGTAATGTGCCACATCACAGCCTGACACACCTGTGCCCGACACATGTAGTACTGCACAGACAATGCCTTGATGTCCAGCCTTGGCCAAGTAGGACAGCTCTATTCCTGTCTGTGTGCCACCTGTCACCACTGTCAGGTGTGAAACGCACCGTACATACGCTCTGAGGGCGTGTGTACGGTCCCTATCACTATGGGAGTGCTCGCGTATGCGTACGCCATAGTAATACGGACCGTACAGGCGTGTGTACGGTCCCTATCACTATGGGAGTGCTGGCGTATGAGTACGCCATAGTAATACGGACCGTACATGCGTGTGTACGGTCTGTATTACTATGGCGTACGCATACGCCAGCACTCCCATAGTGATAGGGACCGTACACGCGTGTGTACGGTCCGTCTTAATATGGCGTACGCATACGCCAGCACTCCCATAGTGATAGGGACCGTACACGCGTGTGTACGGTCTGTATTACTATGGCGTACGCATACGCCAGCACTTCCATAGTGATAGGGACTGTACACGCGTGTGTACGTTCCGTATTACTATGGCGTACGCATACGCCAGCACTCCCATAGTGATAGGGACCATACACGCGTGTGTACAGTCCGTCTTACTATGGCGTACGCATACGCCAGCACTCCCATAGTGATAGGGACCGTATGCACGTGTGTACGGTCCGTCTTACTATGGCGTACGCATAGGCCAGCACTACCATAGTGATAGGGACCGTACACACGCCTGTACGATCCGTCTTACTATGGCGTACGCATACGCAAGCACTCCCATAGTGATAGGGACCGTACACACGCCTGTACGGTCCGTATTACTATGGCGTACGCATACGCCAGCACTCCCATAGTGATAGGGACTGTACACACGCCTGTACGATCCGTTTCACTGCATTTGGGGTGCCCTAGGTCCGTGGAACGCACCGTACCTGTGTGTAAATATTGAAATAACATAGGGGACACATGAGGGACAAGTATAAGGGCCTAAATGCATGCTGGTTGTCATGGAGACCGAGTTTAAAGTTTGAATTTTTGCATCAGGTGGCCAGCAGAAGTCGGTTGGAAACAATATACTTTGTTGCAAAGTGGTTGTTGACTTGACATCATGCTCAATTTTTAAACCATGCAAAGCCACTCACTGGGGTAAGTTTAAAGGGATTGGAGGAAATGTAGGATGCTAATGTGACTGACCAATCACTCTGTACTCCTGTAAATGAAACAGCCCAGCAAGGCAGATATAAGGCAGCCAGGTCCCATGAGAGAGCACTTGCCTGCACATCCTTTCATTCCACAACACTGCTGCTGCTCGTGATTCCTCTGGCACCATGTCCAGGTCTGTGGAGAGGGCCCAGCCATTCACCATGGAGGAAAATATGACGTTGGTGGATGTGATCCTCCCACAGTACACCATACTGTATGGTCGACCAGGGGAGCAGGTGGGTGCTGACTCCACTAGCTTAGACTGTGCCCCTTTTTTGTGACTGTGACTTCTGGCATTGTGTCCATGTGTGACAGACATGCAATGTTGTTTAGAGTGGGTCCCAGGGTGGGGAATGCCTCATGTCTCCCATGCAGAGCATGCTGTAGTTCCTGTGTGCACTCCTCACTTGCATAGTGCTTACTGTGACAATCAATGCATGGTGCATGCAACATTCAGCCTGGCTACTCCTCCTGGGAATGTTGTTTCTACAGTCCTGATGTGATTCTGTGGTCCCCCCAGTGTTACAGGTGACAGTACCCATAGATGTGTGTTTGTTTAGTGTACCTGTGCTGAGAGTGTCCAAATTATGTGTTCGTCCCCTGGACATTGGTGTGTGTGTGTGAGTCCCCTGTCATGTGGGTGAGTGCATATGTGGAGTGTTGCATGCCAGCTGCATGAGGGATGGATATACCCTGCCCATCTGATGTGAGCAGGGAGCAGTGCTGTGTGACTGCCGTGCTGAGCCAGCCCCACACCTGTGACCCCCCCCAGTCTAGTGGCACATGGGCAGAGTGAGGTTTGTACCCGCAGTTGTTAATGGCAGGTGATTGTCCTGTGCCTGTGTGTGTCTGTGTACTCTGCTGAGGTTGCGTCAGTGGGCTGGGGCATGTGACTGCTTTGAGGTGCTGTACATAATCCTGGTGTAGCTTGTGATGCACAGTGTGATCCAGGATCATTGATTGTGTGGCACCCCTCATGCCACCTGTGTACTTTCAATGCCACGTAGTGCATTTGGCCTTCCCCAGAGGATAATGTCCCTATGACAAAGGTGCAACGAGTTGCCTGCATACCATGGCCTGTTCAAACAAGAACAATTATTAATATGTGTGTCTCTGTGTCATTGCTCAGGTGTATTAAAGTATTCTCACTTTTGCATCCTCACAGGTAGGCGTCCATGCCAAGGGGGAGATGGAAGCAAGCCGTCAGTGCCGTGAGGATTACGGAGGGTCGGAAGCGGCGCCTAGCCCAGGTGAGGAAACGCTGGCAGGATATCCAGTGCTGGACGAGGAGGATCGCACGGGTCCTGCTGGGGGACTCACCTGAGAGCCAGAAGAACCGTGGGCGCCGGCGTCTGACCCACATCCATAAGCGTGTGCTGGCGGTGGTCTTCCCCGACTTGGATAGGCGCTTACGGAAGAAGCAGCAGTAGGAAGGGGGTAGGTACATGTGTGTTTGTTGTGTGTAACCAGCTTTTGGAAGTGCGCAGTTGCATGGATGCACTGCCAGGGTTTAAATGTGCAGTGCATAACCTGTTCCCCTAAGTAAACCGGTGCTGTTCTCCCTCCCTTCCCCTCCTTGCCATGTGTTCCCTGCTCTGTGTGTAGTCACTCTTGCACAAGGTTATCTAGGCTGGCAGTTAATCCAAGTGCCCAATGCTTGCAGCATCATGTGTGGAGGTGGTGTGTAACAGGTTTTGGGACCTTGCCTGTGCCCTGGCCAGTTCAGTCATTGTGGGGTCCATGTCAGTTGGCACTGATGGTGAGTCCCGACATAGGAGTGTGTCTTAAAAGTGTACTGCCTTAAAGCATGCATGTCCAATGTTGTGCCCTCTGACATGATGTGCATGAGTGGGGGTAATGCATAGTGCAGGGACGGTTGCTTCAGTTGCAGTCATATCCATCCAGGACCATGGAGGAGTGTGGCCACTACCGTGCCCTGGGGCACCTTTCCCTAGGTATCATGTGTGTCATCCAACAATGTGGACATTCTCTGTGTCTTCGGCATAGGTTGGGCTCTGTGGCATTGTACCCTGGCCTCATCTGTATTTACATAAACTGTGCTACATGTGTCCACTGTACAGTGTGACCCAATTTTGCTTGTGCATACTCACAGTGGGCAGTGCCTGTGTGTATTGGTACGACAATCTGATGATGGTTGATTGTCAATGATATATGTGGACAGGCGCACCAGGGGTAGTTTGTGTACAATCAGGATTTAGTGCAGGCCATGTGTTTTCATCCCAGAGTAAGAGGTGTAAGTACTTCCTCTGTCTCAATCACATTGTCTCAGGTAGGGGGTGGTTTGTGCGGGCAAGGCCTACATGTCAAAATATGGAGTCTCCTTGCTAGGTCTGGCCTGTGTGTGATGTTTGTCTGCACATACACTCAAGGTGCAGTGACCCAGTCATGTTGGGCATGGTTTAATGTATTAGCTTTGCAGCATGTGCAAAAAGTTGATATACATGGTTCCTGTTCATCCCTTTTTTGGCAACGCTGTGTGGTGCAGATGCTGTGCACAATTGTCCCCAGAGCCTGGCTCCTCTGTCCAATTTAATATCAAGTAATTTGCTGTTGTGTCATGCTCTCCATTGTTTCTCAGTGGCATGGTGGGTCAACCAACTGTGTGTTGCAGGGCCTACATATGTACCTTGTATTGTAGATATTACTCATGTTGCTTTTCAGGCTATGCACTGTGACCTATGTAGATTTGACTCATGTGACATATGTATACAGGTGTCTGATTATTTCCTGTCTCTTCACCTTGCCCACAGCATCGTCGGGGGACTCCGAGGGAGACACGGGCACAGACCGTGAGCAGGGAGCGAGCACCAGTGCCAGCAGTGCTGTCTTGTCTGGCGCATCGAGTGGCACGGAGGCCGAGGGGAGTGAGGCGGAGGACCTGTCCAGTCCCACCACCGACTATGACGCTGACGGGTCCGAGGCTGAGCTCCCAGAGGGGTGGAGGCAGCTCCCACAGCTGAAAGCAGCACTCCATCTCAACCCGCCCCCTCCATTACCATCACCGGCCTCCCACTTTCTCGGGTACCTTCCCGCCGTGCTAGGTCACCACGTGTCTCCTTCTTGCCAGGCACCGCACCCCCTGCCCCTATCTCCACTGCTGCCGTGAATGCCGAGTCTGTGGACATCCTGCGCCAGTTGCAGGTTGGTCAGACTGCGATGCTTAATGTCCTCCATGCCCACACCCGAGTGCTCACCCAGATGGAGGCATACATGGAGGGCATCTCAGCTGCGCAGTCTGACCAACGCCAGTTGCTGAGGTCCATAGACTCGACACTGACTGCAGCAATGGATCTCCTGCAGCGCTGCGTCCCCCCCTACCCCTGCACCATCCACACTTCCCACTCCCATGCCTGTCCCACGCACACCCAGACGTCCCCATGCAGGCACCCCACCAGACACAGGTACCACACCACCAGGGAAGGCCAAGCGCACACCTCCTCTCACGCACACACAGGGTGAAGTAGGCACACCCACTGGGTCGGGGGGCAAATGGAAGACACACAGCCACAGTGGGAGTCCACATTCCTCACAACCCACTCCCTCCAAATCCACTCCCCTCAGCTCTCCTGGCCATGATTCCAACAAAGATTCCTTCATGGCCGCTCTGTCCCTGAGCCCCAAAGTGACACCACCCCGCAAGCGGTCAAAGGAGTCCCCGGTCAGGGTAGTTGAGTCCCCCCCCCTGTCCACACCCTCCCCCAGTAGCACTGCGACCCATCCCTCCGACCCCCCCCTCCTTGGGGCCTGTGGTTCCTTCGGGTGCAGGGGAGACGCTGGGGGACCTTGCAACCGTGTGCAGCGCCATTCTCACCGCCACCTTTGGCACTGCCCCACCCCCTGTGGTGGAGTCCTCCGTCCCTGCACCCATAACACCTGCCCTTGCCCCTCCTGTCCCTGCGGTGCCTGGTCCTTTCCCCCACATGATGCCCCCCCCTGTGGAAGCAAAGGAGGTATGAACTCTGCAGGCAAGCTAGGGGACACGCGTCCCTATGTGTCCCCCACCAGGAATTGGACTATGGACTGCCCTATGGGCCTTGTACATATTGCACTTTTATTGACAATTTTATGTTTTCATGCTGAATAAAGCAATGTTTTTTTTTCCTTTGTACACTACTGCTTTTCTGGTATTGCTGTTGGTGGTGCTGCTCCATGATTTGGGGTGGTGATAATGTGTTAGGTGTCTGGGAAATGTTGTGGTGTGCTGCTCATGGGGTGGACCCTGGTATCTGTGTGCCATCACAAGGGCTCTGCAAATAATCTTTGGTCATGTGTGTTCTTACTGAATGGTGAAATTGTCCCAAGGTGTGTTCCTCCCTCTGTGGACCCTGACATCTTCCCTGCAGGGTGTTTCCATAATGTTGTGCTGAGCTGTGTCTACATTTACTTGGTGTGTGACGGATCCGTTCAACTTTGGCCATGCATGCTGGGCAATGTCTCCACCTGCATCATTAGTGGCATCCTTGGTGGTCATTGTACTTGTGTATGGAGTTTATTGACATTACTTCATGTGGACATGTTCCCTTTTACACACTATGCATGTGTGTACTCCCAGCCTCACACACATGTGTTACGTGTTCTGCAGGGTCTTTGGGCACCTGACTGACATTTGTGGCCATTGTATCTGTGGGTACTCCACCCTTTTCCTTCCATGGGCACTGCTGGGAAGACTGTGCACCCACCCCTCCTATGTCTGGGCACTGATGGGGGGACTCTGCCCCTACCCCTCCTATGTCTGGGCACTGCTGGGGGGACTCTGCACCCACCCCTCCTATTGCTGGGCACTGCTGGGGGGACTCTGCACCTACCCCTCCTGTGTCTGGGCACTGCTGGGAGTGATAGGCACCCACCCCTCCTATGTCTGGGAACTGCTGGGAGGACTCTGCACCCACCCCTCCTATGTCTGGGCACAGCTGGGAGGTCTCTGCACCCACCCCTCCTGTGTCTGGGCACTGCTGGGAGTGATAGGCACCCACCCCTCCTATGTCTGGGCACTGCTGGGAGGACTCTGCACCCACCCCTCCTATGTCTGGGCACTGCTGGGAGTGATAGGCACCCACCCCTCCTATGTCTGGGCACTGCTGGGAGGACTCTGCACCCACCCCTCCCATGTCTGGGCACTGCTGGGAGGACTCTGCACCCACCCCTCCTGTGTCTGGGCACTGCTGGGAGTGATAGGCAACCACACCTCCTATGTCTGGGCACTGCTGGGAGGACTCTGCACCCACCCCTCCTATATCTGGGCACTGCTGGGAGTGATAGGCACCCACTCCTCCTATGTCTGGGCACTGCTGGGAGGACTCTGCACCCACCCCTCCTATGTCTGGGCACTGCTGGGAGTGATAGGCACCCACCCCTCCTATGTCTGCGCACTGCTGGGAGGACTCTGCGCCCACCCCTCCTATGTCTGGGCACTGCTGGGAGGACTCTGCACCCACCCCTCCTATGTCTGGGCACTGCTGGGAGGACTCTGCACCCACCCCTCCTGTTTCTGGGCACTGCTGGGAGTGATAGGCACCCACCCCTCCTATGTCTGGGCACTGCTGGGAGGACTCTGCA
Organism: Triturus cristatus; assembly: GCF_964204655.1. Taxonomy (NCBI): domain Eukaryota; kingdom Metazoa; phylum Chordata; class Amphibia; order Caudata; family Salamandridae; genus Triturus; species Triturus cristatus. Next base: position 1,288,595,261 of record NC_140591.1, on the reverse strand, counting down.
CCCACCCCTCCTATGTCTGGGCACTGCTGGGAGTGATAGGCACCCACCCCTCCTATGTCTGGGCACTGCTGGGAGGACTCTGCGCCCACCCCTCCTATGTGTGGGCACTGCTGGGAGGACTCTGCACCCACCCCTCCTGTGTCTGGGCACTGCTGGGAGTGATAGGCACCCACCCCTCCTATGTCTGGGCACTGCTGGGAGGACTCTGCACCCACCCCTCCTATGTCTGGGCACTGCTGGGAGTGATAGGCACCCACCCCTCCTATGTCTGGGCACTGCTGGGAGGACTCTGCACCCACCCCTCCTATGTCTGGGCACTGCTGGGAGGTCTCTGCACCCACCCCTCCTGTGTCTGGGTACTGCTGGGAGTTATAGGCACCTAGCCCTCCTATGTCTGGGCACTGCTGGGAGGACTCTGCGCCCACCCCTCCTATGTGTGGGCACTGCTGGGAGGACTCTGCACCCACCCCTCCTAAGTCTGGGCACTGCTGGGAGGACTCTGCACCCACCCCTCCTATGTCTGGGCACTGCTGGGAGGACTCTGCACCCACCCCTCCTATGTCTGGGCACTGCTGGGAGTGATAGGCACCCACCCCTCCTGTGTCTGGGCATGTACGCTTGGGACATACACCGGTGGGGGTATGCTCCGTACATGCACGGGTGGGGTGTGGGTACGCTCCATTCATACACGGGTGGGGGTACGCTCCGTACATACACTGGTGGGGTGTGGGTACGCTCCATTCATACACGGGTGGGGTACGCTCCGTACATACACTGTGTCTGGGCACTGCTGGGAGTGATAGGCACCCACCCCTCCTATGTCTGGGCACTGCTGGGAGGACTCTGCACCCACCCCTCCTATGTCTGGGCACTGCTGGGAGGACTCTGCACCCACCCCTCCTATGTCTGGGCACTGCTGGGAGGACTCTGCACCCACCCCTCCTGTGTCTGGGCACTGCTGGGAGTGATAGGCACCCACCCCTCCTATGTCTGGGCACTGCTGGGAGGACTCTGCACCCACCCCTCCTATGTCTGGGCACTGCTGGGAGTGATAGGCACCCACCCCTCCTATGTCTGGGCACTGCTGGGAGGACTCTGCGCCCACCCCTCCTATGTCTGGGCACTGCTGGGAGGACTCTGCACCCACCCCTCCTATGTCTGGGCACTGCTGGGAGGTCTCTGCACCCACCCCTCCTGTGTCTGGGTACTGCTGGGAGTTATAGGCACCTAGCCCTCCTATGTCTGGGCACTGCTGGGAGGACTCTGCGCCCACCCCTCCTATGTGTGGGCACTGCTGGGAGGACTCTGCACCCACCCCTCCTAAGTCTGGGCACTGCTGGGAGGACTCTGCACCCACCCCTCCTATGTCTGGGCACTGCTGGGAGGACTCTGCACCCACCCCTCCTATGTCTGGGCACTGCTGGGAGTGATAGGCACCCACCCCTCCTGTGTCTGGGCATGTACGCTCGGGACATACACCAGTGGGGGTATGCTCCGTACATGCACGGGTGGGGTGTGGGTACGCTCCATTCATACACGGGTGGGGGTACGCTCCGTACATACACTGGTGGGGTGTGGGTACGCTCCATTCATACACGGGTGGGGGTACGCTCCATACATACATGGGTGGGGGTACGCTCCGTACATTCACGTACTCACGCTCTGCAGGCCTGGGTACGGGCCGTACCCATGCTTTTGGAACGTGGGTACGGTGCGTACCACCATTGTTGGGGTGCCGTAGGAGTCCGCATCGTACCCAGGCCTTAAGAGCGTGGGTACGGGTCGTACCACGCCCACCTCTACGTCACTCCAACAATGGCGGTACGGCCCGTACCCACGCTCTTCAGGCCTGGGTACGGTGCGTACCCCTACGGCACCCCATTGGGGGTCCGCATCGTACCCAGGCCTGAAGAGCGTGGGTACGGGCCGTACCGCCATTGTTGGAGTGACGTAGTGGTGGGTGTGGTACGACCCGTAACCACGCTCTTAAGGCGTGTGTACGGTACGTACCGGAATTGTTGTGCTGCCGTTTCGCGTCAACATCCACTTCCGTTATGGCGGACGCTTTCGTTGCTGGACACGCCCCCATCCCCTCGAGGTGACCAGGTCCTGCAGGTCAGGTATGTCCAGGGCATGTCTGATTTGGGACTTGGGTGGGGGTTATGTGTCCTGCCCCTGCCCCCCACCTTTGCCCCTGGGTGTTGTTCTGACCTTCTGCGGTGTCTGCGTCGGTTCCTGTAGAGCAGGTGGACTGCTATGAGGGCTGGGATGACACGTAGGTTCGGGTCCATGGCTGTCCATCGCATACAGGTGCTCCTTGTGCGCGTCGCTTCCTGGTTCGTGAAACGAAGCCTGAATGCATCCTGACGTCACGTCGGCGCTTTCCCGGATCACATTTGTATGTATATTTCCGTCGGTCGGTGTTTTGTACGATTCGCACTGAAATAGTGTTTCCATGCGAATCGTACTTGCATTTTTGTAATGGTTTTTGGCCGGGTACGAGTCGGACGGAGAAAATGCTCCGTCCGACGGTTCGTACCCGGTTTCTCCAGGATCGGAATCGGCCCCTTGGTTGCACAATATGTGCTGAATGCATTTAGCTTCCTTTGCAGACCCAATTCTGTCTGATCAAGGATTACTAAATCGTCTGCATACAGTAGACAAGACAAATGCTTCCCATTTACTTTTGGGCTTGCACTTCTTTCAGTCATCAGAAAGGAAGGAAGATCAGCAAGAAAGATTGAAAAAAGAAGCGGGCCAATACGCAACCCTGTCTTAGGCCATTATTGATCGCTATCTCCGATGTCAAGCCCTCCATTGTATCTTTAAAGACCTGTGCCCAGTTCTGACTATGCAACTCCTGAATTATTACTAGGAGTTCTTCAGGGATGTTATAATTTTTTAACGTCTCCCAAAGACATTCCCTTTCTACTAGATCAAAAGTCACCCGAAAGTCAACAAAACAGCAGTATAATCTATCTTGCTGCTCCATGGACTTTCGGGCTAATGCCCATAAGGCGAAGCAATGGTCAATCATTGAGTGCCCCTCCTTAAACCCTCCTTGTTCCACTGGCACGACCGAGTGTAGCTCAACCCAATCCTTCAATCTGTCAAGGATTATTTAAGGGAACACTTTCGCTCCAATATCTAGCAGATTAATTAATCTGTAGTTCTTAGTGTCCTTCCTATCACCTTTCTTGTGACGAGGTCTAATCACGGCCCCCCTCCAGGATTTTGGCATAATTCCTGAGTCTTGAACAGCTGAAAACATGTTGGAGAAAAATTACGCCCACCAGTTTAACTCTGTTTTGATTATAATAGTGGGTAAGTTATCCGTCCGTGCGGCTCGAGTTAGGTTTAACTTCCTAATTGTATCCTTCACTTTTTCTATCGAGAAGGATGATTTTAGCTCTTTTGCTGCCCTTCCCATGGGGACTCTTTCCTTACTTATTACGGGCCATTAACTTGCCTTATATAATTGGCCTAGGTTCCCCTTTCAAGATGCCTCATCAACTACACAGCTCATAGTTCCCGGGGTCCGACCCAAGGCATCCTGGATCAACATTCAGAAACCTTTAACATTTTTTGTTTCTATTGTTTCCAATAGGTTATCCCAGCATTTTTCTTTAAAGATCCTCTTTTTAAACCTTACTAACATATTATATTCTTTCCTTAGATTAACTAAATTAGTAAAACCTTCCTGATCATACCTTAGCCTCAAAGATCTTCCTTCTCTCCTTATTATCCTTTTTTTTCCCTACACACAGAATCAAACCAGCTTATTTGCTTTCTATGTCTAGATTGTGTATCTTTATTACCCTTGCCTTTCCTCTTTAGGTCAAGTCTGAGGCATTGTACGACCTGATAGATTTTATCCTCAAAACATGAAACCTTCCGATCAGTAGCTCTTGCCATGGTTAAATTCTGTTGGAATCTTGCTAATTTCACTAAATATTCATCTGTTCATTTTGTAGACAGACGTTTTGGGTATGACATAGATTGAGGGAGGACTCTTTCACAATGACTTATGGGCCCCCTCGCTAATTCACAATACAGTGGATGATGATCACTTTCTTCACGCTGGATTACCTTAAACATTTTACCATGGCGTAGTTCCATGTATGTATAAACACATAATCTATGGGACAGCGTTGGTTACCTCTTCTAAATGTTTGTTTTGCTGGACGGTCAGATTCTATCCTTCCATTTAGACTAATTAACCCCTTTGAATTTCCCTAGGGCTTCATCTTGTCTATTCATGGTGCAAATAGGGAAATGTGCTGGCATTATATCATACGCTTTTAGAATTTCTTTAAGCCAAGGGTCTAATTTATGGGGATTTACTTTATGGTTAAAATCACCCATGATAATCAACAAATCATTTCCATACTTATCTCTCAAGGAATTCATATCATCCTTGAATAGCCCCATTTCCCTTTCGTACTCCTCTTGAGAGCCCCATTGTATAGAGGTGTTCACCACAATCACGCGGTCATTTAACCTTTCAGAAACCAGAAAGTATAACTCACTAACAATCACCCATTTGCAGGATGTAGTTATCAACTTCACTTTTTTTGCAATCCTATTAGAGGTAAGTGTCATAATCGCCCCGGATGGTCGTCCAAATCTTATTTTTCTGGCAGGTTTATGATGTTGAACACACCCTTCGATTACCGGTGTGTTGTCGCATATCCAAGTTTCCTGCAGGCAAATAATGTCTGCCTACAGTGAAACATATTTTATGCTTTCAGTCTTTGATTGTAATGTAAATCCATTTATGTTCCATGAAATTATTATTAGGCTATGCAGCAACCCACTTCCCTAATCAATCTCATTAAGGCGGCCAGACTCATTCAAGGACCACAAGGGTGTGCTTATATAACTGTCTCCTGGACTCCAGTTTCCCCAGCTTTCACAGGGTTCCATGTTCTCTACCACTATGTTGATATTTGCTCTTTCCCCACATGCCCCTGCTATCAATCTTGCTTGCCTTTTCCCCAGGCCTGAATGACATTTCAGGAAGGCACTGTCAGGCTGGTTTACCCTTTCCAATTCAGCCTCTGGTATTAGCCGTATTCCTTCCTTTAGTATTTCTTTTTCAGCATTTAAGATTGCAGTTTATACCAGCCCTGAGTAGACTTCAACTTTTGTAAATTACTTGCCTTTATTATTAAGGCTGAATCCTACCTGCCTCAGGTGTTTAAGATTCAATTTCTCCCAGGCTTGGGCATTTTGAGAAAGAAAATAGGAGTTGGGAATGGTTTTGTGGTACAATTTTCCTTAGCTTTTTCCTCCCCTTCTCTACTTCAGAGGGTTTATTTATTTATTTGTTTTATTTGTGTATTTTATAAAGCGCACAGCTGCCCCAACGGGGCGTTCCGGCGCTGAAAACTTCTGGAAAAAGAAGAGAGGTCAGGGGACCTATCTAGGAAGAGAAAAGGAAGGTCTTCAGAAATTTACGAAAAACTAATTCTGATTGGCAGGTGCGTAAAGCTAGCGGGAGCTTGTTCCAACGCTGAGAGGCGCAAACCTCAAAGGTTTTTCCACCTGCACGAACTCGTTTGAATCGCGGAGTGTCGAGAAAAAATAGAGAGTTGGAGCGCAATGTCCTAGAGTGGGCATATGGTCGCAGGATGTTTTTCAGATGAGCCGATCCGGTGCCTTTTGAGGCTCGAAAAGCGAGCGTCATGGCTTTAAAGATACTTCTTTTAGCAATGGGTAACCAGTGCAGTTTGCGCAGAAGTGGAGAGATATGGTGTCTAGCAGGAATTCTCTCCACAAGTCGAGCGGCGGCGTTTTGGACTGTCTGAAGTTTATGACATAAGCCTGCTGTGATGCCAAGATAGAGGGCATTGGCATAATCAAGATGGGAGATTATCAATGCCTGGATCACAGTCTTACGGCAGTCCGCGGGTAAGTAGTTGATAAGGCGTTTAATGGTCCTGATTTTGGCAAAACAGGAAGCTGCAACTGTTTGTACCTGGTTGCTAAAGCTAAGATGGTTATCCCACCGTACCCCTAGATTTTTCACCGAGTCTTTTGGGATGGGTGCTTGGCTCAGGTCATCTGGCCACCACAGGCTGGAATCCAAAGGGGATGGTGAATTGAAAAACAAGACCTCCGTTTTTCCTGCATTAAGTCGGAGGGAGTTGGCGTCCATCCAGCTAGAGATGTCCCTAAGGCATGATTTCAGCGGATCAAAGGCAGAAACAGAGGGGGTATCAAAAGTAAAAAGAAGCTGGATATCGTCAGCATAGGAGGTGGATGTAATCCCGGTCTGGGCGATTAGCTTGGCCAAAGGGGTGAAATAAACATTAAAAAGGAGCGGACTCAGGGAAGAGCCCTGTGGGACTCCCCATTTAAGTGGTCTGGCAAGGGAGGTGTAGGGAGGGGTAAAAACCTGCTGTGTGTGGCCCGAAAGAAAAGATGAGAGCCATCTCAACACAGTACCTCCCACACCCAGATCCTCAAGCCTTCTCAGCAAGATCTCGTGAGAGACGGTGTCAAATGCTGCTGATAAGTCCAACAGCACTAACACCGCCCTCGACCCCTGGTCAAGCGTCCACCTCACCGAGTCCGCCATTTCAATAAGGGCCGACTCCGTGCTGTGGCCCGACCTGAAGCCGTGCTGGGAGTCGTGGAGAAGTCCATTGGATTCAATGTAGTTCGCCAACTGAGAGTGCACCAGCTTTTCCAGAATCTTCGCTGGTGCAGGCAGGAGAGAAATGGGTCGGTAGTTGCTAGGTTGGTCTGGATCCAAGTTGGACTTCTTGAGGATAGGGACCAGAGAGGCATGTTTCCATTTAGCAGGAAAACAACCCAGTCTGAGGGAGCTGTTCCAGATGTGGTTCAAGTAAGGGTTAAGTAGAGGTGCGAGTTTTTTGTATTGCTTGGCTGGCCAGGGGTCATTAGGCGAGCCTGATTTACATATAAGTAGCTCTGCCATAGATTCGGCTTCTGAGATGGCTGCAAATTCGGTTAGAGTGGACAATAGAGGCGTGAGAGTAGTGGGTTTTTCTTCCCGTCCTGCTGTATTGAGGGTAGGGAAGGAGGAATAGATGATTTCTATTTTATCCTCAAAAAATTGGGAAAGTTTATCGCATAAGGACTGTGAGGCAGGCTGGGTGCGGGTCAGCGCGTTGGGGTCTGTGAAGGATCTAACTATGTTAAAAATCTCCCTTGCACCATTACTGGCGAGCATAATTTTGGAGGCCAGAAAGTGTCGTTTGTGCTCTACAATCAATCTCCGGTATTCTTTAAGGGCTAATTTATACGAGATTTTACTATCCATGGTATAGTTCTGTCTCCAGAGGCGTTCAAGAAATTTGCAGGAGGCCTTTTTCTGCCTGAGCTCGTCAGAGTACCAGGGTGCGGAAGGTGCAGCCCTGTAAGTTTTAATGGGTTTAATGGGAGCCAGCGCATCTAAGGCCTGCCGGACCCATGTGTCCAGGTGGTCGATTTGTGGGTCCGGATCAAGTGACGAGCAGGGTTGAGTATTTTTTAAATATTCCAGGAGCGTTTCCGGGGTAATGCGACTCCAGTTTCGACCAGATGATTTAGGAGTGATAACGGGTCTGATGTGACAAAAGATGTCGATCTCAAAAGGGATAAGGAAGTGGTCCGACCAGATGACCGGGATAGGGGGGGTCACCCGGATAGATGGTAGGTTGGAGCAGATCAGATCCAGAGTATGACCCGCTTTATGTGTGGGTAGGGATATTAATTGAACTAGGTTGCATACTGCAAGCGTAGAAATGAAGAGATTACTGTGCGGGCATGAGTCGTTATCAACATGGAGATTGAAGTCTCCTAAAGCAGTAAAATTAGCATATCGTGTGCTAAGCTGAATAACATAGTCAGCTAAGGCCGGTAGGTGAGAGGAATTGGAATGTGGGGGGCAGTAGATGAGAATTCCAGAGCAAGAGGAGGAAGGGGAAATTTGAACAATGAAAGGCATGCCTTCTATACAATCGATTTGATTGAATGGAGGGAGGGTAACCGCCCATTTGGAGTTATGAATTAAAGCAATACCACCTCCCGGTGTGCCATTAGGTCTATTGGCACAGATAATGTTGTAACCCTCAGGTAAGGCTAGAGTGATTGCAGGATTTGTAGTGTCGTTCAGCCATGTTTCGGTTAAAAAGAGCAGGTCCCAGTTGTTATCTCGGAGGGACTGCCAGATGTCAATGGCATGTTTGCTCAATGATCGACAATTGATCAGCGCAGCTCTGATGGTCAGGGAGGACTGAGCTCCATGGGTGGAAGGAGGGTTCAATGAGTGTATAGTGTTGATGGTATGGTCTAAAGCAGGAAGGGAAAAATTACAGACAGAGCAGGAAAAAACCTCACTCCGAGCGTCTGGGGTAGGAAGCGGGCAGGTCCCACATAGGGGGGGTCTCGCAGACATCAGTTCAGTCCGGGAGTACATTACGGTAGTATGGCTAGTGAGTCGGGGAGGGAGACCGGCCCCGGTCGCGTTCTGATCGCGGACGAGCGCAGACGAGCTTGCCTTAAGCGCGCCTTCGGCGCGCAATCGGCGCACCCGCTGCGCTCGTCCGCTGCGCTTCCGGCTCAAGCACATATTTATGGAAATGAGACAGAGGGAGAGGGCGTGGCCTCGGGGTGGGTGTGTCCCAGTCAGGGCGTGGAGAATGGCGGTCAACGAAGATCATCAATTTCGCCCTGAGCAGCGCTCGTTATGCTGTGCGAAGAGGAACCTGCACACTGCAGCAGAATAACAGAGGAAGTGAGTAAAGTCTTTAAAAGCAAAGTTTTCGCCGATAGTTAAAATAATATTATTAGATCAGTCTGACTACTCCCGGCTGAGCCTCAGGAGGTTCCAGAAATTAACTGAGGGTATAGTATATCCACTTTTTGTCACTTGATTCTATTACTTTTGAACCCACGTTTTTCTTTTCCCTCGTGTCATTCTTTGCATTTGGAGTTTTTGGTCTTCTTCCACCACTCCCTGAATTCTTAGGAGGTTCTTTCTCCCCCTGCAAGTTTACCCATTTTCCCAACTTTTTTTCCCCTCTTTCTGCTTTACGAGTGATTTTTTGTTGGACCCTTTCCCCCCCTGTTTCCACCTGTCTCATAGTTGTGGAACTCGCTGGATTCCTCCTTACCCCTTCCTTTCTTTGGACCCTTTTGTTTTCCCTTTTGCTGAGTTTGTTTTCTTAGATGATATCTTGTGTTTGGACGCCTATACCAGGGGTGATCTCTAGAAATATACTCGTCATGACAATTATTAATTTGCTCTAATTTCCCTGCTCCACCTTGGAAAGAGGTATCAGGCACCAGTCTAACCACAGAAGGCATTAGACCCCTGATGCCCTGTAATTCACTTACAGTTTGTTTTAAGCAAATTTCATGGGAAGTTAATATTTTATTATTTGATAATGTAACTTCTAGCAGGCCTTGCAGGGTGTTTTTGCAACATTAACATTATGTCCAGCATTGAGGCCGAGGGTGTTGCCGATATATCCAAACCCAATGTGCTATTGCGCAGCAGTTCTTCTAGTGACTTGGAACCTTGATTCACCCATTGACCCAAACTTTTATCTGCATTTGACCTTGTATCCAAGTCTGTAATATCTTTCTGGTTTTGCAGGTATTCTCCTCGTATTCTACTTCGACGGAGCCGGTCGTAGAAAATATCCTTGGAGACGAGGAAAGTCTTGGTTTCAAATTGGTATTTATTTGGCTTAGAATACTTTGGTCAATTAGTAATTATTCTATGCTTAAGGCACTGAGTGCATTAACTTCATGGGCTATTATCAGTTCCTTATCATAGGCTTGACATTTTCGGGGCAGTGTTATCTTCTTGAAATGTTTGCCCACTAAGTCTTTTATCGATTTTGACACACGCCCCCCCTTCACACTTACTTGCGATTTATCAAGTGTCTATTCCTTCTTTGTGGTTTTTTTTGCGCACTCTTAGCATTTTCCTCCAAGCCTTCCATACTTTCCTCTGGAGTCCTGTTTAATTCCATTAATTCATTATTCGGAATCGGAATCAGTTTTTTTTTTCTTACTTTGCTTGTTTTTAGCTTCTTTGGTGCCATCTAAAAAGAGCTCCTGCTGATTCATGTATTTTTTTACATAGAAGATTAAAAGGTTGTGAATGAGAGGATGGGAGGATGGGGGTAAGAGGGGTAAATATACACCAGCACCAGTTACCACCTCCACTTTACCCTGTCCAAAAACAGCTCTCTGGTGTTGCTAAGAAATAGGGACATTAAAGTCAAAGGAGTTTTCTATATATCCCCAAAGGCGCTTACCTCTGCTGTTATGTAGCAGCCTAGCCGTGTTTCTGACTATCTTAAATAGCCCCTGCTCAAGGCTATTTACACTTTTGCAGCTACTACCTGATTGCGAGGGCTTTCCTTCCCACTCCCGGGGGTACCTGCGGGTAGGACGCATTCACCTCCTCTTGCCACCAGTAGATGGTTCCCAGGTTCCTGTTTTGCGCTCTTTCACGCTTCTTTCAGGGACGGGGAGTTAGGAACCAGTCGATGCAGCCTCCTGGCTGTTCTCCTTCTATTCACGTTCACGTGCTGTAGATCAGAATCCGGAAGTGTGCGTGTGACGCGAGATGCGACAAGACGAGACATTGCACTGCAGCCTCCGGAACCACAGCAAAGCATTTCCTGCCTTTACAGAAGTGGCTACCATTCTCATCACTAGGAGCTGAAGCATCCCAGGGTGGTGGAAGAATGAATTCATGATCAATGGAATATGCTGGGGACAGAAATACGCAGGGTCTTTAAGGGGTCCATCAGTACTTCAATGTCCAGTGGCGCAACCAATTCTGATCCAAGACATATATCCAGGATGCGTTCTTGGCTGCGAAGCAGGCAGGGGAAGACAGGTTATCTGCAGTCAAGCCAGACCGGCCTTAATAACAAGAACCAATGTTCATTTCGTTCTTGAAGCCGAGGTGTGCCGAAGCAGTGTATCATGCTCTCACAGCAATGCACCCCTAGCCGTGCTGTCTCCATTCTGTGCTGAACTTGGATGTCCATTGCAGAGCAGATAGAATAAAATCAGTATTTCCACCAGAAGTATCAGGAGAAGCGGGAGCCCTCCAAAATCGCTTCCCAACGAGGAGTGTATGAAAGATGATATAACTCTGAAAATCATCTGAAAGGTGCTAACCAAACCAGACCTGATACATTTTAAAAAGTTCACTATTGCTTTCATATCAGACTTGTTAAAGATACGATGGACCAGCTCCCCAGAATGCCGTCGGAAGTTAATATGGAGTAGTGTCTGTATCTCAGATGCAACCTGGAGATCAAACATCTCTTTGGCTGAAGTTAAGGCAACATTCTTCTGTAAAAGGCGGCTTTCAGTCTGCTTAGTGAATCACATTCTATGTTCGAAACATTTATTCCAGGCCATATCGCTGCCTCCCTAACTGTGCATGCAGGTGGAAACAGTACTTGTTTTCAACAAGTGACTATGGAATTAACCGTCATATTATAAGCAATGCCCGGTTCCATTCAGCAGTAACCTTGATCATTCAGCCTCAAATAGCTCCCATTCGAGAGTAGTCTGAACACAGGATAAATCATGGCAGCTGGGGAATCCTACAGATAACAAGACAGGTTTGCCATTGAAACATTGCACGCCCCATGGATAGAAATGTCCTTACAAACCAAGGAACCCCTTAAGGTGTCTTCACAGTCAGAGTCACTAAGAAAAACTTCTGAGTCCCCATTCCTGCATGTAAATCTGAACGGTAAGTCCCAATACTTGTGCATATATCCTTCCCCTAGCGCTTCATATCTGCCTATCTGTTGGAATTGGAGAACATATTGGAATTGAAAGGTCGTGACCGGTAGGGTGATGTAACCATGGAATATCCAGTGAGTGGATGGTGTCTCAGCCACGGTGAAAGTTAATTGATCTAACTTTTCAATGTGCAACATGGTATATTTCGCATCTCTATGTGCCATTGTCATCTGTCTTTCTGTTAGATTGTGTGCTGAAAACAGATTTGTACTGTTGATGTAATGATACGGCAAGTGGCCAAAAAGTAACGTTTGTAATGTCCAGCTCAATATTACTATTTACCGTAATTGTGACTGTACATGTTGTAATATAGACATGTCTTGTTGAATTATGTCAATTGCAAGAGACACTATGTTGCCAGTGAATAAATTCTGGTTGATAAAGTGGTCATACCGCTGTCAACCACAGCCAATGCCTTTTCTAGATTAACCAATCTTGTGCAATCCCTCAGCAGCTTTGTTTTGAGAAATCTTCCACAGCTCATTGTATATTCCATACAAGAAGTGCTTTTGACTTGGGTTCCCATGACTTAGTAAAAAATCCCGTAGATCCATGTCATCAGAAAGAAAGGACAAGTGTTGTTTCACCTGGGAGAGTGTTGCGGTTTTTTGCCAATCTAGGCATAACTTCCCAACACTACCCCCAGCACCTTGAGACCCCTATGGGTGAGTAGTTGTGCTTAACAAACGCCTGATTGATTGATTGATTAAACACTATATAATGTCACCACCCCAAGTGTTCTATTTGTACATATCATTAATCAAGTCTATTGATACTAAACCCTTCGGGTTTACCAAAGAATCTAGACTGACACCTGTTTGTGTCCACAGGCCAAACTAACCAACCCTTCTAATTGCGATCTGATGAATTGAAAGAACCATTATGTATCATGGTGTCTAGAGTATCCTCACTAAACTTTGTAAAGTGCTGTCAATTCTCGAAACGTGAGAATGCAGGAATAGGTGGCGCATTCAAATCTTTTGTTTTCGCTATACCCAGACATAAAGTTTGTTGCACTGTTTTGTTCAGGAAAATTATTTGATGTGGTATGAGGCATGCTCTAAAGAAGGCCTCCGTCCTCCCTAACCTGCCAATCTTTTGTCCCCAGGTAGACTTTGTGTCTATTGTGTATTTCAAAAAGACAAAACCCTGGATAGACAGTTGGGAAATAAAGGAATCAGAGTATATTGGCTTGGCGTTTGTTAGCATAGTTTATTTGCAGGTGTAGGTGTAAGCCTATAGTAATATGAGGCTGGTTCTGATGTTTAAAAACCTGCAAAATAAGCAAACATCAATGCAAAAGTCTTTGAACTACTTTCAGGCGGTGTTGGGCATTGTTTCTATCGTGTGTAATTATAAACAGCATGTGGGATACTAGCTCTATGTAAAAAATGGTGACCAAAATGCTGGTAACAGAATATGTCCCCAAAATAGCTTGTGCCATCTTACAATTCAGCGTTAGAAAATGCAGTTGATTGTGCTAACTCTGAAAGCAAGTTATGCACAGTTTCAAAGTCCCAAACATAAAAAAGTACTAGAGGGGATGATGTCATCTAAAGAAATTTTGAAAAAATAAGGAATTTTTAAAAGTTCAGTAGAACTATAAATTTCATCATACGATACCCTGCCCCATACAATTTCTTCAGAAACTGGAACTGCTGTAATGTTCACCAAAGATACATATTTTAGTTCATGGTGTTATGATGCATGTGGTTTAAGAACCAAGTTCACAAGTTGCAGTGCAGAATGATCTAGGCAAAAATGTTCATTTAGAAGTAGAAAAAAGACAGTTACCATATCAATCCAAAGTACCAGGAAAACTAATCTAGATGTTATTCATGGATGTATACACGGAACAATGAAGTAAGTCTCCTACAGCCAAAGAGAGAAATCATAAACCCGAAGCTTGAAAGGGAGGGGTGGTGTCAGCAACTCAGATTTACTTGGATCTGATGAAAATTCATTATAATGCATGAAGTAGCCAGACGCTGTCCTGTCTATCCTCTGCAGCTCAGCAGGATTTGTAGAACTGGTAAATGACTCGATCAGTGGCATGTTGACATAGACGTCGTCAGTTTTCCAGATTGAAATTTCTTTACTTGTTGACTGTACCGTTGTAGATGTTTCAACTGGGAGAAGCATCATTTCATTGTCATTCACAGTTTTTCTTTTGAAAGTGGTGTCATCAGTCATTATTAAAGCTTCCATCTGAACTTATTGTACGGTAGCGAGAGGACTGCAGCAGCTACCCAAGAGTTCACGTGGCCTACTGTTGAGAATCAGCCACATAGTGTGGTTTGATCAGATCAATTGAGGCAAACCTATTGTCTCAGCAGCAGTCACAGGGCGGAAGTTGGACAATTCTGGTTCCTTCGACAGCCAGGACATGCACAGGCGCTCTGTAAGATGACCCAAATTCTTTCTTGTCCACAATTTTCTCTCTGACCATGTCCCCAATCTCTGGGACCCAGGCAGGTCTTGTTGTTACAGTTTTCACTGCCCTAGTGGTGGTGCGTTTTACTTCGATGTTGCATTGTAAAGCTTGGTATTCTTACAGGTTATGTAAAACATCCAAACGATCATTGATGTCAAATGGGGCTTTAGCTGCCACAGTGCGGATACTATCGAGGTTGGGTACCCACATTCTTACCCCAAACAGGAACTCATAAGGTATACAACCACCCAGGGATTTTCTTGGCATGTTGTTAAGTGCCCTCTGAACCCCATATAGGTGAATGACCCAACTGCTGCTCGAGACCAATACCCTTGATGTTAAGGACTGCTTAAGTCACAGTGTTTCCTCTCAAATTAACATAACATAACATAACTACTGAATTCCCCAGAGGATGATGGGGAGGTGTACCACAAGACCATAACCAAATTTCCCAGGGCTTCTTTGTAAGCCTGAGAGCTAAACGCTGGACCCTGGCCAGAATTTAGTGTGCCAATTGCACATATACTAATAAAGACTGACAAATCCTTTATAACAGTTTGAATGTAAGCCAACCCCATAGGAATCTAGACCATGATTCTACTGCCACCAAGATGTACTTGTAAGCTCCTTCAGAGAGTAAGGGACAGCAGTGATCCAAATAGATACACCCAAGAGGTGTGTCTGAGATTAATAAGGGTGTTTCTGGTGGACGTGCTGCGGTGGAGGCCTTCATCTGATGGCAGATGTCACATTTGAGATAAAGTCCTTTGTTTGTTTAGTAAGACCTGGCTACTAATAGTGCTGCTTTCATAGTGAAACTGTAGCAGTATACCTGCGTGAGCTGAACCCAGACCCCCTTGTGCAGCTAGCATCAATCCCAATCTACTATCAGTGTTTGGTGTTACTCTATACCCCACTCCTGGAATTTGAGCATATGGAATATTTTGTGCATCTAACTTTAGGAGTACTTGAGTGGAAAGCTTTTCAGCAGGGCTGAGCTGTTGCATGTGGCATTGACATCTATCAGAGTTGCTCCGTCTATCCTCGTGCTAGAGCGAATTATTGCAGTAATGGCAGCAGTGCATACTGTTGCCTTGGCGGCTTCATTCTCCATCGAATTTCTTTCAACGTTAACACCAACAAGTTGATGACTCAACATATGAATAACATGAGCCCGTGACATGCTTTTTTCAGCTTCATTACTTGTTCCCAGAGCATCTTGTGCTTTACTTCGCAACTTTTGGAATTCCTTAATCCATTCTGGCCCCAATAATGTAAATATTTGTTATAGGACTGGCCACAGTAAATCAGGCACTATGAATGTGCAGAATTCAGGATCCGTATTTTGTAGTGCTAGTATCAGGGATTTTAGTTCAGCTAGTTGTGCCGTACAGTCTCCTAGAGACTGTGTGTGTGCTTTCTCAGGAAGAAACTTTCCATTTTGCATGCGCCCTTTAACAATTGCGCATGCCTCGGAATATTGCTGTTTCATACCTACGGCCGGCTGGGCAGATCCATCGGTATAAATGATACAGTCATATCGATCTAGAGGCATTATTTCATTCAGCAGAGGATATTCTTGTTCGTACTGCAGGAATGCTTGTGTTTGTAATGTAGAATCCAATCTGTAATCTACATCTGTTGCAGTGAGAGAGTTAGCTCATTGAATCAATCATGGATGCAGTGCTTTAGCATTCGGGATGCTTGCTTTTTTAATGGCCTCTAGGGTCGGTACCAGGGTTACAACAATTATACGTTTCCCCTGTGGTAGAGCTCTCTCTCTCACTACAGCAATCTGTACTGCTGTGAGTATTTTTTCTGTTGGTGCAAAACTCATTTCAGCATTTGTGTACAAATGTGATTTGTAAGCAATAGTTATTATATTGCCTTCATTGAAAGTGATGTAGGTGTACCCAGTTGGTCCAGCGACTACGCGGATCACCAAGTTAGTTGTCTTGACACATGTGTGTAAATGTCTGGATGCTATCTAGTCAGCTTGTACAGAATGTAGGATATCAGTATTTTCCTGAGTCCAATGGTCCGCTGAAAATTCAGGTCTAATTAAGTCAGAGAAAGGTTTTACCCTGTGTAATCCAAAATGTATGTCCTGCCAAAATTCAAGAATCCTAAAATAGACTGTAGTCTTTTTTGAGTTGTTGGAGATTGGAGCAGTGCACATTTTTCTAAAAATTGTGCAGCCAGGCTTTTGCCTTCACTTGACAATTCATACCCTAAAAATAAGAGACTAAGGTGGGCAATTTTTGATTTTTTTAAATTAAATTTGTATCCCAGGTGGGCGAACCCAAAAACTATGTGGTTCGTTCTAGACAAGTATTCCATTAATTCATCGTCCGTCAGATAGATGTCATCTACATAGGAAAATGCCTCCTCTTCAGGCTAATCTTATACCCCTGGTGTAATCGACAAAATTGGTGTCAAGAGCCTAGCCCAAGAATGCTGTCAAGTACCGGCTTCCAGGCACTATATTTTGCAAGAAAAATTCCTTTGAGATGTCCAGTGTTGTTTTGTATTTCTTCTGCACAATGTTATTCATTAGTGCGGCACTTTGTGCATTCTATACTGCAAATGTGCATGTGTATGCATTTAAATGTCTGTAATCTAAGACCAGATGATATGAAGTACCAGGTTGCATTACAGGAAACAAGGGATTATTCATGGGTGAGGTGCAATTCGCAATCACAACCTGATACTCAAGTTGATCTAAGATCTCCCTGACTTGTTTCTTTGCCTCATGTTCAATCGGATATTGTCTCTGTGGTTGAGGAATTGATTTTAATGGGATTTCGTGATTAGGTGACTCATCATCCCACCCAGCATGATTGTGGTAAAGTGCAGAAGCTAACGCTATGCCCACTCCTTCGCATATGAATTTTTAACTGATTCTTGTACGAGATCGGAGAAAGCAGGTAAAATAACTTCTTCTCCCGCTGGGCAATGCATTACGAACTCAGGTGGCCAATCCTTATCGGCCAAAAAAAGTCGTAACCATAGGTCAGGTTCGCCCAAAAGAGGCCCTTCACTTTCCTGGTCATGTCCCCCTCCATTTGGAGCATTATTTTGTCTAAACGCTGTGGGGCACTTACCCTTGTATCAAGTGTTTCCACCGAAATATGCTCCCCGCCCCGTTGCTGCCCCAGAAAGTCCATACGGTTCCGGTGAGCTATGGTGATTTCTGCCACGCTGTCCAGAATCTTCATTGACCATTACCTGTTCAGAAGCTGAGTCCTCAGTAGCCTGGGCATTTCTAATTTTAATCCCTGATTCCCTCTTCTTTTTAAATTGATGTTTTGAAGTCTTTTGCTTGTCTTCCTGTTTAATGATGTAGTCCGAAGTGTGATGTTTCTCCCTTTTTGGCATGGCTCGCTCTTCCGATCTGTACTCTGACCGTCCGTCCCTCTCCAAACACTTTTCCGATGTCTTCTGAAAGGAACAAGATGAATTTATATCAGTATCCTGATACCTATCAGGCTTTCTATTATGGTCACGGTTTACAAATTGTATTTTTGTTCGGTGTGTTCCTTTTGAGGGGACCCACCAAATGACTGTGTTTTGTTTTGTTTATTTTTTTGTTTATCATACCATTTATTCTTTGAAGAACCGGGTGCTGGCCTATCAGTTTCATCCCTAGATCCAAGGCAGGCTCTGCCCCGTACTCATTCGGAATCTGTTACAGTATATCTGGAATGACAGCTATTGAAGGGGTACCATGTGTTTTAGTATATACAGCAGCGAAGATTCTATCCCAAGTGGCACAATCTTCTACCTGGGGAGCCACTCCCATTGGCAAGCCAATTGTCAGTATTCTGAGTTTTGCCTGTGGGCCCATATGTAGAAAAACTACTTCAAGCTGTGCTATTTTTTGTACTATCCAGAATGGGATTTACTCCCAGTCAGTGAGAAACTGTTCCATAATGGCATTTAGTGTTTGCGGGCTATTACCTATTGTAGCCATTAGTGCTTGTGTAGCCTGAGATGCCCCCGCAAGTTGGACTGTCAATGTTCTCAGTACTTATTGTGTTAGATTTCTATTATTTTTTGCTAAATCTCTGTAAAGTTTGCGCATTTCTGCTGATCTTAAGGCAGCAACGTCTGGATGTGGTGTGTATGAAGCTAAGACCGACCAGGTCGCTCCTTCTTTGCTGAGCAGCCCGAGTCTCACATGTTCTGTGATATTGGGTAGGGCGCCCTTAAACCAACTAATGTGCTCCTGGTAAGTTAACGGGACCGCTAAGTCCCCGTATGGGAAATACTCATCAGGTGGTTCATCTTCAATGTATTCATGAAATAACCATGTGTGTGCATCTGCAGATGGGAATTTAACCCAAGAATAGAATACCTCTGTTCTGAATACTTAGTGTCTCAACCACGAAGATAACATCTCCACCCGTTGCCGGGAGGCCATGATGTATCAATTTCATGTTAACTGCCTGTCTGCAATTTTCTGAAATATTTAGTGCATCTATCTGTTCTCCAATATTTTCATCTTGTTCGGTCATTATCACAGCAGTAGTATTTATCTGATATTTTATCGAGATTGTCGTTGCACAATGTAGGAACATTTAATCCTCCAAGCTTGATTTAACCTACAGCCAATACATGGGGTATTCCTACTCAGCTGAGGCAGATTTGATTCCCTTCCCACCACAGATGTCTCCAGTTAAAATGTGAGTAGGGGTCCCTGAGAAAAAACAAATGAACTACTCAGATTTGACCATTAAAGAGCATAACCAACATGGTGGTGCCTTGTTGTGTAGTCCCTACCAATCAGTAGGACCTGCACATTGTTTGGACAACATAAACGAAGGGCTTGGTGTCAAGACTGATTCAGACACCCCCACAGTATATGTTGGCCTATAGACCAGCTTGCTTATAGTGCAACCGTAAGCCCTCCTAACCTACCAGGGAGCAGATAGTTTCTTGCAACCTCTGAACATGACAACCCTGACACCTCAGGGATCGTGGAAACAGTACATAACCTTTCGCTCAGTCACTTGTGCTTACTTATTCCCAGAGAAATATGCAGAGAATACACAGTGGAAAGTTTTCAATAATATTTAGTGAACCAATGTTACTCATGCATAAAATACGTGTGCTGCAATGAGTAGTAGACAGAAGCAGATAAACGTGATTACAAGCACCAAAAGCGTAAATAGTAGATATAGTTCTACCATGGAGCTAAACAGTTGAATATATAAAGGCATGTAAACAAGGCAGTAAGCTAGCGTACTCCTACTATGCAAACCCTACTCTAATGGGCATATTCTCAAGGACCTATCGCCGAGTTATCGGCACTTTATTGCAGTCAAAGTTGTGATAAATTTATCACCCCATTCACAAGCTGGTGCAAACAGCCAATATCACCAGTTTACCTGCGATAGCATCTGCAAGAAACATCTCCACAGATGATCCTAGCAACCATCGCTAATGAGATGCAGAGAAGGCGTTCCCGAGCAAAAAGCAGCGACAACACCACTCCACAACATTTTCAATGTCCAGCCAGATCAGCGATAAAGTCACAAAACATGCGATAAGGCGCGTTAGCAGCAGGATTTTAACCCCTGCTCTTACCTGGTGTAAAGTCGGACGACAACCGGCACCAGACAAGGGAGCACAGCCCACACAGCCACACATGAAGAACAACAGATGTCCTGGAGCAACTAAACATGCAGCTTGGAGCCCCAATAGAGCAACAGCACCCACCGCCACCCCCCCAGGGCCCCACTAGCCTCCCCCCGGGCCCCAACCCGGGCACCCCCCACCCCCGCCCCGGGGAAAGATATTGCACATCAACTCCACGAAATCATGAACCAAACAATTTGTCTGAAGTCGCACAATCACAACCCCTAACATACAGGTGTGGTCAAAAAAAGGGAAATCATACATTCATCTCATATTATCCAAATCAAATCTGGATAAGAAGGTGTGTCTTGCACTCATCAAAGTACAGAGAGAGAGAGCGAAAGAGAGAGAGAGAGAGATAGAGATAAGGATAAGGAGAGAATGAGAGGGAGAGAGAGTGAGAGAGTGAGAGGGAGAGAGTGAGAGCGAAAGAGAGAGAGTGAGAGAGGGCGAGAGAAAGAGAGGGAGAGAGAGAAAGAGAAAGAGAGGGAGAGAGGGAGAGAGGGAGAGAGAGAGAGAGGGAGAGAGGGAGAGAGGGAAAGAGAGAGAGGGAGAGAGGGAGAGAGGGAGAGAGAGAGAGAGGGAGAGAAGGAGAGTGCCGACACTGCGGACCCAGGCCTCACTGTTATCCTGCTGCCACCAGTGTGTCTCCAACCATGTGTCGGTATACACTTCAGTTCCCCCAGTCCCTCATCTGAAACAGTTTCCAGAGACATGAATGGCAGAGTCCATACAGTTGCACACGCCATCATTGCTTTCCCGCCCCTGCGCAACCAGGCTGCTTCACCCCAGCCCCCTGCCGCACAGCGGTGATTGCCCGCCCCTGCTTAACCAGGCTGCTGCACCCCAGCCCCCCTGCTGCCCTGCGGTGATTGCCTGCCCCTGCGCAACCAGGCCTCAATGCTCTCCTTCTGCCACTGGTGTGTCTCCAAGAGGGCCCACCACGTGCCGGTGGGAGCTCTAAGCCCGTGACCCGCGACCATGCCACCCTCCACATCATGCAGCCCTGCACCACTGGCCACCAGGTCACACACTTGATTCTGGGTCTTAATTTCACAATGGCAGATACCATATCAGTGCACACGGCATCATCGCAGGCTGCACACCCGCTCAGCACTTTAGGTGCCCCTACCTCAGTGCACCGAAAGACACCATCCCGTGGCGGTGTGCCTGTGCCTGCCGCAGTGTATCCGGTGCCACCAAGTCTGTGCACCTCTAGCCATGGACCCCTTATGATTGAGTCCCGTGGTGCGTACGCCATCATGTCACCTCTGGCACTGGGCAATATGAGGTGACAGGGCCGTAGGCCCTCATGCATGAATTATAACCACACAGAGACAACCAGTCAGAGAGTCGAAATGGCATCCAGCACGTGCGCCAGGCCCTTTTTATTGGCAGGGTCACATGTCCTGTGATGCCTGTGCTGGATGGGTGTGCTGTGGGTGTAAACCAACCATGAGGGAGTGGTTGTGGCATGCTGACAACTAGACCTGTGAGCAGGAGATCCCTACAGGGAAGACCTGGGACATGTAGCTTTTTCGTCCCCCCTGTGAGCATAAGCGGAGTGGGTTGTCCTGGCAAATGCCAGTCCAGCGTAAGGGTGTGAACAATGACCCCGGGGCTCTGGGCGTGGTTCTGTCCTGGGCTGGAAAAGGAAGTAACTAATGGATGTTGTAGTTTCGGCGCCACCCAGACCGCAATCAGCAATGTGTCACCCTGTGACCCAAGTCCCATCACATGAGCAACATGGATGTAAGGGGAAATCACTAACCCTACATTCATCCATACTTCCACACTTGAAAGATCATAGACATGACACATCTATGTTGACATGAATGTTTATTGCACATTCAGTGGAGTGTTGCAGCTAGAGCAGTACAGGGCCATGCAAACCCCACTTTACATTGTTGGCCCGTGGAGGGCCAGCCAGCGTCCTTCAGGGAATGACAAGTACATCAGAAGAGGAGGAGTTCAGTCCGCAGTCCGATAGCTGTGTCACTGGTGACCAAATAGAATATGGCAGTCCATGTCGAGGTCCAAGGTGAGTGTTGCAGAGTGCTTTGGGGGACAGTGGAAGGTGATGATGCAGAGGGCAGAACCAAGCAGAAATAGGCCACATGGCAGAGATGAATGCTACTGCCTCCTTCTGACCACGAAGGCAGATTTATCTGCATCTTCAGCCTCTGCTGTTGCATGTGCCTCACATGTGGGTGGTGGTGTTCTGTCTCCAGCACTGTGTGGCAGTGACACTTCAGGGGCCAGAGGTGGAATGTCTGCCACACTGTCTGGCACTGACACATCAGGGGCCAGAAATTAGGATGGGGTGGTAGATGCAGCAGGCATCAGCGCCAGGCCTTGTGGCAGCAATGCCATGAGTAGGGACTTCAGGGCATTGAGGGACTCAGCTACCTCTCGCTGGTGTGCAGCCATGGCAGTTGCTCTTTCCACCTGCGTACGGTCCATGTTCTCCATGATCCTCCGCATGTGTCCCAACTCCCAGGCGAGTTTGCTGGAGCCACTCAAACTGTACAGTGGTTCTTGTCGCAGAGTCAGGACTCTTGAGATGTCAGCCATGGTTCATTGGAGAGCATGGAGCGGATTGTGGGTGTCCGTTAGGGACTGTGAGTGGTCCCTGATGGGACTTAGACACCCATGTATGGCGTCTAGTTTGGCTGCCATGCGGTCAACCCTACCTGCACCTGTTCAACCAGCTTCTCCTGGCACCCCAACACACGGCGTTGGAAGGCCATGTGTTCGTTGTGGGGGTCCTGGGAGGCAGCCGTGGTGGTGGGTGCCGCCTGCTATGTGTTCTGTGCAGTGGGTGGGTTCTCCTCAAAGCAGCTGGGCTGCCCTGCTCCTGGAAGTGGGCTGTGGAGGCTCTCCACGAACTGTTGGAGGGCGTCAGAGTCAAAGATGTGGTGGACCTCTTCGTCATCAGAGAAGAGAGGTTCGGACTGCTCTGCAGGAGGTGTTGGATTTCTCCCTGCAATGTAAAGGGGAAATACAGTTTAGAATTGTGTTCACATGTATGGTGACGCATTGTACATGTTTACATACAGACTGCATGACAGTGTACATTGTGACTGTGTGGGGGAGCTGCCTATTTCATGCAGGATAGTGGACATTTCGGCAACATCACAGATGTGTGTTTGTACTTGTACATCTTCATCTCACATTTCCCTGATATGCCATATGTGATTGGCCAGTTTGTATGCACATGCGGCACCAGTTATGTCCTCTGTTCTGTTGTGGACATGTTGTGGTTTGTACCACATCGTTGTCAATGTTAATGTGCTCTGCATGTAATGTGTGTGTGCCACATTTTGGGGGAGTCGCCCCTGCAGCTCTGATTTAGCTGCCCCTTATCCCTTACATGAGGTGTGCCTCTGGCTTCAGTGCTTATACAGTGCTGAGATGTTGCATACTTGGGTGCATTGGTCTCTTGGTGGGAGTTGGGGGTCTGGGGCATGGTTTGTCCTCAGATGTGCTATGCTTTATTGTGCATGTGTGCCATTGTGCCCATCTCCCCCGTCCCCCCGGTCCCTGGTTGTTACTCACCCTGTTGCTGTTGTGTCTGCTCATGTTGAGCAGTGTCCGGGCCCCCAACTCCTGCCACTGTCTTCCCACTGATGACTGTGGACACCATTTCCTCCATCTCGTCCAGCTCCTCCTGTGGCGCTTGTCTCCCACCTCCAGTCTGCATTGCTGCCTTCCGGTTGTTTGCGAGTTTCTGCTTGGTTTTGCGCTTTACATCATTCAAGCGCCTCGTGACCTCTTCCATTGTCCTCTTCAGCACTACAACTGCATTCACCTTGTCCACGTTGGTCTGCCATATTCCATTTTTAGTTCCCAGTGACACGGTGGAGGTGACGAACAGTAGTTGATGGTGTTCTGTTATTAGGATCCTGTTTTCCTGCGAACTGAACTGCTCCTTCCTACTCTTCTTGTCCTTGCCCCTCCCTGACCCCGAGGTCCCAGGCTGGTCCTCCGAGGGAGCTTGTGGGGTTCTGCTTGTCCTCTGTACTTGCTCCGGCTACCTCTATTGTGCTTCGCTGTTGTTTGGCTTTTGTTTGTATGTTTTTTTTCTAGTTTTATAGTGCATTTTCCCACATGACGCGTGGGAATTGCAGGCCTGTGGCTGGTTTTCACAGATTTTTGTATTACGATTGGCGTCATCGCTACTATTTTCGCATTTGTCTTTTGCGTTTTTGTGGCATCGCGTTGATTTTAACGTGTTCATTTGACTCGTTATCGTGGTACTATTGCATGGTACCGCCGTGTTGGGAATACCACGTTAACACGACGTTGTTTTCCCGCGATAGACTGCAATATGCAAAGTTGCGTTAAGCTAATTTTGCGGTAGTTATCACACGTTCTTGAGAATATCCCCCTCAGTGTACCAAGAGTGTGTGTAGGTGTAAAGCCCAGAATCCCCACAAGGAACGAGATAACCCCATTAGCTGATGGGATAGAGTGAAGGACCCTGTCTTGGTCACGAACAGGACACCTCTAACGTGATGTCAGAACACTGCGTAGTGATTTTTCAGCATGCAAGGACCCTCGGTGTCAGTGGAAGTACCTCTTCTACTAATCTATCAGGATGCACATCTTTTATAATAGAAAGCAGTCTTGCGATGTATGCATAGATTAGTGATGTTATGGATATATAGATAGCCCTGTCACCCCGTGGATGAAGATAGTGATTACATTTGTAGGTAGTATGAAACGAGAACTTGTACATGATGTTCAGTGCATGTAATAATGTTGTGCGAAGCTAAAAGCAAAAACAAGTTTAGTTTCAGATAACTAATCCAACATTGTTGTGCATGCAAATGTATTCCAAAGGTCACAGCTGGAAATGTTATTTGTGAGGACAATGTAAGAAATTAGCTGCTTTGCTACATGGACCTAATTAGAGAATATAAAAATAGGTGCTCCCCAGGCCCACAACCGTAGGACGCGAAGGGAAGGGGCCCTGCTAGGGGCCCCAAAATCACTTTCCGACAGCCTTTACATGTCGGAAAGGTCGGCATGGAAAAGCTGTGTGAAACTGACATCGTTATCCCAACAGCGGAAACGCCATTCTAAAGGGATTACGTTGCGGTTTTGACTGGCTGACGGGCTCCTTGAGCCCATCAGAAGCCAGCCAGAATGACTGGCTGGTTTGACTTCTGACCGCCTACCTTGTAATAAGGCAGTTGGAAGTCAAACCAGGGATTTCGGTCGGAAAGCCTCCGATCGACTTCATAATAGGGTCCTAATTGTTATGAAGGCCTAAGACACTAATAATCCTTAGTAGGGATGCCAATTGGTGAAGAACCCCTTGTCTGTTAATGCGTTCATCCATATTAGCATTGAACACTGTGTTAAAGTCCCTGCCTACAAATAGTAAACCCTTTTTGAAGGTGGTCATTTTAGGGAACAGGGATGACAAACATTTGTTTCTATTATTGTTGGGTCCTCAAATGCTTAAGACTTGGGCTACATCTGGGTGATATTTGGGCTACATTTGGCCTCTTTTGTCTCTGGTGGCCATCTTGGGAGATTTATTTGTTATGACGTTTCCTAATTTCCTAATGTACTGCAGTCTCCTCAGTAGGAAATGCTTTCAGTTTTTTACTTTGATTCCATCAAGAAGGCATTCAGATGTGTCACACATTTGCCATAAATTCAGAATGTTAGAGCGCTAACAGTCTTACTTATGACAAAGGTATGACACACCTGAAGCCATCTTGATTGGAATAAAGTGGTAACATTTAAAACATTTAATTTAAAAAGGAACAAAATGAGAGGGTTCATTTTGCCATAGAATGTATCATTAGTGCTGCAGAAAGAAAAATTAGGCCACATTTTGAGTGACTTCTCAAATCCTCTTCTATTTCATTAAAGAATTCTGACATGCAGACTGAAACATGCACTTTCAATACCAGCAGCAGACTTCCCTGGTGAGCAGTAGCTTTACTACAGTGATCTAATGAGCAACTAGAGTGCTACCATTCAGAATTTATGGAAAATGTGTGACACATCTGAATGCCTTCTTGATGGAATCAAAGTAAACAAGCATTGAAAATGCAATAGGTCTCGCCCTCGTTTAAGTTAAAGCAATTCTGTTTGTAATTAGGTGGCTTTTTAGCTTGGCTTGTATTAGAGTTTTTCAAACTTTCATGTACATACCATGCATATGTATGCATATATGTATATGTATATGTTTGCATGAAGTTATATTTATATAGATATGCAGATTATATTTATATGTTTATATATGTATATATTATCTACTGGCGGTCGCCAGTAGATAGTTATAGTTAGGACCGTGTTTCCATAGGAAATCTCAAAATTCTATTTTGAATAACTTTTGCGCCGGTTGACGAATCCTCGCGAATTTTTCAAAACTAATGGGGAGCTCCGCTCAGCTCCTACCCTGAAAGTCTCGGGGGGATTCGTCAATCGGGGGCCGAGAAAAAAGGGGGGTCCCAAAACGCGTTTTCCCCATGCATTTTCCCATAGGACCTTTAGTCGAAGGTACAGCCCGAACGGCTGAACAAAATTACTTGAAATTTGGCAGAGAATGGTAGTCCTCAGGTCAGGCATGTGCCTTTTGCATATATGGTGTCAGTCTGCTCAGTAGTTCCTGAGAAAATTGCAGTTAAAAGCAGCGCATAAATATCTAAATGCGCGTACCGTACGCGCACGGTACGTGCACGGTGCGCGCACCCTAACGTGCACGAGCGTAATTCTGATTGGTGGATTTATGTCAGTAAACATGCGAATCGGTCAAAATCAGGAAGTGTCGGCCGCCATTTTGTTTGTTTTCAGTGCGAGAGTGGAAAAGGAAGGTGGCGAATGTGAAAAGGGAACAGGGTAGAGAGTTCCTGACCCCCTAGCCTTTGTCAGGGGGTCCCTGAAGGACCCCGAAGGGTGAAAAAAACATTTATTTTTTTGTTCCAAAAAATCGCGGTGTGCGCGCACGGTGCACACACCCCCGTCCGCCATTTTGAGTTTTAGAGCCCCCGTTCGCCATTTTGAGTTTTAGAGGTAGAAGAGAGTTAAAAAGAAAAGAGGAAAACGTGAAAAGGGGGCAGGGTAGAGAGTCCCTGACCCCCTAGGCCTTCTCATGGGGACCATGAAAGACCTCTTAGGTGTAAAAAAAAATATATATAAAAAATATCGCGGGGTGCGCGCACGGTGCGCGCACGTTGGCAGAAAAAACATACAAAAAATAGATTAAAAAATCAAGTAAAAGTGTTTAGATGTTGGTTGGCTCTAAAAAGAGCTGTTGTGTTTATTGAGTGTTTTTTGTACCTACAAGTAAGTACCGATGCAGAGTCTAAAGTTCAAGAGGAAGACTCTGTTGCCTTCATCAGTGAAATGAACACCGTCTCCTCTATAAATGCCTTGCATGTTGTAACGCAAGTTGTTGTGGTATATAGAACCCATACCATAGTCTCTGAGGAAAGCAGAAACAGACTTATTGACGTGCTTTCTTGCTTTGTCAATCTGTGGACAATATTGGTTGGACCAGTTCCACTTTTGCCTTTGGCATATATTAGAATATACAAAGGTAGTTTGTGGAAAAAGTGACATCAATTGCACAAAGGTGTCCTTAACAAGCATTTCCAGACCTACCCCAGTTAAAGTGCCTAGGTTATTTCCACCACAGTGCACAATTAAAAGGTCAGGCTGTGGGAGATGTAGAAAGGATTTCACCAAGGGCATTAATTGGTGCCACTTCAACCCTCTCTGACCAATCCATTTAATGTCTACATTTGGCAAAGCAAGATCTTTGAAAATACCTATTTTTTCTGCATACTTTTCACTCCAGAAGACATAGCTATGACCTACAATCCACACTGTGAACATCTTTCAAGGAGATCTGGATGCACTCAGAAGGTGTCTTTCAGTAGAATAGCAGTATGAAAAGAAAGATAGTTGTAAAATGGAGGCTTACATACTTTTTTTTAAATAAAAAGAGCTCATTGGCTATTTCAGATCATTCTACACAAAAAACTAGGCTGTAAGTTTAAATTTTTAAAAGCATGTTTTGTATTGGTTCAGAAAAATGTGTACCCACAGAACATTACTTTGGATTTGCTGTTAGGTTTGAAAAGTCAAGCACTCTTGCTCTTTGGATTAGAAACATTGTGTGCTGAACTTCTGACCTCTCTGCTCACACCAGTGTTCCTTGACCTGTTGCTATGGTAGCAGGCAGAAGTCATGTTGGGGGTAGGAATCATTTGGAAAAGGGTTGAAATTTGCAACCAAAAGAAATGTGTGTTTCCATTTGAAAAAATGTGGGAAGCACTGTGATTTGAAGTTATCATGTATATGTGTGGAAAAAGAGAGGGAAACATTGCCATTTACTGGTTCTGCTGAGAGTTGTACAGTTCAGAGATTCTGGCTCTGATAATCTGCTGTGTGAGTGCCACATATCTTTCCCATCTAACTACTTTTAAAGGTGAGTTATGAATTCGAGAGGGGATGTATGTGGTGCATTTTGATTTAAAATAATGTAAATGAGATTCTTGTTTTAAAGTTGTGTTTTACATTTTATGTTTTGGAAGAAATTTAACTGCCATGAACTTGTCAGATAATATGGAGTATGTCTTCAAAATAAGTCAAGGTGTACTGGTATCACCCAGGAATTCTGTTTTCTGTCTAGAATCACACCATGAGTCTGTGTTCACACAGGAATTTGATGTCAGAGCTTTAATTTGTGGTGGTCTGGTTCTGCAAGAGTTGCATTCGTAGGAAAGGGGCAGCTTGTTTTCTTGAACTGTGATGGCTTGCACTGTGTGGTATTTCAGATAGCAGTGTGTAACGCTAACACATTTAATGTCTCTAAGGCTCATTTCCTTTGCTGTAGTCTAATCACTCACCCAGGTTCCATATGCTCATGCTCTCAAGTAGCTATTAGGACATGTGCTCTTTTCTACCTCTCTAAACTATAAGGAAAATGAGTCAGGCTCTTACAGTAAATATCACGGCCGAGGCGAGGGATCGGACTCGTTGCCCCGCTGGGGACCCCGCCGGAGGCTGACCACTGGGGCCGGCCGTGTCGGGCCCTGTCCGGCCGCGGGCTCCCCCCGCCACCCCCGTGCTGGGCCCCTGTCCGCTCGAGCACCCCCTGACGCTCTGCGGGTGTGACGTTCGCTCGCTGCCCTGATTCACGGACGGCCGCCACAGATATGGGCAAAGACAGGGCCAGCAAGCCAGCGTCCGGGGCCACCCAAACCAGGATGGACAAATTTACTACTACCGACAAGGGGCCCGGCTCCACGGCCGCGCCGGCCCCGGCCCCTGCCACGGACCTTGCTGCCATCCTGCAGGCCATCAACTCCTCCCGCGCCTCCCTCGAGGGCATGGTGGGAGAGGTCAAAGTGGACGTTGCTCTTCTCCGACAGGATCTGCGGAATGCCACCGCCCGCATTTCCGAGGCCGAATCCCGGATCTCCACCGCCGAGGACGACATCCGCCACCTACAGGACCAGGTTCGGGAGTTGACCACCCACTCTAAGGAACTACACCGCCGGGTCGAGGATGCAGAAAATCGCGCCCGGCGCAACAACCTGCGCTTAGTGGGATTTCCGGAGGGAGTTGAATCGGGCCGAGCGGACGACTTCATGGAGCGATGGTTCCGGTCCTGGATGCCGGCGGACAGCCTATCTCCCTCGTTCGTGGTGGAGAGAGCCCACCGCTCCCTGGCCCCCAGGCCCCCAGGTGCGCCTCCCCAGCCGTTCATCCTCAAACTTTTGAACTTCCGCGACCGGGACGCCATCCTCCGCGAGGCCCGCTGCCAGGGCGCCCTCCATTACCAGAACCACAAAATCATGATATTTCCGGACTACACCCGCGAAGTCCAAGAGCAACGCCGCTCCTACACGGAAGTGAAACAAAAGATGCGCTCTCTGGGACTCCAGTATCAGCTCCAGTTCCCGGCCCGCCTCCGGGTCGTCTTCCAGCACAAGACTTTGTTCTTCGATACCCCGCGGGCGGCCTGGGCCTGGTTGACGGAGGAGCACCCCCTGCAGTGCTCTGGACGCGGCTCGCCTATGGGTATGCGGAGGGGACGAGGAAGGCCCCGGACATCGAAGACCCGTCGGCGGCACCGCACGTTACCCCGGGAGCGCACAGCGGAGGAGGTGATCACCACGCGCTCTGGGAGAAGGTCACGCCGAGGGTCGAGAGCCTCCTCTGCCTCCTCGGCCGCACATGCCAGTCCCGGGGCAGATGGACGGCGGACCGTGCCGCCCCGGCCCACGGGCCCTGCAACTCAGCCGGTCGAATTGGTGGACTCTTCGGACCTCTCTCGCAGCCCCAACATTTGACTCTCTTTGCTTCCTTTGGGGGGAGGGGGGGCTGGGGATGTCTGGACGGGGATGGGATGCCCCGTTATCAGTGTTGCTCTTGGCCAGGGCAGGCAACTCAGGTCTGAATTTATCGGTCTCAGGGGTCCACTAGCGCTCAAGCCCAAGCGTTTTAGCTTGGTGGTTCTTCCATTTGGTTCGGGCGACAGATGCTTCCGTTTTCGAAGTGTAGGGTGGGGGGGGGGGTTTGGGGTTGGTTTGGGGTTGTTTCTTCCCCGTTGGGAAGACTTTGTTGGTGGGGGATGACTCCCTCTTAATTGTTGTACTAAGGCATCATGTGCTGTCTGGCTTGCTCTCCTGTCCGATGTCCCGTTGTCCTTCCTCTCTGGGGGCCTGCTCAGCCGCGCCCCTACTGGCCCCCTCTCCTGTCCTAGACCATGGCTGACCCACCTGTCCCTAGGGCCGCCATGCGCATACTATCCTGGAACGTCAATGGTCTTCTGGACCGTTTTAAACGTATGGCGGTCCTCAAATACGCGCAACGCGCTGAGATCGATGTACTCCTCCTCCAGGAGACTCACCTGTTGGGTAACAACTGCCCCTTCCTTGGCCGCTACGGTTATGACAGGGTATGGCATTCCGGTTTTGTACGGGGATCCCGAGGGGTGGCCATTTTGCTCCGCAAGTCCTTCCCCTTTGTCCTGTCCCGGGTGCATTTGGACCCCCAAGGTATGGTAGTGGTGGTTTCTGGCAATCTGGAGGGGCGACCCCTTACCCTGATGTCCCTTTATGCGGCGCCATCCCTCTTGCAGTCGGCCCTCTCCCACGCGGCGGGTCTCCTCCCGACACTTCCGGCGGGCTCCCTCATTCTCGGCGGAGATTTCAACGCCGTCTACTCGCCTCCCCTGGACTCGACGGGCCCGGTCTCCCTGTCCCGCGTCGCCCGCGCAAAACAGCTCTCATCCTGGGCTGAAGCGCAGGGCCTCTGCGATGTCTGGCGGATCTGGCACCCACAGGCACGCCAATACACCCACACATCGGCGGCCCATCACTCCCATGCCCGGATCGACCTCATCTTCGTACCATCCACCGACTGCGCGGGGGTGCGAGATGTATGCATTCTTCCGAGGGGCCTTTCGGACCACTCGCCTGTGCTCCTCGCTCTTGGTCCCCCACCCCTCTCTGCCCATCCGATGTGGCGTCTGAACGCCTGGTTCCTCCACGACAAGGCTTTCCGGAAGGCGGTCGGGGGCGAAATCGCCGACTACTACTCCCATAACGAGGGCTCTGTCACCTCCCCTGCCGTCTTGTGGGAGGCTGGCAAGGCGACTGTCCGGGGCGCCGCTAAGGGGCATCTGCAGCGCCAACGGCGGGCCCAATCCCAGAAGCTCGCGGAATGCGAAGCCCAAGCCGTGGAATTAGAGCGCGGCCTGGGGGAGTTGGACGATGCCGCCCGATCTCGTCGATTGGCCTTCCTGCGGGAAGAGATTCGCCTCCATTCCCTGGAGGCGGCGAAGATTCTATGGCGCTCCTCGGTGGCCCGGGTCTACGGGTGGGGAGACAAAAACGGCACTCTTCTCCACCGGCTGGCGACCTATCCCCGGGCGGGACGGATCATTCCGGCCATCGCGGACCCAGCGGGTGGTACTCACACAGCCTCGGTGGCGATAGCGTTCGCTGACTATTACTCCCAGCTATACCGCCGCAGGCCGTCCACGCTCTCCCTTGAGGAATTGCTGGGGACGACCGCGGTGACACTTACGCGGTTGCAGCCCGAGGTTTCCGAGACCCTTGATTCACCGATCGAGCTGCAAGAGATCGAGGAGGCCATTGGCCGCTTGGCACCCGGGAAGACCCCGGGACCCGACGGGTTCCCCCAGGAGTACTACGCTCACTATCGTGAGATGCTGGCCCCGAGCCTTCGGGACCTTTTTGCAGCCGTGGTGGAAACGGGCTCGTTCCGGCCCGAGACGGACACGGCAACCATAGTTGCCCTCCCCAAGACTCAGCCTCCCTCGCGGTCCTGCTCTGACTATCGGCCGATATCCCTTATCAACACCGAACTCAAAATCTATGCTACGGTCCTAGCACAGCGGTTGCGCTCGTCGCTTGCCTCCTTGGTCGACCCGGATCAATGCGGCTTTATGCCGGAGCGGGGGACCAGACACTGCCTGCGGCGCCTGCATCTTGCGATGGCGCACCGCGGCCGCCTTTCTCCCTACCTGGCCCTCCTTCTGGTTGACTTTGAAAAGGCCTTCGACTCCGTGGGATGGGCGTACTTGGCCGACGTCCTGGAACGCATGGGTTTCGGCCCCCGGTTCCGTGCCATGGTAGCGGTCCTGTACGCGCACCCGCGGGCCCGGGTGTTGGTCAACGGGGCTCTCTCTCGCCCGTTTCCCATAGGTCGGGGGACGCGCCAGGGTTGTCCGCTCTCGCCCCTCCTTTTTGCGTTGGCCATGGAACCCCTGGCAATGCTGATTCGCGCGGATCCCGTTCTTCGCGGATGGGAATGGCCAGCTGTGGCCCCCGATAAGATTGCCCTATACGCGGACGATGTCCTCCTCTATCTTTCCGACCCAGCGACCTCGGGGCCCCGGGTCCGCCGGATCCTCCATCGGTTTGGCCAGGCGTCGGGTCTCCATCTGAACCCAAAAAAATCTGTTCTAGTCCCGCTACACCCGTCGCGGGAATGTTTCGACTGGCAATCAGATATTCCCCTCCGGAGACTCTCCTTTAAGTACCTGGGGATCTGGGTCACCCTCCTCCCGGAACTCTGCTGGGCACTCAATGTGGCTCCAGTAGTAAACAAAGCCAGATCAGATATGCTCCGGTGGCAGGCCCTCCCTTTGAATCCGCTAGGGAGAGTCGCCTTATATAAGATGATGATCCTCCCCAAGTTTCTTTACATGCTGCAGAACACTCCATGCCCCTTTCCGCGCCCGTGGTTCCGGGACCTGGATAAGATGGTGACCAAATTCCTTTGGGGCGGTGGTCGACCTCGGCTGGCCTTGGACCGCTGCAGGGTCCCCTCCTACGACGGCGGCCTAAGCATGACCAACCTCTACCTCTACTATCTGGCCACCCAACTACTGGTGGTCCACGATTGGTTCTCAGGGGGCTGGGGCGACCCGGCTTATCGACTCGAGGTGAACTGCCTTGGGTTCCCCTCCATCCAAAACATGCTCTACGGCACAACGATCCCCCTGTCGCTCCCCGGCGTCGTGCGGGCTCCCTTTCTCACGTGGCGCGCGGCCTTGCGACACACCAGATGGTCGGGGTCGTCCACGCAACTCACTCCGCTTTGGCACGGGACGTGGCTGCGGGAGGTGGTGGGACTAACGGGCTTTCGGCAGTGGGATCTTCTCGGTATCTCCTGTCTGGGCGATATATGGCGTGGAAGCCGCATGTGTTCTTTCCAGGAGCTTCGGACCCGCTTCTCGCTGCAGCCTTCTCAATTCTACCGCTACCTTCAATTGCGCCACGCGGTTCGGGCTCACGTCCCTCTAGATTCCAGACTGCCTTCCCATAGTCCGCCTGAGGCCCAGGTGATGTTGGGGTATCTTGGGAGGGGGGGCATATCCCGCATTTATAAATCCCTAATTAACAATACACCGGTGGATTGGAGCGGGCTAAAGCAGCGATGGGAGGCTTGGGTGGGACCCCTGGATGAGGCGGACTGGAGGGACGCCCTTATGGGCCCTCGATCGCTTACCACCTCCGCTAGGCTGCGGCTTATCCAACTTTATTACCTCCACACTGCCTATTTGACCCCGGACCGCCTGTATCGTGCGGGCCTCCGCGCGGACGCCTCTTGCACTTGCTGCGGGGAGGTTCCGGCAGATTTTTTCCACATGGTGTGGTCTTGCCCTCGTCTGGGGGACTACTGGGCAGCGATCGAGGCCGATCTAGCGGAGGTCCTGGGTTGGGAGGTCCCCCACGAGCCTAGAATGGCCCTGCTGGGCATCATGGACGGGATGGACGGGTCCCGCAATGAGAAGTACTTCCTCACCACTGCCCTTATGGTGGCTAAAAGAGACATAGCGGCGGTGTGGTCACAGCCAGACCCGCCCAGAGTGGCTACCTGGAGTAGAGGGGTGGATTGGTGTGCAGCTCAGGAGCGGTCGCTATACGCTGCACGGGGCTGCCCAAAAAAATTTCGCAAGATATGGGGGAAATGGTTGGGGGGCCTGTTTTGAAGGGTGGGTGCACAGGGGGGGGGACGGGGGATGGGAGGGGGCGGGAGGGTTTTTGCACTTGCCTGTTGATGCTTTCCTGATTGCAGATACTGATGCCTTGTTCACTGCACTGCTGTATATTATTCCTGATATTGTTCTTTATGCCGCAAAACACAATAAAAAGAAGTTTATCAAAAAAACCACAGCGGTAAATGTGCTTTGAAATTGCCAATGAAAAATCGATTTCTGCCTAGAATCACACCATGAGTCTGTGTGCACACAGGAATTTGTTGTCAGAGATTTAATTCATGTTGCTCTTTTACTGTAAGACATGCATCCGTAGGAAAGGGGCAGCTTGTTTTCTTGAACTGTGATGGTTTGCATTCAGCAGAAATCACTGTCTCACAAATGAGAGGCAAATCCTAACACATTTTAAAAAAACAGTGTAGATTTTCCTTCCACACCTGCCATGGGTGAGGTAGATCCTACATGTTCCAAACTGCAATTCACCCTTACCCCTCATGTACTCTTACATACATCTGTGCAGTCTTCATGCAGTTCTGCAAGCGTCCATGCAGATCTCTCTTTCACCTGACAATACACAGTCTCCAGAGGCACGCTCTTAGAACACAGGCAGTTGCTCCTCTTGCACTCCCATGCTAAGTATTCAGCACTGTGTGGTATTTTAGATAGTAGTGTGTAACACTAACACATTCAATGTCACCAAGGCTCATTTCCTTTGTTCTAGTCTAATGACTCACCCAGGTTCCACATGCTCATGCTCTCAAGTAGCTGTTAGGACATGTGCTCTTTTCTGCCTCTCTAAACTATAAGGAACATGTGTCAGACTCTTACAGTAATTATGACATGCAAAACCACAGCAGAAAATGTGCTTTGAAATTGCCAATGAAAAATCGATTTCTGCCTAGAATCACACCATGAGTCTGTGTGCACACAGGAATTTGTTGTCAGAGATTTAATTTGTGTTGCTCTTGTACTGTAAGACATGCATCCGTAGAAAAGGGGCAGCTTGTTTTCTTGAACTGTGATGGTTTACATTCAGCAGAAATCACTATCTCACAAATGAGAGGCAAATCCTAACACATTTTAAAAAAACAGTGTAGATTTTCCTTCCACACCTGCCATGGGTGAGGTAGATCCTACATGTTCCAAACTGCAATTCACCCTTACCCCTCATGTACTCTTACATACATCTGTGCAGTCTTCATGCAGTTCTGCAAGCGTCCATGCAGATCTCTCTTGCACCTGACAATACACAGTGTCCAGAAGCACGCTGTTAGTACACAGGCAGTTGCTTCTCCTGCACTCCCATGCTAAGTATTCAGCACTGTGTGGTATTTCAGACAGAAGTGTGTAACGCTAACACATTCAACGTCATCAAGGCTCATTTCCTATGCTCTAGTCTAATCACTCACCCAGGTTCCACATGCTTATGCTCTCAAGCAGCTGTTAGGACATGTGCTCTTTTCTAGCATTCTAAACTATAAGGAAAATGTGTGAGGGTCTTACAGTAATTATCACTTGCAAAACCACAGCTGAAAAAGTGCTTTGAAATTGCCAATGAAAAAACGTTTTCTGCCTAGAATCACCCCATGAGTCTGTGTGCACACAGGAATTTGTTGTCAGAGATTTAATTCGAGTTGCTCTTGTACTGTAAGACATGCATCCGTAGGAAAGGGGCAGCTTGTTTTCTTGAACTGTGATGGTTAGCATTCAGCAGAAATCACTATCTCACAAATGAGAGGCAAATGCTAACACATTTGAAAACAACAGGGTAGATTTTCCTTCCACACCTGCCATGGGTGAGGTAGATCCTACATGTTCCAAACTGCAATTCACCCTTACCCCACATGTACTCTTACATACATCTGTGCTGTCTTCATGCAGTTCTGCAAGCGTCCATGCAGATCTCTCTTTCACCTGACAATACACAGTCTCCAGAAGCACGCTCTTAGTACACAAGCAGTTGCTTCTCCTGCATTCCCATGCTAAGTATTCAGCACTGTGTGGTATTTCAGATAGCAGTGTGTAACGCTAACACATTCAACATCACCAAGGCTCATTTCATATGCTCTAGTCTAATCACTCGCCCAGGTTCCACATGCTCAATCTCTCAAGTAGCTGTTAGGACATGTGCTCTTTTCTGCCTCTCTAAACTATAAGGAAAATGTGTTAGACTCTTACAGTAATTATCACATGCAAAACCACAGCTGAAAATGTGCTTTGAAATTGCCAATGACAAATCGTTTTCTGCCTAGAATCACACCATGAGTCTGTGTGCACACAAGAATTTGTTGTCAGAGATTTAATTTGTGTTGCTCTTGTACTGTAAGACATGCATCCGTAGGAAAGGGGCAGCTTGTTTTCTTGAACTGTGATGGTTTGCATTCAGCAGAAATCACTATCTCACAAATGAGAGTCAAATGCTAACACATTTGAAAACAACAGGGTAGATTTTCCTTCCACACCTGCCATGGGTGAGGTAGATCCTACATGTTCCAAACTGCAATTCACCCTTACCCCACATGTACTCTTACATACATCTGTGCAGTCTTCATGCAGTTCTGCAAGCGTCCATGCAGATCTCTCTTGCACCTGACAATACACAGTGTCCAGAATCACGCTGTTAGTACACAGGCAGTTGCTTCTCCTGCACTCCCATGCTAAGTATTCAGCACTGTGTGGTATTTCAGATAGCAGTGTGTAACGCTAACACATTCAACGTCACCAAGGCTCATTTCCTATGCTCTAGTCTAATCACTCACCCAGGTTCCACATGCTCATGCTCTCAAGTAGCTGTTAGGACATGTGCTCTTTTCTGCCTCTCTAAACTATAAGGAAAATGTGTCAGGCTCTTACAGTAATTATCACTTGCAAAACCACAGCAGAAAATGTGCTTTGAAATTGCCAATGAAAAATCGTTTTCTGCCTAGAATCACACCATGAATCTGTGTGCACACAGGAATTTGTTGTCAGAGATTTAATTCGAGTTGCTCTTGTACTGTAAGACATGGATCCGTAGGAAAGGGGCAGCTTGTTTTCTTGAACTGTGATGGTTTGCATTCAGCAGAAATCACTATCTCACAAATGAGAGGCAAATCCTAACACATTTTAAAAAAACAGGGTAGATTTTCCTTCCACACCTGCCATGGGTGAGGTAGATCCTACATGTTCCAAACTGCAATTCACCCTTACCCCACATGTACTCTTACATACATCTGTGCAGTCTTCATGCAGTTCTGCAAGCGTCCATGCAGATCTCTCTTGCACCTGACAATACACAGTCTCCAGAAGCACGCTCTTAGCACACAAGCAGTTGCTTCTCCTGCACTCCCATGCTAAGTATTCAGCACTGTCTGGTATTTCAGATAGCAGTGTGTAACGCTAACACATTCAACATCACCAAGGCTCATTTCCTATGCTCTAGTCTAATCACTCACCCAGGTTCCACATGCTCATGCTCTCAAGTAGCTGTTAGGACATGTGCTCTTTTCTTGCTCTCTCAACTATAAGGAAAATGTGTCAGACTCTTACAGTAATTATCACTTGTAAAACCACAGCAGTAAATGTGCTTTGAAATTGCCAATGAAAAATCATTTTCTGCCTAGAATCACACCATGAGTCTGTCTGCACACAGGAATTTGTTGTCAGAGACTTAATTTGTGTAGCTTTTATTGTGTAAGACTTGCAGTCGTAGGAAAGGGATAGCTCATATGATATGTTTTGAAAAGCTCTTAAAAAATATAGTAATATATATAAATTACATAAAGGTATTCTTTTTTTAGTTTTTTTCAGGTATTGCTGAACAACACTGAAATAAATTAAAGATGCCTTTAAAATCAAGAAAGAGAAAAGAACAGCAACAACATCTATATTTGAAGACAACTGGACAAAAAAAAAATAGCTGAAGAACCTCATGTTGGAAAAAAGAAAAAGCCTTCTGGTAAGCAGACTAAGGATTTTTTTAAAAATATCTTCAAGCAAAGAAAAATGTAAGAAATATATCCACTGGAAATAGTGTTTCAAGTAGAAAATAACCAGACAATCGACAGAATAAACTAAATGCTAATGTACAATCAGAAGTGAGAAAGAATGATTTAAAAAGAAAAAAAGATTTTAAAAACATTCGTAGGAAAATGTTTGAGAGAAGAGTGATGTTCAATTTGTTGAAGGATGTGAAAAAATATAGGAAGAAAGCCAAATTTTATAAGAAAAGGAAACATATTGAATCAATTGTTGCCAAGGCTTTGGGATTAAAAAGAAAACTATTTATTTTAATTTTGAACAGGATCCGTACATTAGATAAATTAGTGAATGTAATGAAGTCAAAAAGCAAAAGAAAAAGAGAAGTGAAAAAAAAAACCTTTTGTAAAGTGTTCTTAGGAGAATGGAAGCATAGTTCAAGTACTGAACCATTTTTTAATGAAGAGAGTTATCTTCAAAGTAATAGTTTGCTGCATGCAGTTGACACCAGTGGTCTAGCTTATGAAGTTAAGGATGGTTGTGTAATGGAAAAAGAGAAAATGGTTCCAAGAAATGAGGAAGAAGTGTTAGCTGATGAGGTTATGGGGAGACGTCCTAAAGCCCCAGTGTACACTTGGAATTGTAGTAGTATTTGTACTGTACGACAGGAATCAATTGATACATTTCGTGATTTTCTAAGAGAATATAGTAAAAAAAAGTGTTAAACAGAAGATTAAGGTACTTCAAAGACTAGATCCATGCAGAGTGACAGAGAATACTGGTTTGTAAGGACATTCTCTGGCTTGTCTATCTAGGAAAGTTTGCCAAAGTGTTTTTCACCATTTTAGGATGCTGGCTGTTCATCATACTGAAATGAGAAATTTTGTGAGAAGATTATATTTTGCTAAAAGTCCAGCTTTAAAGTTAAATGAGTTGAATAATGCTCTGTTCCGTGGATCTGTAATTAATCAATCAATCAATCATAACACTTGTATAGCGCACTACTCACCCGGAAGGGTCTCAAGGCGCTTGGGGGAAGGGGTCCGCTACTGCTCGAATAGCCAGGTCTTGAGTTGTCTCCTGAAGGCGAGGTGGTCCTGGGTCAGCCGAAGGTGGATGGGGAGGGAGTTCCATGCCTTGGCTGCCAGGTAGGAGAAGGATCTGCCTCCGGCGGTGGCTCTTCGGATGCGTGGTATGGCGGCAAGGGCGAGGCTGGTAGACTGTAGCTGGCGGGTGGGCGTGTAGAAGGTCAGGCGGTCGTTGAGGTACTTGGGGCCCAGGTCGTGGAGGGACTTGTGAGCGTGGGTGAGGAGCCTGAACGTGATCCTCTTGTTGACGGGGAGCCAGTGCAGGTCCCTCAGGTGGCCGAAGATGTGGCTGCGTCGGGGGATGTCCAGGATGAGTCGGGCGGAGGCGTTCTGGATGCGTTGGAGTCTTTTCTGTAGCTTGGCTGTGGTTCCGGCGTAGAGGGCGTTTCCGTAGTCCAGTCGGCTGGTGACGAGGGCCTGGGTGACCGTTTTCCTGGTTTCGGTCGGGATCCATCGGAAGATCTTGCGAAGCATGCGAAGGGTGTGAAAGCATGATGAGGAGACGGCGTTGACTTGTCTGGTCATCG
Source organism: Triturus cristatus (assembly GCF_964204655.1). Classification (NCBI taxonomy): domain Eukaryota; kingdom Metazoa; phylum Chordata; class Amphibia; order Caudata; family Salamandridae; genus Triturus; species Triturus cristatus. The sequence goes on along the minus strand of NC_140591.1, from coordinate 1,288,555,313 downwards.
AGAGGGAGGAGTCCAGGATGAAGCCCAGGTTGCGTGCGTGGTCTGTTGGCTTGGGAGCGGTGCCCAGCGCTTGGGGCCACCAGGAGTTGTCCCAGGCGGCGGGTGATGGTCCCAGGATGAGGACTTCCGTCTTGTCTGAGTTCAGTTTCAGGCGGCTGTTCTTCATCCACTCGGCGACGTCTTTCATCCCTTTGTGTAGGCTGGTTCTGGCGGTGTCGGGGTCTCTGGTGAGGGAGAGGATCAGTTGGGTGTCGTTGGCGTAGGAGATGATGTTGAGGTTGTGTTGGCATGCGATGGCAGCGAGAGGTCTCATGTAGACGTTGAAGAGGGTGGGGCTGAGTGATGAGCCTTGCGGGACGCCGCAGATGACTTCGGAGGCCTCGGAACGAAACGGGGGGAGGCGTACTCTCTGTTTTCTGCCGGCGAGGAATGAGATGATCCACTCCAGTGCCTTCTCTTGGATGCCGGTGTTGCTGAGGCGTTGGACTAGGGTGCGGTGGCAGACAGTGTCGAACGCTGCAGAGAGGTCCAGGAGGATGAGTGCCGCTGTTTCCCCGTTGTCGAGTAGGGCTCGGATGTCGTCGGTGGCTGCGATGAGGGTGGTCTCGGTGCTGTGGTTGGCTCTGAAACCGGATTGAGAGGGGTCGAGGGATCCGTTCGTCTCGAGGAAGGCGGCAAGCTGTCTGTTGACGATCTTCTCGATGACTGTGGCAGGGAAAGGGAGGAGCGAGATGGGGTGGAAGTTTTTGAGGTCAGTGGGGTCTGCTGTTGGTTTCTTCAGTAGGGCGCTGAGCTCGGCATGCTTCCAGCTCTCCGGGAAGGTGGCGGTGTTGAAGGAGGTGTTGATGACGTCCCGGAGTTGGGATGCGATGGTGGAGTCGGCCTTGTTGAAGACGTGGTGGGGGCAGGGGTCGGTTGGAGATCCGGAGTGGATAGTATTCATCGTGCGGGCTGTGTCTTCGGTGGTCACCATGGTCCAGGTGCGGAGGGTGGCGGTGGGGTGCGTTGGTTTGACGGTTGGGTGCGTGGATGGTGTGCCGAAACTGTTGTGGATGTCGGCGATCTTGCGTTGGAAGAACGATGCGAGAAAGTCGCAGAGATCTTGTGAAGGAGTGATGTCGTTGCCGGTGCTGGGGTTGGAGTACTCCTTGACGATGCTGAAGAGTTCCTTGCTGTTGTCGGCGTTGTTGTCCAGTCGCTCCTTCAGTGATTTCTTCTTGGTGGTGCGGATGAGCTGGTGGTGCTTGCGGGTGGCGTGTTTGAGGGCGGTCATGTTGTCAGTGGTCTGGTCGAGGAGCCAGGCTTTCTCGAGGGTGCGGCAGGTCTTCTTGGAGTCCTTAAGTTCGTCGGTGAACCAGGGGGCCTTCTTGCTTCTGGGTCTGCTGGGAGGGTTCTTCAGTGGTGCGAGGTCGTCGGCGCAGGTGGTCAGTCACTGCGTGAGGATGCGGGCTGCTTCGTTGGGGTCTGTTGTGCTGGCAGGTGGGTTCTGGCTGAGGGAGGTGGTGAGCTGGTCGGCGGTGATCTTGCTCCAGCTCCTGTGAGGAACCTGTTGCGGGTGGTGGTGGGTTGTGGTTTTTCTGAAGCTGAAGTGGACGCAGCTGTGGTCGGTCCAGTGGAGTCCGGTGGAGTGGCTCAAGGTGATGTGCTTGCTGGATGAGAAGACGGGATCAAGCGTGTGGCCGGCGTAGTGGGTGGGGGTGTTGACCAGTTGCGTGAGTCCGAGGTTGGTGAGGTTGACCAGCAGGGCGGTGGTGTTGCGGTCCTTGTTGTTCTCCAGGTGGAAGTTGAGGTCCCCTAGGAGGATGTAGTCGGCGGAGGGGAGGGCGTGTGGGCTGATGAAGTCCGTGATGTCTTCGCTGAATTGTGTGCGTGGTCCCGAGGGTCTGTAGATGAGGAAGCCTCTGAGGGTCGTCTTTGGGTCGGTGTGAATCTGGAAGTGGAGGTGCTCGGCGATGGCGAAGGTGTCGTTGGAGTCAGTCGTGATGAGGATGGTGTTCTTGTGGATGATGGCGATGCCTCCTCCGGTCTGGTTGACGCGGTCCCTCCTGATGATCTTGTACCCATCCGGGATGGCGATGGCGATGTCGGGGGCTGAGGAGGCGTTCATCCAGCTTTCCGTGAGGAAGGCGATGTCTGGTGATGTTGTGTCGAGGAGGTTCCAGAGTTCCACGGCGTGTCTGTGGACGGAGCGGGTGTTGAGCAGGATGCACTTGAGGTTGCTGCTGGTGCTTGGCTTGGCGGGCGCGGTGCAGTTTCAGAGGCAGGTGAACTTGCAGGATCTGCAGGTGAAGGGTCCGTGAATGCGTTTCGGGGCGGCCCGGCAGCAGGTGGGGTTCTGGCCGGCATTGAGTGCGTTGAGGGCAGTGGCGTCATAGGTCTGTCGGGTCGTCTTGCGTCGGTGGGGGCCAGGGGTCCTGGCACTGGGCGCGGTCCAGGCGCGGACGGGCGCAGACGGGCTTGCCTTTGGCGCGCCTTCAGTGCACAATCGGCGCACCCGCTGCGCGTCCGCGCGGTCGCCATTTAAGGCTAAGTGGGAGGGAGGAGCAGCTGGGTGGCGGGAGCGGGGAGGACATAAAACAAAAGGGGGCATGGCCGCATGAACGGCGGCGGGAAGCGGGGAGCGGGGCGGGCAAGGCACAGGGGGACAACAGCAAAGTTAATACAAAAGGCAATAGAAACAAAACAAAACCACAATATACCACGAAAATACGGCGGAACTGCTGGGGCAGGGAACAGCGAGGCAGGTAGCTAGGGCGGCAAGGCAGATGGGACAACGAGGCTGCGAGCAGCAGCGAGGGGCGTGGGGCACACACATAGCTGGTGGCCGTGCGGCACGGGGGTGTCCTGAGAACAGGTCACACTCACCTGTGCCGCGCGGTCGCCCTTTAAGGACAAGTGGGAGGGAGGAGCAGCTGGGAGGCGGGAGTGGGGAGGACACAAAACAAAAGGGGGCGTGGCCGCGTGAACGGCGGCGGGAAGCGGGGAGCGGGGCGGGCAAGGCACAGGGGGACAGCAGCAAAGTTAATACAAAAGGCAATAGAAACACAACAAAACCACAATATACCACGAAAATACGGCGGAACTGCTGGGGCAGGGAACAGCGAGGAAGGCAGCTAGGGTGGCAAGGCAGACGGGACAACGAGGCTGCGAGCAGCAGCGAGGGGCGTGGGGCACACACACAGCTGATGGCCGTGCGGCACGGGGGTGTCCTGAGAACAGGTCACACTCACCTACGCCGCGCGGTCGCCCTTTAAGGCTAAGTGGGAGGGAGGAGCAGCTAGGAGGCGGGAGCGGGGAGGACACAAAACTAAAGGGGGCATGGCCGCGTGAACGGCGGCGGGAAGCGGGGTGCGGGGCGGGCAAGGCACAGGGGGACAACAGCAAAGTTAATACAAAAGGCAATAGAAACACAACAAAACCACAATATACCACGAAAATGCAGCGGAACTGCTGGGGCAGGGAACCTCGAGGCAGGCAGCTAGGGCGGCAAGGCAGATGGGACAACGAGGCTGCGAGCAGCAGTGAGGGGCGTGGGGCACACACACAGCTGGTGGCCATGCGGCGCGGGTGTGTCCTGAGAACAGGTCACACTCACCTGCGCCGCGCGGTCGCCCTTTAAGGACAAGTGGGAGGGAGGCGCAGCTGGGAGGCGGGAGCGGGGAGGACACAAAACAAAAGGGGGCGTGGCCGCGTGAACGGCGGCGGGGAGCGGGGCGGGCAAGGCACAGGGGGACAACAGCAAAGTTAATACAAAAGGCAATAGAAACACAACAAAACCACAATATACCACGAAAATACGGCGGAACTGCTGGGGCAGGGAACAGCGAGGCAGGCAGCTAGGGTGGCAAGGCAGACGGGACAACGAGGCTGCGAGCAGCAGCGAGGGGCGTGGGGCAGACACACAGCTGGTGGCCGTGCGGCGCGGCGGTGTCCTGAGATGTGAAGAAGGTTTGTGAGGATATTGAGTTTTGTTACTTTGGTCCAGAGCAAGAAAGTGCAGGAAATGACACAGTTATTGAAGAAAATGTGGAAGAAAATGTAGAACTCACTGTTAGTAAAACATTTGAAGATCAAATGACAAAATGTACTATCATCTCTAATGAAAGACCAAATATTACTTGTATTTGTTGCCGGAGAAGCCATTATAAAAATCAAACAAGGTATGTTGATCTCTATAAAAAAAGTGAAAAAGAAAATAATACTAAGTGGATGGATTTTGCTACATATTTATTTCTGGAAAATTGTTTTGATTTGGGTGAATATCACCGTATTTGTAAATACTGTTATAACAAGTTAGAAGAAAATAAAATGCCAGCAAGAGCTGTACATAATAATTTAGAATTGGTTGAAATTCCTGCAGAACTTAGTGATTTAAATACGTATGAGTCTATACTCATTCAATGTGTCCATCCTTTTCAGACTATAGTTCGTATGGAGCCCAAAACAGGCAAATTACCTCCTACAGATTTACAAAGAGGTTTAAAAGGAAGAGTTGTCTATTTGCCATTAGATTTGAAAACAAATATTGAAACAATTGATGCAGATAGTTTGGAAACTGAACCATTAGTTATTCTGGTTAATGGTCTACCTACAAAGAACAAGAAAATTTGGCAGGAGCTGGTGAATGTACGAAAAGTACAAAGAGGAAATTTATATTTGAAAAGAAATAATAAATGGTATGAATCAATTTATATGGAAGAAGATGAAGAAGTTTTACTAGGAGACTCAGGAATACCAACTGGGCAAATTGAAAAAGTGGATAGGTCAAAAGAAGAAGAAATGTATGAACATTTCAGCATACATCCTCTTCATTCTAAAGAAGTTATGGGAAACACTATTGATCTCTTTCAAATGAAGAAAGCTAAAGGAACTCCCGTAAGTGTATGGGAGGAGAGCTTGGAAGCTCGTTGTTTTCCCCAGCTGTTTCCTACAGGAAAAGGTGGACGATATGATGAACGTCCAGTACAGATTCCTGCTTCTGAGTATCGGACTACAAGGTTAAATGCAGAAGATCCAAGATTTCGTCAAAGTATTCCTTATTTGTTCCATCTTTTATTTGAAAGTGACTTATCAGCACTATCATATGCAGTAAATCACATTTTGAAAACTGGAGTACATCTACATAATGTGTCTGCAAAGGATTTTCTGAACAAAGTGCAACAGCGAGATGATCATTTGGAATCACAATTAATAAATATGATGGCTTGTCAGCGTGGGGCTAATGAATATTGGTACCGACGCATGGAGAATTGAAATGTATGTTACGGAATTTAGGAACTCCTACATGGTTCCTTACCCTAAGCTGTGCTGAGTACGCTTGGGATGATTTACTGGATTTTCTTCAAGAGGCAAATTCTAATATTGAAAACATCCAATACAAGGCAGCAGGAGAATTTTGCTCATTGGATCCGGTTAATGTTTGCAGATATTTTAATCACAGATTTGAGGCTATGATGTCCTTCATCTGCAATAAATAAAATCCACCTCTTGGAGAAGTTGTGGATTTCTTTTGGAGAAAAGAGTACCAAGCAAGAGGTGTTCCTCATATTCATATGCTGTTGTGGATCAAGGATGCTCCAAAATTTGGAACAGATTCTGATGATGCAGTTTTATCTTTCATTGAAGGATATGCAACATGTGCTATACCTAAAAGCACAGAAGAAAAAACTTAAAAGAGCAAGTTTTACGTTTCCAAAGTCATCGGTGTGGAAAATATTGTTGACGAAAGTACAAGAGTAAAGATAAATTCTACATAAAATGTCGATTTGGATTTCCACGACCTGTTCTTTCAAAAGGAAGAATAAACAGTTTTATGTCAGCTGTGCGACATACTATTACAAGAAAATCGCCTAAGAATACCTATAACCTAAGAAGAAAAGAAGAGTCAAAATATATAAATGACTACAACCCAGTCATTTTATCCATGTGGAATGCTAACATGGATATACAGTATGTAGCTTACAATTCAATTGCTGTTGCTCGGTATGTCACATCTTACATCAATAAATCTGAGAACACGGAATTGAAAGAAATGTGGGAAGAGATTTCTCACGAGAAGACTGTCAGTAAAAAGCTATACAGTTTCAGTTTAAAGATGTTATCGCATCGAGAAATTGGATCCTACGAATGCTCAGATAGGTTATCATCTGCAAGTCTGTACTCCAAATCCAGAAGAATAATTTGGGTAAGTTTAGGCCTTGCAGGAATGAGAAATCGGGTACTGAAATCTATTCGAGAAATTGAATTTTTAGCAGAGTACGAACCTGAAAGTACAGACATTTTAAGAACAAACATGTTGGACACATATTACCCAAAGAGAAGTCCTCATCTTGAGAACATGTGTCTCTATGAAGTGCTGCAGAACTACATTTATAAACGGAATGCCACAGAAGACATCAACAATGGAAAATATAAAGTCATTGGTGAGTAAGGATGTTTGGTAAAACAAACAAAAGGAAGTTTGATTAATCACAGAAAGCTGAGTTGCGACACTACTGACAAGAAGGAATTTTACCACTTAGCACTTTTACAGTTGTTTAAACCATGGCGCTCAGAGGATGAATTACTTGGACATTTTCAAAGCTATGAAGATTCCTTTAATGCATGCAAAGAATGAAGATACCATCGAATGCAGTACTTTCACAACTTATGTAGAAATGTTAAATGAAGAAATTGAACAAGAACAAACAATTGCAGCTGAAGTAGCTAGAGACAGTTCTCAAGACAGTCAAAGTTCTGGGACGCTCAGTCAAGATCCCCTAGGACAACCAATCGTAGAAAACGAAGCTGTAATAGCCATGACTGAAGTGGAAACAGCTATGAATCAAGCTCAGGAAGATTTAATAAACTTACCAAGTTTGGAACAGCAACTGAATGATGAACAAAAACAAATTTATGAGGAAGTCACAAAACAAATTGATCATGGATTACTACATGAAAATAAAGAGTGCTCATGCACATCGTTTGAACCAATCAGAATGTATGTGAGTGGACAAGCCAGAACTGGAAAAAGTTTCTTGATTAAAGTAATTAGAAGCTACCTACAGCAAAAAACAGATTCAACTTTGTCTTGTGTTGTTACTGCTCCAACTGGGTTAGCAGCATATAACATAAAAGGAATTACCCTCCATCGTTTGCTAATGTTACTAGTAGAGCACGAGAACAAAATACAGTACCACAAGCTAATAGGAGAAGCATGTTTTGAAGTTGCAAGAGTATTGAAAAAAATGAAAGTTCTCATCATTGATGAGGAAAGCATGGTATCAAACTTAATGCTTGCCTTTGTGCATTTAAGAATGCAGCAAATTCTAAAGACAAACTATGACGTGCTATTTGGAGGAAAACATGTTATAGTTTTTGGGGATCTTCTGCAGCTCACTCCAGTTAAAGGACAACCAGTATTTCAAACTCTTACACATGAAGACACGAAAAAGTCATTAGAAAGTATAGGTAATGTGAATATTTGGACAGACTTTGAGTATAAAGAACTCATTACCAATATGCGGCAGGCAAATGATGATGATTATGCAAGTATTCTCCAAGATATCAGAATTGGACTACTCACAGAACATGGCAGATAAGCTTTACAGAGTCAATTGCTATGTAATTTGTTCCCAACAGAACAAATTGTTCCAGAGAAAATATACAAGAAAATTGCTGGAAAAAAAAAAGTCATCTGCTTAATGCCAACACTACATGAATGCTCTATATTCAATCAAGAACTTTTAAAATTGGAAAATGAAGAGATTTTCAAACTGGAAGCTGTGGATAAAATACAGCATGAAGGAATAACTATTATATTGACAAGAAAATTAACAAGTAAATTGGATTCTCTAGAGAAAAACATCTCGAAAACAGCCGGTTTAGAAAAGAATCTTTATGTATGTATGAACTGTCGAGTAATTTTAAGACGTAATTTGGATGTAGAGAAAGGTTTAGTGAGTGGAGCTATGGGTAGAGTTGTGGGTTTTGTTAATTACCAGAAAAAAGTTGGAATTGAATTTTTTAAAATAAAATTTGATCAGATTGAAGAGGTTAAAGACATTTGTCGTTGTTCAGTTCGTTTCTTGCTTGTGAAAGACTTATATGTACGTAGGAAGCAGTTTCCATTTTCTCTAGCATATGCTGTAACTATTCACAAATCTCAAGGATTAACTGTAGATAGTGCTTTTGTAAACATTGGATCTACTGTGTTTAAAGAAGGTATGGCATATGTTGCTTTGTCACGAGTGAAAAAATTATCTGGTTTATTCATGATAGACTTTGATGACTCAAAAGTTAGTGGTGATGCTAAATGTGTAAAGGAATATAATAGATTAAGAAGAAGCTATGCTCCTCATTTAGGTCAGTATCCTGTGTTTGAAAAACGTGTTGTTTGTCGGAAAAGGAGAATTGAGAATATCTGTAATGAGGATGTACAGAAGAGAAAACAAAAGGAGAGTGATCTGATTCCAAGCAAAAAGAAAAAGGACAATGTTGAAGAGGTTGTTGGTTGTCATTTTGAAAATAGCTCTGGTGTCAACTGCTACGCTAATGTAGTGCTGAATGTTGTATTTTATCTTGATAGTTTGCAAGAGCAGATAATACTAAATCATGTAAAAAGATTCTGTTCTCTGCTGAGTTTTCTTTTTGAGAAGCTGAGTAATGATAAAACTAAAATAGAAAGTGCTTCTGATGTTAGAAAACTTTTAGATGTATGTTCAGGATGTACACAGTTTACTCAAAATGTCCAGCAAGATGCACAGGAATTCTTGATGTATATGCTTATGGTACTGGAAGATGAAGGGGTAGAAATAGAAAATATGTTTGGTCTCTCTTATAAATGGGAACATAGTTGTGAAAACTGTTTCAACACATGCAGCTCTAATGTTGATTCTGAAAGGTTCATATATTTAACATTACCAGAGAGTAAATCAGTGACTTTTAGTAAATTAGTTAAAGATGCCAATCACAACATGGAATGTTCTCAATGTAAATCAGACATGTTATCAACGTTATTTTTAAATAAATATGGACAGTATGTAATTTTAATGATGCAACGTTGTAGATCTGATGGTACAAAATTGGACACTTTAATAAAGAAGTTTACAGGACATCAATTATCAATATCTGGAAAAACTTTTGTTGCAGTTGCAATCATTTTCCATGATGGACCTTCTATAACTTCTGGTCATTACACAGTTTATCTAAAATGTGAAAAAAGCTGGACACTGTGTAATGATTCTCAATTGATTTTCAAGCAACGTTTGCCTGTAGAATTACCAAATTCCTACTTAATTTTTCTGAAACCAAAATTTTAGATACAAATTGCAGCATCTGAACAAACCATTATTACGATTTTATTGGATTACCATTGGATATTTCATCAAAAAGAATTTAAAAATTACCATTTGGCATCATGCAAAGGTAAAAATTTCTCTTGTGGACTTCTTTGACAGATATTATTTTGGTGTATGTGCTTAAGCAACAAGATTTACAGACGATATTTATTGCAAATAGTTATTGTTCTTAGATGATATTTTTATTATATATGTTACATTTCTATCAAGGTATGTTTTACTGAGAAGAGATTCAGGGCTTTTTTTAAACAATCTTTCAGATTGTTAATTTTTTGCCCGCTGTTAAGTGATGAATGCAATTGGTTTCACAATTTGCAGTGAAATTCAATATATTCTGAAAACAGCAAAAAAAGGGCAAAAAATTACTTTGTTAAATATGAAAATATGTGTACTGTATTCTAAAATGTATTATTATAGCCTTATAGCCCGCCGTAGCGGGCTATACCGGCTGTTAAAGGCCCGCTGCAGCGTTAAAGGCCCGAGCCGAAGGCGAGGGACTTTAACAAAGCAGAGGGACTTTAAAAGCCGGTATAGCCCTGCTACGAAGGGCTATAAGGCTATTAGAACATTCTGCCACTAGAGGGCAGAATGTTCTAACAAATAAAACGAAGCCTTCAGGGAGCGCGAGGGGATTGAAATCCCCTCGGGCTCTCTGAAGCCTTTGTTCACAGCCAGAGCTGTGAACAAAGACACATTGGAATGTTGGTGCTCCGGGCTTATACCAGCCATTATAAGCCCGGAGCACTCCATTGTTTTCAATGGAGCTCCCAACATTCCAATGTTCTAATAAATATTAATACTTTTTTCTTTTTTTTCAGATCGAGAAAGAAAATTTAGGAAAATTAATCCTTTTTTCTAGCAATTAAAAAAAAACATTTATTTATAATTAAGTTATTTTGTTTGTCAGGTAAGTTTGAAATATCTGTATTTCTCATCCCTTTACTTTCATGCTCCCTTTTTTTCACTTCTCCTCACTCTGCTTTTCTCATTCTCCTTGAGGTCCCTCAAGGACCATGAAGGGTGAAAAAAACATTTTATTTTTTTAAAAAACACAAGGGGTGCGCGCACCGTGCGCGCACGGCGGGAATTCAAAAAAAAAAATGATTAAAAAAAATTAAGAGGTGAGGTGGCTCTAAAAAGAGCCGTTGTGTTAATACAGGGACAGAGGAAGGAAAGAATGGCAAAATTATATGGTGCCACACTTGTGCTGCTGTATCTTATTATCTATTAGGGGAATGCTGGACTCCCCAAAAGCAATAAGAGCATAGCAAGTATTGCACCGTATATGCACCCTCTCAAACATAGGGTGAATGTCCAGAGGAGCAGAAGAGGGTGACGCTCCCACCGCAGAGGAAGTGCTCGGCTGAGCTGCCGATGATGTACTCGGCTGAGCTTCTGCGGATGTGCTCGGCTGAGCTGCTGGAGGGGTTGCTCTAGTAGCTCGAGCAAAAGTCGCAGGATGTACATCCCTAATGTGCCTGAACATAGTGAAGATACTAAAAGAGTACTTCTTCTTAGGATCTCCTCTAGATAAGACACGCCCACAATGTTTGCAGGTGACTTTTGGAGCATTGACTTTCTTCTGCCCCTCTAGAAATGTAAAATATTGCCAGACAAAAGAATCTTTCTGTTTCCTCTGTCTCTGTCTGATAAGGCTCTCCTGCTCACTCCCAGAAGATGACTGCTGCTCTGCCATTGTATCACAAAAACAGTTCAGCTTCTTCTCCCAGGCAATCAGAAGAAATAATGAGAGGAATGGGTGTGGTGTTGGAAGTTTCTGGAAATGAAAGAACTTTAAACCAATGAAAAGTGTTGTTTCTTGATCACATGACTTACAGTGCGTGCACCGTATGCTTACGGTGCGCGCACGGTACAAGTACGCATGCGCGTACGTAAGACGTCCGCATGCGCATACGGAGCACGCGCGCACGACGCACGCGTGCATGCGCATTAGTGGCACGCGTGCATGCACGTACGGCGGACCCGCGTAAGGAGCACGCGCGCATGCGCAAAAAGAAAACGCGCGCATGCGCGTACGGAGCCCGCGCGTACGCATCGCAGACGAAGTACTCATGCGTACGTAAATCGCATGCGCACACGGAGCACGTACGCATGCAAACTACATGTGCCCACCGTATTTGTGCCGTACCGTGCGCGCACCGTAAGCTTACGGTGCGCGCACGGTAAAAATCCCTTAAAAAAAAAAAACAATGTTTAGGGGTTTGTAGAAGATATTAAATATGCTGTTCAACTATATCTAAACATTTTTTTAAAAAAGGTGAGCCATTCCATATTGCAGGATACAGTAAATCTATTATTATATACATAGGTAGCATATTGTTAAAAAACACAAATCTCCAAAAAATAATAAATTCAAACGGAGCACGCATGCATGCGGGAAAGGAGCACGCGCGCATGCGTGTATGGAGCACGCGCGTACGCATCACGCACGAAGTACGCATGCGCACGTAAATCATGTACGCATGCGCACACGGAGCATGAACGCATGCAAGCCACGTGCGCGCATCGTACGCGTACGGTACGCGTACAGTGCGCGCACGATCAAAAACCCTTAAAAAAAAATTTAAAAAATGTTTAGAGGTTTATAGAAGATATTAACTATGCTGTTCAACAATATCTAAAATTTTCAAAAAAAGGTGAGCCATTCCATATTGCAGGATACAGTAAATCTCTAATTATATATATGGGTAGCATATTGTAAAATAAATAAATAAAAAATATAATAAAACATTCAAAAATTAGCATTTAAAAAACCTTGCAAATTCACTGAAAAAACCATAGGTTTCACACACGTTATAGTTAGGAATTAGCATTTAAAAAACCTTTGAAATTCACTGAATAAACCATAGGTTTCACACACGTTATAGTTAGTAATCAGCATTTTAAAAACCTTGCAAATTCACTGAAAAAACCATAGGTTTCACACATGTTATAGTTAGCTGGACATTTCGCTCATAAAAAACCAATGAAATTCCCCCGTTATAGTTAGTTCAGCCAACTACAACTCGCGCGCCCGCAATCCACTGCTGGTAACGTCACATATTACATCACTCATGACATGGTCAGTGACATCACTCATGACATCACTGACATCTGTTGTGTACATTTCTCACACAAACATGTTCGCTAGATTATGGCATGTGATACATCTTCCTGACAAACTTCAGTGCATTTGCGCATTACGTGCAGTAGTATTCTTTTTGTCGTGGTGTCGATTCTATGTACTTTTGCTCAAAATAGTTTTGCTTTGAGTTCATTGACACTTGCCTGGACATGTCTTGTATAATGTACTAGCCATCCTTGTACATACTGTATATAACTTGCAATAACCTGGTATTCAACCAGTATATATGATTAATGTTTGAAATGTATATACGATTTACGTTTAAATTGCCATTTCAAGATGTCTGCCAGGTTGACCATACATGACAACACATTCTGTTGTCCTTTGTTACTGTTTACCCCTCCTGAAAACTTTATCCATTGCTCACTGACTGTCTTTCCTTACGTGATCAAGACTCTGCATAGAGTTGAAACGCGTTGTTGTGAGGAATAAACACCTCTTTGGATACTATTTTGGATTCTGGCATTTACTGGTAACTGAGAGCGCAGCACTTAACCTTGTGGAAATATTTATGAGCCGGCGTGCTCCGCCGGCGTTTACGCCACCTCCCTTGGGTCGAGCAATCCAGCAGGAGCGTTCTTTGTGTCATATATATATATATATATATATATATATATATATATATATATATATATATATATATATATATATATATATTTGTCCTATATATGTGTGAATGAGTGTAAGGTTGTATGTTTTGTGAATGTTTGAACATGGCCATGTTTGGACGTTTATTTGTATGATCGAATGAGGAACGCGTGACGACAATAACCATGCCGTGTTTTAGTAAATTTTATTGTTTTAGATGTTGTTGTCGTCCTAATGATACGCGTCTGGCTGTAAGCCAACCTGCCCCGCCTGAGGGCAGTCCAAGTTATGATATGTATGTAAAGCAAGGTATTACACCTCTTTTGTTTAATACATTATGGCATAAATATACTAAAGACAATGTGGAATTACAATGGACCTTAACCGGCTCTTTTGATGAGAAAAAGATACATTTCCTTCAGGATCGATTTTTCTCTAGACGTAGTCGCCAGACAATGTTTGACTCCCTGAATCTGTGGCAGAAGGAGGCAAAGCGTAGACGCATAAGGGAGGAGAAAGTATGTAGGATGAAAGGAAATCAGACGATTACGCAGAAAGCTATAGCTTATGATAAAGCACGAACTGAACAAGGGATTGATCGTGCAGACTGACAATTTAGATTGCAAGTGGATAAGACCTATGTGATTAGGACTGGAGCGGAAGATGAGATAGAGTATTTATTGGCTACTCGTCGACCTCCACCTTATGCTCCGCAGCGTATATATCTTGTTTTTCCCCCGACTTTAGTACAGGCCTCTTTAGCTTCCGCCCCTGTTGTTTCCCCTCCCCTCGCCTCTCCGGGAACGTCCTCTGTTTTGTCTCCCTCAGTGTCTGAGACAGCTACTTTATTGCCTGTTACATTGCCGTCTTCTGTCATGTCCACAGCTGTTTTATCTCCTCCCACCCCTGTGTGGACTTCCCTTTCTGCGAGCATGACCCCATCTCCAGCTGTTTCAACTCCGTTTCGTGCTCCGGGGGATTTCGACATGCGGAGGTTGTTTACTCATTCGGCTGTAGGACAGAATGAGAAATAGATGATTGAGGATTAGTCATCCCAGTGGATGCGACAGCCTATTTACACTATAAACGATATATGGAACACACTTCAAGACTATGAGCCTGTTATGCAGCAACATTTCTTGAAACATATGGCTGCACGTATCATTACTCTCTGGGAACAGTGTTTTCCAGGAGGATTGGCCCCCAAGTGATGTATGACATCCGGGATAGGGCTCATAAGTCTGAACTTAGCCCAGAGGAAGTGTATTGAAATGTGGAGGTTTTATTAAATTATCATGGACGGATGCATCAAAAGTGTCCCTCGTGGGACACTCAGCATCCTATGCGAGAAGTTCATCCTATCTTTCATCCTGAAATATTGGAACTAAAGGATGACCATGGCGTGGTGACTAGACCTCATGTAGAGGCCCGGGTGCAGGAGCAATGGGTTTACACCCCCTGGAAGAGGTGTGAAGTCCTCTCGCTAAAATCACAATTACCCGACCCCCGTAAGAATCCCACGGCTTATTATAAAGAACTCACAGAAGCGGCCTCTTCAGCCGTCATGACCTTAGCTGACATAAAGCTATTTTTTACGTTGTTAGTTCCCGTTGACGTATGGCGTCAGGTGCATGATCAGGAACATGCTCAAGAATTAGGCGGAAAATGGGATCAGATAAAAGATTGGGACAAGGATCGTAAGCCTGGAGATAAGCCAAGACCTGAATTAATGGCATTACCTGGCCGTATTATCACTTACATTTATTCCTTAATTCCGCCTCGTAAAGTGGATTGGGACAAATTGACTGCATGTAAACAGAAGAAAGATGAAAGTGTTTCTGATTTCTTTACTAGATTTGAGGGTGTATTCATTGATTTCAGTAGACAGGATTTATCGTTGGAAGGCGGTATACGATTATTGGTTAATCGTTTCGTGACCAATTTGTTGCCAGAAGTCTATGTACGGTTACAAGCCACTTAAAGTACCTGGACCACTTCCACGCCCTCGATAATATTGTGTATGGCCCAATATTATGAACATAGAGAAAATGAGAGTAAGGATAAGATGGAAAATAAAACGAAGGATCTTAAAACACGGGTGCTGTTGCAACAAGTCGTTCGAGGACGAGGCAGAGAGTGAGGCGGTAGAGGGTTTGTTCCGAGGGGGGCGGGAACTGGACGAGGCAGAGGGCTGGCGGTTGTTTTGGGAATCAATCAGTGTGCTTATTGTAAGGAGGAAGGGCATTGGCGATTTCAGTGCCCAGAATGGGGCTATGAGAGGTAGAGGAGGAGGTCGGGGAAGTGTGGATCGCAGTGATATGCGACGAGAAGAGGCGGCACAAGTTGGACAAGAAAATAATTATTTTGATAATCCAAGAGGTAGGCAGTACAATAATGAGGAGTGTGCAATGGACGCGACCGAAGGGTATGCTTATACATAGGATAGCCATGGACAGAGTGAGGGCCAGGTGTCAGTACCCGTTGATCAGCAAGGACCTTATGTAGAGGCGCATTTAATGGGGGCATCTGAAAAGTTTTTAGTTGATACGGGTGCAATGAATACTTCTATTTCTCGTTCCCTGGTCCCGGGGGCTGCTCTGTCTGGGCACAATAATGTTCCGGTAGGATTCTCGGGAATTCCGGTGGTGAGCCCCATCTCCAAACCCATTCCTTTTACAATTGGTCCTGTTACGATAGACTCCCCGTTTCTTTTGACTTCCCATTGTGGCGAAAATTTGTTGGGCTTGGATTTATTAAAGAAACTACATGCTAAGATTCATTGTTCACCCGATGGTGTTTATCTGACTATTAATTCCCCTGGGAAGCATACTTTGCAGTGTTTCACTAAAAATGAACCCCTCCCTCCTGAGTTTGCTGCTATTCCGGCGACATTGTGGGCCACTGGTGACACAGATGTAGGATTATTAAAGATTCCACCTGTTTCTATCACTTTGAAGCAAAATGCTCGGCTTCCTCCTATACCTCAGTACAAAATTTCTCCAGCTGGCGAGATATCCCTACTCTCCTTCATACAATATTTGGTAAAAAGGGGTGTGGTGGAAGAGACGGCTGCTAATGCGTGCAACAGCCCCATTTTGCCTATCTTAAAGAGAGCCCCCGTTGGAAGTGATCCTAACTATGCTGATACCTATCGTTTTGTGATTGATTTGCGCGAAATTAATAAAATAGTGGTGCCCGAATACCCTGTGGTTTCGGACATCACTACTATTCTCACTATGATTCCTCCCACTGCTAAATATTTCTCTGTGATTGATTTGAAAAATGCTTTCTTTAGCATTCCGATTCATCCTGATAGCAGCCATATTTTTGGCTTCTCCTTATCTGGTCGCAGCTTTATCAGCTTTGAAAACATTGTTGGATGATTTGGTCTTGCCCCCTGGTAATGTGCTTTTGCAATACGTAGATGATTTGTTAGTGGCCTCTGATACCGAGGAAGGTTGCAAGACGACAACTGTACTATTATTGTCTCATTTGGCTGCTAATGGCAATAAAGTGTCCCTTTCTAAATTTCAATATAGTCAACAGGAGGTGACTTATCTTGGTCATCTACTGTCGAAGGAGGGAAGGAGTCTAACCCCTGAGTGTGTGACTACCATTTTTAACATGTTTATACCTCGTACTCAGCGTGATGTTCGTGCATTTCTCGGCATAACTTCCCTAATTTTTCCCTTCTTACTAAACCTCTTTTGTATTTAACCACTAAAGATGTGCATGAACCTTTACCCTGGACTGATGCTTGCCAAGATGCTTTTGACTCTTTGAAATCTGCACTTTGTTCTGCACCTGTTCTTGGTACTCCTGACCA
This sequence comes from Triturus cristatus, assembly GCF_964204655.1. NCBI lineage: Eukaryota > Metazoa > Chordata > Amphibia > Caudata > Salamandridae > Triturus > Triturus cristatus. The sequence goes on along the minus strand of NC_140591.1, from coordinate 1,288,538,416 downwards.
CCGGAAACCTTTTGTGCTTTACGTACACGAGGTGGACGGTTGCTCGCTTTCTGTGTTACCGCAAGGATTTGGTGGTAAGCAAAGACCTTGTTCCTATTTCTTGGCGGTGTTGGATAACACTGCCAGAGCACTTCCTAGCTGTTTAAGGGCCACTGCTGTGGTTGCGGTGGCTATTCGACAGTCGGAAGGGCTCGTTCTGAACCCTGACCTCACAGTGATGGTACCGCATGCTATGGATACATTATTGAACAAAACAAAGACTCAGCACCTTACGAGTGCGCGTCTTACTGGATATGAATTGACTTTGTTTGCTCCACACATTACGATTAAGCGATGTGCCACTCTGAACCCTGCCACGTTACTACCCCTCCCTTCGAATGAAAAGAATAATAAGGTTCATGATTGTATATTTCGGACTGAGGAAGAAACAAAGGGACAAGTAGACCTGACTGATACTCCTCTATCTGACCCCGAAGGGGAGTTGTATGTCGGTGGCTCTTGTTTCAAGTTACCCGATGGCACGACAACTGCTGCATATGCAATAACTACTCTTCACACTATAGTTGAGGCTTCTCGAGTACCCTATCAATCAGCACAGGCGGCTGAATTAGTGGCATTGTTTCGGGCCTGTGAGTTAAGTGAAGGACTGAGAGTAAATATTTACACCGACAGCCAGTACGCCAATGGCGTGTCTCATAGTTTTGGTCAACTCTGGGCAGAGAGAGGTTTTCTTACTTCTCATGGTCAGCGAATACAGCATGGCCCCTTGCTTTTGCGATTACTGACAGCATTGATGTTACCAGAAATAGTGGCTGTAGTCAAATGTAGTGCACACAAGTCAGTGGTTGATGCAGTGGGGGAGGGTAATGCCTTTGCTGATCAAGTGGCTAAGGAAACTGCAAAATCCAAATTAACCTCAATGTTTGTGACTAGCTCTGCTAGGTGGGTGGCTGAAACAGAGATGTTCGATAATACCATGGAGAGTGTCCGAGAAATACAGAAAGAAGCTACCCCTATTGAATTGGCTCACTGGAAAGAACGAATTGGGAGATTAGATGCAGATGGTTGCTGGATTGATCTGACAGAAAAGCAGCGGTGGCTGTTGCCTAATGCATTAGTGAATGCGGTGGTGACAATGGCACATGGTTCAGCTCATATTGGGGTGAAAGGTATTTGTGCATTACTAGATCCTGTATGGTATAATCCCAATATTTCTAGGACCGCTGCTCATTTGGTACAATATTGTATGGTTTGCTCACGACACAATCCAGGGGGCAGGGAGCCCGTTTTGAGTGGAAACTTTGCACCACCATCTTTGCCTTTTGAGGTGCTTCAAATGGATTATATCCAGCTGGAGCGCGTTAACAATTTGAAATATGTCCTGGTCGTGGTATGCGCTTTTAGTAAGTGGGTGGAAGCCTACCCGACAAAAGAAAACACTGCTTTAGCAACGGCAAAGGCGTTGGTAAAGGAGTATTTCCCTCGCTATGGATTGCCTCGTGTCATCTGGAGTGATAACGGAAAACATTTTAATGCAGAACTCGTCATACATGTGTGTAATGAATTACAGATCAAACAGAAATTTCATGCGGATCGACACCCCCAGTCCGCTGGGTTGGTCTAGAAGTATAATGGGATATTAAAGCTCAAATTAGCTAAAATTCAAGAAAGTACTGGATTAAAGTGGCCAGATGCACTGTCGCTGGCATTAATGTCAATACGAGTTACCCCACATTCTTGTTCTGGTTTTCTCCGTATGAGGTCATTTTTGGGCGCCCTGCTAATGTTTGTGGCGTCCCGAGACCCAGAACGTTTCGAGACATAGAGTATCTTATGCTGACAGACTATTTGTATGCTTTGACTAAAGATCTTCGTTCCATTCATCAACAGGTCTCAGCAGTTTTGCAGCCCCTGCCGGAGGGTCCTGGACATTGCCTGGAACCAGGCCAGTGGGTTCTGGTCAGTAATTATCAGCGGAAATCCAGTTTGGATCCTCGTTGGTCTGAACCATTTCAAGTCTTGTTGGCCACACGGACGGCGGTAAAGTTGAACGGCAAGCGACACTGGATTCATGTATCACACCTGAAAAAGCTGCCCCTCCCACTTCCATATGATCAGCGAATCCAGGACGGGGGTTCCGACTCGGGAAGGTGAGCGAGTTCCTCGGTTCATCCCTTTTTCTGACGCTCAGGTAATTGGAGAAGGGCAAGGAGAAGGTGCACCAGGTTCGGAAGGGGTTTTGTCGTCAGCACAATTGATTGCCCCAGATTCTGTTGCTCCCACAGCTGGCCCAGAGGCTCGCAGTACCCCTGTTTCATCGGATTCATCATCCTCTGTTTTGTTCTCTGATCAAGAAGTGCCTGGCCATACTCGATACAACCTGCGGCCCAGAAAACAACACGGTACACCAGGTGAACATGGTAGGAGATAGGGAGAGACTTGAGTGATAGGGTACAGACCTGTGCTATAAATGTCTGTTAGATACGCTTCTGGTGTACTGAGCGAGACACTGGACTGAACACGCTGAGAACCTTGAACTTTTGTTTGCTCTGTTCAAAAGAAAGACTGAATCTCATGTTGAACGGGGCCCAGGTTGTGTTTTCTTCACGGGTTGTGTGAGAACATAACTCCAGCGTGAGAAGTTTGTTTTGGTATAATCGGTGATGAACGATAGGAGCCTGCCTGTGAGGCTCTAAACGGACACAGGAAAGAAGCACCCTCTGGCAGGTTGGACTGCATTGCCCTAGTTTATTGTCGGACTTTTAGTTAGCATGTATCCCTTTGCTCGTTTTGTTCCTGAAGAGCTACGTCCTTTTGCACCACGCTATTTTCTTACATATATGCCGTTTTTTTCTAGTTGGACCAAGCGTGTTAAAATTGCCTTTGTAGCTACTATAGCAATATTGCTGATTATATTACTGGGGGTATTCATATATTTAGAATTTCGCTACCCTATGCATACTGTTTTAGGAACAACTACTCCACCACCGGAACATGTGTTTCATACTTTAGCCCCTCATAAGGAAAGGCATTGTCAGACCTATGTGAAAAACGCATTCATTGAAATGCTTCATCAAGCACACAGTGCTACCAATACTACGAATTGTTGGGTTTGTGGTCTTTTACCATCTGGTATGCACAAGCACGACTTAATCATATCCCTACCTTTGTCTCATCTGGGAAGTTGCGAGGCTTGGTTTAAATTGCTTTCTATGATGTATATGCATTACACTGTGGACGCTAAAAGGTCTCCAGAGAAAGATTATGAAATGATTTTAGCATATATTGAGGTTCATCAAGGATTCAACCCTGATGGGAATAATGGAGAGGGAACTTTAGATCCGAATGCCTGTATGAATATGTATATAACGCACGAAAATGTCACTTGGTTGAAAAATGAAATTTTGGACTTTGTTGAATTCAATTTCACTCAATATTTTCGACACTTTGAGGACCATAATGTTACTGAAGATAGGGCTATTCCAGTGCCTGTATTAAACAGTACCTCTATGTTCTGTGTTCAAGGAGCAGGGGACATATTAGTAGGAGAAAGCCGATGTAATTACACTTATCGATTGCGAACTTTTAGCAGCCCTTCGTTGTTAACCCCTCCTAATGTATATTTTGTCTGTGGAGGAAGTGCCTATACTTGACTACCATGAGGTTGGGCTGGACGTTGCTACATGTCTTTCTGTACCCTCCAGTCTATATTGCCCCTTCTAATTATCATAAGGATCATCGACTAGATAAACGTAGTGTGCTCATTAGGAGAAATAAGAGAGTGATAGACACCACTGATATAGATCAGACCGATACTCCTCTGCAGTATTTATGAAGGGAGTGTTACCCTTTTGGGGGCCTGTGATTACTAGCCAAGAAGTACGACGTTTGTCTAGAGTACTTGAAGGAGTAATTAACACTACTGCAGGAATACTGACCAATATAACAGTGGAGCTACAGGCGACCAGACTTGTTTCGCTCCAAAACCATATGGTTTTAGACGTTATTTTGGCATATCGAGGAGGAGCATGCCGTGTGATCGGTAGCTCTTGCTGTGTTTATATTCCTGACTCCGCCCCCTCTGTTCATTTGGCTATACGGAAGCTACATCGTTTAGCTTCCGAGATACATGTAGAAACCGGTACATGGTCTATCTCTGATTGGTTCTGGGGTCTGTTGTCCACTTGGGGATGGAAAATTTTGATGGAGCTGGCATGTATAGCCTGTATCATATTCACGTGTTGTGTTTGTGTGCAATGTGGACCTGCATGTTGCTCTTATTGTGCGACAAAACTCACTTCCTCCGTGTCTGGTCCATCCCCAGCAGCGGTAAAAGCTCAGCTAGTTCAGCAGGAGCTCAAAGACCTAATGCAGATTGATGAGGGAATATTTGAAGATTGAACTGTTTTAGTTAGCTACATCATGCTAAAAGGGCCGTTCTGAGGGATAAAAGGTAGATTTCCCGTATAAAAGGAGTACCAGACCTATATTATGTTAGCATGATGCATCTATACATACCCTCTCTGTTTGATATATATGCTTTTGCTTGGAGGAAACTCGTTTATTTCCTCCTCGTATATCTATTGCTAAAAAGAATAGGCTGAGAACCCTACAGACGCCATCTTCTTTGTCCTTAATCGAGCACAGGCCGTGATCACGTGTTGATCACGTCCAGTTGTCAGGCCCCCAGCTCATTTGAGTTACTGGTAGCAGCTGAAGGTAGGCTGTTCACTCCTCTGTGCTAGGACTCAAGGACGCATCTGGCTTTGGGGGTAATAAGCGCATTCCTGGAGGCGCCGTGTCTACACTCCCAGGCACCAAGACAAAAGGGAGTCACCCCTCCTGACCTCATCAGTAACAGATAGTCAAGCCTTTGTACTGGTCTGATGTGTGCCACATATGGTCCTTTCCTGGAGCTCGAGGGCCAACTGGTGTTTTTCCATTTACAGTGATTATATGTGTTGAACCGAAAAGTATATAACCTCATGTTTGAATACGAGCCAACAGTCTTCTCGGCGCACCTGATGGGTGAGGTTCGGAGAGGCTACTCTATAGAGTATTCTGTTTAATAAATGATTGAACCTTCTTCACTGCCAACTGACTGATTATTTGGTAATGGGATTGGGACTATTGATAGGTATAGTCCTCTAGTTTATTTGTATGTTACCTCACCACGGCTAAAGTATGCATCTCGGGAAGCATGACATGAGCAGTGACAATCACTTGTGGAACTGGACAGGGTATCCTTGCTCTCCACTCTTGTTCGCGCTGTATATTGATCCATTTTTAAGAAAGCAGTGCTATTCCACCAATAGTTATGCATTCCATGAAACTAAGATCTTGGCTTATGTAGATGACGTGGCATTTTTAACGTCTAACCCTGAAGGTGCTATTAAGGCAATAGAGACAGAAGCAGCTGTGTCTGGAGGTATGTCTGGTTTCTCGCTAAATAAGGATAAAACACAGTTTGTCATCAATGAGAAGATTGCCTTGGCGGATAAAAGAGTAGTGGAAAAAGCATTATATTTGGGTGTTTACATTTCCTCGAAAGTGGTGTCTATTGTTAATATAAATCTAGAATCTTTGGCAGACAGAACTAAGAAAGGGTGGCAAGGTGAAATAATTTGCCCCTTACTATGATAGACTGCTGCAATCTGATAAAGATGATTTATTTTCCAAAAATGTTATACTTTTTTAGAGCAATCCCATTAGAATTCCCCAGTGAATGTCTTAAAATCTTTGAGGCAGTATTTACCAGATTTTTATGGGCCTATTCTAAGCCAAGGAGAGCGCTGAGGTATCTCTTACTCCCAAGAGAAAGGGGGGGGGGGGCTCTCCCAAACCTTAGACTCTATTACTGGGCATCAGTATTGCAATATAGCCGGACTTTACTGATGGAACCTCCACAAGTGGTCTCACCAAATGCTACACCTTCCATATACGGATTACTGCTTGGGAAAGAGGCTAGGGGGTATTTGCTAAGGCAAGTGGAATATAGCTACCACAAAAAGTTAGGTTCAAGTGCCTTTTGGGCACGGGAAAAGCTTAGATTGCAATACGAAAGATCCTGGGTTTGGGACGCTGAATATTTATACTTCGATCTTGAATGATCCAAACCTACCTGGAATTTTTAATGACGGCTATATGCAGGCATGGTATTTGGCAGGTATAGAGAAACTGGGTACCTTTTCTCCCCCGGCGGGTCTTGCAATGTTTGATGAGCTAAAGGCAAAATTGGACATTAACAACAAAGAGTTCTGTAAGTACATGCAAGTAAGAGATTATCTTCAGCGGAAAGTGGGGGGCCCGAGTGGCTTTGATAACAATGTTCTGGTGGATAGGTTAATAACAGAGAACTCACTTTGCATCGGGTCAATCTATCAGATGTTGAATAGCGAAATGAAAGATGATCTTGACAAACAGTGTGTTAAATGGCAGGGTAAGTTGATGATTACTGAAAATTAATTTGCGAAAGTTCTCAGCTTATCCCAAACTGTGTTAATGCCGGCCAATTTGCAAGTGCAGCTTTTAAAACCTGTTTTAGTCTTTATTATACACCCACAAGAATTGCAAAGTGGAGGTCGGGGCAAGGTACTAAGTGTCCGCGCTGCCCCATGTTTAGTGCCAACATTGTTCATATGTTCTCAACGTGTCCAAATTTGAATTTTCTTAACAATGAAATACAAAACTTCTTCTTTACTAAAATTGATATTAATGTCTTACTGAGCCCAAAGGTAACCTTACTAGGGGTTATTGATGAGAAATCAACTCCGGAGATAGATTATTTTCTTGTTGTTGCTATGACGATTTTTAGACTGATAATTGCTACAGCATGGCTAGATCCACAACCTCTGCAGTTTTAACACTGACTTGTCCGTTTACTAGCTATCTCCAGCTTGGGGAAAGCAATTTATGCCAGGAAGGGTGTTAAAACAAGGAAAAAGGACAGTTAATATGGAACATACTGGAGGGATCGCCCAGGCTTCTTTTATATCTGCACCTTGCACCTTGAATAACAGTCTGATGTTTACTTCTGGATTTTGCATGATATAGTGTATGTGATCTTTATTCCCATGATGGAAGTCCAGGTTTTTTACTGTAATATTACTGTGCTGAAAGGAGTGGTATGTGTAAAGGCTGGAAGCTTTGTGAATATTTATTACTGTTAGCCCCGTCATTATATTTATTCCGCATGTTGCACTTTAAATAATGGTCTGTTGTTTACATCTGTGTTTTCTTACTGCTGGGTTTACCCCAGTCTCTTTCAAACTGATATATTGAAGATGATTATGTACGGTTTGATTATATTTTTGCCTGACCGGGGGGGAGGGGTGGGGGGCGGGGGTTTAGTTGGGTTTTTGTTTAATGTAAAAAAAGTTTGAAAATGCACTATAAAGATTATGTTAACAAAAAAAGTAATCCCTGGTCCAAATTCCAAAGAGATCTTATAACATTATAACATCAAAATATGTTGCAGAGTAAAGAGTTCCCTGAGTTGGTAAGCAACTCTGGGTTTGAGATATGTCCCTGGTTAGATGATCACCACCTGAGAAATGTGTATCTTCAAATGAATTGATGGGACACCGTTAGTCATTACTAATACTCTTCAACACAGGACAGGAGGCAGGAAAAAATGACAAATGGGTAATAATGCCTGTGTAAATCAGTTTAAATGTCTTTATGAGTCTGCATCAACAGTCATGAGGTTGATCAGTCTTCAGCTGAACAGGGGTTAAGAACCTCAGCAGTGGCCCTTTGTCACTGTTTCCTCTCCTCCCTGCACTCCCTATGAGATGGTATTTTCCTCCAGTTGCCCCAAAAGTGATTGTTATTTCATCCTTCTATCTAAGCAGTGTCTTATGGGGATGAAATCCTTAGGAGTTTTAGAGCTTCTTTAGCATCACAAAACATGTAAGCTGACCCTTCCATGCACTAGGTACCCCATGTGTAAGGTAAGGAATTGGCTTTGTTCGAAGATATGCAGCAACATCTGAATTCTTTACCCCTTGTTAATGTGGGTGGCAAAGGAGAAATCGAAAGAGTTGGATCTTGTCTAGTGGAAATTGTATCACATCCATTGTTCTCTTTGAAGACATTATTTTCTCCTTTAATTTGAAAAAGTGAACTCATAAGGACAACTGGTACCACCTTTTGACAGATCTTATAAGATGAGAAAACTCAATGGATTCTATCAAGTTCAAAAGAAAGTCTTCTTTTGTATATCTTTTTTAGATTGAACGTGACGAAAGAGGCCTTTTGCAGAACCACCTTGTAATGAGGCCTCTATTTCTAATGTTCCTTTTGCAACAATTTTCTTTCTCTTTAAGAATTTCTGACATGTTGACATAGTGTTTTATTGAGGGAAAATACTGTTTCCTCTAATATGTCTTGCGAGTGAACTTGTTCGACAGTGAACGTTTCCAATTGGTCTTTTCTCTTCTTCACTTTTTAGAGAGTATGATCCAGATCTGAGATGGACTTTGCAATGTCTTGGTGGAGGCTTGTTATTTTCATTTTGAATTCCCTTATCAGAAGCTGTATTTCTCTCCATGTTACTAGTGGCTGTATTAAATCTAAAGAGCCCTCACCGTCATTTACTTCTTGGAAGGCTTAACTCTTCATTTAGATTTCTCTTGACTTTCTTTGGGGAACTCAAAAAGGTCTTTAACAGATGAGGCTATTGATTATTTTTTTCATGAGGATTTTGTGGTCACCTAAGTAGCATGATCTACTTGAAACAAACAAGCCCACAAAGACAGGATATTTAATGTTAATTCTAAGATGGGATGGTGTTTATTTGATGAGCATTAATCCTAATGTGATGTCGATTGTGGAAAGATTTTGGAGGAGAACTTGCATCTGTTCATAAACTTTTCTTGTTTCAATAAGTCATTGTAGGAGTTTTAGGTTCTCTGAATGGATATAGCACACTCTTAAACCCTGCACCCACCAGAAGGATATCAGTGCATTGGGAACCTAAGTAAGTTGGTGTTCGAAGACTTGTTTAACCATATGTTCTTAATGGCACCAGCAGGAGGTGTTGGTGGGGGCCTCTTCAATAAGCTTCCAAAAAAGTCCTTGGTTGGTTATGGAAGGCTGCTTATGTCAGGATCAATCATATCACTGGAAAACAGTGGTCCTTCTCTGTTTAAACTAGTTATAGCAATCTAGCCACACACCCTCTTGCTTCCTTGCTACCCACTCACCTCTATTCATCCACTACTGGTGCTCCAAGACCCCACATTCTGAATGCTTCATTCTTCAATTATTCCAGTCAACTAGCACCTTCCACCTTTCATGTTGACCTCCACAGCCTAGCTGATCATCAGTGTAAAAGCCACAGTGTTTAGAGTAAAACGGGAGACACAGCACTCACTCCCTACCTCAAAATGTACTGCAGACCAATAGCTATCTCTTGGTTGCATGAAGCCCTACTCCTTCACTCTGCTCTGGTAACATTGGGATTTCTTGTGTGTGTGGGTGATGGTCTTCTACCTCCATCATGGGCATAAGAAGGCTCTTCAGGACTCCGTACATAGCTTATGCTCCATCATTTGTCTTCCTGATTCTTCAGTTCCAAAGCTAGATGGGTTGCCTTGAGTGCACCATCTTATCAGCTGGTCCTCATTTTTGAAAATGTCAGCTGCCCTTCCTTCATCCACCACCAATTCTGCTCATTTAAGGTCTTTTTTCTGGCCGCACTTTTATAAACATCAGTCTTTCTCCTCGAACCACCAAACATTCTGCTCTCGGCCCAATCTTGTTAGCGTCACCAGGATGTCTCACAAGAGTGGATGGTCCCTTGCATAGTTTTCTTGTGGATTCACCCACCCCAGCTGGCTCAACCATAGGCCCGAACTAGAGCTCATTGAGGACACATCTTGCTGGGTCCTTGCCCTGTCCTCCTTCCCACCAGAACCATCTTTAATGGAATTAACATACAATTTCTTCTTTTTTGATTTTAAGGATATTGGCTGAAAAGTTGCCCATCTTATTTTGACTATGCACTAACTTTATCTTTGGCTGAGAACAGCAAATCCTGTACAATTTTCTATAGAAATCTTATTAAATAAAATGTTGGTTTTCCAAAGCGCCTAGATTAGTCTACAAGTTTTCCGTATCAGTAATTTTAAGGGTACTGGTTACTGGCGTTTGGGAGGTGGATTAGTGAATTGGATCAGACAGGACCATTGACACTGAAGGAGGGGAGTGATGGGAGATTATTAATATATTCGACTTTGGGAGATGGAATTGAAGGGTTCTGACTAACTGCAATTATAATGAATTTGTATTAAGACTTCAAGACATATTTGAATGTGTTCTGATCAACTGTGATTATAATGAATTGTATTAAGATGGAAAGCATATGAAAGCATGATATGTTCTCACGAGGCAGTCATGAGCACCAGGTGCTAAGCATAGAATTATTAATATGTTGGTACAAGGGAATTTTATACCCTTGGAAGCAGAGAGGATTAAAAGATTGGATATAGGCAGGCATTACTGTTTAAGAATTGAGTTAATGTAAGAATTGTGGGGACACTGATAAATTCTTGTTTTTGCAAAAGAGGAACACCAGTAATTTGTTCATTGATGTATTGTGTTTTCTTTTAATTTAGAGCCCTGATGATGTCCAAATGTGTACGAAATGTGTTGGCTGATTGATTTGTTACTATATTGTGTGGATCTAACAATTTGAAAGGTTTTTTAAATAAACCAAAGAGTTTGAAATTCATCAAAGACTGCCTATGAACCTTTTTTTTGCATGAAGCCATTACTTGAATAATAGATTTGTGGACATTGTGAACCGACCTGCTCCTTTCAGGATAGGTTATGAATTCATGTTGATTAGTGGCCCAGTGGCAGTGGGACCCTTGAAAGTTGAACGTGGATGAACTACCTAATTGGCTAACCAGTATTACACACCAGTGCGCACACCTCCTAGCCCTCACCACCTATTGAGTTGGATGAAAAGTTTGTAGAGTAGAAAATGTATTCCAAATCTTTAATTGTAGCCACATATAGTAAAATTTCTTCCTGCAGGAAAATACTTTGTTATAGAATCTCTTCATGCTGCTTTGAAAACTACTATAAAATATGTATTGACATGTAAGTAGCAGGGTTTGATATACAAGATCAATGGATTTAAACTTAGAAGCAAACTCTACATCATTTAAAAAAAAAAATGTTAATCTCCATCTACATTAATAGAAAAGACAAAGGGGCCGATTCCGATCCTGGAAAAACCGGGTACGAATCGTCGGACGGAGCGTTTTCTCCGTCCGACTCGTACCCGGGAAAAATACCTTACAAACATGCAAGTACGATTCGTACGGAAACCCCATTTCCGTACGAATCGTAAAAAACACCGACCGGCTAAAATATACCCGCAGTTCCGATCCGGGACACCGCGTACGCAACATTCGCACGGAGTCAGGCAGCGTTTTACGGACCAGCAAGTAAGATTTGTACCCACAGCACTTCGCGTGACAATATTTTTACGGGACCCAAAAAGTGCCGGAAAAGCTAAGTACGCCACGATGCATGGCGAAAAGGGGGCCTGGTACGCACCGTACCCCCATCCCTACACGTCCGCACCGTATCCCCAGCCCCTCCCATGTCCGCGCCGTACCCCAGCACCCCCCCATGTCTGTGCCGTACCCCCACCCCCGTATGTATGGAGCGTACCCCTCGTATGTACGGAGCGTACCCCCACTCCTGTATGTACGGAGTGTACCCCCACCCCACCCCGTATGTACGGTGCGTACCCCCACCCCCGTATGTACGGTGCGTACCCCCACCCCCCGTATGTACATACGGGGTGGGGGTATGCTCCGTACATACGGGGTTGGGGGTACGCTCCGTACATACGAGGGGTACGCACCGTACATACGGGGTGGGGGTATGCACCGTACATATAGGGGTGGGGGTACGCTCTGTACATACGGGGGTGGGGGTACGCTCCGTACATACGAGGGGTACGCACCGTACATACGGGGTGGGGGTATGCACCATACATACGGGGGTGGGGGTACGCACTGTACATACGGGGTGGAATGGGGGTACGCTCCGTACATACCGGGGTGGGGGTATGCTCCGTACATACAAGGGGTATGCACCGTACATACGGGGTGGGGGTACACACCGTACATACGGGGCAGGGTGGGGGTACGCACCGTACATACGGGGGTGGGGGTACGCTCCATACATACGGGGGTGGGGGTACGCTCCGTACATACGAGGGGTACGCACCGTACATATGGGGTGGGGGTACGCACCATACATACGGGGGTGGGGGTATGCACTGTACATACGGGGTGGGATGGGGGTACGCTCCGTACATACGGGGGTGGGGGTATGCTCCATACATACGAGGGGTACGCACCGTACATACGGGGTGGGGGTACACACCGTACATACGGGGTGGGGTGGGGGTACGCTCTGTACATACGGGGGTGGGGGTATGCATCGTACATACAGGGTGGGGGTACGCTCCGTACATACAGGGGTGGGGGTACGCACCGTACATACGGGGTGGGGGTACGCACCGTACATACGGGGTGGGGGTACACACCATACATACAGGGTGGGGTGGGGGTACGCTCTGTACATACGGGGGTGGGGGTACGCTCCATACATACGAGGGGTACGCACCGTACTTACGGGGTGGGGGTATGCACCATACATACGGGGGTGGGGGTACGCACCGTACATATGGGGTGGGGTGGGGGTACACTCCATACATACGGGGTGGGGGTACGCTCCGTACATACGAGGGGTATGCACCGTACATACGGGGTGGGGGTACGCACCATACATACGGGGGTGGGGGTACGCACCGTACATACAGGGTGGGGTGGGGGTACGCTCCGTACATACAGGGTGGGGGTACGCTCCGTACATACGAGGGGTACGCACTGTACATACGGGGGTGGGGGTACGCTCCGTACATACGAGGGGTACGCACCATACATACGGGGTGGGGTACGCACCGTACATATGGGGTGGGGGTACGCACCGTACACACGGGGTGGGGGTACATTCCGTACCTACGGGGTGGGGGTACGCTCCGTGCCTACGGGGGTGGGGTGGGGGTACGGCACGTACATGGGGGGCTGGGGGTACGGCGCGTACATGGGGGAGCTGGGGGTACGGCGCGTACATGGGGGGGCTGGGGGTACGGCGTGTACTTGGGGGGTGGGCTGGGGGGGTGTTCGGCGCGTATGCGGGCACATGTTTGGACGTCTCCATGGTTGCTATGGGAATTCGCTCCGTACGGTGTTTTTTCCATACGGTTGTGCATTCGGACGGACGGGACGGATCGTACTTGCGCGCTCGGAGTTCATTTTCCCGATTCGTACGTAAAAATGTCCGGGGACGTGTCGGACACTTTTTCCGACCCGAGGACGTGTCGGGGAATTTTCCCAATGCGATTCGTATGGAGTTTTTTTACATACGAATCGTACTTGCCAGTTTGTACGGGAGTTGTGCGATTCGTACGTAAAAAAATCCGGATACGATTCGTACGGGGAATATTTTTAATGGATCGGAATTGGCACCAAAATCTGAGTTTATAAAAGGATGATACAAAATTCTGCTTATACGAGATTGGTGGTCCCATGGACAGCCATACCAGTGGTGGTGATCAGAGCTTGGAGAGCTCGCCGGTCCGACAGACGTATTATGAGTTGGGCAGATTACCTTTGCTAGACTGCGGCTGGACTGCCAAGACTGCCAGCACACTGGGTAAAGGCAGCTGCCACAGGGCGGTACAGGGGATTTGCACCTCCGTGCTTATTATGAGTTGCCTTTTCCATGATCTGACTGCAGTAGTATGACCGCCTGCTTTAAGGTAGCAGACACAAAGAATTAGGGGTGCGTACTCACCCCTTTCTTGTTCTTCCAGGCAGATTCAGATGTGGATGCCTTTCTTCAGGTCCCCCCTTCACAGCAGAATCTTCACCCTGAGGAATACAACCCTGTTTGCGATGATCTACAGGTGAGTCCTTTTCGTACCATATACCCTTTACCAGGACTGTCCACAAAAGGGGACAGACTCCGGCAAAGGGTAGATGGTATTTTTCCATGTGTATCATGCATATGTGTGCATCCGACACATGCAGTCGAAATTCATAAAAAGACATCATTATTTTGGGTAAAAGTACTCACCACCATCACCAGATCTCTGCACCCACACCTCCAGCACTCTGGTCAACTCGTAATATGGCGGTGTTTGGACCACCAGCGTTGTGGACTACTGGCAGGTGTGGATGTGTTTCTCAGGTGGTCAGACAGCCAACTCGTAATCAGGCCCTTAGTTGCAAATCCCTAATTTTAAATCTAACCATAGCCATCTATGTAGATAGTATTTAAACATTCAAAGGTTTATGAAATAGGATCAAAATATAATTTTCCTTTCAATATCTGTGGAGGTTAAAAACCTGACCAACCCATTGTCTCTTGAATTTCATGTCATCCTCTACAAAAACATGTGTTTCCTGTACTTGAGCTATTTTAACACAAAGACTAACAAGCAGTAGCAGCCTGTGGTAGGAGTGCTGCTGGGCGCTGATGTGGGGCGGGGGAGGGGCAGGGTGGGGGGTAGTAAACTACAGATTATGGCTGATTAGAGGTAAGTAAACATATAAATAAATAAAACGAATTTCGTTGCGCGCGCTGCATCGATGCAGCGCGTGCAACGAAATTCGTTTTATTTATTTATATGTTTACTTACCTCTAATCAGCCATAATCCGTAATTTACTACCCCCCACCCTGCCCCTCCACCGCCCCACGTCAGCGCCCAGCAGCACTCCCACCACGGGCCGCTACTGCTAACAAGGTATGAAAGTACCCTTTGTCTTTTCACAGCATTGTCAAGACCATTAACATTTCAAGAAACAATTCTAACCAGTCTGAGTGTAATGAGATCCAATAAAATAAGCATTTGTGTTGTCGAAATATAATCTGCTCAAATCAAAGGTTGGTAAATTATTAAGTAAATCATATACGAGTTCAAAAGAAGTTTGTACGACTTGTATGAGATTGGAAAAGAACAAATAAAAGAAAAGAGAGTAGGCATGAAGGTAGAAAGTGGAACTTACTATTCTAAACATGAACAATGGTCATCAGTTGGAATGTTGTTATAGCGAATAGCATACAAAAGAAAAAAAATAGGAACACAGGAATGATCAGAACTACTGAAAGAAAACACATCTTGGCTCCTTCCGGCCCCTTCTGAAAGAATGATGAAAATACTGTAGAGCATCCAGAATACAAGTAGCCCTGGAAAACAAGAAAATAGGAAGCAAAAATTAGAAAATAAAAAAGTCCATCAAATACAGTGAGAATAATAAATAAAATGTTGAGAGTAAGTAAAAATTAATAGAAGCTCGGCAAGCAGCCCAGAATAACGGACATGAAACAGCACTCATAAAGTAACATTAAATACTCATCTCATCACAATTGGATCTCTTAATGTAGTCTCTCATCTTTGAAGGATCATGGGGTGTTGCCATCTAAATGTTGTGCATGACTTTAAAGAAACAATGTTGAAAGCATTTAACAGTTTCAGACAAATTCTCAGCAAGAAAAACTGCTTTTGTCTAACAGTTGTGCTTTTGGCATTTTGAGAAATGAACATCTTATGATCTGACCAGACCAAAGTGCCCTTTTCCATAGCGGTCATTAAGATCTTTGTGAGTTTAATATATAACAGAAAGAGATCAATAGTGCCTCATGGTTTATCTTTTCCTCCCGTTAAAGATGACCGTCAACCCAAAAAGGAGCTGTTTGGATGTTGAAGTCAATTGGATTTCCCAAACCTAGACGTGTGGGCAAAAGTGATTTCATGAAATCAACAGCCTCATCCCCCTCAGATTATTCCAGTATGCCATCATTTCTAAGGTTGTTCTCCCTGTTCCTATTTTTATGATCTTCTGCCTGCCTTAAAAATAAAATTACCTTCAGACTTGAATTTAGAAATGTTGTCAACAATATCTTGTGCAATGCTTAAATGTTGCTCTATATGACTGATTCTTTTATTCAGAATTCCCACTATCATCAAATATCTCATTTTTGTATTTGTTAACTTATGAGTTTTAGTGATCGTTCTTCTTCAGAAGCATCTTCATAGTGATGGAAGATACAGTTTTGGGAAGAAAGGCAGGATCACTTTTGGACATTTATTTAATAGAGTTGTGTTTATTACATGGTTTTTGTGAAGTACTGTAGCATTAATAGAAGCAGCAATATGCTCTTGAATAAATAAAGTAGATGTGTCTTCTTTGGCACCACCAGATAGTGAGATATTCATCTTATATTTAGTAGTAGAGTCAAAGAACAGATTGTCCAAATCTAATTTAAGAAAAGAAGCAACTGTTTTTCCAAATGCCTCAGTTTTCTTAATTCTTCCATAAAAACAAAATGAGAGATGCTTAAACCTCACATCCATGGCAGAGTTTGTCATACAAGTAATTCAGTAATCAAGCTTCAATGTAGCACGATAAGGCATGATCGTCAGCCAATAAGTTCTCCTAATAAATTGCCTGATAGTCTGTTGATGTAGAAAAATAAATCTTAGAATCAAATAATGCTTTTAGGTGGAAAAACTAGGGGTGTGTGAAATTTGCATCATTTGCTATTGAGCAATTATGTGAAAACCTTGCAAAATTACGTGAAAGTATTCATAATTATACAAAATGCAAATCTGTCATAGTGTGCTATATTAAAGTGTAAAATGCATCCTATGTCAATTTGTGGCACAAGGTTACGTTTAAACAAGAAAACCACAACTACTGCTAATGTTCTGTTATTCCTTTGCATTTGGGGTAAAAGGTTACTGCAAATGACCACAAATTTGACCATTTGCAGTACATTTTTACCACAACTGGCACATAATTAATTAAAAGTAGTGTGCTGGCATCATTTCGGGAATTTTGAGTTACAAGTGTAACCTGAAATTCCCAAAATTATGCAAATTATGTCAGTGTAATTTAATTTTCCCCCAGGCCTAGAGCAAACATTAATGAAGTAAGAAGAGTTGCTAAACTCTAGCCATGGAAAAAGAAAAACAACACTGACACAACACTAATCAAAATACATAATTATTAGTATGTTATTGTTTGATTAATTATATCATTACAATCCACATAAAAGAGACAAAATTTAAAAACATTATTCAAGTATTTTTCACTGGGCTCCTCCCATTGTTCTCAATAGAAGTAAGACAGTAAAATTATTATTATAAAGGTTCCCTTCTAGGACGAGGGTAACCTTTGCTCAAGTACAATCACACGGCAGCATAGTATCAATAAACACAGTTAGTAAAAATAGAAGTCACTTCTAAAAACAACAGATAGGCCACCAAACTGGAAAAAGCGCAATGCTGCATAAGGGGGAGAAAACGTATTAATGGGCCAATGAGGAGTCAGAGTGTTAAGCAGCTGGTGGGCTTAGAGATATATTATCTGACAATTCAGCCATAATTTGCTGAATGGATTCTCTAAGTCGAGTTTAATTTGATCCGTTCTATCAGCCTCTCAAATTTAATATGAAATTCAGGGTTAGAACAATCAATAGTCAATAGCAAATTGTTGGTACCATGTCTTTTCCTCAGCCGTGCAGCTTAAGAATTCCACGAGCCCTTTGACAAGATTCTGCTGTTAGCAGGGGGGCACAGGCGTCTATAAAAGAGATGGGTTCAGGTTCCATGTTATGATGCTGGGCCAGGGTACACTTGTTTTACAGGAAAACAG
Organism: Triturus cristatus; assembly: GCF_964204655.1. Lineage (NCBI taxonomy): Eukaryota > Metazoa > Chordata > Amphibia > Caudata > Salamandridae > Triturus > Triturus cristatus. The sequence goes on along the minus strand of NC_140591.1, from coordinate 1,288,520,662 downwards.
CTTCAAAGGTGTACCAATATTATGCCCACCTGTGTTTGTTTCCTGGTTTTGACCCAGGCCCTGGGAATTCTGTTTGAGCTTGCGAAATGCAAGATGATCAAAGAGTGTAAAGCTGATGTTTAAAGCTGTGTTCTCCGGGTTCAATGCTGTGAGGATACCCTGCCTACAAGACCGGACTCACAATCTGTTCCACTCGGGCCTCAGTTTTGATCCACGCAAGAACAACAATGCTGGGCAGAGACATACAACATGCTCCAGGGACTCAACAGATTCCCCGCAACCCCTGCACAGAAGCTCGTCTGATGGGCACCGCCATAGGGGTAGATATTTCAAAAAGTGCCACACCCCCAGTCTAAGTGCCATGAACCTCTGTTTTAAATACAAGGGGTATGTGCAAACAGGGTATGAGGGAAGAGAGGCAAACTGATAAGAGTTAATTACTGCCCATGCATGCTTGCATTTGGCAAGGGTCGTCATGTCAGAAGAGTAAGAACACAATTGGATGTGCTTCTTGATGCTTATTTTAAAAGCTGCGTTGCTTTGGTTAAGGTCCAGAGGTCACTTGCCAATAACTGCTGCATGCATTCGTGAAAAAACCGACTGAATGACTCGCAAGTGTTGCTGGAGCTGATATCTAACCATAGCAAAGACTTGAGGAAACCTTCACTGGCCTGCCTTAGCTTATGGCACATTTTTAAATTGGCACCTGCCCTTAGCATTTCGTAGTATAGGAGGCCTAGCTCTAACCGGATCTGAGCTGCAGATGCAGTTTTTGGCAGCTGATTGACTTTTTTATAGATCTTGGTCACGTGTTGGTTTAGTGTAGTACTGAGTTTACCTAGGATAATTTCGAAGCCGTACAACAATGTGGGGACTATTTTAGCTCTCATGACTTCCAACATTGGAGCTAGGCTCGGACCTGTCAGCTTTTCGGAAAGTTTTGAAGGTTAACTTGAAGAGCCATAGCTTTCATGGCGCTGTCGCTACGATACTTGACAAATGTGCCCCTAGGGTCGATATTAATCCCGAAATATGTATATGATTTTCCTACTGAGAGTTAAGAGTTATATTAGGACCAGCCACCACCTCTATAGCACTTCCTGCCAAATATGACCACTTGAGTTTTCTTTAAATTTACCTCCAGGTTGTTCATAGGTGTGTAACTATATAATTTATGTAGTAGTCATGTAAGGCTGAGGAAGACAAGGTCGTCGGGCATACAAAAGATTGCTAAACTGAACACCACCAATCTTGGGGGGGGTGACTATTTATTGAAACTAGCTCTGCTGAAAGGTCAGCTATAAACAGATTAAAGAGCAGTGGAGCTAGCACACATCCTTGTTTGACTCCCCTTGACGTTGTGATTTTTCAAGATAGGTGTGAACCGATACCAATTTTAACTTGTATCCAGGTGTTGGTGTGAGGTTGGACTAGTGCATCTAAGAGTTTAGCATGGATTCCCCGTTTCGTTAGAGTGCCTCCCTTGGAACCCGGTTAAAGGCTGCTTTGAAGTCAACAAAGAAGCAATGGACCAGCTTGGATGAAACTATCGCTTTATCAATAAGTATTGATAGGGCCAATAGATTGGACGTAGTGACCAAGTTTGTGGTGAAGCCTGTTTGTTTTTTTGGGATCGGTCCACTCGAGTCAGCCCAAGTTCTTCAAGTAGAATGCTCGCGAAGTGCTTCACCTCATTGCCCAGTAAGGCTATCAGCCTATAGTTGTTTGTGGATGAATGGGAGCCAGATTTATAAACTGGATAGATTATTGCCCCTAGCCAAGAGTCAGGTATAATTGAGCTCCTTAGTGAGTAATCGAAAATTATTGTTAACTGTTTTGACCATAGAGAGATGTTCGATATAAGGAAGGCCTGTGGCAGGTCCTTTGGCCTTGGCGCTCCATCTGATCTTGCTTTGATTAGTATTTTAGCCAGCCTTGTTTGGGTTGTAAAGTAGATCCCATATCCCTGATAGGCTCTGTGCATTGGAATAATATACACTATAGTTTTGACATAGGACTGAGGTCAGTATGTCTCTATCGAGTACATTAAACTTAATTACTTGTGTGTGCCAGCTAACTCAGAGGTCAATAGAAAACTTTTCGAATAAGCAAGAAGGGATTAGTTCCTGACAACCGCATAAACATGACAACTTTGTTTCCCTTAGAATCGGAACAATCTCAGAATCGTGGAAACAATAGATAACAGTTTCACTCAGTCAATCGTGCATGCTTCATTTCTACAGAGTTACACAGAAATAGATAGATGAGCGTTTCAATAAAAAGGGTTTATTGAACAGTCTTATTTCTCGTGCAAGAGAAAGGACCTGCTACAATCGTAGGACAGAATGCGAAGTATAATACGTACAGCATTAGCAGTAAGATAAAATAATACTGCAATAGCATCGTTTGTAGCTATGACAGATATTTATAAAAATTCATACATAAATAACACAGGCTAAAATGACAATACTGATCTGATGCTTCTAGCTAGTTCTACCCCAGTGTACCTAACCTAAGTTTAGTACGAGGTAAGAAGTAGGTGCGGTTTGTCTATAGTCTAGTTTAGCTATAGTTGCCAAGATTTGCCAAAAGTCCATCTAGGTTCTAGTCCACTCCATATCTTAGAATGAGTGAGGTTGGAATCTCTTTCCGAGTCACAATCTCTAACACCCCGCAAGGGGAGTCAGAAACACTGGAGCTGGATTCTCTGCGAGGAGGATGACAGCGTCTGATAAGTGCGTCAGGCGGGGACTTGACTTCCTTCCGGACTTGTCGTGGCAAGCCGCATCGTGCAAGTAGGCAGCAGAACCGTGGTTTGCCATGGTAAGTGAAGGTATATTTATACCTTGAAGGTGTTAAGGCATGCCAGTATTGACGTAAAAGTTGGGCAGAAGAACGTCATGAATGAACCCCTAAGGAATAGATGTTCATGCATAATAAGTGAGTTCTTGGCGAAATCAATATCCAAGCAAGGGGAAGTCCTAAAGGCTTATGAGTCTGGTTTTCCAAGAACCCGGTGTGACGTAGATGAACGGATGTAGGTGGCCATGCCTGTATTTGGTTAGCATGGATAATGCCTAAATAAAGGTAGGATTTCTATGCCTAAATATGGGCAATGTGAATTGTGCCTATAAAAAGGACATAAATCGGGAAACCTATATATGGTATCTAAATCGACACACAACACCCACTCCACTTTCGTATGAACGACATTACTAAATTCTAAACATGCTAAAACATATCTAAAATATAGCTACATATGGATGGCTAAGAACATGTATAAAAATACATCCTAAAATGCATTAAAACTGTTGCCATGCATAAAAATGTATTGCTGCTGTACATATTAAAGCAATGTTCCATTCTAAGCATATATTTACATTGAATGCTAAATGAATGAACATACATATATATACACATTATGAAATGGCGCGTAAATACAGAAGAAAAAAGACCGAAACCATTTCATATCAAGTTACATAAATCAATTGTTATTGACAAGGTGACATATTGTCTCTGAAAGTGTATCAAAGAATTATGTTCTCTATGAATAGTTCTACTATAAGCAGATTACTGTGCCATGAAAAGAAAAACTCAAATTTGGAAAAAATAATTAATCATAGGAAAAAGTTCCAAGTTTAGTCTTTGTTTTGAAAAATGAAGGCCAAATTCAGAGTCTTCCCGGTACACTGTGTGCTGGATCAAAAGTCAGTGTATGGGGATGGAGAAAACATGAAATCTTCTAATCCTGTAGACAAAAAGTCGTCAACCGTTGTAGGTGAAAGTTGGATTACCTCGTTTAGAAGACTAACTGCACATAGATGAGAAGCATCGCCATCAGCATTGGTCGCATCAGCAATGTTCGTATCGGATGTTACCTGCGCGCCTGTTGTTTCCTCTCGTACTTCAGCAGTAGCAATTTGCGTCTGTGAACTCTCAATGAATGCCGTCATCAGGATTGGTAGCCGCTGGGGATAAAACACAGCATGGGCCGTTACCGGGTTCCGCAGAGTATCGATATCTGTAGGCATGACAGATGGGAGTCTTCGACAGATGTCTAGCACGTATTCTTCACCGCAAAGCAGGCAGCGTAGAACAGGTAAGATTGGTCTGAATGACAGAAACCATGTGGTATTTAATTCTCGTAGATGAGGTAAGCCTAAAATTTGGACGATGCGCTCACGACACTTTATCTCCAATAGAGCTCTCTCTATGGTGCTTGGAGTGACGCTGGTGATTTGGCTTGCCATATCGGAGCAGTAGGAGCAAAAATAGGATCCCTGCAACGAATCCAAAAAGTAGTCGCAGTCCACCAAACACAGAGTGCACGAAGTTGGGAATTATTCCGAGGACTGCTTGAAAAGGTGCTTACAGTCCTGAACACACGGTCTTAAATACATGTACAATACCGTTCGTATCAGACATGTTTAAGATACGTTCTAACATTTCTCAGAAATGTATATCGCAGTTTGTATTCAAAAGGGCTTGTATCTCAGCAGAAGTCCTTGCGACTTGTAGATCATAGGTTTCTTTGGCCGAGGTCAGTGGCACAATTTGTTGTAAAAAAAAGGGCTTTCATTCTGCTTAGAGTATCAATTCGTATAGAAGAGATGTTCAGTGAAGGCCATAGAGGCGACTCCCTAGCTGCCTGTATTTGTGGAAACAAGACTTGCATACAACAAATAACCCTGGATGTAACCGTTACTAGATATGGGATACCTGGCAACATGCCACGGCAGCTGTGATCATTCAACATGAGGTAACTTCCATTTGAAAGTAGTTCAAAAATTGGATTAATCCCTGCAGCTGGTGAGCCTTGCAGGTGACAGGATAAGTTTGTAGTGGAAACATCGCAGGCTCCGTGTAAATTAATACCCTGACAAAGGAGAGAACCGCTTAGTGCGTTTTCACAGTTTGTACCGCTAAGAAACACTTCATGCCCCTACTTCAACACCTATGTGTGTAAGGTAAATCCCAAGATGTCTTGATGTATTCTTTACCCAACCTTTCATATTTACCTGCTGGTATATGTTTTAGGCAATATTGAAAATGGAAAGTTGTAATAGGCAGAGTAATTTTACCATGTATGATCCACTCAGTAGCTGTTTTTTCTGCCACCATGAATGGTAATTTTTCCTGTTTTTCAATGCTCAGCACTGTATAGTCTGCTCCCCTTTGTGCTAGTTTGATCTGTTTATCAGTGAGATTGAATACGGAAAACAGTGACGTAGTGTTGCTTGAACGCCAAGGCACATAGGCTGAATGCAAGTTTTGTAGCGTCCAGCCTAATAGCATTATAGAACGTAATTGAAACTGACCATGTTGCAGCATGACCAAGTCTTGTTCCATGATGTCTATGGCAGAAGACACAATGCTGTCCAATAAATATATCCTGGATGACAGAGTCATTAATCCATTGTCCACTACAGAGAGAGATTTCTCTAAATTAATACGATCAATTTCTCGTATTCGTTCTGCAGTCTCTGCTTGGGTAATCTTCCATATGTCATTATAAGCAGCGTAGATACCGGCATATATGAAACGTTTTTGACACTGTTTTCTTGGTCCTAGCAAGAATTCCCTAAGGTCTGCGCCTCCTTTAAGTAACAATAAATGTTTTTTTACATCCTGCAGTGTAGCTTTCTGTAGCCAATCAAGGCAGAGTTTCCCTACACTGTATGTTGTTACTACCCCTGGATGCTGTCTTTGAACATAGCGTGGGTCTAGCCTATTGATAGTGAAACCCTGTGTTTTGTTCAGGAATCGATCTTGACAGTTGTTGGCGTCTGTGGGCCAGAGCAACCATTTTTTCCATTCTGGATATGATCTGTTGAGATGCAAAATATTATGTACGTCGACCTCCCCCCATGCAGTGCTATTACTTGCAGGTATAGGTATGGTCGGTGTGTTCATGTCTTTGATCTTAGCTAACCCAAGGCAAGATGTTTGTTGGACAGTGTCATTCAAAAACATTTTTTGCTCAGGGATGATACAGGCTCTAAACAAAGCTTCTACCCCCTGCACTTGCCAATCTTTTGTACGCCAGACAGATTTTGTCTCAATGTTGTCTTTCCAAAAGTCGAACCCCTGTCTAGACAGTTGGGCAATAAAGGCTGCAGAATAAATCTGTTTCGTATTGGTTAACATATTTTTTGTTCCTGTCTTCTTCATATTCTTTAAAAAAAACGATTCTGGATTTGATAAGTTGAATCCTGAAAAATATGGAAATTTCATTGCAAAAGTTTTTGAGCTAGCCTTTGGAGGTGTAGGACAACGTTCCCATTGGTTATACATAAATACATTTCTAGGTGATGCAGTTTTATGCAAGAAATGATGACCATAGTGGGTATAACAATACATTTGTTCATAGTCTGATGAACCCTCTAAATATTCATGATTTGTGAGTACTGCAGACATTTATAGACCAGACATCATGTTATTAACAGTCCCAATCATCAGAAAAGGTACTAGAGGTAATAAAGTCACTTTATGAAATTTTAAATAAGTGTGGAATCTTCAAATGTTCCGACGGGCCAAAAATGTCATATTCAGTTCTGTCCCAAACTATACCATCTGGTATAGGAACGGCTGTGATGTTCACTGCTGACAAGTCTCTTGCTTCACGATGGGATGATTTGTGTGGCTGGAGAAGTAAATTCACGCTTTTACTTGCTGTGTCCATTTGAATATATCTTCCATTTATCAGCATACCCAGAGTTATTACCAGAGCTAACCAAAGTAGAAAGAAGAATATTCCCAAAACCATCCATAGTTCAATCCATGGTGAAACCAGATAAGTCTTTTTCAGGAGATGAAAAAAGTCTGTTGCTTGTTCTTTGAAAGTTCTTTGTGCTTGCATTGTTTCAGGTTCACTGGGATCCTCAGAAAACGTATCAAAGTTAATGAAATAGCCAGAGGCAGTTCTGTCAATGGTTGGAATTGCATCAGGATTCGTTGAAATCGCTGGAACCAGTTGATCACTTGTTACTTCGTTGTACACAGGTGTATCAGGACGAACTGTTATTTGGGCCTCAAGAGGGACGAGTTCCATAGCTTTGTTGCTTAGTCCTTCATTTCTCACTGTAGAATCTTCAAAGGTGATGAGTCTCTCAGTTTGAACCTCTTGGATTGGAGCGCGCAAAGTGTGTCTGCTACATTGTTGGAGTCTACTTGGCCTACTGCGTAGTATCGGCCGCATAGTGTGGTTTGATCAGGTCGAGGGACACAAATCTTTTCTCCTTTTTACCAGCAAGGGCCTGTAGTAGTACTGTTCTCGATCCGTGGATTGCTAGGACAGGGACTGGTTGTCTGTAAGAAGGCCCAAATTCCTTCTTGTCTGCAATCTTTTCTCTGACTAGATCACCAAGCTTTGGGATCCAGACAGGCCTTGCTGGGACGGTTGTTTTTTCCCCAGTGATGGTTGGCACACATTGCTTTGTTTCGATCTTAGTTCATTTAAGTCCTGTAAAACAGCCAACCGCATAAACATGAAAACTTTGTTTCCCTTAGAATCGGAACAATCTCAGAATTGTGGAAACAATAGATAACAGTTTCACTCAGTCAATCGTGAATGCTTTGTTTCTACAGAGTTACACAGAAATAGATAGATGGGCGTTTCAATAAAAAGGGTTTATTGAACAGTCTTATTTCTCGTGCAAGAGATATGAACTGCTACAGTCGTAAGACAGAATGCGAAGTATAATACGTACAGCGTTAGCAGTAAGATAAAATAATACTGCAATAGCATGCTTTGTAGCTATGACAGATATTCATAAAAATACATACATAAATAACACCGGCTAAAATGCTAATACTCATCTGATGTTTCTAGCTAGTTCTACCCTAGTGTACCTAACCTAAGTGTAGTACGAGGTAAGAAGTAGGTGCTGTTTGTCTATAGTCTAGTTTAGCTACAGTTGGCAAGATTTGCCAAAAGTCCCTCTAGGTTCTAGTCCGCTCCATACCTTAGAATGAGTGAGGTTGGAATCTCTTTCTGAGTCTCGATCTCTAACACCCCGCAAGGGGAGTCAGAAACACTGGAGCTGGATTCTCTGTGAGGGGGATGACAGCGTCTGGTCAGTGCGTCAGGCAGGGACTTGAGTTCTTTCCGAACTTGCCATGGTGAGCCGCGTCGTGCAAGTAGACAGCCGAACCGTGGTTTGCCATGGTAAGGGAATGTATATTTATACCTTGAAGGTGTTTAGGAATGCCAGTATTGATGTAAAAGTCGGGCAGAAGAACGTCATGAATGAACCCCTAAGGAATAGATGTTCATGCATAATAAATGAGTTCTTGGAGAAATCAATATCCAAGCAAGGGGAAGTCCTAAAGGCTTAAGAGTCTGGTTTTCCAAGAACTCATTGTGACGTAGATGAACGGATGTAGGTGGCCATGCCTGTATTTGGTTAGCATGGATAATGCCTAAATAAGGGTAGGATTTCTATGCCTAAATATGGGCAATGCGAATTGTGCCTATATAAGGACATAAATCGGGAAACCTATATACGGTATCTAAATCGACACACAACAGGGTGGTAGAGATTTTCTCGCTTGGATGTTGCCGCGTCTCTTGTGAATAATGCTGGCACTCTTCAGGGGCATCTTTTGTCACCATGGCGTTGTTGATCGATGGTGGTTCGACTCTGTCATTGGCCTGGAAGTGACCAGTCAGAAATGTTACCCATTCTACCTCTGAGTTGTTTGCACTCCCCTGGCTGGTGTTTCCATTGGATTGCCTGTTTAATAGCGCTCAGAAATTTCTTGAGTTCTGGCTTTTACTTTCCCAGTAGAGCGTACACCAAAATTGATCAAGGTGGTGTTGTTCATCCTTTTCGTATGCCCATGTATAGTTTTTTTGTGCAATTTTGTACTCATTCAATAGTTCTTCAGATTCAGAATGCTTCCTAGCTGCCCTGAGGGTGGTATTTCTGGTCTTCTTTAATGCCATTCTTTGGTTTGAGGTGGGAATTTGTATACTACAAGAATCGGTATAGGATTGTGAAGGTATTTGAAATTGGCTTAAAAATTGGGAACAAAAATGTGTCCAATCAGCTATTGGGGAGGCTTCCAGCATGAAACGACCTGAAGTGAGGAACAGACATTCCTTCATGATGTTTATGCTGATGTAGTCATTCCATCTTAAGTGTTTTAGGTTTTCAGAGTAAACTCCCCTGTGTGTAATTGTGGGAGGATTGTGAAAGACTAAGTTTAGGGTAACATTAATGACTTGTGGGCTGTGATCGCTCCCGGAACGTGCAATGATACTGTATTTTTCTATGTATGGGAGCAGGTCTAAATTACAGATGGTATAGGCTAAGTAAGAATTCTTTCGGCCATTTGCCCACGTCCAGTTTCGTAGAATATCCTGTGAAAATCTGCTATTCATTACAATGAAACCGGTGCTGTAAAGTTGCAGCACACAATGTTCCCCTAAGCTGCGGTGCGGTTGAACTTTAGGTTTAACCTGATCCTTCAATACCGGCAGAGGAACTGGAAGGAGACTTTCTGAGTCCACTGGGGTCTCCTGAAAGAGATTGGTGTTAAAGCTCCCGGTAAGCATACAATCTGCGTGAAGAAAATCCCCAACCAGATCACACAGAACTGTGAGCAACCAATTTAAGTGGGACCTTTTTGTTCCGGCACTTGGATTAATGTAGACATTGAGCAGCAGCAGAGAACGCTGCTATCTCCACGAGTTGATTTTAACTCCAAGCAGCCAATCCTCGTCATGGTGTAATGGCTCAATGGAGTCTTTTAGGCTGCAAGAGATGTAAAGGGACAGGCCCCCCTTAGGCTGGTTTCCAGTGTTTGATGTATCCAGTTAAGGGGTAATTTTGAGTGGCCCGTGTTTCCTGGTAGGCAAGGAAGTCGTATCTGGAAACACAATTTCGAGTCTCTGATCAGGCCATTTTGTGTTGAAGGCTGCTAATATTCCAGGAACATAGAGATGAGGAAGGCTGCAATTGCAAGTAGATGAGAGTTATGGGTTGAGGGTGAGGTTCACTATGTTTAACAGCTTCCTTCTGCTTTAATTTTTGTGAGCATTGCCCATCTGGTCAGACTGAGCTTTTGTTAAACAGGCATGCTGGCAACCATTCCCCAGTCTTGGTCTTTATTAGAATTAAGGGATGTGATCCATGATCTGTCTTTTGTGACTGCATAACCTTCAGCATTTTTTAGGATTGAGTAAGGCTTGAGTGAATAACTGGTATCTTAGCTAGCACAGTTGGATAGCCTTGTTTATAATATGGGTAGATTTTTATTCCCCATGACGGGAAGATGTCTTTGCGGGCTAAGAGGGCTTGAACCCAAATAAAATATTTAAATGTTGCCAAAGTTACTTCTGAGGGTTGTAGCCCTCTTGGAGGGAGAAACACGATATACTCTATATCTCCAGGTACCAGTGTACCAAACCCTGGTGCTTCTTTTAGTAATATAATGATGTTAGTTCTATTGAGGACATCATGGTGACCTTTTCACTTGTATTCTGGTACAAGAAGGATTTTGGTGTTCTTGAGGTCATGGGCAGCTCCCTGTTGGCGAGTGCCCGAGTCGAGAGGATCGTGATTTTCTGCTAATGGACCTAAGACTGTTCCTAGTTTGTTCAGCCAGTTTTCTCGAGCATTGAGCTGACTAATCGGGAGTTCTCCAAATGACTGTGATGTGTTCTTGATGGTTACTTTTAGGTGGTTGTCTCCAGCAATGGATCGGAGACTCTGAGGACGATGATGAGTAGAACGTTGAGTCAGAGTGATCAGTTCAGTTGTCAAATAATTGTTCTCTGCTTGTTGCTGACTGTTTGTTTTTTCCATGCCAATTACAGGCTCTTTTCGTTCTTCAATGACTACCATGTCGTAGGTGTTTAATGAAGGTCTCCTTAAACGAGGAGAGGAGGCCTGATGAACCTGGTGGTGAGCAGGAGTGGGCTGCTGAACATTTAATGTTAGGTTCACAGAAGTAGTTTGCTGTTTTGTGTTTCTGTAAACTAGGATTTGAAGCTTTTTTGTTGTCTGGTAATTTCAACTATGGGTACAACTTGAGAAATTTGGCTGTAGTTTTTGTTGTTAACTTATTTATTTGCTTACGCTGACCTTTCCTTTCTCTCTTGCTAAGAGCATGAGATGATTGGGAATTTAACTTAGGGTGTTGTGGGACCAGTGTGGGTGGCGTAGGCACCAGCTCTGGGTCTGCTAGGTCAACTGGAGCATTTAAATCACTCTCACCTAGAGGGCTCTGCAGCAAAGAAGACAGCCTCTTGTCCAGCATGCCAGAACTTGAACGTTTTGAAGAGGATTTGATACTACACAGGGATTTACCTCTCCACTCCCTGTCCCCCCATGGTCCGCTGGTGCCTTAGCTTTTTTGTTTATTTTAGCAGAATTTGGTCCTGCACACTTTAATTGGTCCTGTTCCTGGCACTTACTGTCACTGCCTCCAGTCAGGACACAGTTTAAGAAAGCTTGAAGCGCTGAAATACTGTCAATGATGGGTGAACAACACACTGACTTAACCAAGTTTGAAGATGATTGAGCCCTTGTTATTAAGTTATTCAGATTCTCAAGCTTGCTGTTGATGCTTGCCATAAACAGGGCTAAGGTGTTCAAAAGATCAATTAGGATGTCCAGTTTCTCTGAATGATAGTTTAATGCCGTGAATGTAGTTTGAAGAGTTTGCAGCAGTTGTGACCATGCTACCGACATTGGTGTGGAAATAGGACCCCTTGTGCCAGGATCGGGTTTCTGACTAGATGGTTTGTCTGTGTCTCTAAGAAAAAAAGATAGCTCCAATAATGATTGGTCATTTAGGTCAGCTCCTGTTTGTTGCTTAGCTGGGTCATTTACTATGACCTGGTTAGGAGGGGTTTGGGGCAGAAGCGATTTAATATTTCCCTTCAGTGGTCTGTCCCATTGGGCTGCAAGAGGACTGGTTGCATCAGAACTGGTTGGGTGTGGTTTTGATTTAGATTGAAGGTGGATGTTGTTGTGACATGATGTTAGAGGGATCTGTTTGTTGTAACAGAGCATTGGATGTTGACTCAGTAGTTTTACTCCAAAGATTGTTGTTTGGAGCGTGTGATTGGAGACTTTCGTGGGACTGAGATGAAAAGTGAGGTGGGGAGTGTTCAGAGTCTGGTTGAGCCCCCGATATTTGGCCCAATAGGACTTTCTGATCTTCTGCTGTTGGACTTACACTCTGGACGGTCAGTGGTGGCTGAGTTCTGTGGTTGGTGGCAAGTGGACAATTGCCTTGGTTATTATTTGTTGTGCTGATCTACCCTTGATTACCTTTGGCCCTAAGGGAGGTAGGAAAACCTAACCCCTCCTGATGTTTTTTTAAAATGATCTAAGATCAAAGGAGGTTGCAGATGCGTAGAGCTATGCAAAGAACCAAGCTACTGGTTGCTGTCACGGTCAAGTGCAGTGAAAAGAGGGTTTGATAAATGCAAAGGGGACTTGTCCATGGATTGTTTAGGAAGGGTACTGCAGATCCCTCTGCCCCTGCTGCCATCAGTTTTGGTTTTTTAAGCTTGGGGGATGGGAATGCCTTCCTAATTTTCCTGGATCTCATCATTTTGTTTTATTAAGCTGTCTAACAGCAATGCACCAAACACACCAAGCCAACTTCTCCTGGCCTCTACTCGGCGACCCGTGCAGTATTCGTTGGGTTCCGGGGTCGTCTTGTTCCAGGGACCCAAGTGGGAACACACCAAGCCCCTGCAAGCCGCACCAAGACCTGGCTGGGCCGCTTCTCCGGGGACCTGGGTTCACACTCAGCAACCAGTAGCTGCTACCGCAATGCCTTGGATGCCCCAGACGCCCCTCCTCGTCTTCCTTGCCTGTTGTAACCTGCCTTGTGACCTCAGCTTGGATGACAATTCAAATGTATGTCTCATTGCAACCGACAACAAATCTACATTTAACCTATCCAGCGTATCTCAAGAAAAAACTATTGGCCATACGCTTAGGTGAACTGCCATCTTTGTCAGATAAACTACTATGCCGATATAAAGAACCAAAAATGTGCAGATTATGTGATGCCCCAAAATAGGACTCCGTGCATTTGACCTGTATATGTCCAAACTAAATAATGTACGCCGTACACTTTTAAAGTGCCTATTAAATGAGAGAGGGATTCGCATGTGTAGAACAGCCATCATGAGAGGCCTGGATCCCACAGACCCTCAGTTAAACTGCAAACTTTTGAAGTTTTTACAATTTCACGACAAAGCGGTCAAACAGAATTGTAAGCTGCTTACAGCAGCATGAGGAATTTACCCCATATTGTGAGCACAAGACATTGATATGATGTTGACACAATAATGGTATGTTGACATTTGGAGCTGCAGAATTTTACACTGATGCACATGCCACTTTATATTAACGGAGAAGAGTATCAATAATTATGAATTAAAGGAATTTTATAATTACATAATTCAAATAAGACCAAGATATTTTCCTGTATTGTGGTAACATTAATCTATGCTTTTAAGAAAACTGATTATTTAAAAAAAATATATATTTTATATCCACATCTAATTTGTATTGTGATGGTTTTTATTAGCTAATAACAATAAACTATTCATTCACCCTTGTGACCTCAGCCAGGTGTGGAGGGGGCCAAGTACCAAGTGCCGGATTGTGTGTGGCATGAGAAGTGGGCAGAGGCCAGACAAAACAGTCAGAGTGGGCAAAGTGGTGGAAAGGAAAGGGAACTGAAAGCAGAGCATTTGAGGCAGAAGCTGAAGCAGCCGAACCGGGACCAAGGTAGACCGACCAGCAAGCGAGGCAGCAGCAGACTAGTGCTGCTCACAGTGATCGGAAAGGTGCAGTGGACAGAGCGTGGAGTGGAGTATGAAAAGTTGGTGAGGCAAGGCGAGTGCAGGGCTCCTGTGCGGGGGTTGATGCGGACTCCTATGCAAAGGGATCAGGACGGAGACTTGGGCTCACCCAGCCTCTGCCGCTGCTCCTCCTCCATCGCTCACCAGCTGACCTGCTGATCCCAGCAAAAGTTCAACGCCTCGCTTCTGCAGCCCGGTCCGCGTTCACAACAGTGACTGTAACCGCTACAACAACTGCTCACACTGCAGCTCCTCCCTTCATTCTCACTGCTCTGCTCCTTCAGGAACCGGAGGGGAGATGATTACCTTTTGCAGCATAATGAAATGATTGCCTTGAGAGTCAAGAGATAATTAAAACTTGTTACTGGTTAAAGATAATGATGTAAGGAGCACTCCATGTGTCTCCATCATAAAATGGCAGCTGTAGCCCTTCATAAATATTAATGTGGTACCACAGAAATAAAAAAAATAGATATGTTACCTGTAGTAGACTCAGAAAAAGAAGTTGCTTCATGTTCTTATTAACTTCTTGAGCTTGGATCACCTGATTAACCTGCTCATTATTCCTTGAAGTACCAAATGTCTTTGACAAGAAAGGAAAACGGAATGGAGCTTTTTGGCTTCCAAGCCACTTTTATCTGCAGATTCGGGCCTGACATTACTGCATGTGTCTACTAAAGATAGATCACATATGCTTACCTTTATGATCAGGAGTTGGTCCTGCTTAGTAAGCAGAGTCTGTGGTCCTAGGCTCCAGTCTGTCTTTATCTCATAGGTGTAATAAATATTGACTGCAGTCAAGGATATGTGTTTGCCACACACATCTACCACCATGAACTAGGTCTAAAAGTTTCAGTCTGTGTTTGGTGAACAGTTCTATACAACTCATAATATGGCTGCAGGTTTTATTTTTTACAGAGTTTTTTATAGTGCAAACTTGACCCAAATCGGGTATCGGAGCGCTTTACATAGCACCAGTTGCATTACATGAGGACACATTCATTTTTGTTAGGCACGGGGAGATTGAGTGATTTGCCCAGAATCACAGGATGTTCAGCATCATTGCGAGACTCGAACCCAGTTCCCCAGGTTTGAGGTCGATCGCCCTAGCCGTTAGGCCTACTCCTCTCCCCTGCCAGTAAGAAAATGCCCCCTTTTGTGTAATGACTCCAAGTTTTTCTGAATTTTCTGCTGGTTTTTGGACTCTGCACACTAGGGCACTGCTATCCAGTGTGCTAAGTATGTATTTGCTAAGAACTAAGTGGCATATTTAATTTACTTATACATTCCTAGTATATGGTACAAAATGTGCCCAGGGCCTGTAAGTTAATGTCACTGGTGAACTACAGCACATATTTTGCCACCACCGAAGTGATAACGCAAAACTATCATAAGGCTTAAACTCAAAGATCTATCAAAAGTACCCCTTTTGACAGGTTAAAGCCCTTCTTTTGAACATTAATAAATCACTCCTAAGTCGACGTTAAATTCCTATAAGACATGGTGCATGATATTTAAAGGCAAGGCATGTAAGAGTAATGTTAATCGCCCTCACAGTGGCAATGATCTAAAAGCCATTTTCCTGTAGCAGGGTTAGCTGTTCCATAGGCAAGCATTGGGATATTTCATTAAACATACGTAATGTAATTTCTGCCTTGGAGACACATAAAGTTCCTTCATGGACTTTATAAAACATTTATTATAAATCCAATTCATTGATAAAATCGTATTTGTAACAAATATTTTATAAAAAGGTTCTTTTAGAACCTCTAACCTGCCTAAAGCCTCTACAATCCCATTTACCTGAGCTTCCAATCGTCACATAGGAGCTGAATACTTCCTTGATTGGTTGTTTATTGGCTTGCAGAGCTGAGCGAAAGGCCTTTGGTTTTGAGGGGAAGTTGACCTTCCCCTCATAGGATGGCCAGGGGCTGTACCCAGCCACGTTCACATCTTCAAAGGGTGCCTACACTGTCACTGGCAGATGTACCTCATTCCTTGGCCTGACTCCCTTTTGTAATACTTGCCAGACAGGCACCAATCCCAGTAGCAGAGGAGCAACTGGTTTTTAGTGACCACAGAGGAGGGGCTGTTCATTTGCCTGGCCACACCGCTAGGATGGACAGAGGAGCTCTGCACAGGGGAAGAAATGTTCTACCATGTTGGATCCATAGACTGTGAGATTGTTTGTACCAAGGCACACATGGCCTGCTGCAAATGTGGGGAGGTAGGGATACCTTTCTGAACTTTTTCCCTATTGGTTATGGACGGGCTAGGAGTCACCCCACACCAACAGGCTACTGCCAGGCACAAATGTAGCACCCCTGGGTACCATCTTCATTACACTACTGGCCCTGTTGCAGAAAGGACTGAACCTGCTGTTGTGTGCTCAGTAGAGACCTGAGAGGCTGGACTTGCTCCCACTAGTACCCATGACAAAGATGTGAACTCCAAGAATCTGTTGGCTGAAACACAAACTGCAAGAAAACCACTTTCCTGAAATAGCCCAGCTGAGCAGTTTTAACTCGGCCTACCCTGGACCCTGCTGGTGGCTTCTGTTGGAGTGAACCCTGAACCTGTAGTGCTGAGCCTGAAGTCATGGACCCCTTGGCTGGTGTCAGAGTGTACTTTTCCTGCCTAACCCAAGAACCTGGGACTTAGAAAATGTTCAAGGATGTTTGCTTGGAGAACTTTCAGATGAATGGGACCAACATGCCAAGCCAATCTGCGGAGGGTGAATTGCCTGTGGGCCTGACTTTGCAGCAGGGGTCACTACGTTCTTCTTTGCATCAGAAATTCGGATTCAGGAGGAGAAATATTGACTGGTATCTGACAATGTCGAACCCTCTCCGGCTACAGCCTTGCCCTGATAAAGGAATTAGTCTTCCAGACAAAAGACTGAGGGCCTGATTTAGATCTTGGCGGACAGGTTACTCCATCAAAATGGAGACGGATTGCCTCAGAAATATAAATCCCATTGCATCATATGGAAAAGATAGTGTCATGCATTTTAACATGGGCAGGAGGACTCAGTCACTAAAATTATCCTGAGGAGTGCCCCGTCCTGTATTTAACCTAACATTTGCACCTTTACACCTACTACACCAATCTACATTTAGATCCACACTTCATCAAACAGCTTATGAAAAGAGCACCGGCAAAGAGCCCTCATTGAGGGTGCCCAACGGGCATTGCAGCACCGGCCCGACGTGGAGCAAAAGCCCAATGATGAAGCATTACACCTATCTAGGCGTGTGACGGCATTTGTTCCTACGGAGTCGCCCTCCCTGCAGACTCTGTGGAACTGGAATGACCTTAGTAGATAAACACATTTAATTAGGAACTTCATATCCTTCTGACTTTGACTAGTTACCGGGAGCATTTATGCTGGATCTTATGCGCTCCGAGTTCCTCCCTCTTGATGCATATTATTTGCACAGCAGTTCAACCGTGGGACTTGAGTTCATGAGGAGGTAGCCTATTAGCACTTCATTGCAGGTGTGATCTTTGCCACACCTTTCACAATCCTGTACTGCAAAGTTAAGTGGTTTTCTTACTTAGACTGGCACACAATCAGAGAAATTGCGAATTTCAAAACTTCTGGCACAAAATACAACTAAAAGCATTTTTTCATGAAATGAAATGAAATGAAATGAAATGAAAAGGAAGGTTTATATAGCGCAACTGTCACTCCTGACGGAGCCTCCTGGCGCTTATAGGTAACGTTACTAGCTGATTACTGTACAGTCTAAATGAAGGCAAGGCAGGTGGTATCTGATAAACCAAAGATCCAAGTCTTCAGGGCCCGTCTAGAAAAACCAGCTCCAGTGCAAACAGATTTAGGTCTGCGCAATCCGTCAACTTTTACTCGAAACATTGCCATGATACCACATTAACTTGTGATGTTTGAACAGGCTGTCCTCAAAGAGATAGGGAACAACTGTAACACAGAGAACTTCCACAATATGTCTAAGATGGAATTTGGAGCAGTCAGGGCTCTGGCTGATGAAAAACTGATCACAATAAAATAGGCTGATAAGGGAGGTGCTACTATAATCTTGTCTGCCACAGATTACAAGTACAAATGTGTACGCCAACTTGCTGATCATAAATATTACACATCCATCAAACAGGACCCCACAGCAAGGCTGAAAACACAAATAATTTCTATGGTATCCGCAACTGAAACACAAGGGTGGATCACAATAAACAAAGCAGACTTCTTAGTGAATAAACACCCCAGGGTCCTGTATTTCTACACCCTTAAAAAAATTCACAAGGGAATATCCTCCCCTCTAGGCCGACCCATAGTCTCAGGGATAAACTCTCTCTTGGAACTACTCTCCATGTTTTGTGACTATTTTCTACAACCCTGTGATAAATAGACTCCATCTTACATGCAAGATACAAGGGATATTTTGAATGTAATTGAATCCATCAATGACACACATCAGTTAGACCTATTGGCCACCCTGGACGTGGAATCAATTTACACTAATATCCCACATGGAGCTACTCTGGAGGTAATAGAAAATATCCTATTTTCAGAGGAGTGGACATTACCTACACCCATTAATTTCATGATGGAGTGTGCGAATGTGGCCCTCAAGGAAGATTTCTCCCAATATGGGACACAACTATACCAGCAGACACAAGATATCTCCAAGATACATCCACAGGGAGTACCTCCCCCTCAAGTCTAGCCTGGATCACTGACAAAATATCGAGAAGAATATCGACCTACCAAAATATTGAGGAAAAAATATAGAATGCCAAAATACCGAATGCCTATCTCCAAACAGGTAAGTACAAAAATATAGAATCCAAAATATCATTGTAAAAAATATAGTTAGTCAAAATATCAATTTTTTTTAATGTCTTAAAAGTAATGTAAAATTAATGAAATAATACATATAATTAACTGAAACATACTTAAAAATACTTAAATAACTTTAACATTAACAAATAATTAATGTAAGTAAACAAAAAAAAAATAATACATATATATTAACATAATATTAATTAAAAATATTCAATATTTTTTGCGTAGGATAGCGGGCGGGTAAAATTTACTATTACCACTCTAGTAAGTGCAATAGTAGGGAAAGCGTTGGATAGCGGGAGAGTAAAAATTACTATTCCCACTCCAGAGAGTGCAACAGTAGGGAAAGCGTTGGATAGCGGGAGGGTAAAAATTAATATTCCCACTCCAGAGAGTACAATAATAGGGAAAGCATTGGATAGCGTAGGGGTAAAAATTACTATTCCCACTCCCAAGAGTGCAACAGTAGGGAAAGCGTTGGATAGCGGGAGGGTAAAATTTACTATTCCCACTCCAGTGAGTGCAACAGTAGGGAAAGCATTGGATAGCGTAGGGGTAAAAATTACTATTCCCACTCCAAAGAGTGCAACAGTAGGGAACGCGTGGGATAGCGGGAGGGTAAAAATTACTGTTCCCACTCCAGAGAGTGCAACAGTAGGGAAAGCGTTGGATAGCGGGAGGGTAAAATGTACTATTCCCACTCCAGTGAGTGCAACTGCGTTGGGTAGCATAGGGGTAAAACTTACTATTCCCACTCCAAAGAGTGCAACAGTAGGGAAAGCGTTGGATAGCGTAGGGGTAAAAATTATTATTCCCACTCCAGTGAGTGCAATAGTAGGGAAAGCGTTGGATAGCGTAGGGGTGAAAATTACTATTCCCACTCCAAAGAGTGCAACAGTAGGGAAAGCGTTGGATAGCGTAGGAGTAAAAATTATTATTCCCACTCCAGTGAGTGCAATAGTAGGGAAAGCGTTGGATAGCGTAGGGGTAAAAATTACTATTCCCACTCCATTGAGTGCAATAGTAGGGAAAATAATAATGTAATATTTTATTAAAAATAAATTAATTATTAATACCCCAAAACAAGTATTAAAAATAATTACCAATCACACAATATTTAATAATTAATTAATTATAAATACCAGTAAAAAGATTTTTTTAATTAATTACCTATTAATAATTAATTAACAACCAATTAATTTTCAGTACCAAAAATTCATAAATACAATTAATGCCAATTAATAATTAATTAATAATAAATGAATTATCAATATACAAAAATTATTTCAATAGTTAATTATTTACAATTAAATTCCTTCCCACCATATTCTCCTATAAACCCACAAGCCGCTACAAATAATAAATTAATACAATTAACATAATTATCAATTAAACAATTAATACAAATTAATTACCAATTAATACAAATTATTTACCAATTAATAATTAATCAACAACCAATTAATTTTCAATAACAATTAATAATTACCTAATAACAATTACATTACTTCCCACCCTATTCCCCTATAAATACACAACCCGCTACAGAAGTAAAACGCAAAATTAAATTAAAAATAATTAATCATTCCTAAAAATTATTATTTAATGTACTATAATTAAATTACTTCCCACCCTAATCCCCTATAAACCCACAACCCGCTACAGAATTAAATTACACAAAAATTAAATAACATAAAATTAAATACTTTAAAAATATTCAAACATACATTCTAAAATTAATACATACTTTTAACACATATATTAACACTTAAAACACGATACAAAAATTCGATATTTTTAACAACTATATTATGACTGTCGATATTTCTTACTACTATATTGTTTAAATCGATATTTCTTACCTGATTTTCGATATTCTTCACCACTATATTTTGGCAATTCGATATTCTGTCCATTCTATATTAAAAACTCGATATTCTGTCCTGTCGATATTTTGTATTCGATATTATGTCTGTTTACCGTCTAGCCTGTCTCTACATGTCACACTTTGAGGAATAACATATTTTCTGCAACTACAACCCATACGAATCCAATATCCTTCTATGGTGTTGCTATATAGATGATATTCTCAGCTTTTGGAATGGAGACAAGGCCACGTGAGAGACATTTTGCTCCTGGGTTGACACTCTGCACCCCTATTTGAGATTTTCCACAATCACTGATAAGGAACTACCATTCCTGGACCTGATGATCAAGAAAAAGACAAAGAGCTAGTAGTCTGCTCGTATAAAAAAAAACAGATAGGAATAGACTACTACTCTATAATAGTCATTACCCAAAAGCCCTGTGTGATAACTTATCATGTGGGCAGTTTCTACGCTTGCAACGTTATTGTAATACAATAAAGGATTTTGACGCACAAGATCTGGCTGAGAATTTGGAGGCAAGACAATACACCCATCAAAGTGTGAAAACTGCACGTAAACCTGCAAGGAATTGCAAATGAGAGGTATTGCTAGAACCACGTATGAAAAAATAGGATGACACTCTTACATGTGTCACAACTTTTACACCCCAGTCAAATAAGTTACGAAAGATCATTAAAAAACACTGGTCTATCTTACAAACTGGACAACTGTCCTTCTCACCACCTAAGTTCCCATTCAAACGGATCGCCAATTTGAAGGAAATGCTAATTCACACATGTCCACAAGGCTCGAAGTGGCAAATAAAAGACCTACTATGGGATCTCCCCCCAGTAAAAGGACATTTCCCCTGTGGATCATGTGTTGGCTGTACATACACAGAAAGCTTTAGAAAAGTATGATAAAAACTAACTGTGTGTGGGAAAAACACACATTAACTGCAATTCAAAGTATTATGTCTATTTAATCACCTGCCCCTGTGATAAACAATACGTAGGGATGACTAGCCATCCTATAAAACTGAGAATTAAGGAACATTGCAGCACCAAACGCTGCAAGAAATCAAACACAAAAATGAGCATGCACTTCCTGACTGAGGGCCATACTCCATTGAACATACGATGGACTGTGCTTGAAGCACATCCAACCATGAACCAAAGAGCCCTTTTTAGAATGGAACAACAAGGGATATTTCGTCTTTCTTCCAATACTACTGGTCTCAATGATAAGATCCCATGGCATGAGATATGAGATATTTGGGGGCATATCAACAACAACCGGCGATAATTATCTCTTAGCGCTCTTAGCGTGAGGATAATTATCGCCGGCTAGCGTGAATTTTTATCGCTGAGATAGCATGCTATTAGCAACGCTTATCTCAATAGCGATAAAAATCCTCACGCTAACAGGCTAACGTGAGATTATCGCTGGAAACCCAGCGATAATCTCACGTTACCTTGTTGATAGGGACAGGCAAACTTAGCCATGATATCCTCCTTCCATAGGATATCATGGCTAAGTCTGAAAATTAGCAGATGTAAAAAAGCAGCGTTAACCGCGGTTAGCGCTGCTTTTTTTGTCTCTAACAGGGTTAGCGACATTCTTGATAATAGGAGAAATGTCGCTTAGCGACATTTCTCCTATTATTTTACTCTGGAACGCCCCCTTTGCATCTCATTAGAGATGCAAGGGGAAGCGTAGAGTAAAAGGGTGCTAACATGCAAATTTGCATGTTAGCACCCTGGTGTTGATAGGGCGCTAGTTTTATCTCTGCTTTTTTGGCTTTTAAAGCCAAAAAAGCAGAGATAAAGCCCTTGTTGATATGCCCCCAAATCCTTTAGCAATAAGAAATATACACCGTAAACATTTCCCAGGCAACAAGTTGCAATATTGGTTATACGTTTTGATTGAGAAAAGAAAACAATCAGCACATTTCTTCAAATCATTTAAAAAAACTTATCGGTCTCTACGACCGTTTATACTTTGTAAAACTTGATCGGTAAGAACGGTTCTTTATTGACTATTGAGATCCCCACACCATTAATAAGATGGCCACCACATTTTTATTTAAATGAGAGAGAGAGACTTCCTCTTGCGTCCAAAATGAAAAACGGACACACTTGCCCGTGTTTAACCTCCCTGCTCTCGTAGCTACATCTGGGCATTTCCACAATCAGGAACATCTGCACCCGTCTAATCAATCAGGAAGCAGGCAACATACTGAAGTCTGCAGGATTGTGTAAGTACAGCATTGCCGGTTTCTTTAAACATATGAGAGCAGGTGATTTTCTGCTACTCTCCCACAGGTTATGAAACGCGGGTCTACTGACCTATAAGTTTGTATTTTTTCAGCACGCAAATTAGCGTGCTGACCCACACGGCTCGAAGATTCTTCAGCAATAGCCAAGTTGGGGGAATTGTTACTACGATCAACAGAGTGTGTTAGATTTTCAATAATATAGTGCACATGCATAAATATAGGCAATTGCGATTCCTTAATTGCGATTATTAAGGAATCGTAAACATGGAATCGCAATTGCCTATGTATGTAGGAATCGCAAAAATAATTGCGATTCATACACAATCCAGGATTCATACACAATCGCACTTTAAGTAATCGCAAATTTTGCGTACTTAAATAGCGATTTTTGCATTTGGGTTGATGCATCACAAATGCAAAAATTGTGGTCGCAAAGGTGCAGATTCTGCTAATTTTCCCCTTTGGGACCACACAAAGTGATGCATGTGCCCCTATATGTTATGTCTTCCATTTGGTGTTTGTCACTTGCACTTTTTAATATATGGGATACATTAGAGATTGCGCTTGGAGGAACAACGGGAAGCATGCATTGTGTCTCATTTTCCAAGCTTTGTCACAAGTAAATTTATTTTGATGACGTTAATTGTCTCTACACTACAGGTCCTCACCAAAATAGATTTTTAAGTTGAAGCCCAGAGAGGTATGTGTGACTGGCAGTAGATATAGGGATCTATAAAGTAAAATGCCAATCACTACGTAGATTATGAGAATTGGGTGAAAAAAGAGTTATTTTAGGGCGCTCATAAGAGATAACACAAAGGTGCCGATTCCGATCCGGGTAAAAAAATTTGCGTACGACTCGTATCCGTATATTTTCACGTACGAATCGAACAAGTACCGTACAAACTGCGAAGTACGACTCGTACGTGAAAAATACATACGAATTGCGTCGGGAAAATGGTCCGAGAGGGAGCCGTAAATTTTTACGCCCGAATAGCGTTGGGAAAAGTGTCCGATAGGGAGCCGGACATTTTCACGCGCAAATCGTAAAACAGAAGTCCGAGCGCGCAAGTACGATCCGTACCGCCCGTCCGAATACACAACCGCATGTAAAAGGCCCCGTACAGAGCGAACGCTGTAGCACACATGTACACGGGTAAACTTGTGCCCGGATACAAGTCGTACAGCCCCCCCTCACCCCGCACATGTCAGCACCGTACCCCCATATGTCAGCACCGTACCCCCCCCTCCGCACCGTACCCCAACACCGAAGCACAGCCCCGCACCTGTATGCGCCGCACCCCAGGCCCGTCTCCCAGCCCTGCACCTCTACGCCCCATACCCCTGGACCGTACCCCAGCCCCCTACCTGTACGCGCCGCACCCCAGGCCCGTCTCCCAGCCCCGCACCTGTACGCCCCGTACCCCAGGACCATACCCCAGCCCCCCACCTGTACGTGCCGCACGCCAGGCCCGTCTCCCAGCCCCGTACCTGTACGCACCGTACCCCAACACCGTAGCCCAGCCCCATACCTGTACGCACCGTACCCCAACACTGTAGCACAGCCCCGTATATGTACGCACCGTACCCCAACAGCCTAGCACAGCCCTGCACCTGTACGCACCGTACCCCAACACCCTAGCACATCCCCGCACCTGTACGCACCGTACCCCAACACCGTAGCACAGCCCTGAACCTCTATGCACCATACCCCAACACCCTAGCACATCCCCGCACATGTATGCACCATACCCCAACACGGTAGCACATCCCCGCACCAGTACGCACCGTACCCCAACACCGTAGCACAGCCCCGCACCTGTACGCGCCGCACCCCAGGCCCGTCTCCCAGCCCCGCACCTGTACGCCCCGTACCCCAGGACCGTACCCCAGCCCCCACCTGTACGCGCTGCACCCCAGGCCCGTCTCCCAGCCCCGTACCTGTACACACCGTACCCCAACACCGTAGCACAGCCCCGTACCTGTACGCACAATACCCCAACACCCTAGCACAGCCCCTCACCTGTACGCACCGTACCCCAACACTGTACCCCAGCACCCTCACCTAGCATCGCGTATGTACGGACCTTACCTACGCGAAAAATACTCATACAGAACCAGGACACTGTAAAACAGCACAAGGAGGGTCAATTTGACTCGCACAACACCACAAAACACGTCAACATGACAAAATATATCTCTATGACTGACCTGGCACATCCAAACAGGCAAACAGAGGCCCTAAATCACAACCACCTCTTATAACAAACCCACCACAAGTTCAAACCTAGCCACACCCACAAATGGACCAATAAAAAGGGCCCACACACACAACCCATGAGCCTTTGCAACAGACCCACTGCTGCCAGACCCCACAGACAAACAACTGCACCTTACTTACACCTTCACTACACCTTCACACAACCTCCTTCACAAACACCCCCTCTTCACATTCTCACACACACCGTCACATTCACACCCACACACCCACAACCATCCACACCCACACCCCACACCATGCCCACAGACAAGAATCCAAAGTTTACAAGGGCGGAGCTGGACCTCCTCGTCAACGAAGTCATCAGAGTCGCGCCACAGCTGTTTGGAACATTGGTCAGACAGACCAGCATAGCCCAAAAAACAAGCCTGTGGCAGAGGATTGTCGATAAGGTGAATGCTGTTGCGCCCATCCGAAGGACCAGGCATGAATGCCAAGCCAGGTGGTACGATCTGCGCAGGGCAGTCAAGAGGAAAATGAACGAGGAATACACCCAGAGTGACATCACTGGAGGTGGGCTGCCCCGCAGACCCTTACATTACCATCCCTGGGAGGAGAAGGTGATGGCCATGCTTCCGCCGGTGGGAGTACACGGAGTCGAAGGAGTCGCAGAGCCTGGTGAGTACACAAACAACTCACGTAGCATGGGGGGAATGCCATACACACCACAAACACACCAAATGCACGCAACTTCCCCCAAGCCCTCACCGCACACAACCACACTCAAAAACCACGCTCATGCCACTAACGTCTCCATGCCCCATTCACAAATAAAGGCAATGCCATGTCCCAGGCCACACCAACCACAAAGCCAAGACTGGATGTCCGGGATGCTGGGAGGGTGGGGCTCACACAACACATTGTGCAACTCAGAAGCAGACACCAATGCCCTAAGCCCATATGGCCTAGGTACATACCCATGCACCATGCCCAATGCACAGGGACTGGCAAAGTACTGACAAGGTAGCTGACACTTGGCCCTGCTGTATGCAGCACAAGGCATTCCTGGGACCACTGTACACTCAAACACCAACTCCACAAGCTCAGATATCTAGCACAGGAACTCACACTCACTGTCATGCCAGCATGCACCATGAGGGGACAGACACATCACCTGGGAGACCCAATGACAAATCACACTACACACAACAGCAGGCCCGGTCACACACCCCCCTCACACAAGCACACACCCCCGGGGCAGGCAACGGATCTACCCACTCCCACAATGGACATGTGACACTACAAGACCAATCCATAGCCAAATAAGCATCCTAGCCCAAAATCTACTGGTCAAACACTCAGGAGAACATATCAATCTGTCCCCCGCAACATACCCATCCCCAAATGTACATTGAGACGAATGCTAGGCACATCCAACTACCTGGGGGAAATGTGACAACTTGAATATGTATGAAACATGGATGTGGCATGAAACAGCATTAACATTGTCTCTCTCTCACACACAGGGCAACGTCATCGACCTCCCCCCAACAATGGGGGGGAACAATCACAGTCCCAGGCTCAGCGTGAAGATGATCCCACCGGCAGCGATGACTCTCACCACTCCGTGGATGACCCCGACCAACCTGGCCCCTCTGGTGCCCAAGCACCTGCAGCACCTGCGTCAGGTACATCTGTGCCAACCCCCACCCCCATTCCTGCCACATCCCAGGAGACACCCAGGAGCCCTGCTCGCACTGAACAACACAGCCAGTCTGACCAGGAGGGACAAGGTTCCCGGGCACCCAGGAGGAGGCAGACAACCCATCTAATGCCATCCCTCAGGGGTCCCGTAGACCCGATGTTCCCACAACGGCAGGCCAGGCTCGTGTGGGCAGGGGTGGTGGGAGTGGAGGCAGGCGGAGGCGAGAACCTGACCAGGCAGCTGAGGGAACCGGTATGTCACACATACGCCACATCCTGGACACATACCGGCATGACACCAGGGGCATCAGCCAGGTAGTGTCGAGCCTCACAGAGATGAAGGGGACACTCAACGAGATGAAGAACCTTCAGGCCGAGCAACATGCCAGTCAACAACAACACCAAGGATGGATGGAGGCAAGACTGGCTGAGCTCCTGGCGGTGCAAACGGACATGAGCCGTTCACTCCGTCGGATCGCCGACAACATGGGCAACCCTCTCTGTGCCACCAGGCGAAGACCAGCACCAGCCACAGGGAGGGAGGAGGAGGAGGAGTCGTCCGACGGAGCATCACAGACATCGTCAAGGCCTGCATCTGAGGGTCCCCGGAGGAAGGTGGGTCGTCCACGGAAAAGACCGTGAGAGTCAGCGGACCATCCACATCTCCCAGGTCACCAGGCCTGGCACCTGGCCCTCTGGCGCAACAGCACCACCTCACCCAATGACATTCTCTGAAACATGGACTTGCTGGTCACAGTCTGACCAATTATGACCAACACTGTGGTCTGGACTCTGATGACTCCAACTGACAAGGATGCCATCTCCCCCTGTGAACTTTGGATTCTATGCACCCGGTAGAGCACCTTACTTCATCTACCAAAAGACTTACCCCACCAAAAATAAATACTTTATTTCGTCATGAGATGTTGCTGTCATTTGGCATTATTCCCCAACATATGTGTGTGTAAATGTCAAACTATGCCTGAGTGTTGAACTAACTCCACACATCCATACCCTGGGATCGGAGTCTGGTACAGGACACACATGGGTCACAATGTATCATTCAATGCAGACATGGAGCACAATACTCACCTGTGATGGCCTCAAGCTGCTGAGGGGGTGCATGCAATACTGTGCCGACAGACCTATTTGGAAGAGTATAATTGAGGCGTAGAGGTCATGCCTCATTCGGAGGTTCCCGGGGAGGGAGTCCCAGGTATGTGTTCCCAAGTGGGAGAACTATGTCCTGCATGCTGGAGTATGGTGGATCTGAAGAATGGTGGCCATGTCAAGGTTGGATGCACGGAGATGGCACTACGGGGTCTCGGATGACAGTGGTACAAGGTTGGTGTTGGGTCGGGGTTGTGGCCTGCCTCCTGAGTGTGGGTGGGGAGTCTGAAGGTCATTCTGCAGCACACAGTGATCCATTGCAGCTATCTCTGCTGGACGGTGATGTGGCTGGGGCGCGGGATGTTGCAGCTGAGGTGTGCAGATGCAGCCTGGATGTGGACAAGTGTCCTAGGAGTTTGGATGTGGCTGCCCCGTAGAGGGCAGGGCAGTATTTGACACAGATGTTGTCGTGGACCTGGGGGATGGCCCGTCTTTCCTTGGAGTGGATCTATCTGGAGATCATGTGCATAATGCAGAGGGTGTTGCAGTCTGAGGCACAGATGCTGGTGATTACCATGACAAATCTGAGCAAGCAATCCATGTTGCACACCATCTTGTGTGCATGGACACTGGGTGCTTGTGCGGGGCTTCTGCAGGTGGGACACAAGCAGTTGACCCAGCTGTAAGGGGACAATCCTCAGATGTTGACCTCAGTCCTGTACAAGTCCAGCCTCCGGTGGCTGCTGTTCTGCCATTCATCAATGGATCTCATGCAATCTAGAATATTGGAACTGGCAATGTCTGCGTCCTTGGTGAGGGTGAGGAACACCTGGCTGTCAATGGCATACGAGTTGATGATGAGGTTGTGTGCGCATGTGATGGTGGAGAGGGGGGTCCTGGACACATTGTAGATTGACACGCTGAGAGATGATACCTGTGCCATGTGCCTCACAATGACAGCATACTACATGCAGAAGCCTTGAGTCCCACTCCCATGGCCTTGCTGGGGTACAGAGCCAGTGGGGAGTAGGAGGGACATGACCTGGTGGGTGTGACAGGGCCTGGAAGGCATGGCAGCGATGTGTAGGCAGTAGGAGTTGCACACTAATCATGCAAAGGTGTTGTCTGTGCGCTTAGTGTATGTCTGAGAGCTGGCGGCAGATGTGTGGATGGACATTGCTTGGAGGGTGGCTGCAACATCAGACTGTAGTGTGATGTGGGTCATGCAAGGACATGAGGCTCGTGCAATGTGCACGTTGCATGTGCAGACGGTCCAGCCTTTGGCACCGCGTGGCCGCAACTGTGGCACAGACAAGCTGATGACAGCCAAATGAATGGGTTGATGGAAGAAGGGAGGAGCATCTTTGATGTGTGTGTGTTGCCAAATCAGGAAACTTCGTGTGCCCTTGCTGCAGTGGCTGCAACAGCAGGCGGCATGTCCTGGGAACTATGCCACAATTTCCACACAAAGACTAGGATGTCAGAAAGGACTACTGCAACAGGTGTATGTCAAGGAAGGAGTGACCGGTTTTCAATGGCACACCCAGAGACAAAGGATGCACAATCCCCAAAGATGACTGACACAGGATCATGAAACTGAAGGCCAAGCTGCGCACAGGAAACACACCCCAGAAGGTGTTGACGGCCTGTTTTGGGGACCAACATACCAAAACACATACACAGCCATGGACCTCATGCACAATAGAGAATCAAATACATGTAGAACAGCATGCAGGTTGCTAATCTACACATAGACTCATATGCACAATCCTTGACGACCATGCCAGAGAAGGTGCATGCACAGTGGCAAGAGACCTGCATTGACAGAGATGAGGCACCTTGGAGGCTGAGGAACACCTTTATTACTCAGGCTCACACCTATGGAAATGCACCAATATTAACAGACTCACAGGTCTTTTGGATTAACATGTGGGACCTACACTGGACACCCCCTTCGCACCACAGATGCTGTCAATCCATGGGAGTGGCACACAAGTGAAGGGGGTGAGCCAAACATCCCCTGCTGCACACGGAGAGGCTGCAATTCCCCATTGAGCCTCTTATGGGGATGTCCCGCAATATGTCCACCCGTAGCCTCCCCTATGTTTCCGAGGGAAGTTGTACACACATTGATGCCTTCATCAAAATCCACAATCCCATAACAGATGACTGTCACGAAGTGTGACTATCAATTCATGTGAGTCATGCTGCATGTCATGTGCCCCATGGTGAGTCGAAATGTATGCATAGTCACAAAACCTGCACAGGAGCAGTGCCCACACATTACAAACAACTACCACACCCAAAAAGCCTTGCTGCAATCCTTACCCAAAGAAGACTTTTCACCATGTCCGTGCATGTAACGCTGATTCAGCACACGTTGCATTACTCATGAGGAATAGCAGTAGCACAACGATGCCACGAGCAGACAGCATGCGCAAATACCTGGGGATGAGAGACACACAAGAAGTCAGGAAAAACATAGTCATCCGCATGCATGGTCATGTACTCTACATGAATAAGGTTGACACCATGCTAGTTGTCAATTGAGTGTGTCAGCTAAAATGTGTGGAATGACATCAGCACTCGAGTGACACATCAGCACACACCTCAAAGTCACTTAGCATACAGTCAGCTGGACACACACATTGCAACACATGCCACACAAGGCTCCAAGCGTACACACTCAGACCCAGGGACTCACCATTATGAGAAGAAGTTGCGTATGAGCTGACTCCGGATGTCCTCCTCTTCCTCCTCCTCCTCACTTGCCTCGTGACCAAGGCCGTCATCCTCCACGGGTGGATGTTCCTGCTCATCGGGACCCAGGATGAGTGGCACAGCTTTCTCCACTGCCATGTTGTGCAGCATGCAGCACACGAGGAAGATTTTGCAGACCTTCACCGGTGCATATGGGAGGGACCCGCCGGTCTTGTGGAAGCAACGGAATCGGCTCTTCAGGAGGCCAAACGTCCTCTCAATCACTCGCCTGGTCTGCCCATGGGCGTTGTTGTAACGGTGATCTGCAGCTGTTCTCGGGTTGCGGAGAGGCGTCACCAGCCATGGCATGTTGGGATAGCCAGAGTCCCCTACATGGAAACATCATGTAAAGAAGTGGGTCAGGAGATGCCGTCACATACTAAGATACCGCTGAATACTGGACAAACAGAGTCTACCCACCAACAAGACATGCTCGTTCGTTGTGCAGCTGCAGCATCATTTCTGGAACCCTGCTACGCCTCATGATGTAGGCATTGTGTGCTGACCCTGGAAAACGTGCACAGACATGGGAAATCACCATGTTAGCAAGACACACCACAAGGGCATTAATGGAGTGGTAATGTTTACGGTTACGAAAGGCTACCTCCTGTGCCTGTGGTGGTACCAAAGCCACATGTGTCCCATCAATGGACCCAATTACATGGGGCATCCCTCCCAGGGCATAGAACTCACCCTTGATACCTGTCAACTGCTCAGGAGTTGGAAAATGGATGAATTCATCCAGGTGCTCCAACATGGCTTCTAAACCATCATGCAGGACACGGCTGAACATGGTCTGGGACATGCCACCCACATCAGCTAAGGTCAATTGAGACGTACCGGTGGCAAAGAAATGTAGGGCTGACATCACCTTCATCTTTGGGGGTCAGCGCAGTTGGATAACTGTGTCGCGGTTGGAGGTGTGGGGCCAGCCTGTTTGTCAGGTCCACAATTAACTGTTGGGGGAATCTGTAGCGTAGGTAAGGTCGCGTATGTACGGACCTTACCTACGCGAAAAATACTCGTACAGAACCAGGACACTGTAAAACAGCACAAGGAGGGTCAATTTGACTCGCACAACACCACAAAACACGTCAACATGACAAAATATATCTCTATGACTGACCTGGCACATCCAAACAGGCAAACAGAGGCCCTAAATCACAACCACCTCTTATAACAAACCCACCACAAGTTCAAACCTAGCCACACCCACAAATGGACCAATAAAAAGGGCCCACACACACAACCCATGAGCCTTTGCAACAGACCCACTGCTGCCAGACCCCACAGACAAACAACTGCACCTTACTTACACCTTCACTACACCTTCACACAACCTCCTTCACAAACACCCCCTCTTCACATTCTCACACACACCGTCACATTCACACCCACACACCCACAACCATCCACACCCACACCCCACACCATGCCCACAGACAAGAATCCAAAGTTTACAAGGGCGGAGCTGGACCTCCTCGTTAACGAAGTCATCAGAGTCGCGCCACAGCTGTTTGGAACATTGGTCAGACAGACCAGCATAGCCCAAAAAACAAGCCTGTGGCAGAGGATTGTCGATAAGGTGAATGCTGTTGCGCCCATCCGAAGGACCAGGCATGAATGCCAAGCCAGGTGGTACGATCTGCGCAGGGCAGTCAAGAGGAAAATGAACGAGGAATACGCCCAGAGTGACATCACTGGAGGTGGGCTGCCCCGCAGACCCTTACATTACCATCCCTGGGAGGAGAAGGTGATGGCCATGCTTCCGCCGGTGGGAGTACACGGAGTCGAAGGAGTCGCAGAGCCTGGTGAGTACACAAACAACTCACGTAGCATGGGGGGAATGCCATCCACACCACAAACACACCAAATGCACGCAACTTCCCCCAAGCCCTCACCGCACACAACCACACTCAAAAACCACTCTCATGCCACTAACGTCTCCATGCCCCATTCACAAATAAAGGCAATGCCATGTCCCAGGCCACACCAACCACAAAGCCAAGACTGGATGTCCGGGATGCTGGGAGGGTGGGGCTCACACAACACATTGTGCAACTCAGAAGCAGACACCAATGCCCTAAGCCCATATGGCCTAGGTACATACCCATGCACCATGCCCAATGCACAGGGACTGGCAAAGTACTGACAAGGTAGCTGACACTTGGCCCTGCTGTATGCAGCACAAGGCATTCCTGGGACCACTGTACACTCAAACACCAACTCCACAAGCTCAGATATCTAGCACAGGAACTCACACTCACTGTCATGCCAGCATGCACCATGAGGGGACAGACACATCACCTGGGAGACCCAATGACAAATCACACTACACACAACAGCAGGCCCGGTCACACACCCCCCTCACACAAGCACACACCCCCGGGGCAGGCAACGGATCTACCCACTCCCACAATGGACATGTGACACTACAAGACCAATCCATAGCCAAATAAGCATCCTAGCCCAAAATCTACTGGTCAAACACTCAGGAGAACATATCAATCTGTCCCCCGCAACATACCCATCCCCAAATGTACATTGAGACGAATGCTAGGCACATCCAACTACCTGGGGGAACTGTGACAACTTGAATATGTATGAAACATGGATGTGGCATGAAACAGCATTAACATTGTCTCTCTCTCACACACAGGGCAACGTCATCGACCTCCCCCAACAATGGGGGGGAACAATCACAGTCCCAGGCTCAGCGTGAAGATGATCCCACCGGCAGCGATGACTCTCACCACTCCGTGGATGACCCCGACCAACCTGGCCCCTCTGGTGCCCAAGCACCTGCAGCACCTGCATCAGGTACATCTGTGCCAACCCCCACCCCCATTCCTGCCACATCCCAGGAGACACCCAGGAGCCCTGCTCGCACTGAACAACACAGCCAGTCTGACCAGGAGGGACAAGGTTCTCCGGGCACCCAGGAGGAGGCAGACAACCCATCTAATGCCATCCCTCAGGGGTCCCGTAGACCCGATGTTCCCACAACGGCAGGCCAGGCTCGTGTGGGCAGGGGTGGTGGGAGTGGAGGCAGGCGGAGGCGAGAACCTGACCAGGCAGCTGAGGGAACCGGTATGTCACACATACGCCACATCCTGGACACATACCGGCGTGACACCAGGGGCATCAGCCAGGTAGTGTCGAGCCTCACAGAGATGAAGGGGACCCTCAACGAGATGAAGAACCTTCAGGCCGAGCAACATGCCAGTCAACAACAACACCAAGGATGGATGGAGGCAAGACTGGCTGAGCTCCTGGCGGTGCAAACGAACATGAGCCGTTCACTCCGTCGGATCGCCGACAACATGGGCAACCCTCTCTGTGCCACCAGGCGAAGACCAGCACCAGCCACAGGGAGGGAGGAGGAGGAGGAGTCGTCCGACGGAGCATCACAGACATCGTCAAGGCCTGCATCTGAGGGTCCCCGGAGGAAGGTGGGTCGTCCACGGAAAAGACCGTGAGAGTCAGCGGACCATCCACATCTCCCAGGTCACCTGGCCTGGCACCTGGCCCTCTGGCGCAACAGCACCACCTCACCCAATGACATTCTCTGAAACATGGACTTGCTGGTCACAGTCTGACCAATTATGACCAACACTGTGGTCTGGACTCTGATGACTCCAACTGACAAGGATGCCATCTCCCCCTGTGAACTTTGGATTCTATGCACCCGGTAGAGCACCTTACTTCATCTACCAAAAGACTTACCCCACCAAAAATAAATACTTTATTTCGTCATGAGATGTTGCTGTCATTTGGCATTATTCCCCAACATATGTGTGTGTAAATGTCAAACTATGCCTGAGTGTTGAACTAACTCCACACATCCATACCCTGGGATCGGAGTCTGGTACAGGACACACATGGGTCACAATGTATCATTCAATGCAGACATGGAGCACAATACTCACCTGTGATGGCCTCAAGCTGCTGAGGGGGTGCATGCAATACTGTGCCGACAGACCTATTTGGAAGCGTATAATTGAGGCGTAGAGGTCATGCCTCATTCGGAGGTTCCCGGGGAGGGAGTCCCAGGTATGTGTTCCCAAGTGGGAGAACTATGTCCTGCATGCTGGAGTATGGTGGATCTGAAGAATGGTGGCCAGGTCAAGGTTGGATGCACGGAGATGGCACTACGGGGTCTCGGATGACAGTGGTACAAGGTTGGTGTTGGGTCGGGGTTGTGGCCTGCCTCCTGAGTGTGGGTGGGGAGTCTGAAGGTCATCCTGCAGCACACAGTGATCCATTGCAGCTATCTCTGCTGGACGGTGATGTGGCTGGGGCGCGGGATGTTGCAGCTGAGGTGTGCAGATGCAGCCTGGATGTGGACAAGTGTCCTAGGAGTTTGGATGTGGCTGCCCCGTAGAGGGCAGGGCAGTATTTGACACAGATGTTGTCGTGGACCTGGGGGATGGCCCGTCTTTCCTTGGAGTGGATCTATCTGGAGATCATGTGCATAATGCAGAGGGTGTTGCAGTCTGAGGCACAGATGCTGGTGATTACCATGACAAATCTGAGCAAGCAATCCATGTTGCACACCATCTTGTGTGCATGGACACTGGGTGCTTGTGCGGGGCTTCTGCAGGTGGGACACAAGCAGTTGACCCAGCTGTAAGGGGACAATCCTCAGATGTTGACCTCAGTCCTGTACAAGTCCAGCCTCCGGTGGCTGCAGTTCTGCCATTCATCAATGGATCTCATGCAATCTAGAATATTGGAACTGGCAATGTCTGCGTCCTTGGTGAGGGTGAGGAACACCTGGCTGTCAATGGCATACGAGTTGATGATGAGGTTGTGTGCGCATGTGATGGTGGAGAGGGGGGTCCTGGACACATTGTAGATTGACACGCTGAGAGATGATACCTGTGCCATGTGCCTCACAATGACAGCATACTACATGCAGAAGCCTTGAGTCCCACTCCCATGGCCTTGCTGGGGTACAGAGCCAGTGGGGAGTAGGAGGGACATGACCTGGTGGGTGTGACAGGGCCTGGAAGGCATGGCAGCGATGTGTAGGCAGTAGGAGTTGCACACTAATCATGCAAAGGTGTTGTCTGTGCGCTTAGTGTATGTCTGAGAGCTGGCGGCAGATGTGTGGATGGACATTGCTTGGAGGGTGGCTGCAACATCAGACTGTAGTGTGATGTGGGTCATGCAAGGACATGAGGCTCGTGCAATGTGCACGTTGCATGTGCAGACGGTCCAGCCTTTGGCACCGCGTGGCCGCAACTGTGGCACAGACAAGCTGATGACAGCCAAATGAATGGGTTGATGGAAGAAGGGAGGAGCATCTTTGATGTGTGTGTGTTGCCAAATCAGGAAACTTCGTGTGCCCTTGCTGCAGTGGCTGCAACAGCAGGCGGCATGTCCTGGGAACTATGCCACAATTTCCACACAAAGACTAGGATGTCAGAAAGGACTACTGCAACAGGTGTATGTCAAGGAAGGAGTGACCGGTTTTCAATGGCACACCCAGAGACAAAGGATGCACAATCCCCAAAGATGACTGACACAGGATCATGAAACTGAAGGCCAAGCTGCGCACAGGAAACACACCCCAGAAGGTGTTGACGGCCTGTTTTGGGGACCAACATACCAAAACACATACACAGCCATGGACCTCATGCACAATAGAGAATCAAATACATGTAGAACAGCATGCAGGTTGCTAATCTACACATAGACTCATATGCACAATCCTTGACGACCATGCCAGAGAAGGTGCATGCACAGTGGCAAGAGACCTGCATTGACAGAGATGAGGCACCTTGGAGGCTGAGGAACACCTTTATTACTCAGGCTCACACCTATGGAAATGCACCAATATTAACAGACTCACAGGTCTTTTGGATTAACATGTGGGACCTACACTGGACACCCCCTTCGCACCACAGATGCTGTCAATCCATGGGAGTGGCACACAAGTGAAGGGGGTGAGCCAAACATCCCCTGCTGCACACGGAGAGGCTGCAATTCCCCATTGAGCCTCTTATGGGGATGTCCCGCAATATGTCCACCCGTAGCCTCCCCTATGTTTCCGAGGGAAGTTGTACACACATTGATGCCTTCATCAAAATCCACAATCCCATAGCAGATGACTGTCACGAAGTGTGACTATCAATTCATGTGAGTCATGCTGCATGTCATGTGCCCCATGGTGAGTCAAAATGTATGCATAGTCACAAAACCTGCACAGGAGCAGTGCCCACACATTACCAACAACTACCACACCCAAAAAGCCTTGCTGCAATCCTTACCCAAAGAAGACTTTTCACCATGTCCGTGCATGTAACGCTGATTCAGCACACGTTGCATTACTCATGAGGAATAGCAGTAGCACAACGATGCCACGAGCAGACAGCATGCGCAAATACCTGGGGATGAGAGACACACAAGAAGTCAGGAAAAACATAGTCATCCGCATGCATGGTCATGTACTCTACATGAATAAGGTTGACACCATGCTAGTTGTCAATTGAGTGTGTCAGCTAAAATGTGTGGAATGACATCAGCACTCGAGTGACACATCAGCACACACCTCAAAGTCACTTAGCATACAGTCAGCTGGACACACACATTGCAACACATGCCACACAAGGCTCCAAGCGTACACACTCAGACCCAGGGACTCACCATTATGAGAAGAAGTTGCGTATGAGCTGACTCCGGATGTCCTCCTCTTCCTCCTCCTCCTCACTTGCCTCGTGACCAAGGCCGTCATCCTCCACGGGTGGATGTTCCTGCTCATCGGGATCCAGGATGAGTGGCACAGCTTTCTCCACTGCCATGTTGTGCAGCATGCAGCACACGAGGAAGATTTTGCAGACCTTCACCGGTGCATATGGGAGGGACCCGCCGGTCTTGTGGAGGCAACGGAATCGGCTCTTCAGGAGGCCAAACGTCCTCACAATCACTCGCCTGGTCTGCCCATGGGCGTTGTTGTAACGGTGATCTGCAGCTGTTCTCGGGTGGCGGAGAGGCGTCACCAGCCATGGCATGTTGGGATAGCCAGAGTCTCCTACATGGAAACATCATGGAAAGAAGTGGGTCAGGAGATGCCGTCACATACTAAGATACCGCTGAATACTGGACAAACAGAGTCTACCCACCAACAAGACATGCTCGTTCGTTGTGCAGCTGCAGCATCATTTCTGGAACCCTGCTACGCCTCATGATGTAGGCATTGTGTGCTGACCCTGGAAAACGTGCACAGACATGGGAAATCACCATGTTAGCAAGACACACCACAAGGGCATTAATGGAGTGGTAATGTTTACGGTTACGAAAGGCTACCTCCTGTGCCTGTGGTGGTACCAAAGCCACATGTGTCCCATCAATGGACCCAATTACATGGGGCATCCCTCCCAGGGCATAGAACTCACCCTTGATACCTGTCAACTGCTCAGGAGTTGGAAAATGGATGAATTCATCCAGGTGCTCCAACATGGCTTCTAAACCATCATGCAGGACACGGCTGAACATGGTCTGGGACATGCCACCCACATCAGCTAAGGTCAATTGAGACGTACCGGTGGCAAAGAAATGTAGGGCTGACATCACCTTCATCTTTGGGGGTCAGCGCAGTTGGATAACTGTGTCGCGGTTGGAGGTGTGGGGCCAGCCTGTTTGTCAGGTCCACAATTAACTGTTGGGGGAATCTGTAGCGGCGTATGCAGTCACGTTCCCTCATGGCAGCCAAGTCTGGCATTGGTCGGGGGAGAGGCGGTGCCATGCAGAAATTTGGAAGGAATAACGAAGGTTGAGTACATTACTACACCAATGTCAATGAACTGAGCACATGTTCAACAGCTAATACACATATGCTACATACAGAGTCTGGTCTGTGCAATACATCCTGCACACGTATTCCAGCCAGGTGATACTCCTACCAAGAGCCAGCTACAAACGTGGATTGTCAAGGTCTACATGACATGCCATGAAAGTAGCTGTGGGTCAGTGTGAGTGAACAGCCAGACACATTACAGGAGTGACATACATCCACATATGTGCATTCGAAGGATGTTATCTCATACAGACAGCTGCCGGCAAGCTAGACGCACAGGTCACATGTCATAGAAAAAAGACAGACCACACACACAGACATTGAGACTACGCAGATATGTCCTAAGCTCTCAAGTCCCTGTTCGATGCATACAGACACACGTTACGTGTTATTCCACATGTGTCCTGGTGTGCGTAATAGTGTGACATGGGCATCTACACACAGACACATGTTGGATGCAGCTACAGCAGATGCCGTTGACGGAACACCAACAGCAAGATCATGGGAACACATGACACACACATGACATTGTCACATCGGGGCACGCTGGTAGTGAGATGTCAGGTGTCATCATCCGTGTACCTGGCATCAGGGGACAGTTGCGGGTGTTGGTGACTGTGCCATGCCAGCGATGCAGTGCTTGACAAGTTTGAACTACATGCACACATGTAAAAGGTGTGAAGGGGAAGTGCGCCACATAGTGCCCCATCACACATGACATGTGTACACAGGTCATCACACAACTATTGGGTCAAAACATGAGGAGACATGTGCCAGCTCACTGCCTGACACATCTAGGCCCTACACATGAAGCACTGCACTGACAATGACTTGATGTCCATCCTTGTGCGAGTCAGACACCTCCATTCCTTTCCTGTGCGCCTCCTATCACCAGTGTAAGCTGTGAAACGCACCGTACACACGCTCTGAGGGCGTGGGTACGGTCGTATCACTATATGGGGTTTGGGTAGGAGTACGCGTGTGTGTATGGACCGTACACACGTACGTGTACACACTGGTCCTATCCCTATGGGAGTGTCGCCATAGTGCTACGGGCCGTACCTGCGTGCGTACGGCCCGTAGCACTATGGTAGTGTTGGCGTAGGCATACGCCATAGAGATATGGGCCGTACATGCGTGTGTAGGGGTCGTATCCCTATGGGAGTGTTGGCGTAGGTGTACGCTATAGAGATACGGGCCGTACACACGTGTGTAGGGGTCGTATCCCTATGGTAGTG
The DNA here is from genome assembly GCF_964204655.1 of Triturus cristatus. Lineage (NCBI taxonomy): Eukaryota > Metazoa > Chordata > Amphibia > Caudata > Salamandridae > Triturus > Triturus cristatus. The sequence goes on along the minus strand of NC_140591.1, from coordinate 1,288,481,026 downwards.
TTGCCGTAGGCATACACCATAGAGATACCGGCCGTACCCGCGTGGGTACGGCCCGTAGAACTATGGCGTACGCCTACGGCAACACTACCATAGTGCTATGGCCCGTACACACGCATGTACGGCCCATAGCACTATGGCGTACGCCTACGGCAACACTACCATAGTGCTACAGCCCGTACACACGCGTGTACGGCCCGTAGCACTATGGCGTACGCCTACGGCAACACAACCATAGTGCTACGGGCCGTACACACGCGTGTACGGCCTGTAGCACTAGAGTAGTGGTGCCCTAGGGGTACGTGTGAAACGCACCGTACCTGTGTGGGGATTTGAAATTTACAATGGGGACACATAAGGGACAAGTATTAGGGCCTACATGCATGCTGGTTGTCATGGATACCCAGTTTGAAGATCAAATGTTTCCATCATGTGGCCTGGAAAAAGCAGATGGCCACATTATACATTGTTGCAAGGTGGTTGTTGACTTGACATGATGCTGCAAATTTGAAAAAATGCTAATGCTGTCACTGGTGTATGTTTAAAGGGATTGGAGGAAACGTAGGATGCAAAGGAGTCTGACCAATCACTCTGCACTCCTGTTACTCAAATAGACCAGCAAGGCAGATATAAGTCAGGCAGAACCCATGAAAGGGCACTTGCCTGCACAATCTTTGATTCGACACCACTGCTGCTGCTTGTGATTCCTCTGGCACCATGTTGCGGTCTGTGGAGAGGGCCCAGCCATTCACACAGGAAGAGAATGAGGCGTTGCTGGACGTCATCCTCTCACAGTATCCCAGCCTGTATGGTAGACCAGGGGAGCAGGTGAGTGCTGACTCCGCTACCTTTGACTGTGCCCCTTCTGTTTTGTGACTGGTACTTCTGGCATTGTGTCCAGGTGTGACAGACATGAAATGTTGTTTAGAGTGGGTCCCGGGGGGGGGGGGGGAATGGCTCATGTCTGTCATGCAGAGCATGATGTGGTTCATGTGTGCACTCCTCACTTGCATTGCGCTTACTGTGACATTCACTGCATGCTGCATGGCACATTCAGCATAGCTAATCCTCTTGGCCCTTCTTGTTCTATAGTCCTGAGGTGATTCAGTGTTCCCCCGTGTGACAGGTGACTGTACCCACAGATGTGTGTGAGTTGTGTGGAGCTGTGGTGAGAGTGTCCAAATGATCTGGACATTGATGTGTGTGAATGTTCCTTGTCATGTGGGTGAGGGTCTATGTGGAGTGTTGCACCACAGCTGCATGGAGGAGGCAACAGCTCGACCCATCTGATGTGAGAAGTGATCCGTGCTGTGTGTCTGACTTGCTGGGCTAGCCCCACGCCTGTGACACCCCCCAGGCAAGTGGCACATGTGCAGAGTGAGGTTGTTGCCACTGGCAGGTGAATGATCTGTGCCTGGGTGTGTCTGTGTAGTCTGCTGTTGTTGGGTCAGTGGCCTGGGGCATGTGACTGCTTGGAGGTGCTGGCCATCAGCTTTGTGTTGCTTGTGATGTCCAGTGTGTGCCATGATCAGGGAGTGTGTCGCACCCCTCATGCCACCTGTGTACTTTCAATGCCATGTAGTGCATTGGGGCTTCCACAGAGCCTAATGTCCCTATGACAAAGGTGCTATTCGTTGGCAGCATACTATGCCCTGTTCAACATATCAAAGATGTTCAAATGTGTGTCTCTGTGACATAGAGCAGGTGTAGTGATGTTGTCTCACTTTGTCATCCTCACAGGTAACTGCCTACGCCAAGGGGGAGATATGGAAGCGGGCCGTCAGGGCCGTGAGATCTGTGGAGGGTCGCAGTCGGCGCCTGGCACAGGTGAGGAAAAGCTGGCAGGACATCCGGTGCTGGACCAGGAGGATCGCCCGGGTCCTGCTGGGGGACTCACCACCACACCCCCATGGCGGGCGCCGGCGCCTGACCCACCAAATGAAGCGTGTCCTGGCGGTGGTCTTCCCTGACATGGATAGGCGGTTACAGGCGATGCAGCAGCAGCAAGGGGGTAGGTACCTGTGTGTTTGTTGTGTGTCACCAGCTTTGGGAAGTGCCCAGTCGCATGGATACACTGGCAGGGTTAATATGTGCATTGCATTTTCTGTTCCCCAAAGTCATCCGCTGCTGTTCTTCCTCCTTTCCCCTCCTTGACATGTGTTCCCTGGTCTGTGTGTAATCACTATTGCACATGGTCATCTAGGCTGGCGGTTAATCCAAGTGCACATTGCTGTCTGCATCATGTGGGGGTGGGGTCGGATACATGTGTTGTTACCTTGCCTGTGCCCTGTCCTGTTCAGTCATTTGGGGGTCCATATCAGTTGGCACTGATGCTGAGTCTCAACATAGGAGTGTGAGTGTTCAAATGAACAGACTTGCAGCATGCATGGCCGATGTTGTGGCCTCAAACATGATGTGAATGAGTGGGAGATATGCATAGTGCCGGGACGGTAGCTCATGTTACAGTCAGATAATTCCAGGCCCATGGAGCAGTGTGCCCACTTCAGTTCCCTAAGACACCCTTGCCTCGGTATCATGTGTGTCATCCAACACTGTGCCCATTCTCAATGTGTTCAGCATAGTTTCCCCTCTGTGGCATTGTTCCCTGGCCTCATTTGTATTTATCTAAAGTGTGCTACATGTGCCCATTGTACAGGCTGACCCCATTTTGCTTCTGCATCCTCACACTGGCCAGTGCCTGTGTGTCTATGTACAACAATCTGCTGAGGTTTTGTGTCACAAATATGTGTTGGCAGCCTCACGAGGTGATGTGGAGTACATTTAGGATTTCATGATGCACTTTTTAGTAAACCCAGATTGAGAGGTGTCACTTTTTGAGCTGTCTCAATCACATTGTCTCAGGTATGGGTTGTTTTTGCGGGCAAGGACTACATGTCCATACCTTATGTCTCCTTGCCAGGTCTGACCAGTGTGTGATGACTGTCTGGACAGGCACGCAACGTGCAGTGACCCAGGCATGTTGTGCAGGGTGTCATGTTTGTGCTTTGCAGCATGTGTCACAAGTTAAAAAACATGTTTCCTGCTCATCCATTATTGGCACGGGTGTGTGCTCCAGATGCTATGTGGTTTGGTCTGTGTGTGCTGACATCTGTGTGGACATTCTTCGTTCACATCAGGGTGTCTCCTCAGTGCAGGTGCTCCTTATTCCAACACAATTTCAGGGCCATTTGCTAATGCATTGTCCTGTGTCTGAACATGTGTGCCTCTCCACATGACAGGCAGTGTGTCAGATGTGTTGCCAACTGTGTCATCATGGTACGGATGGCCATGTGACAGGTGGCATGTTTTAAGTTGTTATTCAAGAAGGCATGTGCCCTGGCACTCATTACACTTGTCAACATGTCCCAATAGTTTATATGCTTCACTTTGATTTTTGTGAAGGACAATGATGTGCATGCATGACAGATGTCTCCCAAGGGAGTGCACAACTACCACTTTTACACTTTTGTGGAACACGCTGGCACAATTAGAACATGGTCACATTGCAGGCCATAAGTTGTTTAGGATTTATACATATCCATGTTCCCACAGTGTGTTAGCATTTGGGTTAGTCCTTGGTTGCTGCTGAAGGCAACTTACCGGTGACAAGTCATCCCGACCACTGTGGTGCCATGTATGTGTACTTCCTGATACCACATTTCTTCTTAACATTGGCTTCTTGGCATTAGGCGGGCAGCTCATACTATGACTGTGTAAATGTAGTTTTGTGTCCACCTCCTTGTGTGACTTCTGATATTCATGCACATGTGTGTTCTGTTCCACAGGTGGGACATTCACACATTTCAAATATGTCAATTATGTAAATTTTTGTGCTTCCCAATGGCTCAGATAGTATTACATTTGCTTTTCTACAGTACTCACAGGTCTATGAGTGTGGGGACCCCTTCAGCATTGGCGTCTGTTATTTGGCATTGTGTGCACCAATACTATTTCGTTCACAGTGACCAGGAGGTGGCATGCCGTCATGGTCTGCCTGTGCTCCACTGTTCACAGACACTAGCTTCTCTGTATAATTGGATATCCAGTTATTTGCTGTGGTGTCCTGATTTTCATTATTTCAGGGGGCATGTAGGGCTTACATATGTGCTGGGTATTCTAGATGTTCCTCATGATGCTTTTCATGATATGCACTGTGACCTATATAGTTTTGACTCATGTGTCAGATGTACACAGGTGACTGATTATTTCCTGTCTCTTCACCTTGCCCACAGCATCATCGGGGGACACCGAGGGAGACACCTGCACGGACGTGGAGGAGGGATCCAGCACCAGTGCCACCACTCCTGGCGAGTCGGCAGCATCAAGTGGCACCGACTACGACGCAGACGGGTCTGAGGCTGAACTCCCTGAGGGGGCGGAGGCGGCTCCAACAGCTGGCAGCAGCACTACAACTGTCACCGCCCCCTCCATTCCCATCACCACCCTCCCACTTGCTCGGGTCCCTTCTGTCCGTGTAGGGCAACAACATGTCTCCTTCGTGCCAGGCACCGCACCCCCTGCCCCTGTCTCCCCTGCTGCCCTCACTGCCGAGTCTGTGGACATTCAGCGGCAGTTGCAGGTTGGCCAGACATCGATCCTGACTGTCCTCCATGGCCACACCAGACTGCTGACACAGATGGTGTCGTACATGGAGGGCATGTCATCAGCGATGTCTGACCAACGGATGTTGCTGAGGTCCATGGACTCATCACTGACGGCAGCAGTGAGTCTCCTGCAGCGCTTCATCCCCCCACCTACCCCTGCGCCATCCACACTTCCCACTCCCATTCCTGTCCCAAGCACACACACACCTTCCCAGGCAGGCACCACACCAGACACAGGCAGCACACCAACAGGGAAGGGCAAGCGCACACCTCCTGTCACGCACACTCAGGGGGAAGAAGGCACACCCACTGGGTCTAGGGCACACAGGCAGACACGCAGACACAGTAGGAGTCCGCATGCCTCACCCCCCAGTCCCTCCGATGTCACTCCCCTCGGCTCCCCTGCCCCACAGTCTGAGAAGGAGACCTACTTGGCTGTGCTGGGCCTCAGCCCCACTGTTTCACCTGCGCGCAAAAGGGCAAGGCACTCCACGGGTAGGGGAGTAGAGTCCCCCCCTGTCCACCACCTCCCCCAGTAGCGCTGCGACCCATCCCTCTGACCCCCCCCCTCCTTGGGGCCTGTGGTTCCTTCGGGTGCAGGGGAGACGCTGCAAGATCTTGCGGACGTGTGCAGCGCAGTACTGACCTCCACCTTTGGCTCTGCCCCACCCCCTGTGGTGGAGTCGTCCGTCCCTGCACCCCCAACACCTGCCCTACCCCCTCCTGTCCCTGCGGTGCCTGGTCCTTCCCCACATGATGCCCCCACCCCAGTCGATCAACCAGAGGTATCTAATGTGAAGGCAAGCTAGGGGAGACGCATGGCCATGTGTCACAAGGTCTCTGCAATGATTCTTTGGTCATGTATGCTCTTTGTGTTTTGAGACATTGTCCCAAGGAGTGTTCCTTCCTCTGTGGCACCTGACATCTTCCCTGCAGGGAGTTGCACCATTGTTGTGCTGACCTGTGTCTACATTCCCTTGGTGGCTGATGGATCCCTTCAACTATGTCCATGCCTGCTCAGCAATGTGTCCGGCTGCTTCGTCTGTGCCATCCTTGGTAGTCACTGTACTTGTGTTGGAGTATGTTGCCATGCCTCCAAGGGGAAATGGTCCCTTTTCCGCACTATGCATGTGTGTACTCCCAGCCTAGCACACATATGGTACTTGTTCTGCAGGGTATTTGGTCACCTGACTGACAATTGTGGGCATTGTATCTGTGGGAAGTCCACCCTATTCCTTCCATGGGAGACAACAACTTGTTGGCTGTGCCAGCACCTGTACATTCCTATCAGTCCTGGAATGTGCGTCACAGTGTGTGTTCCCTTTGGCTCTCTTAGTTTAGTGGGTTTCACATGACTATACAGTCTTGTGACATGATCTCAGTGTGTGTATTGTGCAGCCTCCGCAAGGGGTGGGTATGCATGTGTCATTTGTCATCGCACCCACATGTGGTGTGTCATGCAGTGGGGGAATGACATCCATCCTCATGGGAGTGGGACACTGCTGTCAGTGATGTGTTGATATGGCACTCTCAACATAGTCGCACATTGGGGATGCGTTCATGGACCCATGGAGTTGTGGTCATCTGAGGATGATGCACCCACCCCTCATGTGTCTGGGCACTGCTGGGAGTCCTCTGCACCCACCCCTCATATGTCTGGGCACTGCTGGGAGTTCTCTGCATCCACCCCTCATATGTCTGGGCACTGCTGGGAGGCCTCTGCACCCACCCCTCATATGTCTGGGCACTGCTGGGAGGCCTCTGCACCCACCCCTCATATGTCTGGGCACTGCTGGGAGGCCTCTGCACCCACCCCTCATATGTCTGGGCACTGCTGGGAGGCCTCTGCACCCACCCCTCATATGTCTGGGCACTGCTGGGGGTGACATACACCCACCCCTCATATGTCTGGGCACTGCTGGGAGTCCTCTGCACCCACCCCTCATGTGTCTGGGCACTGCTGGGAGTCCTCTGCACCCACCCCTCATATGTCTGGGCACTGATGGGAGTCCTCTGCACCCACCCCTCATATGTCTGGGCACTGCAGGGAGGCCTCTGCACCCACCCCTCATATGTCTGGGCACTGCTGGGAGTCCTCTGCACCCACCCCTCATATGTCTGGGTACTGCTGGGAGGCCTCTGCACCCACCCCCATATGTCTGGGCACTGCTGGGAGGCCTCTGCACCCACCCCTCATATGTCTGGGCACTGCTGGGGGTGACATGCACCCACCCCTCATATGTCTGGGCACTGCTGGGAGTCCTCTGCACCCACCCCTCATATGTCTGGGCACTGCTGGGAGGCCTCTGCACCCACCCTTCATATATCTGGGCACTGCTGGGAGGCCTCTGCACCCACCCCTCATATGTCTGGGCACTGCTGGGAGTCCTCTGCACCCACCCCTCATATGTCTGGGCACTGCTGGGAGGCCTCTGCACCCACCCCTCATGTGTCTGGGCACTGCTGGGAGTCCTCTGCACCCACCCCTCCTATGTCTGGGCACTGCTGGGAGGCCTCTGCACCCACCCCTCATATGTCTGGGCACCGCTGGGAGTCCTTGCACCCACCCCTCAAATGTCTTGGCACTGCTGGGAGGCCTCTGCACCCACCCCTCATATGTCTGGGCACTGCTGGGAGGCCTCTGCACACACCCCTCATATGTCTGGGCACTGCTTGGAGTCCTCTGCACCCCCCCTTCATATGTCTGGGCACTGCTAGGAGTGATATGCACCCCCCCTCATATGTATGGGCACTGCTGGGAGGCCTCTGCACCCACCCCTCATATGTCTGGGCACTGCTGGGAGGCCTCTGTACACACCCCTCATATGTCTGGGCACTGCTTGGAGTCCTCTGCACCCACCCCTCATATGTCTGGGCACTGCTGGGAGTGATATGCACCCACCCCTCATATGTCTGGGCACTGCTGGGAGTGATATGCACCCACCCCTCATATGTCTGGGCACTGCTGGGAGTGATATGCACCCTCCCCCATGTCTCTGTCCACTGCTGGGAGTCCTCTGCAGCCACCCACCCACCCACCCACCTGCCCCCTTGGTGCAGTACACTGCTGTCCTGTGCATACACACACACCAATATACTGCTTATATGCTGCAATAAGCCCTAAGCCAACATTCGTGGCGTGTGTACGCCTTGTATCCATTCTGTACTGGTGCCATAGGGGTACAGGTGGGACGGACCCTAACCCCGCATTCATAGGGTGTACGGGCCGTACCCACGCTGTGAGGGCGTGGGTACGGCGCGTACCCCTCCATCACCACCCCAATGGTGGTACGGCCCGTACCCACGCCCCCACAGCGTGGGTACGGCGCGTACACCTCCATCACCACTACAATGGTGGTACGGCCCGTACCCACGCCCCCTCAGCGTGGGTACGGCGTGTACACCTCCATCACCACTCCACTAGTGGTACAGCCGTACCCACGCCCCCACAGCGTGGGTATGGCGCGTAAACCTCCATCACCACTACAATGGTGGTACGGGCCGTACCCACGCCCCCAGAGCATGGGTACGGCCCGTACCACCATTGTAGTGGTGACGGGTACGCGTCCATGTCCACTTCCGTTGTGGCGGTACGTGGGATTGGTGGACACGCCCCCCGAAGTGACCAGACCATGGGGGTAAGTTATGTGCAGGATATATATGTTTTAACTTGGGGAGGGTTTAATTTCCTGCCCCTCTCCCCCCCACCCCTTTGCCCCTGGGTGTTGTTCTGACCTTCTGCGGCGTCTGTGTCGGTTTCTGTGCACCAGGTCTTAGGCTAGGAGGGCCGGGATGACACGTAGGATGGGGTCCATGGCTGTCCGTCGCGTACCAGTGCTCCTTCTTCGCTTCGTCCTCAATTGCCCGGCAGTTTTTGGCTGCCATAAAAAATGGTACGTGCGGAGTGACGTAGGCACAAATCGTACTTGCTGGTCCGTAAAACGCTGCCCGACTCCGTCCGGACGTCACGTACGCGATGTCCCGGATCGGAATTGTGGGTATTTTTTAGCCGGTCGGTGTTTTGTACGACTCGTACGGAAATGGTATTTCTGTACGAATCGTACTTGCGGGTTTGTAAGGTGGTTTTCCCGGGTACGAGTCGGACGGAGAATTCGCTCCGTACGACCATTCGTACCCGGGTTTTACAGGATCGGAATCGGCACCAAAGTGTATAAGATATTTAAATCCTGCTGTGCATTCAAGAATGAGGGGCAATCACCCAAAACCCACCCAAAATTTCCAAAACAAAGTTTGGTACAAAATTTTTACAATTTTCTGAAGCACACGCAAATGAAATACATGTAATGAAAATAAGCACAAATATATTTCTTTCTTGGACTTCTCCAATTCTTTAATCGTTCAGAGTTCATGGGGAGAGCCCGAGGGGGTTTATTGTTACTATTTAGTTTAAAGCTTTTATATAAGGTTGAATTGATAGTGACCAATTCTCCACACATTTTGGCTGTAAAACTTGAAGGGCCTAATTTGCCCTCTTTTTTAGTGGTAAACTTTTATAATTCATTTGTCAGGTCTGATGAATTAGAGCACCTGAAAGCGCTGAACATTTTCCTGGACGAGTATGATACAGGAAGAGTCACACCTTATTCACTTTTACTTTTTGGCGATTTTAACATTCATGTATGTCATCTTAATTGTTATGGTTTTAGTGATTATGATATATGTGGGCAGGAGGCTATTCACTTTGAACATTCTAAAGGTGGGATATACCTGGAGAGTATTATTTCTGCTCTTCGCTTATATACACCGGACCAAGATTCTTTGTCTTGTCTTCCTACATTCACTGGTCAGGGTCATTATAGTACGATTGATTACATTTTTTTACCTTATGCGCTGAGGGACTTGGTAGGTTCCTTTTGTGTTATTGAAAATCCTTTAAGCGATCACAATCCGCTTAAAATGGAACTGAAAGTGAATGCATTAGCAAAGGAAATTTTATTGCCTTTGACATCCAATAAAAACTTAGTCTCTTCTAGTCAGGGTAGGCGCCTGAGATGGGACGTTATTACTCCGGTCGCTTTCCTTGAGAATTTATATAATAACAATAATGAGGATTTTAGTCTGTGTTTGTCGACTGAGTCGCTTCCAACGGAAGTTCTTTATGCCTTCGATAGGATAACCAAACAAGTTTCAGGTAATTTGTTATCCCATGGGAAACCAAGGCCCAAGAAATTTAAAAGCTGGTTTGACCATGCCTGTTCCAGTGCCCACTCTGCGCTTTTGTTAGCATTGAAAGAAAGAGACAAAGATTTAAAAAAAATTGCAGAGGCAAGAAGGGCGTATAAAAGATCTACAAAGCTCAGGAAATCCCAGTTAAGAAATTTGGCTTGGGATGAATTGACAGATGCTAGTGTTTTGACAAGTAGTACCCAATTCTGGAAGGTGATTAACAGCCCACTTTTTAATGAGCTGAAGAATAGTAATAAGGATTGTTTAATCCCACCAGAGAGATGGGTGGACCATTTTAGTGGCCTTTATTCAGAAATTGATGACCCAGACATTGTGAATTACGCGAATAGCATTTTAGCCTCAAAAATCCTTTTTAATGAAGAAGAAGTGACAAAAGCTATCAATACAATGGCCAAAGGTAAAGCTCCAGGCCCAGATGGTGTTCCCGCGGATCTTTATCGGGCAGACCCAGGGTTCTGGGCTAAACTTCTAACTGTCGTTTTTAATGCTGCCTCTAAGGCTGGTGTACCTAAATCATGGGGCAAAGCCGTGATTGTTCCACTATTTAAGAAAGGATCTAGAGAAGATCCGGCATGCTACCGGCCCATTTCTCTTTTGGATTCCGCCATGAAAATAATGGGTAAAGTTGTCCTTGCTCGTATAACAAATTGGTTGGATGATAAGTCTATAATTTCCGACCTGCAATACGGGTTTAGACCGGGAAATGGTACGGTGGGTCAATGCCTTAATTTGCACCTTATTATCGGGAAATACACGGTCGCGAAGCAGGGGGACCTTCACCTAGCTTTTATGGATTTGTCCACTGCTTTCGACCTTGTGAACCGGCAAAAACTATGGGCTTTATTGGGTGTTTTGGGGCTTGACCCAGTATTGATATCCTTCCTGGCCGTTATGTATGAGGACACTACTGCTGTCGTCCGCTATAGTGAAGATGGGAGTCTATCAAATGCTTGGCAGGTGAAGCGAGGGGTCAGACAGGGGTGCATTCTTGCTCCCCTGCTTTTCTCGCTCTATATCAATAATTTGGGTGAGGTTTTAAATTCAATCAATACAGACATTCCTAGAGCCGGCTCAAAATTGATTCCCGCGTTACTATATGCTGACGATACTGTTTTACTGGCGAGAACAGCAAGAGGTTTGCAAGCGCTTTTAAATGGATTTAATGATTTTATGGTCTCTTTAGACTTATTAATTAATTTTAAAAAATCTCATTCCATGACAATAGGTGCGGGAAGAGCCAAAAGGGTTAAATTCTATTGTAATGGCCAGGAACTCACAAAAGTACAGACGTTTCCATATTTGGGGATCGTATTTGATGATAATAGCTCCTGGGTTATGCAACGCTCCCAAAAAAAGAATACTTTTGCTAGAGCCACAGGAGCGCTGTTGGGTTTTGCAAAGCGTCTGGGATGCAGACCTCTACCTGCATTATTGAAAATTTATAGAGCTAAGTGTTTACCCATGGCCCTATATGGTAGTGAGGTATGGGGTTATAAGACCTCGGCAGAAATGCAAATAGTGGAAAATAGTTTTTTCCGTAAACTGCTGTCCCTTCCTCCTTCCACTTCAATCTTTAATATCCACGAAGATCTCGGGATGGGTTATCTTAGTGAGGAGATTTCTGTTGCCCCATTACTAGGTTGGCTTAGAGTGTGGGCCCAGCAACCCCCAAATTTAGGTCAACTTATTGTACAAGATTGCCTGTCCCTTGATGGGGCTTTGTCTATCCCTTGGCTTAGGTACGTTAGAAATAATCTGAAATCACTTGGGTGCCCTGAATTGTTTGATAGGCCATGCGCATTGAGTAAAATGAAAATAAAAACCGTGAAGAATCAATTCTTGAGCAAAGCCATGTCACTAAGGGAAGAAGAAGAATTGGGAAAGCCGACAGTTAGGAGGTTTGTCATGTTAAGCACAGTCAGAGGGATTCAATTTTACCTGACCTTTATAAACAAACCTTTTCATTTGTTTCTGTTAATAAGGTTTAAACATGGCATGCTTCCCTGGCTTTTGGCCCACCCTAAGGGTTTCTTCAAAGAAGGAACCCTATCTTGAAGAAGCAAAACTTTGTGCAGGTGAGGCCTGCTTTGGTATACTTGCAAATGCTTGACTCCCCTGTGGTATGTTTTGGGGTAGCAAGCTTCATTACAGGTGCCATCAGGCGCAGAAACAGAGTTTGATCCTATTAGTAATGATCCCCAGGCCTTCGGAGTACCGTTTTTTACTTATGATACTTGGAATGTGATATAGAAATGTTTTTAGTGAACTGTAATTAATTAGATTTATTTATTGGACATACTTTTAATGTGTATTGCGCCAATGTTTTGTTTTTCTTGTGAATTTCTTTTGTACCTACCCGTACCATGAATTATTGTACCGTGCTTTGATGGTTTTAAATATTAACCGAATAAAGCAAATCTTTGACTTTGACTTTGACTTTCGTTCAGAGTTCTTCCATTCCCTTACACCAACGCGTTTCGTCGCATGCGGTTAGTACACCCTACGACTTCCTCAGGGCTGGAAGTAATAGAATATTTTCCATTTCAGAATACAATATTGCAGTACATCAAATACTACCACCAAGGTCTCCTCCGTGTTACAAAAAGACCAAACGCAAAGAATCAAAAATGTGATGCTCACTTAGCATGCGAAAGTCAACTGTCATCCACATTTAATTAATACTATTATAATAAATAGTTATCGTTATATATGTAAACATATAGTGAAAATAAAACTGTGAAATGCCCCCTTGTTGGTCGCGGTGCAATTGAATAATTAAAGCACCCCTTGTGCGCAACCTTTGTGTGTTATTGATCATTTGGAACGGTTTGAAAATCACAATACCTTCCAAAGTAGTATTCCCCAGATAATCTATTGGAGATTAGGAAGACAAAGAAAAAGAATATCCTTAAAATTAAGATACCAGTGGCATGAGGCAACATCGTCTCTGCAAATTGTCAATATCACCACCAAATACTGTGTTGATACACTAACGCTTACCTCCTAATTTATCCTCAAAAACCGAGAAAGTAATCCTTTTAAATGTTTGATCCACAATCAAAGTCCTCAAATGTGGTTAATGTTTAACAACGAATTATATTCCAATCGATCATTCCAAAATTGTAGATATTTGACAGCCAATATATCAGCCTGTAACGTAACGCATTGTTTATTAAGTTAGAAGTCTACATTAGTATCACCGATTTGTCGTACCAACAAAAATTAAAGAGTAAAAAAGCTTTGATTTCGCTCACCCAAATAATCCGCATATTAGTCTTGTCTGATATTACAATCCATTATAATCAGTCTCCAAGTATCAGTATACATATATTGCTTCGAATCCAACGTAATCCCTGTAGTACGGGATATCTGTGTATAAGAACAAGGAAAGTATTACAATATGACCTCGTTTAACGGCAATATATCTTTAGGTCTTATCGTAAATTCGCCCTCAAGCGTGCGCTTACCTAAGTGAGTGTATACTAGTGCAACTAGACTGACCTGAGTAGACAAACACATCTAATTAGGAACTGCATACCCTTCTGAGGAGAAGGTCTATGCCATCCTGCATTATGAGGGCTTGACAGAAATAGCTGGGGGAGTAGAGTCTGGTAAGTTACACCTCACTAACTGTTAAAATACTTCAGTGTCCTGTATGCTCTCATCTCAGCTTTTGCTAATGTTTTCTCTATCTAGTTTCCTAACATGCAGTACTCAAAGTATCAGAGATGTTTGATTATCAGTTTCAATATGTATTGTTGCATATAAAATCACATGTATCAATCTCCATTACACGTCACATGTTGCAATTCTGTCTTTAGGTGTATTACCATTAAATTATCATCCCAGGACCCATGATATGTGTTAATATGTAAACATATGGTCCAGCCCAACTGCATTTTGGCAACAGGTATGTTACACTAACCATTTGTCATGTGTTGGAAAGTAGAGATAGAAATGACTACAACTACCATGAGGCCCTGTTTCTGTAACTTTAAACAAAGTGCAGTAGTGTTTTTTGCCCAATCTCACTTGTCAGCCATGTTACAACTGATGTTCACCTCTCAAGGAGTTACCCAATTTTTAAATTGTGGGTAAGTAGAGATTGGAATGACTACAACTGACCAGAGGCACTGTTTCTGTAACTCTAAAAAGATGCAATAGTGTTTTTTTCTAGTACTCATCTGTCAGCTATGTTACAAGTGTTTTCCACTTCTAATGGGCTGAGTAACCCACATACAATGCCATGTTCAGTGACATGTCTGCCCACTTAGATTTATGTTGTTCTGGTCTCCTCATCTTAAACTATTGAGGGCATGGGTGACAACATAGCAAGTGTGGAACTCAAATATATGTAAGGCATAAAGGTAATTCAAATGAAAAGAAGTGGCAGGTGTTCTATTGACTCTGCACTGCTCACATGATGACTAATGCTTAATATACAACCAAGCTATGTGTTCGCCTGGATTCTACACAACTAGGCCTTGGAATCGTCAAATACACATGTTACTTCTACACTTAGGAGATGTCATGTTCATTTCTAAATCCAAAATAACATAACAGCATGTCTAATGAGTTTCTCAATTGCACTACATGTATTGGATGGCTTCAAGTCTTGTACACAAGTTCAATACCACAGAAATAGATCCCAAGAGTAATCTCTACCTATTTTGTTTTTACCCATGTCTCTACTTACTGTGACACTAATGATGTGGATGTAGATACAACACTTCCACCAATAACAATGTTCTCTATTTCCCAACAGGTCGATCTAGCGCAGCACCTGGCCAGAACTTGCCCACTGAACAGACTCCCACTCCACCCCAAGGTCAAGCCCTCAGTGATGACAACACTCCTGGAGATGTGGATGTGGATGACCTTCCTGGCACATCTGCCCAGCCTGGGCAGCATTTTAAGGTCTCACTGTGCCCACAATAACACATCCAACCCCAGCTGTAACACCTCAGCTAACCCCTGCCCCCCCAACCTGTTTACTGAGCACAGTCACTAACATCTTGTGCCCCCCAGTCCTGGATTCTGAGGTGATGATCAAGTATGAATCCTCAGTGACAAACCAGTCACTGAGAAACCAGAACTGAGTGGGAGGGTGCAGCATAAAGCCAAGGGCACTGGCCCGTAGGAGTTGGGTTTGTGGGAATATAACTGTGGGCCTACTGAGTGAGACCACTCGGGCCACTCACACCCAGGCCACCATCGACCAAGTCTTGGGAGCCTATCAGGACTCCCAAGGCATGATGCGCCAGGTACTAACGGAAATCTGGGAGATGAAACAGCTGCAGAGGAACATATACAAGGAGCTGGCCACCCACAACACCAAGCTGGGCTAGCTCTTTGGGGTGCTGCAGGACATCAACACCACCCTCTGCTGGGCTTTTCCACCACCATCTACCCCTTCCTGTGGTCCAACTACATCTGGGCCATCTACATCTGTGGCAGGAGGGGAAGTCCTGTTAGTGGAAGACAAGTCTGCAGTCTGCAAACACCCCTGTCTCAGCAGCAGATCCCCCTTGCTCCACAGGAGGGGATATCTGTCTAAAAATCCAAGAGGTGTGGATGCCAACACACCCACCACCTCCAGTAAGAAACCTCGCACCTAATTTCCTCTAACGTGTGCAACACATTCACTTTGTGAACTATTTCTGGACACTTTTCCATTTCTGATGGGAGTAGTATTCATGGACTTTGGACTTCAGAAAGTTTGGCATCTACAACTATGGTTTCATTCACCATGACTGACTTCTTCAATTTTGGTTTTCCTTGTTTAATTTTGCACATTTTTTATTTTCTCATTTTTCACTGCAGTAAATGCACTAGTCACCAACTCATTGCCTCACATAGTATCTCTCACATTTGACAATGTATTCATTTACTCCCATGTGAACTTTATAATGCCAAAACAAGCTACTTGTGTAAGCACAGATATGTTGAATGTAAACAATGTTGAACTCAGGATCACAACCATGTCACACAAAACACATACATGCAAGTGTCTGGTCTTATATCATTATTATATTGTTCCAATCATAGGCTGACATGGTGTCAGAAGCATAGCAAATCATGCATGACTCAAATATTCTGTGTCATTGACCACATTTACAGGTGCATACCTTAACAACGTGAAAGGAGGGAATACATCAGTACAGGAGACACATCTCCAATCTAGACATTGGCATAGGCTCAAATCCAGGGTGTTATCCCAAAGTACTTTTCCTCACTGCCACGCAAGGTGGCTGGCATAGCACTGTTGTTCTCACAATTCTTTCGTGGGGAGGTGGAAATGAGGTTAATGGAAATTAATGGCCACCTCCTGGGATATCGTATCCACTTTGGCCCTCACTTCATAATTCTTGTGTCCATCTACACTCCCAATGAGGGTCAGTAACAGTTCCTACACAGGGCAGTGGCAGACATTATGTCTCCACAGGATCAATGGGTGGTCTTGGGGGGGACTTGAACTTGGTATTGCACAATGATCTGGATCGCTTGACACAGAGGCAGGGGTCAGTGGGAGCTGTCAGTACAGGGGGGGCCTCTGGCTGCAGGAGATGGGACTGTGGAACCTATGGTGGGACATACACCCAGAGTAAATGGATTACACTTTCTACTCCCAAGCACATAAATCATATGCCAGGCTTGATTACTTCATAGGATCCTGTGACGCACAGGTGGTGACATGCTCAGTGGAGATAGAGCCCCATTCTCTATCTGATCATTCCACTGTCCTGTTGGATCTTGTCCTCACACAGCAAGACCAGACATCCGGCATCTGAGTTAAGCAAATAAAGAAGGCGATTAGGGACTACCTGGGGCTCAATGATACTATGGACACACCGATTGCCATGGTCTGGGATGCTATGAAAGTGGTATTGAGGGAAGAATTCATCGCCATCCCTGCGGAGGACAATACAACTAGGTGGGATAAGCATATACAACTACAACAAAAGGTCCAGGAACTTGAGCGTATACATCACCGTACTGGGTGTCAAGGTTGTGGCGGTGGATAGAGGCCGCCAGGAAACAGCTGGCAGGGTTAGATCTAGACAGCGCAGAGTACTCCATTCTACACCTTAGACAGTCCTTCTAATGTAGAGGGAACCAAATGTGAAAGAATGTTAGCGAATAAACTCACAGGGCAGCACCAGGCCAACGTCGTCGATGCCCTGCTGTCGGAAGAGATGACAGTGGTTGAGGGAGACGAGGCGGTGGCAGCTAGGTTTGGGTCCCTCTACAGAGACCTCCTGTTGCCACAAGATCCCCTCTCCCGAGACATCTCAAAGTATTTGGAAGGAGCTAAGGTAACTCACTTAAACAGCAGATCAAGCAGCCAGCTTAGACAGTCAGATTTGAAGCCAAATAAGTTCCCCAGCCCAGATGGATTTTTAGTTACTTTTTACAAAGTCTTCTGTGCCTCTATGGCCCCTGTCCTCAGCAGGGTCTTCAACTCGATCATGGGCTCAGCGACGCTCCCTCCCTCGATGACGGAGGTCTCTGTGGTGGTCCTGGCAAAACCCGGCAAGGACAGGAGACAGTGTGAGTCGCATCAAACCATCTCACTTTTAAATGTCGATGTGAAGCTGTTCACAGGAGTTTTGGCGACCCACTTGGCACCCTGTTTGCCGGGGTTGGTCGACCCTGACCAGGCAGGAAAGCTGTGTGAATGTTGGTCTGATTGTGGGAGTTGGCGTACTTTTAAGAAAGCACGCAAGATTGGGGGCTGTAAGCTTAGAAGCGTTGTGCAGGTGGACATTCTTGCATAGTAATGAATGACTGCCACTGTGGTCCCACTTTTCACCTGTGAGAAAAACTTCTGTATCCTCTTTAAGACAGTGATATGTAAATGGGAGAAACCACTGCTCGTAAATAAACGCGCTACCTTATATAATCACATACAACATGACAAACAACATGTACACCTAGCAGACACAACGACACTACGTACTGTGGGAACTGTGGCTAGCACAAACCAAACATAGCACCAGTGCCACACAATGCAGAATGTGGGGAGGGATGGGAGCAAAGTATGTGCGAAGGTGGCAAGTGATACTCGATTATAAAAGTATACAATGCACAAAGTGTTGAGTGGATGTACCGGACAGACTTGAGTATGCAGAGCAAAGACTTGTACATGTCAACATACACTGATGGTCTATTGAGTGAAGTGGACAGTGGATGCAACCATGATAGTACAGTCAGTAGGGAAGATTATGGAATGGTAGCGCGTACATGCCTCCTCCCCCCCAAATGTTTACGGAAGTGGGCTGGCTTGCCGTACGCAAGGCTAGCGTAGGGGTATGAATAAAAGGCACGTTTCTCTGGGTGTGGTTCTCTTCCAGAATGGCGAACACGTCTGTCAGGTCTGCGCAGCTTACACCACCACGAGGCTGATGCTGTGAGCGAAGGTGCCTGCGGGAATAATGCTCTCAGCTTGCTGGTACTCAGAAACCATCATGGCCGCTGTGACGCACATATGCCCCAGTTTACCTTTCGACACGGCCGTATGTGAAAGAGGGCCCACCATGTGCCAGCGGAAGCTTTTCGGCCGAGGTCTGTGAGCTGGGAAGGCTCCTGAGATCAACGCTGGCTACCGCAACACAGGCAGACAGCGCCCAGCCTGAGGCCCAGCACCGTGGAGTGCTCTGTATACTACTAACACAGTAGTCCAGCAGGTACCAACAGTGGAACGGTGTCTTGATCCCACAATGGAAGATGTTAGAACTGCATCTGAGAGTGCAGCTGAAGGTACTCCCTTTGACCAGGTGTAACTAACTCTAGGTCCCAACAGTGGAACGGTGTCTTGATCCCACAATGGACGATGTTAGAACTGCATCTGAGAGTGGAGATGAAGGTACTCCCTTCGACCAGGTGCAAGCAACTCTAGGGCCCAATGGTGGAACAGTGTCTTGATCCCAGAATGGACAATGTCCTATATTACCTGTTGCTGGTTGTTTTTTAAAGAACTCTCTCCGTTGCGGTGCATCAGACTCTGTGCTTCCATAGCTAATTGCTGCACATGATCATTGGGCTTGGTTAACTGCAGTCGCTGGAATACACCGCGGTACAGCAGGTATGAACTGTGAAACGGGGTCTTGATCCCACAATGTACGATGTTAGAACTGCATCTGAGAGTGGAGATGAAGGTACTCCCTTTGAACAGGTGCAACCAACTCTATGTCCCAACAGTGGAACGGTGTCTTGATCCCAAAATGGACGATGTTCGATATTACCTGCTGCTTGGTTTTCACAGAACTCCCTCCGTTGAGGTGCATTAGACTCTGTGATTCCGTAGCTAACTGCTGCACATGATTATTGGGCTTGGCTGACTGCAGTCGGTGAAGTACACTGCGGTACAGCAGGTCCGAACAGTGAAACGGGGTCTTGATTCTGTGATTGAGGATGTCAGAAGTTAAAGCCTGTGATGATTTGTGTGTACCCCCTCCGATCAGGTGCAACCAACTCCATTCTATCGAATCCAACGTCAAATGGCTGTGAGGTGTTAATGACCACTGCCTCTGGCCTACAATTTAGATCGAGTAGTGATTGTTTAATTACAGAATCCAGTAGGCAACTAACTACATCGTCTATTGAAATATACACAATAGCCTTTTAGTATACTTGCTTGAAGAACTTTTTTAAGATGATTTATAAGTCTAGTACAATGACCAAATTCTTCTTGGTTGTGGTAAAGAACACTGAATGATAGTCTACACAGTGGACAGCAGAGATCGCAATTCAAATTGTTTTCATTTATTTATTGCAGAGTTTTGTGTAATTTATATTGTTGTATTTTGTGAATAGGAAGTGAGAAAAAGTATTAATTGAAGACTGTGCTCACTACTGCCTTCAATTTACACTGCAGACAGCAGTTTTCACAATTCAGATTGAGTCGCTATTGTAGAGGACGCAGTCCTGTAGGCAAAAGACATTGCTCCAGTGCGCTCTGTTTGCACCACGCATACACATCATCACAGGGTCCGCACACGGTTTTTGTTGCTTCGCGTACGGCAAACAGGACAGCTCAAGTCAACGCCACATAGCTGTGGGCCCTTGCTGACCGCTCTCTGGCCTACACTGCAGACAGCAGTGTTTACAATTCAGATCGAGTCGCTATTGCAGATGAGGCAGTCCTGTAGGCAACAGACATTGTTCCTAGTACGGCCCGCCCGCAGCACGCATCATCGCTGGCTGTGCACATGCTGAATGCTTTTGATGTGGCTATCTGAGTGCACTAGACCTGATGGACCCTTTATGATACTATCTTTTTGTGTATTATTTCAGATCTACTGCCTGTATCTCAGTATACCACAAGTTATGGTTATTTTACGATAGAATCTTTTCTGTATTATTTCACATTTAGTGTACCTACCTTACTGAAGCACAAACTATTGACCCTTTTATTATTGAATCTCTGTGTGTGATCCAATGATTACTGTTGTAGTTGATGCTGGTTTACTCTCACCCCACACGCATTCAGCACAGACGTCACTGGATATGTGACCCTGGTAATAAAAAGGAGTCAAGCGCACATGCCCGTTCCCACTTCCACTATCTATCTGTGTCCGTGTATTCATTATCTATGCATGATACTGCCCCTTGGCCGTGCCACATTACATTGTGCTGTGGACAGCGTATGCAACCATGTTACCTCTGGCAGTGGGGAAAACTTCTGTTATGTAGCTTTTAGATGCATGGCTATCACAGGTGGAAGGCTACTTTACAGAGCATGAATATTGATGAAGATGATGGTTGCATGTTGTGTGTAGTGTCAGATATGTGTACATAGCAAAAAGTTTTCAAAAAAGCTCTCTAAGCAGAAGAGGTGTCTCTCATCAAATGCTGTAGAGAGAATGACTAAAATGGGTGGGGTCCTCCATCTGTTACAATGGGAAATGTTATGAACCAATCAAATGCTTTTCTTAAAGGTCACATGGCAATCACGCACTGAGCGCTCAAGGAGGCCGCAGCCGACACGATTTTGAGAGAATATATTTGCCAGAATATAAGTTTATTACAGTTAGAAATATATAAATGTTTAAAATATTTTAGATTATCGCTTGTTCTCATATACACTTTAAACGTATTTAGATATAGTTTTGAGACAAAATAAAAATGAGGGAATGGCGTATCCAGTGCGACACCATATGTCTATGACGTAACACAGGGCCAGGCAGCGTGCACTGGTCGCATACGCAACACGCAGCAGGCATGACCCCATACATACATGACGTAAGGCGAGGTTTGCTACTGCGTACCTGTCGCAGACCAAAGTAGCAGCTGGCGCGACCACATACATGTATGATGTTACAAGGGACGCGGTGCCACAAACCCGTCAGATAC
Source organism: Triturus cristatus (assembly GCF_964204655.1). Taxonomy (NCBI): domain Eukaryota; kingdom Metazoa; phylum Chordata; class Amphibia; order Caudata; family Salamandridae; genus Triturus; species Triturus cristatus. Next base: position 1,288,459,862 of record NC_140591.1, on the reverse strand, counting down.
GAAATGCGCATCCTTTACGAGTTTAGCGATATGGTGGATAGGATTCGCGAGCTGATGGAGCTTGGTACACTACTGGTACGGGTCTTCAATTTTCTCAACAAAAAAAAAGATATAAATACTTGTTTTTTGAAGATATAAAACATTATATATTTTTTTTAATTAATTAAAAAAAGGATAATAGAGTTCCAAAATATTACAAAAAAATAGAAAAATATAGGTTTTATAAATATTAAAATATGAAATTAACATTTAAAAAACTTTTGAAATTCACTTATAGTTAGTTGGACATTTGACTCATATAAAACCAGAGAAATTCGCCCGTTATAGTTAGTTGAGCTAACTATAACTCGCGTGCCCGCAATGCACTGGTGATAACGTCACATATTACATCACTCATGACATGGTCAGTGACATCACTGATGACATCACTGATGACATCTCAAATGACATCACTGATGACATCACTGATGACATCACCCACGTGATAATCTGATGCACATACTGATGGCCTAATATAAACTTTGATACACACACTCTAAAATACAGACTACTATTTTTGAAACCATACACACAACAATGCCAAATACTACATACCAACCACTATTTCCTAGATCTACACTCACATCCACTCACTTATACATGCGGTTACTCATCAATACAGTACTATAATATGCACTCATACACCTATACATACAGTCACAGTCCGCTACTCATCCATAGCTACTCACACACCTAGTCAGTCATGCAAAGAATCAACCACATACCCATTTACTCGTGAATACAGTTATACACACCAACTGTGTTATTTATACACACACCACATCACTTATTTATGCAGATACTAACACACACTTACTGTCATATACAATCACTGATACAAGCAGACACTCTTTTATACACCCACTCTTCAGTAACTTACTCTCATGTATAGTCATTTATATACTCCAACACTCACATATACTGCCTTAAAACATAAATAGTTACTCACACATATACCAGTGAGACATTCATTCACTCACCAACACACCCATACACACACTAACTCACCCATACAGCCCTTCCCAGATGTAGTTTTGAATCCATACAACCAGTGAATCACCCACTCAGACATGTATGCACAGAGTCACACACCCCTCACCCACCTACACAGACACTCAGGCACTCATACAGATACTCAGACAACAAATCAATAACCCATATAGACACTCATGTAGCTACTCACCAACCCATGCAGCCGCTTATACACCAACTGAGACACTAATACAGACTTTCACACAGTTTAGTCACTAACCCATACATTCAGTAATACATGTTCAATGACTCACTTATACAGTCAGTCACACATCTACTAAATAATCCATTCAGGCACTTGTAAATCCACTCATTCTTCAATACACCTTGGCATAGATATATATGAAAAATATTTAAACTTTACAGAAACACACATTCACTGGATGATGTCATCAGTGATGTCATTTGAGATGTCATCAGTGATGTCATCAGTGATGTCACTGACCATGTCATGAGTGATGTAATATGTGACGTCATCACCAGTGCATTGCGGGCGCGCAAGTTATAGTTAGCTCAACTAACTATAACAGGCGAATTTCTCTGGTTTTATATGAGTCAAATGTCCAGCCAACTATAACGTCCCTGAAACCTATGGTTTTTTCTGTGAATTTAAATATATATATATATATATATATATATATATATATATATATATATATATATATATCGCTTCAATACTGTTTCACCACATTTCCTTCCTTTTGGATACTGGATACAAAGAGCACGGACCACAAAATCCTTTCAAAATACCTCTCAGTTTATTTCATGGTTACACAAACAGGAACGGCAGCCATTACGCGTTTCGTCCCTCCCTGGGGACTTGATCACATGACGCGCATTTATCAATAGGAATGCTTTTTATAGGTTACACACTTTTTTTTAAAGCTTGTTTTTCCCTCCTTCATTTTTTTCTTCTCTTTTTTTCTTTTTTTTCCCCAATTCATTAACTTTATGTGTTGTGGTTGTGTTTCGTGTACAAACACCACCTGCTTTGGTTTCTTTAAGTTGTTAATAACAACATCTAAAAGCAAGTAAAAGACATCAACATAGACCTGGTATTTGTTGTTGTCAGGATTTAAATCATTTAAATTCAGATTCAAACTTTGTTCTGTGGATAATAATTAGGTGCAAGTCATTGTGTGCAAATTTGCAATTAAATAAATAAATAAATAGTTAAATACATAATTATATACAAATACTACACAATTCCTGTTTTAAAATACACCCATAAAAATAGTAAAAACAATATTATATGTTGATTAAACACAATGCATTAATTAATAAAATTTATTAATAAATGCATGCACGAAATTTATATAATAGGATAAATCCCTAATCAGTTGGTCTGCCCAAATGCTCTTTTACTTACTATATTAGTGTTTATGTAGAGTATGGGCTGATCCGGTTAGATTATTCGGTTTTAATCATTTACATATGTTAGATTACCAATACTGGTACATTTGAAGGATATTGTTTATTCAATAGGTTGGTAATCTACCCACCTATGTCTAGACCTGGGCTCAAAATGATGTCTTGTGTCTTTACTTGCTAAAAGATTTCTTTTTAATATTTTTTGTTGTGTATATTGTATACTCAACACCCATTAATGTGCAAAAAATCAAGTGCTTTTTAAAAAAAGTGCTAAGTGCCTAAAATTAATCTAAAAAAAGTGATTAAAAACAATTCACTTGGAAAGGGAGAATTCAGTAGGTTGATTGGTCTTGAAATTAATGGTAACTTAATTTTGTATTGGTTCGAATTGCCAATATATTTGTTACAGAGGCTGTTTCTTGCGACTATCGCAGTTTCTCACCTGTGTTTATTATTATTATTTCACTTTGAACATTACAAGATGTACTTCTTAAAAGTCCTTCTTGTAGCTCATTAGGTACTTATGCTGATGGACCATAATTATTGTTACAAACTGGCATGTAATTCATCAGAGCTAATCAGCCCGTTCGGTTGTTTGGTATCTAGATTTAGAATATAATTCATTTCCAAGATACGAAGGGTCCTTTCCCTGTTACCCCCTCGCTTGTTTTTGGGGACTGAATCCAATAGGAAATATTTAAGACCCTTTGGATCACCATCATGTTGCTCATGAAAATGACAGGCCACAGGATAGGCCTGGTCATGATTTTTGATGGCCCGTATGTGTTGGAGTATTCGCTTATGTCCTTGCAAGATGGTACTGCTGATATATCTCAGTCTGCAAGGACATTCCAACACATAAATCACATATTCGGTTTTACAATTTAAGGCCTTTGTGATCTGTCTGTTTGGTCCACCGAAAGGGGTTGAATATTCGGTGGTAGTTACTCCAAACTGACAAGCCTTACATGTTTTACATTTGTAAAATCCGGATCTTTGAGCTAACCATGACCCCTTGGCTGTAGGGCCACAGGGGTCATTGTCCACCAAGGTATCTTTCATTGAGGTATTTTTTCTGTATGTTATGGAGGGTTTTTTGGAAATGTATTCACCTATTATTGGATCCTGTTTAATCAGATACCAATTTTTGTTGATAATCTTGCGTATTGATGACTCGTGGTGATTGTATTCCAAGATAAATCTAAATTTATTGTATGGTGTATCTAATTTGGTCGCCTCTACTTTTTGTTTTAACAGATTTTCCCTTGTTTTCAAATTACTCTTGTTTAATGTTTTAACTAAACAAGTTTTGCTGTAGCCTCGTTCTCTAAATCTAGTTAAGCATTCCAATTGTGCTGTTTCCAAATCTTTGTCATTACTGCAGATGCGTTTAATGCGCAGTAACTCCCCATATGGAATGCTTTGCACTAAGTGTTTTGGGTGTGCACTTTTTGCATGGAGGATGGCATTCCCTGCCGTGGGTTTTCTATGTAGTTTAGTGTCTAATTTGTCCTGATTGACAATGAGCTCTACATCTAGAAATACCACATTGGTTTTGCTAATGTTGGCGATAAACCTAAGATTTAGATCATTGATATTGATGGATTCAATAAATTTTAATGCTGCCTCCTCAGTGCCCTGCCATACCACAAAAAGGTCATCAATGAATCTCCACCAACATTTTACGTGGGTTTCTAGGATTTCCAAATATTTGTTCCTGAGAACCAGCTCCTCCCACCAGCCCATGTGTAGGCAGGCATAGCTGGGGGAGAAGCTGGCTCCAATGGCTACTCCCTGTAACTGTTGGAACATAGTATTCTGGAACATAAAAATATTATTCAACAAACACATTTCTACCATATTGACTAACATTTTAGTATGGTCAGCATATTGAGTTCCTCTTTTCCACAAATAATATTGTAGAGCTCGTAAGCCATCCCTGTGCTTGATTGAAGTATATAGTGAGGTCACATCAAGGGTGATCAGTAAATAGTCATTATGCCAGGAAAAATTTGCCATTTTGGCCAAAAAATCCCCTGTGTCTTTGATGTAGGAGGCTAATTTCTGAACATGTTCCTGTAGGAAGAAGTCAATATAGATTGAAGTGTTTTCAAAAATACTGTTCCTTGCCGATATTATTGGTCTCTCTGGGGGATTTTGCTCATTCTTGTGTACTTTAGGGATGAAGTACATGATGGGAATAGTTGGATTGGCATTCCATAGGTACTTGTATTCATCAGAGGTTAACTGACCAGTGTCACGCCATCCCATCAGCTTTGCTTTGAACGCCGTTTGTACTGAATTAAAAATCATTTTGTTACTATCTCCGTAGCATGTTTTGTCATTAAGTTGGCGCATTGCTTCTGCCAAATAATCCTCTCTTTTCCACAGCACGATGTTGCCGCCTTTATCCGCATTTCTAATGACTACTTCCTTATTGTTTTTTATCTTCGTCATTAGTTGATGATATTGGAGCTCTTTTTTATTTTTGACAGTCTTGTTTTTCTCCCTGAGTGTAACTTTATTCAGTTGTTTTAAGTCTTTGATAACTTGTTCTTGAAAACTGTCTACTGTGTCTTTTATCATGAGTGGGTAAAATTTTGATGGTGGCTTGAAGGGGGTCTGACATAGTTTAGTATTAGTTGTCACTATTTCACCACTGGTATTGTTATCCAATTTATCACCTTCGTGAATCAAGTCATATAGGGTATCCACCAAATTGCCGGATTCAGTTTGGGTGAGTTCAAGGGGAGCAAATTCAGTAAGCTGGTTGTCGATCTTGGTCTCTGTTCCAGCAATTTTTTCTTTATTTTTAGATTGCGCATGATATTTTAGGAGCTTAAGTTTTCTAACACTCTTGTAGATATCCACACGTGATTTGGCATAATTGAATGAACTTTCAGGGCAGAAGCATAGACCCAAAGCAAGTAATTGTTTTTCAGCAGTGTTGAGGACTACATCAGTTAAATTGATCACGGTCTTATCATTAGTCGTTGTTGGGTCAATGGCCCCTATTTTTTCCAGAATTTCTTCTGCTGACGTCTTGGTGGTCTTTTGTTTGTTTTTTCGTCGGTTTGCTTTCCTTCTCTCCCTTCGTTTGTTATTTCGCCTCGCTTTGGATTCGCTTGTTGTTTTCTTGGTCTGAGCGATTGGAGGCGTTCTCGACATAAAAAATCCACTTCCTCCGTAATTGAGTGTCTGCGTGTTGCTGCTTGTTTGCGTTTTGTGTTCAATTCATTTTCAGACCCACTTTCTACGGCTGAACTCAATTCAGATGCAGAGGTTAAATCAGGTTGCGCCTTATTTGCTCCTATCCCATGTTGTTGACTTTCTGTGATACCTGTTTTGTCGGCCTTCAATGTCTCAAATTTTCTTGCGAATGTGAACATTTTGCCTAAATATGACAGGGTGTGTCAGCATGTCAGCACCTCCCCTTGCCCAAAAGCAATGCCGACTCCTGCAGGACGTGGGAACCATTGGGGTCCCCAACTTGAGGGCTGGCCCCGGGGGATTGGATCCCAGGGTCAGAAGTGGCCCAGGGGAGGGGGGCCACGCGGCCATCCTCCTGCAAATAGTTTTTTTATAAAAACAAAGGAGGTCAGGCCCCGGGGATGGGGTGCCCGGGGCCAAAAGTGGCCCAGGGAAGGGGGGCCACTTGGACCCCCTTCCAAAAAATTATTTAAAAAAAAATGAACAAGGCAAAGCCCTGGGGGATGGGGTCCCCGGGGCCAAGAAAGGACTCAGGAGGGGGGCCGCGCAGACCCCTCCTTAAAAATTATTTTTTAAAATGAAATAAACGTGTGGCCATGATGAAGTCCAATTTACTCCTGAGTGACTTTGAGGGCCAAGAAGCCCTCCTGGTACCTCCTGTAGGTCGAGTTGCTGGGACCTGGAGTTATTGGAGGACGCGCAGGCGCTTAATTAAGGATCTGAACCATCGTGTTTTTCATGGCGAGGGAAGAAAAGTATCTCCCACACTTCACATCTTTATCAAAACGAACAAGACGTTTTTGATGTACCAAACCCCTAAAAGATTAATTATCTATCAAGTCCTTTATCTGCAACTAAAGATTACCATCATTAAAGACGATATCAGACGGTTGGGCTGACGGATTGGTATTTAACCCAATTGAATTATCTGGAGAAGGCATGAGGAGGAAGTTTAGATCCCTTCAGTAGCCGCTGTTTGTACATTTCTTGATTTTAAGATTGTTTTTTGACTGCATGGGAGAATATTATTAATTGTCCTGAAGAAGGTGGTCGATTATCCTCAGATTTCCACCGAAACGCGTCGACGCAATCATAGGAGGGAGAGTATAGATTGTTGTGACCCCTAGTTTCTGAATTACTCAAATGTTGACATAATCAACTAGGAAAATAGTGGATCTGGATCATATGTCTCCTCACTCCTGTTGATAAGAGAACAAAACGCTCTTTCTCGCGGAGTCTCCCATTTGTTGTGTTTTATTGTATGTGTATTGTTGTTTATGACCATGTAGTACGTTGTGATTTTTTAAAGAATTTTTAACTGTTTTATTGTGTACACTATGAATTTCTGTGTGATTGTTTATGATTAATCAGTTTTTTAAAAAATAAAAACATATTGAATTTTCCATATTTTCCTTGCTTTGGGGATGATTTTTGGTGCCTTGTCCTGGTGATTGACTGTATAAAGTTGTGAATGTGTTGATGAACTTTGCTCTTCCAAAAGGGGAACTGTTTCTTTGACCTCCTGTAAGTCCTACATAGCGGAATTCCTGAGCTCTGGTTGGAGGCCCAGCACCCTTTCTTCACCACTCTGCAAACGCGACTTCTAGATAAAGAAGTGTTTGCAATGTAATAGATTTTGCATTTGTGAGAGTTAGAGCTATTGGCGTTGTAAAGGTAAACGTTTTTTACAAATGTTTTTTGGAGTGGATGTACGTTTTGTGTAGTGGAATTGTGTAGTAAATTGTGCAGTGAAATTATGTGGATAGAAAGTATGTGGTACTTATTTTATAGGAATTATGTAGAGTGAGATTATATGTTATGGAGAGTAATTATGTGGTATGGTAGTCTGTGTTGTGGAGTGGTAACCTCAGGTTTAGTCTTCCTTGTTTCCATAGAAGCTCAACTATGAACTCAGTGAGACACAAAAAGAAGGAATCACTGAGGAGCGCTTGTGGACCTAGTCAGAGGTATGAGCAGGGCCACTGGAATTATGCGACTGTTTGGCCGCACCAACCTTCGCACAATTATACATTTTCCGCATTAGCCGCATAATCCATCATCTGCTCCCTAATCTGCAGATATGAACAAAAAAAAGCCTTGTTTCTAGGTCAAATTGGCTCAAACAATACCAAAAATGCAGCGACAAGGGTTACAGCGTAGTGGAAGGCACTTTGCAAACCTAGAATGGTCACCTGTTACTTATTCCTAAATGTGGGTTATAAATTGGTATTAATGGTGTCCAAACCAATTTTTCTTCCTTCTACGCCTCTCTTGCCTCTTTCTACATTTCTGTTGCTTCTTTCTGCAAATCTCTTCTACTTTCTGCACCTCTCTTGCCTCTTTCTGCATCTCTCTTGCTTCTTTTTGTACCCCTCTTGCCTCTTTCTGAACCCTTCTTTCTTCTTTCTTCACCTCTCTTGCCTTTTTGTGTATCCCTCTTATGTCTTTCTGCATCCCTTTTGCCTGTTTCTGCACCTCTGTTCCTTCTTTTTTCACTTCTTTTGTTTCTTTCTGCACCTGTCTTGCTTCTTTCTGCACCCCTCTTCCCTCTCTCTCCACCCTTCTTCCCTCTTTATGCACTTCTGTTGCTTCTTTCAGCACGTATATTGCTTCTTTCTGCATTTCACTTGCCTCTTTCTGCACCACTCTTGCCTCTTTCTGCAGTTCTATTACCTCCTTCTGCATTTCACTTACCTCTTTCTGTAACTCTCTTGCTGCTTTCTGCACCTCTCTTGCCTCTTTGAGCACCTCACTTGCTTCTTTCTGCACCCCTTTAGCCTATTTCTGCATACTTCTTCCCTCTTTGTGCAACTCTCTTGCCTCTTTCTATACCTTTCTTCCCTCTTTCTGCACCACTTTTGCCTCTTTCTGTACCTCAGCTACTTCTTTCTTCACCTGTCTTGTCTCTTTCTGCACCCTTCATGCCTCTTTCAGCACCTCTGTTGCTTTTTGCTGCAGTTCTCTTCCTCATTCTGCACCCCTCTTGCCTCTTTTTCCACCTCTGTCGGTTCTTTCTGCACCTCTTTTGCTTCTTTCTGTACTTCACTTGACTCTTTCTGTACCCCTCTTGCCTCTTTCTGCACCTCGGTTGGTTCTTGCTGCACTGCTCTGGCTTCTTCCTGCACCTCTGTTCCAAATTTCTACATCCCTCTTGCCTTTTTCTGCACCTCTCTTCCCTCTTTCTGCACCTCTCTTGCTTCAGCCTGCCCACCTGTTACCTCTTTCTGCACCCCTTTTGCCTGTTTCTGTAACTCTCTAGCCTGTTTCTGCAGTTCTCTTGCCTCCTTCTGCACCTCATTTGCCTCTTTTTGCACCTCTGTTGGTTCTTTTGCACTGCTCTTGCTTCTTTCTGCACCTCTCTCGCAAATTTGTGTACACCTCTTACCTCTTTTCGTACCCCTTTTACCTGCTTTGCACCTCTCTTGCCTCTGTCTGCACCTCTGTTCCCTCTTTCTGTACCTCTTTTGCTGTTTATGCAACTCTCGTGCTTCCTTCTGCACCTCTGTTGCTTTTTTCTGCACTTCTCTTGCCTTTTCTGCACCCCTGTTGCTTCATTCTGCACTTCCCATGCTTCTTTTTGCACCTGTCTTGCTTCTTTCTGCATCCCTGTTGCCTCTTTCTGTACTCGTCTTCCCTTTTTCTCTACCTTTCTTGCCTGTTTCTGCATCTCACTTGCCTCTTTCTACACTTCTCTTGCTTCTTTCTACACCTCTGTTACTTCTTTCAGCAATTCTCTGGACTTTTTCTGCACTTCTCTTTCCTCTTTCTGTACCTCTCTTGCCTCTTTCTGCACCTCTGTTGCCTCTTTCTGCACCACTCTTGCCTCTTTCTGTACCTCTGTTGCTTCTTTCTGCACTTCTCTTGCCTCTTTCTGCACCCTTCGTGCCTTTCAGCACCTCTGTTGCTGCTTTCTGCACTTCTCTTCCTTCTCTCTGCACCCCTCATACCTCCTTCTGCACCTCTGTTGCTTCTTTTTGCACTTCTCTTGGTTCTTTCTGCACTGCTCTTGCCTCTTTCTGCATCCCTCTTGCCTCTTTGAGCACCTCTTTTGCTTCTTTCTGAACTTCTCTCTCCTCTTTCTGTACCCCTCTTGCCTCTTTATGCACCTCTGTTGCTTTTTTCTGCATTTCTATTGCCTATTTCTGCACCTCTCTTGCTTCTTTCTGCACCTCAATTGCCTCTTTCAGCACCTCTGTTGCTTTTTTCTGCAGATCTCTTGCCTCTTTCTGCACCTCACTTGTCTCTTTCAGCACCTCTGTTGCCTCTTTCTGCACCTCTGTTGCCTCTTTCTGCACCACTCTTGCCTCTTTCTGTACCTCTGTTGCTTCTTTCTGCACTTCTCTTGCCTCTTTCTGCACCCTTCGTGCCTTTCAGCACCTCTGTTGCTGCTTTCTGCACTTCTCTTCCTTCTCTCTGCACCCCTCATACCTCCTTCTGCACCTTTGTTGCTTCTTTTTGCACTTCTCTTGGTTCTTTCTGCACTGCTCTTGCCTCTTTCTGCATCCCTCTTGCCTCTTTGAGCACCTCTTTTACTTCTTTCTGAACTTCTCTCTCCTCTTTCTGCACCCCTCTTGCCTCTTTATGCACCTCTGTTGCTTCTTTCTGCACCTCAATTGCCTCTTTCAGCACCTCTGTTGCTTTTTTCTGCAGATCTCTTGCCTCTTTCTGCACCCTTCATTTCTCTTTCAGCACCTCTCTTGCCTCTTTCTGTACCCCTTTCTGTACCCCTGTTCCCCCTTTCTGCACCTTTCCTGACTGTTTCTGCACCTCTCTTGCCTCTTTCTGTACCTCTGTTGCCTCTTTCTGTACTTCTCTTGCTCTTTCTGCACCCTTAGCGCCTTTCAGCACCTCTGTTGCTGCTTTCTGCACTTCTCTTCCTTCTCTCTGCACCCCTCATACCTCTTTCTGCACCTCTGTTGCTTCTTTTTGCACTTCTCTTGGTTCTTTCTGCACTGCTCTTGCCTCTTTCTGCATCCCTCTTGCCTCTTTGAGCACCTCTTTTGCTTCTTTCTGAACTTCTCTCTCCTCTTTCTGCACCCCTCTTGCCTCTTTATGCACCTCTGTTGCTTCTTTCTGCACCTCAATTGCCTCTTTCAGCACCTCTGTTGCTTTTTTCTGCAGATCTCTTGCCTCTTTCTGCACCCTTCTTTTCTCTTTCAGCACCTCTCTTGCCTCTTTCTGTACCCCTTTCTGTACCCCTGTTCCCCCTTTCTGCACCTTTCCTGACTGTTTCTGCACCTCTCTTGCCTCTTTCTGTACCTCTGTTGCCTCTTTCTGAACTTCTCTCTCCTCTTTCTGTACCCCTCTTGCCTCTTTATGCACCTCTGTTGCTTTTTTCTGCATTTCTATTGCCTATTTCTGCACCTCTCTTGCTTCTTTCTGCACCTCAATTGCCTCTTT